>NC_046221.1:30473944-31174697 GCF_009819885.2 Catharus ustulatus
CTCTGGTAAGCCCCTTCTCTTATCCCAAATCTTTAGGTTCCCTTCAAGAGTCTTCAGTAAAAGCTTCTGTGAAATATCTTATTAATGCACTTAGGTTGTTATGACCTCAATCAACTTCAAAAAAGATGCCAATAAAGTTCTTAAAGAATGACAATTAGTTCTGCAATACATAAGCTTTCCTTTACAAACAATTCCAGTGTGTCAAATTTAACCACGTGTCTACAAATTCATGTTCAAAGATACTGTGCTCAGTAATTTCCAGTACCCTCCAGGATTCGAGAAATCAAAATTGTCAAGTATGTAAAAATTTTAGTGGGTTAAAGAAGAACCAAAAGAGAGTACTGCAATACAACCTGCCTCTCTTTTTATTAAGTTCCTGAAGAAGTTTATTAAAACAGATGAAGAAATTTTTTAGTTTCTATTCTTGTTTTATAATGTATCAGTGAAATTCAAGGAATTCATTAGCATTACACATCTGAATTGCAATACTCATACAAACAGACACCTTAGGGGGAAAAAACATACAAAAAAACCACTTTTATATTATTTAAATCAGTAAATTCTGTCATTTTAGTTTGTCAGTCAACTTAGAAAAGTACTTTAAATGTTATTGTCCTCTACAGTTTTTTTAATGTGAGTTACAAAAAAAATGGACACAAAACCACGGAGTAACTTAAAAAGAAACCGGTTTCAAAAAACCACTTTGGAATATTTTTAGATTAAGCAGAAAAAAAAAGGTCCATAAAAATGATAAAGGAATAAGGAACTCTCTCTCCAATATACATAAAAAGGCAGTAATCCCTCAAATAAAGAGGTACTGAGATAAAATGGTAGTAAAACCAGAAATGGCCTAGTAACTTTCAATTCCAAGTATTTATTACCAAAATATTTCCTTTTTTCATTTTGTTTTTAAGGAAAATTTTCTGGTAGAACACAAACTATTTTTCACTAATGTGGATAACATACAAATTTTAAAACCCATGTATTTTTATTTTGGCTTCAGAATGGAAGAGAAGATTTCAGAAATAAATTTAGCTGTGTAAGAATTTACTTTAAAATAAAATTAAGTAACATTTTAAAATATACAGGTAATTAGTGTAGCTAGGGCAAAACTAAGCAATTCCAACTTTTTAGCACGGTATTAATCACAGATAATTAGAAGGGAGTGGAGAAGTTCCATAAATGGGGTAAGGTATCTTGAGAGTATTCCTTGCTTCAAGGGATGAAATATGACACAAAGCAAAGAAATAATTAAATACATATTTCACTAACACTTGTATATCATTACATTTACCGCTCTAATTATCTGTAATTGTTTCAACCTAAACATATTGTCAGAGTGTACTGTTCTCCAAGTCTGATACCCTGATGTCAGAGGAAAACAATGAAATTAAGTAGCAGCACAAGGCCAGCTGTTTATATTCCATCTTATGCTAAACATCTTCACATGTGAAATTTTAAATCCATATTTAAAGTGCAGAATTCAAAAGCTTCTATCTTGCCCTAAGAAATTCAGTGAACAAATTAGCATTGTTAGAGAGCAGCTATAAAAAAAGTCCTCCATCAGGCACAGCATCGCCAGCCAGTCAAGGACAGGGATTGTCCAGCTCTGCTCTGCACTCGGGTGGCCTCACCTCGAGTGATGGGGGCCGTACAAGGGCACCTCAGTACAAAAATGACATTAAAACGTTAAAGAGTGTCCAGAGGAGGGCAACAAGGACGGTGAAGGGCCCTGAGGGGAAGCTATATAAGGAGTGGTTGAGGTCACTTGGTCTGTTCAGCCTGGAGGAGACTGAAGGGAGATCTTATTGCAGTTACAACTTCCTTACATGAGGAAGAAGAGGGGCAGACACTGATCTCTTCTCTTTGATAATCAGTGACAGGACCTGAGGGATTGGCCTGAAGTTGTACCAGTGGAGGTTTAGGTTGGATATTAGGAAACAGTTCTTCATCCAGCAGGAAGGAGCAGACTCCCCAAGGAAGTCATCCAGCACCAAGCCTGGCAGAGTTCAAGAAATATTTGGACAATGCTCTCAGATGGGGGGACTACTGGGGATGTCCTCTGCAGGGCCAGGAGTTGAACTCAGCGATCCTTATGGTTCCTTCCAATTCAGGATTTTCTATGATTCTACAAAAATTCTAGAATTCTTACCAACCCAGGTATACAACCATTCTCATCCTAAGTCTTCTGTAAGTGATTCAGTGTACATCAAGATTCAATTTACAATACAAAAATCTGCTTAAAAATCTTACTCTTTCTAAAGCCCCCTTATTACTGAAATCCTTTTTAACATAAGTTTGACAGTGTACAGTTAACTGGACTTGACAGGCACACATAGCTCTGTGAAACAATAGACACAGTTTAAGTTTCAGACCACAGATTTGAAATGATGGAAACAGCTGGAAATATTGGCACAAAACATATCCACAAAAGAAAGAAGACATAATACTTTAGCTCTTTAAATGACAAAGAAGGAAATATGTTACTTTAAAATGCTTTTATACTGTTGAATATTCAAAGGCATTCTAATAGGTATTTTTGGGGACACTTTTTTGTGGGTGTTTTTTTCTGTTTGTTTTCCAAGAGTGGATGTTTGAATAAAGTGTTATGAGTGGAACGAGATACAGATTTTAGCTTTACACAAAGTCTATGTCCTCTTCACCCCAAGGTTAGTTTGAAAACATTTTGAAAAATACTACTTCTTCCTAAAATGCAAGGTATATTGTTGTTCCTTGTATGTAAAGATAGAATAACAGGTTAGAGAAAAGAGCAGCTATGCAGCCTGTGTCTCCCTGGTATTTACTAATAGTCCATATGTTTACTTCCTTCCAATGCAATACTTTGAACGCTAATTTACTGTATCTTTATATGGGAGCTGGTAACCATACAAAAGACCCAGCAAAGATAAAAAGAATGTTCGATACAGGATTGTTATTTTCTAATTTTTTCATCGTTCCTCAGTTTATAATGACACAAAATATTGTTTTATGCATTAACTGAAAGAAAATTTTCAGATGTGTTCCTTTACACAGGTATCATTAAAGCCTTTGTAGAGTCAGCATTTATATTTCTGTAACCCTTGACTCTGTAATCTTTAGCACTTTTTCCACTGTCAGCAGCATCTCTATTCTTTTCTCCCCTATAAATCCATTCAGTAACAATACCAGAACACTTGCACTTAAAATGCATAACTAATCAACAATAGCAGAGGTTTAGGATTTTTCCAGATCCTGAAAAATCAAGTTTCCACTGCTGAAGTGCCAGAGTACATCATGAACACTCATCATCAGGAATATTTCACTGAGTTAAGAAAAGAAGTAGACACAAGCTCTCGCTGAACCTGAATTGGCCTATTTTTATCATATTTTATAAAGATTTTTTTTTGCCACGCTTGTTACCAATGAAACAAAGAAAATGCTTAATCCAGCAGTGGGCTTGCAGCAAGCACTCAGCCTACATCACTATGCCACAGTTAAATGAAAGACAGCAGAAGCAGCAAACAGAAGGAGGAAACGTGACTGAGGAAATACTGAGATCAATGTAAAATCAGATTATCTCATCTCTGAAACTCTTTTTACTGTAGTTAATTATTAAAACTGTCATGACGTACATCCAGATGCAGTAGTAGTGAAGAGAACAAAGATACAGCAATTCACTCCCCAACAGAATTAAGCAAGCCTGTTTTTATACAGACCTGTATTTATATTCCAACACCTTTAAGTGCAGTAACTGCAAGTGCCTTTTCCGTACATGACATGATTTCCTGCCAATCTACCATTAAACTCCTGAACACATCCTGATTGCTCATTGGAATATTTTGATACTCATATTGCTTCCCAAGTACACTAAATACCCATATTTTACTTACAACATGAAGAAATAAGAAAATAACAATATTCTATGTGACAAGAGTAGTAGTCAAAACACTGTGTTAGGACTCATTGTTTAAACTTTTAAAATTATCTTGCAAATTGGAAAAATACTTGGGAAAGAATTATTTGGACAAGACAAAGAAAAATCTTGCCCTAATGTAGAAAATACAGATTATTTAGGTAATTCTAAGAAAATTTGAAGATGCAATTGTTCACATTCTCCCAATAAAGAGATTTCTAAATACATCACATTATGAAATTAAGAAATAATTTGAGGACAGAAGCAGAGGTGAGCCAAATACAGACCAAGCTGAAAGGCATTTTTAAATTTATTTTTTTTTTTTAACAGATAAGATTATTTACTCTTGGAACAATTTACTTACAAAAAAATCCTCTTGAATTGTACAGCATCTACCTTTTCCTAGCCTTTCAATACACCAAAGCGTCAATTACAAGAGATTAAAACCTCTAGCTTCACTACCTTGCCTTCCTTATTACTATCTCAGAACAAGCAACAGATGACAATTTAGGTGGGTGGTCTCCCATATGTGGGACACCAGGATCCCCACCCAGTATTCAGCATTTTCTGAGCTCGTGCCAAACAGGTGATTCTCATGGATACAGGACACTTACCAGGGTAAATCCAGTAACCCAACAGTATTCTCATAATCCAATCTAACTTCCAACTTGAATATTTGCATTGTGTCTCCTTAACATACACCTTCCAAATTATATCTGAAGACAACATGCCTTTTCACTGCCACAGGCATGCCAAATTTCACCCATGGAGTGGAAGCTTTGCACCAGTGCAGCAAACAATTCCAAGAGCTAATATGTGAATTTGCAAAGTTCTTTGAGATCCTACAGGATGAGGAGTGACATAAAATGGAAGTAATTATCCCATTAGCAAAACCCCTTTTTTCCTTGTGCAAGGCATTAGAATCTCTCCAAACATTCTTGTGGCAGAATTTAATTAGGGAAAGGTGGGGATTCAGACAATATCCTGGCTCTACCATTGCTCCAAAGAACTAATCAAGTACAGAGCTATCTAAATTAGCACAGTTTTCTCCAGACCACCAATCTAGTTTCACTTTTTGAATAAAAGAAAGCATTACTGACAAAATTTCTTCTAGCATATTTACCCTGAAAAGTAATCTTTAGAATTGGGTAGGCTTTAAGGATAGGAAAAATTATTTATTTCTCTCTGTTCCTCAGGGCAAAGTTTTCAGGGTAAAAAGATGCCAGATTAAATAGTAGATCTCTTTGGAAAATATCTCAGAACTACAACCTGCAGACTATACAAATTAGGATATTCATTTAGATGAGGTTGACAACCCTGTAGTTAAACAACAATCTGCATGCATCAGCCTGACAATGAACGGAGAAATGCAGAACCTCTCCCAAACTGCATTATTAAAAAATCAGCACTACAGCAATTTTGCATCACAACAAAAAAAAATTTACCAGCTTTCAGTGTGCATTAAATGGAACAGAATTCAGGTTCTATTGAAGTTCCAAATAAATTATTTTTTTTAAATGTGACTAAAGTCATAAAATCAAAGCTGAAATGGACGACAACAGTGAAAGGGTACTGTTAATAATGTGAAATTTCTCATGTAAGAAGAAATAGATTTTCTTCTAACATTTAGGAGTACACAGATTTCCTTGTCAAACCATCACATCTAAAATCCTAATGACCTATGAACAAACCAGAATGGTGTCCTTTTGTTAGATTATTTCATATGTTTAGATTGTGCATTGAAAAAGTCACAGGTATTTGCCATCTTTGTACAAGTAGTACACAGATAATTAAAATTAGGGCTACGAATTTCAAAAAAACTTCAGCTGAGTATCCAGCTTACCTGGACTAATCAAGTAGATAGTTGCACTAAAACTATAATTACCTGTTATATAGGCAGATGGAAAAACGCTTTCTTTAGTACTCCATACAAAGAAGAACTTTGGTTTGTAGTACTGTCTTCATACAAATCATACTACAACATTACAGTAATTTCACGATTATAAGCCGCACCATTTTGACTAAAATTTTGGTCCAAGCCCAAAGTGCAGCTTATAATCAGGTGCGGCTTATATATGGACAAAGAACGAAAAGTTGCTGCTTTAGTTTGGAGGACAGGCGTCTGCTGAGAAAGGCAGGAACTTCTCTTTGAAATGGAGAATGTAAACCCCCTCCCTCCAAATTATTATAATTTTGAAATCAAGGGGCTTTCAGGCAAAAATAGGGGAATTAGGAATAACAGTTCTTTTCTAGAGAAATTAAAATAGAAATACAGTACTACAAAGAAACAAACTCCAAACCCTGACAAAGTCAGAGTACAACCTGACACCCCGTCAGGCAGGGTGTTGGTAGCAGTCCCATTAAATGGTGGCTGCAGTTGTCCTGCAGTGACAGATGTGATTCAGTTGGAGCAGTGCTCCTGTAGAAGGTGCAGTTTCCCTCTAAAGGTCCAGTGGCGACGTGGAGAAAGGGAGTCCCTTAGTGTCCACAAACCTCTGTTTTTATTTTGGTAAGAAATGTTGGGCTCTTCCCCCTGGCTGGAGCAACTTCCAATGGGATGCAGTAATTTTATCAGTCCCACAGTGGGACTCAATGGGCCATTAGTAGAAAATGACTCGCTGGAGGAAGGGTGGGTTGTGAAAGATAAAGAACAATGCCCCACCTGGTTTCAATGGATGGCCCATTAGCAGAATATCCTGTGGAGATAAGGATCACTGCCCCCACCTTCAACAGATGGTGATAGAATAGATATCTTTTATCACACTCTGTATTGTAACGTGCGGCTTATAATCAGGTGCGGCTTATAATCATGAAATTACTGTATTATTAGTCTAGCCAGCTCTTGCCTAATTCACAAATCACTTCTTGATTCAGTATTTCAGAATACGTTTAGTGAGAGGAAGAAAACCTACAGACACAACTGGAATGCAGAATTAGGACAAATACAATAATGTTGTTACATGGCATATATTTATAAGACCTGAGCATGTAACTATAAACTACGAAAGTAAAGCATGTGACCAGAGCCTGGGGATGTGGAAATGTACCTATACACACACAAAGCATACAGAAACTGCAGAATCCTTTTGAATAAGAATGAGGTTAAATGATCATCCTTACAACACAATACACTTAATAAAACATTCCTGATACTTTTTTAAAAAAGACAAAGGTCAAGAAACAACCAGTACAACTTATGATAAAACGTATATATTTTATGCACTATTTGTAATATGTTTAAAACAATGGTAATCTCTTTTTCAGTGCTTTTTACTACAGAAATGAACAACTCTGACCCATATCACTAATTCATGATGGAATAGAATCAGATGAAAAAATTATCCCCAAGTGAATGGTTACAGGAGATAAAAGATTAAGTTGGCCAAACTTGATGACAGCTTACATGCTTTGATATATGCCAAATTTCATGTTTGGTGAATATTAAAAATAAAGGTTGACATGCCTTGAAGATTCAGGTATCTTTAGCCTTGGCAAAGGGGATCAGAAGTGTTTTTTAAAGGATTCCAGCATTAGAATTAAATGCCCAAATTTTGTCTCACTTATATCTTGATCCTTCAGTCCTTTTTCTGAATCTGACCCCTTCTCCCAAAGTTGCCAAGGTTTTAGTCAACAATTTGTCTACTACCGTTCATCTAATCGTTTGTTGCTCCTGGCAATAATAATTTGACAGACATTGATGTTTTTAACAAAGAATGAAGCCAAGGAAAATCCCCAAATCAGTCTAGACATTTTGCCTCGAAGGACTTTGCCTGACCTATGCCAAAATATTGCTAAACTGCTACAGCTGACTCCACTTTCCTACTACAGAGGATACTAAAATGCTTCACACATGTTTGAAAAAGAATCCCAGCAATGTTGTGCCCTTTCAAAAAGTACTTTAGAAGTTTACAAAATCCACATGGAATACACTCCCTATTATTTACATACAGAAAAGACAATACTTTCAGCAAATACTTTTACAATAGCCCTAACAATAGCCAACTTCCTTTCTTACTCTGGCAAAATCTTCCCTGAACATTTCTTGGGGTTTGTTAGAGGAGAATAATTTTAGGATTTCCTTTTCTTCTACTTATGATCAGGTTGGACAGTTTGCAGACTATCTCTTCTCCCCATCTCCACTCAATCTGTGGACATCTTGCAGTGATTTTTTTTGGGGGAGTGGAAGAACATCTGTCTCCCAGAATTCAGCATCAAAGTATGTGCATGATTTTCTCTGACACACTATTGTTTTTTGTATCTTGTCATTACTGTGTTTATATAAAGCTGTTCTCTCCTATGCAGGCAGATGCTGTAATGACCCATAAGTAAATATAATTGCTTAATATTCAGAGTGATTAATGTTGGCTATGAACAGATAAACGAATTTAGTGTAGTCCCAAAAAGTACTAATCTATACATATTTTCTACACAGATTAGATAGAATCCCTAAGATCAGACTGATCTGTGTGGATATGTGTAAGGAAATTATAGACATGAATCAGAGAAAGTCTCTAAACATACTGAAGCTCATTCTCCTTCAATGAGTATTCCTACTTTCTGATCTTTTTTTTTTTTTTTTTTTACTTCGGCTTCATTGTTTGGATTAGCTAAATATAAACTATCATACTCTGCAAAAGGTCTGCTATCAATAGATGATTAAACTAACTATGTATGTAATACAAACACCCCACCCTCCCCAAAAAGTGTGTAGTTCTTGTAGTTCTTGTAGTAAATTTTCCCAAGTTCAGAAGATCTTGAGGAAAATTGTAAGATAATGTACAAACGATCAGCAGAAAAAAAATGTGAATCTTTTTTTTCTAATAATTCTTTAAAAGCTATCCGTTAATTTCAAATTAGTGATCAGACTTTGTCATACCACCCACAAATGAAGGATTCCTGCAGAATAGTATTCTAATATGTCCTGTTCTTTTTTCAGCTGTTTGTAGCTATTCCTTCTTACGAGGTTCTCAGCTTCCCTGATCTGGTGGTGAGCAACTCTCTGGTATTCCCCACATTTATGCTGACAACTCTTTAACTGTTGTATCATCTTAGCAGGTTGTTTGTTTGTGTATCTGACACAGAAGCTGGTCAGAATCTTCTACCTATCACTCCTCTTCTGTTTCCATTTTTGGCTGTTTCTCTTCCAGATCATAAAAGGGTAAAGTATTTTAAATGTTCCTGCTATCTTTCTTGCTTTAGCAGATACATTTAAAGTGTTCAATGCTTTGAGTATTTCAGCCATTATATATTGTGGTTGTTTATACAGAACACATGACATGACACAACAAGATGCTTTGTGTTAAAGACAAAAAAAACCTGAGATATACGTGCATTTCAAAACATCTCAAAAGCAAGTATTATAGAAATCAGCGTCAGCTTACTCTGATTAAAGGAAAATGGTAGTCTATCTGGCTTCCTGATACTCTAATTCTTTCAAAAGGTACTGCTCCAGGGAACACTTGACTTCTGCTAAGTGAAATCTTTCCCCCACCCACCTCCTCCCAGGCTTGCAGGATCATACTTCACATTTGTTCCTATTTAAATAAGAAGTGGAACAGAGACATGAAACTACCTTAAGCAAAAATGAACAAGTCTGGTCTAAGGAGTCTATCCCTTATTTGCTATCTTTGGAAAGGGTGAATTTTCAATTAACACTTAAACTTGCCTGAGCTTCTTTGGGATTGATAAAAATGGAAACAGGTATTTTAAAGATCAGGAATTTTTTATTAACATAACAAAATAAAAATAATTTCTAAAAAATTCATTTGGCTGATTTCATCCCAGGTAATTCAGAATTGAAGTAAATAATGAATACTGCCATTTTTACAACCTTTCCAGACGTTTTACTAGTTTTTAGAGGTTGGCATTTTTGATTTTAAAATTTTTAATTTGTCCATTTACTGTAGTTCATTACATTGTGAAGGAAATGAGAACTCACAAATTAGGACGCACCAGAACTAAGAATAGTGATGCAATATCACATTTATCCCCTTAACAAATTTATACATCCTTTCACTTAAAATTCCAAGGAAAACCCCTGGCTAACATAAAGCTTCCCACCCACAGGATCCTCACATATTATAAATACAGTTCTTTCTCCCCTTGTAGTTGTTTGCATTGGTCACTTGTACACCCTGAGCCAGACACACATCATACAAATAAACGTTGTAACTTTTATAAATTTTATAAACCTCATAAATTGTACAAATTTGAAAGTTAATAGTTATGAAGTCAGAAGTCTTGATATCATAACAGTTATAAATCAGAAAATAACATATATCTGAACAAAGATCTGTCTGAAATACGTGTTTTAGGCAATAGGGAAGATGTAAGACTGAAAACTAAATTAAATGAATCACAATGAAATGCAGGTGAACAACCTGGCTGAATTCCTCAAAATCTGTCCTGGATTTTTGGCGCCAAATGTAACGGGGATTCCCTGTAGTACACAGATATATTTTAAGGTACTATTGTAACTCGATCTTTGGTACTTGTATATAAAATTAATTAGAGGAGATTCAACAGGGCATGTATTTTTCCCCAAATCAATACTATCTTTCTATTTGAGCAAGAAATGGAAAATGTTTTCTAAGGAAATTACTTAATTCGGTAAAGATCATACAAATATGTATTTTCCTATGTTAACAGTGTTAATATCTTACTCTGTTCTAGTTCTATAAAAGCAATAAAAGGAGAAGGACCTCCAGTCTGCTCTGCCCAGATTGCTACCAGACAAGAAGAGACAAAAAAGACTGCAGATGGAAAACCTGTAAGGGTCAGAAAACTGACCTTTAACTGAATTTCACAATTTTGTGATTAATATATTTAGAGATGTTACATTCACAAACACATCTGGAAGTAAACACTTTAAACCTATCTACTTACATCAGATGGTCCATTTAAATAGAGATGGAGTTCAAAAGCAGTACTCCACATTACCCACAGCATAACTGAAAAGCCTGTGTTACTCGAAGCACTAATTCAAATGGACAGTTTCTTTCCAAGGAATGCATGTTGGACGGTTGTTTTTCCCCACACTGTTGTTGCATAAAGGTCACAACTGTATAAAATACACAGGCATGGGATCATGATACCAGGCGGAGCCAGCCAAAATGAATTCCATTCCCAGCTTTGTGAATGACTTGTAACATGAGTAACAAATTTTTTTTTATTTCTTTGTTCATCTGTACAATGATATTTACCTTCACCAGGTTGTGGGAATTGATTATGGATATGTTAATACTTAGGAAGCATCATAAGCTGCATCCATTCCTACAAAAATCTGTCCTACAGTAGCTTGACTAGGTTTTTCAGGACAACGATTATCTGTCTTTTTTTATTTGTTTGTACAGTTCCCAGAACAATAGGGTCTTAATCCTTGACTTGGACAGCTAGACACCATTGAAACATAAATAATTAGGAAACAATATGAGTTGAGAGATTTTAGCAAAGTGTTATACTTCCCAAGGGTCCAGGCACAGAACATTAAAATGACCAGAATTTAGCCAAAGCAAAGGAAATTGGGGACAAGAAACCATAGCCTTGGTTGCTTCTAACAACTTTGGTGGCTTGTTCTTGAAAGAGCAGGGATACAAAAAAGAAGACTGATGGAATGCATATGTGAGAAAAAAATCTATTCAGAGGACCATAGAAACTGCAAATATAGCTGTCTTTTCATTGAAACATCTAGGGCAAGAGCTTTTTATGTATTTGCCAGCTCTACCGTATTTGCAAATTATAAACAAACACAATAGAAAAAGTACTGGGTTGTTTGTAGGAGGGAAGGTATTTGCAAGAAACAGCACATAAACGTGCAATTTGCCAAAAGATACACACATCAAAAAGGGTAGTACAATCAACAGTAGCACTTGTCTCTTGAGACATGTTCTTATGCATATAGAGGCTACATTTCTTATGAGTATACCCACTACATTCAAGGTAGAATCTCAGAAGTATCAGCTGTGTGTCACATACTAAGAACAACCCCCTACTTCCTATCAGAAGCAAAAATGTTGACGCCAGTCCAATCACTTGAGCAGCTCTTCATTTTGGATAGTCCTTCATCTTCAGCATTTAATATCTTCAAGTATCACGCATAAAGGGCATGACATGGAATTTGTGCCAACACTTCTAAGGAAAACAATGACTGAACAACTAAGTAACAGCTTCTTCATTGCCTATCCTCTGATTTTTCTGTTGTTAGTGACTTCTAAGTATTGTACTCTCTGAAAGTGAGTATCAGAAACTTGGGCTTGTTTAGAATTGAAAGACTGATGGGAAGCATGACTGTCAGCATTAACATGAAAAATAATTCCTTCCAAGTGACAAATGAAGAAATGCTCTGCTTCCAGTCAGTCTGGAAGATACCTGGAGGACAGGCAATTTCCACAAGGTGATGAATGAAAAGGAAGTAGAGTGCTGAGACGAAAGGCTGGAATGTTTCCAGTAAACTGTGAATGCAGGGTGAGGCAAATGAAAGCAGTCTTCAGGGCAAATTAAGGCAAAAGAGTCAGGGTTTAATACATTATCCACATAATTTTCCTGAATGAAGTTAATTTTAAAGCAATATATTAGGAAAAAATGAAAAATTACAATAGAGACAAGTAAACATTTTCAGCCACTAATCAATGTATAATACACATACAACAAGAAACAAAATAAACATTTACCTAGATGTAGCAAGTTATATTATCTCAGAACAGCCTGTATCCCACTAAATTACTATAAAATGTCATTATTACACTGTGCATCCAAAACCCTTTCATACTCGCAGTCAACAGTACATAATTTACATAGACACGTAACTTTAAACATACAAAGTCACTCATTTAAGTAATTTATTTAATGCACGATAAAAATTAAAGTGAATTTGTCTTTCCAGCCATTTAGACCCATTACCCCTTCATGTATTTAAAAGTTAACTAATCAAAAATTTGAATAAATTAGAATTATATGGTTTTTTTAAAGACTCATAAGCAATATGTGTGCAGTTTGAATTGATCTGAAATAGGTGCTGAAGCTCTATTCTTGAAAGAAGAGAAATAAAGTTACCTTTTTTCTTTTTAACTGAAGTAAATGGGAAAAAGGTCTTAGAAAGTCTTAATATCTTACCTGTTGGTATGCTTCATAGATGATATCAAACAAAAAAGCCTGAGGCATTTCACTTGCTCTGTATCTGGCACGTTCCAGTGAATGGTCCAAGCAGCCATCAGCAGCAGAGGCAATAACAGTTGAAACTAAAGGACGGATTGCTCCTGCTGCCTGTGGAACAAAACGCAATGAGAGACCTAAATGTTATCAATATTTATTTATATCAGAAAGCTTTAGTCGAAAAAGCTTGAAAATTACTGGTTTTCCTTCTTTATCTTTTCTATTTCTCATAATCTGTAAATCATACTACTTAATCTGTATGAGACTCTCAAGATTAATGTAGAAATGGAAGATTGTATAAGAACACTTTTAGGGACAATTTACCAAAAAAAGAAAGAAATCTTAAGTCCTTCACAAGCATTTACTGCAAAGACATGTTGAGATCTAAGATGTTCATTCTTCAGACTTTATACATTGTAAGCAGTTTCTGTGAGGACAGTTCCGGGCCTATTCAGATAGCAAACAGCAGCAGACACCTGAGAAGTCTTGACAATCCACAACACCTATTGCTTTCACAGATGTCAACTTGATCTAAACAGATCTCAGCTAATCAGAACTAAGCATATACACCTGAAAGTACTCAATATCCAGCAGCAGTGTGCTGGAGAATAGATATTTAAATGCTTATATTTCAGTTTTAGTTTTGCTTAGGTTTGAAACCAATTAAACATACACCTTTGATTTGTTCATCAATATATAGTATTAAAGATCTGCGGCATCTCTGAAACAGAACTCTCCTATGTAGCATTTTGATAC
This sequence comes from Catharus ustulatus, assembly GCF_009819885.2. Taxonomy (NCBI): domain Eukaryota; kingdom Metazoa; phylum Chordata; class Aves; order Passeriformes; family Turdidae; genus Catharus; species Catharus ustulatus. Next base: position 30,487,743 of record NC_046221.1, read on the forward strand.
CAGAAAGTTACCCACACTTCATCAGTAACTTATCAAATGCTCATGCACTTTGGATGTAGCTTAAGAAAATTGAGATGAGAGTGGTCCATACAATAATGAAAAAAGAATGCAATGGCAGGACACTGCTTACCAAGTCACAGGGCAAAAAGCATGCCCCCCCGTCAGTGCTAACCACTGAGAACAACATCTCCACACTGTACTGCTTACTACGAATTTTTAAGATTAATTTAAAAAGAATCATTGATGCTCTTTTAAAATACATGTAATTATCTTAAACATCTTAAAACAGTATACCTAGAAAATCATTCCCAGTGGTGAATTCTGACACTTTTTACTGCAGATTTTCTGAGGTTTAGTGAATTCTGACTCAGAAAAAAACACTCCAGTCCCTTATCACATATGAGCAATTTTACTTATCTCAGTTGGCAAATCCTGCTCTAATACGTGAGTCCTGTCCATTCTTAGAAGATTTCTGACCTCAGATAATCATAAAATGGCAGAAAAAGACAAAAAATATTTTGCCCTCTCAGAAGAGAAAGAACAAGATCTCTTTCCTCCCCCTTTTACATTACTAAACAATAAAACAAAGGTGAATGGTGCCAGAGCGTTGAGCACTTCATGAGCTCTAAACTACAGTTTCTCTGTTCATTTTTTTACAGAATGAATACAGAGATGTGAACCAATTTCTCATGCCCAAAGAGTTCTGATAGTTCTGATATGCATGACGAACCAGGGCAGGGTGAAGGAAGAAAAAAGATTCAAAAGATACATGTGAGAAGAGAAATACCTGAACTACTTTCTCAAAATCTGAAAAGCACTCTTTCTTTCTAATACAAGGAAAGAGATACCTATACAAAAACTATAAGGAGCAAAATACTAGCATCCAAAGGCAAAATGTGGTACAGAAAGGTAAGTAAAAATTATGCAATCACTTAAGAACTGCCTGTAAAAAATCTCAAGTCATCTAGGCCACCTTTCTGGCCTAGGCAGGATCAATTTTATTTCTGTAATAGAAAAGACAAACTGAGAAAACTAAACACCACTATAATTTTAGTAATATGTCAGTGTATTAAATGAGGTGTAAATTTAACAGATGTACTTAGAGCAAAAGCTGTGCATAGCAGAAGTAGAGACTAAATTATCTGCAACTTGTCCCCTCTCTACTTCCTGTGATTCAAGGACATGGATTATTACATCTATATCCCAGCTGCTGGGCATTTGGACTATGTTATTTTGCTCTGCCATCATATTTTAATTGGTCACACACACACATACATACACAAAATTATTAAATTAGAAGGTCATGGGAAAAGAGAGAGAGCAGCATGCTACCCACAGTTTTTCTGTAATTGGCTATATATTTGAATTTCTTTTTTTTTTTTCTGGAACAGTTACCATTCCAGAAAGCTATTTAGCAAAAGAGAATTCCTTAGGCTGATCCAATATTTTATTACAGTTTTTAACAATCCTGTCATGTTACATTTTCAGCATAAAACAGGCTGGAAGAATACAATGTGACTTGCGTAACCAAATCTCACAAGTGAAACATGCACTCTGAGGAACAAAAAACCAAACTGCAATTCTAAATAAAACTGAATACTCAGAATTATGTTCTTAAAAGAATTCTGAAACACATTGTTTTCTTGCCATCTGGTTTATTGCACAATAAAAAATTATGAATATCTGTATTGGTATCTTTGTGACAATACTGAACCACAACTCCTGCTCTGCTGAGACCTAGCTCTTCCAAACAATTCAGAAAGACCTAATTTCTACTAAATCCAAATGCAACATTTTTTTTTAACTCCACAATTAACTTCTCAAGTAATTGAAAGCTTCACGGCACTTAACATTTAACAAGTGCATTTTTCAAACAACTACAGTTTTCTTTTACAATACCCCATAACTGAGTCCAGCATGGCAGGCTGAGTTTCTCCCCTCTCTTCCTGCCAATTGAATAAGAAATCACAAATTGGGCACAATAAGATTTTTTTTTCTGCAGCAGGTCCATTCAAACTATACCTGACACTGATTGAAAACATGAAATTTAATACAAAGTATAAGATTAATGGCTGACTTCTGATCATGCAAAGGAGAGAAATTCTGTGTATGCAGAAACATGATAATAAAGAGTCATCTGATTTCAAAAGAAAGCCCCAGCTTTCACTCCACAAAAGGACAACTCAGTCTGTGACTGAAAGCAGAATGGAGAGCTCTGGCATTCAGTATAGCCAAGAAGTTTCAACTGCTCAGAAAGCCTTCATATGATAAAGAACTGCAGTACAAAAGCCCCAAAAGCTGAGCTTGAGCATACTTGCTAAGGTGCAGCACTGATTCAATACCTAAAAATCCTGAGACAAACTACAGAAAGTGATTGTCTGTTTTGCTCATTACCGGCTCACTTCCCACAGGACCTCTCTCTGTCTCACAAACACACATGGGCTCTCTCAACCAGATGATGTTACCCAGCCCAGGGTGACATTTACCACCTCAGTGACACATGAACTACATTAATTCCTAAGGCCACTTTCAGACTGCGTGAAATTGGGACCAAGCAAGAGAAAACACTGGCCTCTGACCCTGCACTGTTTCATATGGCACAAGAGAGTTGAGTCTCAAACTCAGGAAACTTTGCATCTGCAGTTCTGCTGGCAACATCCCTGAGCTGGTATAAGCCAACAGAGTTGCCAAACCCATGCTGGCTTACACAGACCGCACCACACGTGCTTCTGCTCCCAAAACTGTCTCATTGTATCTTCATTCATGGTCTAGGCATAACATTTGGCATGTAAAATCAAAATAATTGAGCTGTGAGTTTTGTCTGATATACAGGCCAAAGAGGGGCACACTTTTAAGATGTATGGCTCGTTCTGCAGTATTTCTTTCTGGTTAGCACAAATCCCTTCTCTGAAAAGCGCATAGCCTTTCTGAATTCTACTAGCAGCCTTGCAACAAACTAAATGGGGAATTTAGGAATTTAAGACAGGGCTACAGATTACTTTTTTTTTATTCAGAAACTTAAATATTAGGGCACAGTAAGAATAATAACACAATAAGGCAGTATTATAGCCAAAGAGACTTTTGTCCCGGATAACTGTGGAGTGTAAGTGAAGAAGACATTCATTCAGCTAGTCCACATCTATTCAGTTACAACAGCAAGCATTTTAATCTTTGCAAGGGATTTCCATGTTGGCTTTTGTGGTTGTAAGTCAGTAACAAAAAATTATTTCCATATTAGTAAAAGAGAGTATATACTGAGTTTCAGGTATTTGAATTTTATTTGTTCTAATTTGAGAAGCACTGACTTGCTCTTTATGTCAGGAGTGCACGAGTATTTGGCCCGGCTCTCAGGCAAGGACAAAGAAAATCTGTCCTCATTTAAAATTATAAGTACTCGATAATGTCACTGTAGTTCTAATAATCTTTTTTGCACCTTGAATTATCATAACACAAAATACAAATCCTGTGAGTGTAAAGCAAGTGCCTGGGTCTTATACTGACATTTCCCTACTCAAGAGTACTTGTCTTCCAATTTCTAATAATTTTGAGCCAGACTCAAGTAGGTTTCTTTCAAAATCATACAGAAAATGCATGAAACACCCTTCATGAATATGAAATAGATACTCAACAGATTATTAAACTGAATTTCTTTATATGTCCACTTTACAACCTTCAAGCTGCTCTACTTCAAATACAGTCAAGCACCAACCTTGGCATATCCAGGAAATGCATTTCTTTCCCCTGTTTTTGCATATTTTATTAAATAAATCAGTTGTAGTATCCATATATGAGTGACCAAACTCTTAAAATACTGCTTCATAGCATAACAGACATTGAAACAAATACCACTAACTAGTTAATTTTCTTTCGCAGACAAAATATTGGAAGAAAAAACAACCTTCTAATCTAAGACTTCCTTAAAACAATGCTAAAATGCAGAATTCTATTAATTTCAGGGGAAGTGACAGACTTGTGTCACTCAGAAGCAAGCTCATCCATTGATCTGGTGAAACTGAACCCACTTCATGAGGTTTTTAGAAACAATAGGTGTCTTTTATGACCCATTTTAAAATGCACAAACCAAAAACATTTACAAAAAAGTTCTAAGCTTTGTGCTCATTTTTTTGCACAACTGAGTAGACCCCAAAATGCATTCAAGAATTAAAGATTCAATGGCGACTGAAAAAAGGTAGAGAATGAAATGCATGAGGAAGGTCAGTATAACAAGGCATCACAAAGGTTTTCAGTGGATCAAAGGCGTACTAACACACCTTTTCACTAAACAGCCACATATTGTTCTCAATTTATCATACTTTCACTTAAAGAATAAGTTGTTTAGATATGTGTGTTCAGTGAATCCATAATCAGGGTGAGATTTAAGATCAGACAACACAATCAGTTCAAGGATTGCTGAATCAAAAAAGTACTAATGACATCTTTTATTACAAAATGAAATACAAATTTTTAGATCACAGAAGTCAACACACAACATAACAACTTGGCTAACATAATGCAGTATAGCTTACTTTTTTTGAATATCCACAAATAATTAAAATCCTCATTTTATTTACAATAATGAGGTAATATTAGATAGCAAAATCCAAATGGAACCCATTAAAATTTTCATAAGGATTAGGAAAGGGGATGGAGTTTTTATCACAAGCAACAAATTATCCAGTTTAGAGATCTCCAAAACACAGTGAAGCATTCCCCCAAAATCAACACAATCTACCTACAGCACAATACACCAAGAACAAGTTATCAAAGAATCAAAAGCTCCAAAAGAGCATGAAAACCAACACACATTGCTGATTTGGTCATTTTGGATAGCCAATGTTGAAACAGAACAATGCTAAATAGCTGCAAATCTCAACAAGTTGAATGACATGGACTAAGAAGAAAAAAAAGTTGTAGTGGCACAAAATCCTTACAAAAAATGTCAGAACTACAATTCCTTTTGTTTTACAACAGTGTGGTAACAAGTTCAGACAACCACAGATCCTCCAGGCTGGCCTACTAAAAAAAAAAGTATGCTATGTCTTTGGCAAACATACCTTGTCCCCAGTAAGCCCCAAGTACTAATGGAGACCCACACAGTCCACCCACACAGCCAGTCTGGAACCCTCAACTTGAAGTGAGTGGGAATGACTTTACAGAGTCTAGTCATAAATGAGCAAAGCCTTCCATCTCTCTAACATGACTTCTTTTCACTTTTTAATTACACCAACAATATTTTATTCTCCATCCATAGCTTCTGTCTCCCCTGATATTAATTTTCCCTATGCTATCTTCTCAGCTGTCTAGTAGCATTAAGTGTGTATTTTATGTTTTATTCATTTAATATTTTAATCATCCCAACTAATAATTCAGTGATTGAATAGTACTTAGGAATAAGTCTGATATGAGACATAGAAAAGCAAGCCTTTCAGTGCTAAGTTTAAAAGAATTTTCTAATTCTTAAGCTTTTACATGTTTTCTCAATATTCATATGTATAAATTTTACTTCTTTATTCAGACGTGTTTTCAACTCTGACAAGCAAAATAGAACTGAAGCAGGACTCACTAATAATTTAGTCACACAGCCTTAGAAAAAATAAACTTGGCTTGCATGTATACACTGAAAAGAGAAGTGCATCAGAAATACATTTTGATAATTACAAAGCAGATAACTGCTTTGAAACTGTAGGCTGGAGTCTGCAGAGCTTGTTACGCTTTGGAGGACAACTGTATACATCTTGGGACACCATTAAAGTCACTTTCAAAACTGTGAACATGGTAACCATACAAGCAATTTTATCTTGCTTTTCCATGAAGAGGACTGCGTTAGGAAACTGGTGAACTAACAATATCAATGTTCATTTAGACAACCTAGGTATCTAACAGTTTAAAATACGTCCTGGAATTATTTTTTTTGGGTGAAAGACTGTTGATATGTTTCCAAACACTACAATCACAAAAGGATTTCAGTCAAAATTAGGTCTGAACCAGGAAAACAAGTTCAGAATAACTCTGATTAATTTTTTCTCATTTTATTCCATAGAAATCTCACGCATTCAGACACAATCACACACACTCAGAAACACTCACACACACACACTCAGACACACCCAGACACAATGACACACACTCACACACACTGTGACACACCAAGACACACTCAGACAGACTGGGACACACTCACACACACCCAGACACATGGACACACATTCACACACACACAAACCCACACAACTCCAGGCACACCCAGACACACTCATACACACTTAGAAACACTGAGACACACTTAGACACACTCACACACACTTGGACACGCTCACACACACCCAGACAAACTCAGAGACACCTAGACACACTGACACACCCTCAGACACAGGCACAATCAGACACACTCAGAGACACTCATACACACTCACACACACCCAGACATACACACACTCAGACATAGTCTCACACACTCAGAGACTCTCACACACTCACAAACACTCAGGCACACTCAGATACACTCACACAGAATAGAATACCATCACATACACTCACGCACACCGAGATACACACAGACACTCACACACAGTCACATTCGGACACAATCACACACGCCCAGACACACTCACACACACCCAGACATACTTACACACACTCACACACACTTGTGCACACATTTACACAAACCCAGACACACTCACACACAGACACACTCTGTGACTGATGCATTTTCCTGACCACAGAGGGACTCTCTTTACTAGAAACCAAATACAGAGGAGATAAACGCCACTCAGAATCTGCTGACTGTCCTTTTTGCTTCAGATATCAGAAAACAATGTCTTCCATATCTTCTATGCTGCTTTTATGCTTGCTGCTAGGACAGTCAGATATCCCACACTTTGGCTGCATTAGAATTTACAGCTGCTGATTTCACAGTCATCTACAGGATGAAAAAAATACAGAAATAATCACAATATCTCTGATGCATGAAACAGGTAGAAACCTGCATTTCTATTCAGACATTTGAATTCCAACTAATTGTATCTACAGTAATCGACATACTTCAGCCACAGTCAGTAATTACCATTTCAGTTAGAAGAATTGTCTCTACTGAAAGATTTCTTATTTCAAATTTATAAAACAGAACCTTCAAAGCAAAATTTAAAAACTTAATTATAAGATTAAAACATTTCACATATGTAAGAGGACACTACTTTCAGATTTCTTCTATAGCTAATAAAACAAAGGCATATAATAATTTTTGTAAAATAAAGCAATTAGAGAATTGCTTCTAATGCACATTTAAGGTATAACATTACTGTATCCTATCTTCTTATGTTTCTTTTTTCTTGCTTTTCATTTTCTGTATTTTGTATCCAGCCCTTACCTAGGACTACATTTTTTTTCTTTAACCAGAAGTTTCAAACTACTAGAAGTTTTATGATTCCAGTGCAGAGATGGAAGATTCAGGATATTTCTTCTTCCAATCTACAGAAATCCTAGCAAACCAACTATTTCAATGGACAAGATGGAGGCAGGAACAAAGTCATGATACAAACCATAAGCCACCACGCCTATACAAAAGTGCAGTTGAAAACAACAATTCAGCTATGCAAACAAAGTTTTCTAAACTTAGGTGTGAACACTTGTTCAAGCCCAAACTAGCCAAGCTTCCAAACTGCACTAATACAAGCCTGCACAGAGTCCCTAGAGTTCATAACCTCATTCTGCACCCAGAACCACCTACTTTCTGGATAGCAAGGCAAGGCAGCAGTTTGGTTGCATGGTTTTAACTCAAACCTGTCACCATCTCCCCCCATAACTCATTTTGTAAATGTCATGTCCAAAAGACACCCCAAACCAGCTGCACACTTCTCTTGAATGAGCAGATACAGCATGGAGTCAGTCAGGACTACAGGACAAGCAAGATGACTCAATAAGGAACAGCATACCACAATAAAGGTAGAAGTACTGTCATTAGCATGCAGAAACATAAATGTGAGTCCAGGGCACAGCATACTTGCACCTGCACTCACACCCAGACTATCCCATGTAGCATAGACATAATAGGTCAGGATTCCTTCTACCTAGTCCTTCTACTGACAAACAAGCACAATCTCCAACCTGGGCTGTGTATCCATTAGAAATTAAGTCCTTCTTTCTGCGAGGGTATCTTCTGTCTGTATATTTTTTAACAAAAAGAATAATTCTTAAATTACATTATTTTGAATTTTGGTGGGGAAAAGAAAAAAAACAAAAAACAAAATTCATAATCTTCATGGCTACAGCATGTTTGATTCTCATTAGTGAGCACTAGAATTTCTAGTGATACTAGAAGTATCACCAAACAGTGCAATTTCAGCTATCTTGACACATTTGCACTGGCAGCTTTTAATTGCCCAAGGATAGAACTGGTTGAAATGTTAAACAAGCCTAGTCTTACATAGATATCAAACCTAATCATCAGCTAGACAAAAAGAAGGTTAATTAGAACACATGTAAGGAGTTTTGAACACTAGGGTTTTGAACACTAGGAAAAAAAGGTTTGTATGCTAAACTTCACCTACTTTCCTTAAAGTCTGTTTACCCAGCTGTCTAGAAGCAACAGTCAAACTCACTAAAATTGGGCACATGTTAATCTTAAACCAACACCAGGAAGGAAGAAGTTATAATTGTGTTTATTCCTAGCTGAAAGAGAGGGGATGTTTAATCAGAAATTTAATACACACTTTGATCCAATGTTAATGAGCTGACACTGTGTTGTACATTGAAATGACTTCAAAGACATAGGATGCCTTAAACAAATGTAATGTATATTTATGACAGTGTTTAAGAAAAAGAAAACATTTCTTCTAATGAGGTCAACTTTATCAGAATATACTATCTGAGTAACTGGGGATAGCACATGTACATCAAGACATATCAGAGCCCCAGTTAGCTAGAGCAAACTGAGGAAGATAACAGCAACTGTTGCTCAAAAATTAAGATTGCACATGTTCTTTTTTACTTTACATAATTTCTGTTCTTTTGCCTTTAAAGCATTTACTTCTAAGCATCAGTAAATATTGTTTTGGTCTTATCAACCACATGCCAAATTTTAAATGTTATTCTGTGGAACAAATATGATTTCTCAGAGAAAATAGAAACTATTCCCCTCAAAAAGACAGAACAATGGGAATATATAAATGAAAAAAAATACAGATGTTTAAAGACGCAAAACTACATGCATCATGAGCTGCAATTTTTCAACACACAGCACTGAAAATAAGCTCAAAAATGCACCATAAGAGGAAAAGAAGCAAAACAAAGTACATATGCACTAAGGAAAAGAGAAGAGTGGTACTACAAACAATGACTCAACGTTTATATGAACATTTGATTTCATATTAAAATTGGATTTTTTTTAAAAAAGCAGACTAAAAGTAAGTTGTAAGAATGCCATTTATGTTGTATCATGTAGTTTATCTTGCATCATGAATTACTGACATAAATTTTTAAAACAATAAAGCATAAAATTACAAAAGTTCACAGGATTACACCAATATATACATTTTTAATGAGCCATACAAATTATATAGTATTTCTTCTAGTGCATTCTTTATCTGTGCATTCCTTGTGAGAATTCAAGAAGGATCAAGTAAGATAGTGTTTTCCAAAGATACAACAGTATAGTATACACTACATAAAATATATTTTGTCATATTATTAGACAAAAAAGGTCTTACTACCTTAGTCATTGTATTTCACTTATTTTTTTGTCACAGTGCAATAACTGGAAATGTTTAATAACATGCTCTCATTTAACAAGATTTTTTTTTCTTCTAGATAGATTTTTTAAAAATATTTTAAAGTTTGGTATCGTCTGGATAACACTACTGAAGATCTATATTAAGTACAGTAATTTCACAACTATAAGGCGCATCCTTTTGACTAAAATTTTCCCCCGAGCCCGGAAGTGCGCCTAATACTCCGGTGCGCCTTATATGATGGAAAAAGTTGGGAAATTTGCCTACCCGGAAGTGAGAGCTGCGAGCTGTGGGGGGAGCCAGCAGGGCCACTGTTGCCAGGCGGAGGCGGGGCGGAGTGGCGGCGGGCAAGCCCCGGCCCCATGCAGGCAGGGCGGCCCCCTCACAGGCATGTCCCGGCCCCGGTGAGGGGGCATGGAGGGGCAGCGGCCACAGCCCGGCCCTGGAGAGGGGGCATAGAGGGGCAGCAGGCATAGCCTGACTCCAGGAAGGCGGCATGAAGGGGCAGCCGGCATAGCCCGGCCCCGGTGAGGCAGCACGGAGGGGCAGCGGCCATAGCCCGGCCCCGGTGAGGCGGCACGGAGCAACGTCGGGCATGCCCCGGCCCTCCTGGGTACAGGCGGATTTGGGAGCCCAAGGCACTGTTCCTGCCGGGTACAGGCGGGCCCGGGGGCCCATGGCTGCTGGGTTGAGGCGGGGCCTCGGCCAGCAACCGCGTGGGGGGAGCTGGGGGCGGATCCTCGCTGCAAAAATAAAGTGCGCCCTATAGTCTGGTGCGCCTTATATGATCTACAAAGTGGCAAATTTTGCCGACTCCCCGGGGGTGCACCTTATATTCCGGTGCACCTTATAGTTGTGAAACTACTGTATATGATACACACCACACATGGCATCCCTCACCTAAAGAGCAACACATGCTGGTGCAAAGTTCCAAGACTATTATGACCTATTTATTCTTTTCAGTTGTACATTATACACAATTACAATGGATTCTATAAGATGTATAATTTGGTCTAAGCAATTCAAATATTTCAAAGCAAATAACGTGGCCAGTAACCCACCATCAGTTTTCAATATTTTTTGAAGCATTTTAAATCATATTTATAGTTTTACATTTTGGCATTCATGCAACATAACCGACAATAAGATGAGCTACCAGCAGTTTCTTGTTCTAACTCGTGCTGTACAGCAAATCTAGGTGGCAAAATTTAAGCCAAACATCTGCTCTAAAAATTAATGAAACATGAAAACAATAAATTTTGCCACTAAAATCAACAAGACTGTTTATTTTACTTTGACTGCACAGTATTACCTTGCATTAACAAGTAATGAAGCACAACTTACAGTCAGCAAGACATCTTTCATACCCCAAATACTGATTTACCTAGCAAAAAGCTATTGGTGACTGTGCACTCTGCCACAAAGGATTTTGCATATTACAGTAAATCAGTATGAGTTAGCACTTGTATACAGTGGAAGAGAAATCTTGATGCAACTGCCACAGTAGTTAAAATTGGTTTTAGGGGTTTATGCTTTAAGAAGAGTATTTTACCTTCAGACAGCGTGCATCATTACAAAATCAACATCATGATGTGAAGGCTACTGATCCACTGCATATCATTTAATACCTGATTTGCATCATTTTACAAAGAAGAAAAAAAAATCTCAATGTGTTGTAGAACACTCTTGCACAATTTAATCAACCAAATGCAAAACTGCAATGTTTAATTTATAACTCTTATCCCACGCATACAGTCCTGAGAAACAAAACCCACAGGCACTAGAGTTTGTGGTCACACAGTGCCCTAAGCAACTCTGCACTTGCTTATCTAATGTCTTTGCCTCTTGAACTTGCTCAGCTGCTTCTCTCAGAACTGCTTGTACTTTTCCTTTCAGGAAACCTTGGACTCAAGTTTCTTTCCCTTACAGTCCATTAAATTCAAAATTTCAAGCCACCTCTTTATACAAGCTTCATCTAACACTTTCTGTTATCAAGGGTCTTGTAAAATTAATCATTACACTTTACCATGTCAGTTTGGCTCAAGTAGCGACTTTAACACATTTATGAGTGGACTTGATACCTCATGAATTCTCTCCTACATGCTCCAAGGTTCCTCAAGGCAGTTCTTTCTGTACTATAGCCCACTTACTTCTTGGATAATGACGATAAGCACAGAACCAGTCCAGCAAACTATTACAGCATATGAAACAAGCCAAGTCGGCTTCCAGAAGCTTCACTTAGCCTGCAGAGCTGGTGTTGTCCTTGCCACAACCACCCAGATTACAAACTCAGACAAAATATAGCTGGGAAAATTTGTGCTTGAAAACTAAGATAATCTTTTTTTTCAATGCAATTGGTGAAAAGGAGTAAATTTTACTTGCTTAATCCTTAGTCAGAGAGGCATGGCTAAAAAACTCTTCCAGATCTTGCCATGCAGGAGTTGCTAGAATGATCCAAGGCCTTTATTCAGCTTCTCACATATGCCAGACAATATAAGATGTCCTTTATTTGAAGGAACTATTCTCTAAACCTTTTATCTGCTGCAGGAAGGAGAAATCTGAAGGCTAAATAGACTTTTCTTTGCTAAAGGCTGCTTCACTTCCCAAACATAATATTGTTTCTCAGATAAAGCATATAGATTTTAACTAGCCTCAAATAAACAGCAGTACCTATATGTCTTTTCTCTAAATTTAAAGGGGGTAGGCATTATATTAAAATGACCCCCAACAACCACTTAAGTACAGTAATCTATGCTCAAAATTTAGTTTCAGAATAAACTAACCCTATCAAAACAAACAAATAAATAAATATTTTTTTTTAAAAATTGTGTAGATTTCCAGATTTCCAGAAACTAAAATGTGGCGGATCAAGCCACCTTTTAGAAATACTAGATATGGTAGAATTAGGCTGGTTCTGTTAGTAAAACACATAAATACTGCCAAGAAAAAAGGGAGATTATAACTTCAGTTTCTGTCTATGGTTTATGTATTTCAGTTGGGTGAGTTGTATCCTTCATTATAAATGATGGTGAATCATCTAAAGCACTTAAATTGAGACTGGGAAATGACAGAGCTGTTTTTCCCCTTACCAATGCCTTCCCACCATCAAACATTACATCTTGTTAGGACTAAGACTGCAAGTATTTACTAACAATGCATTAGTTCTCCATTCAACATGGAAAACAATTAACAACTTGGCTGAGAAGGTTTTATTTTCTATGGGACCAAAAATGCCATAAGCTATGGAAACATCACAAGCTATGGAAACTATCACTGTTTCGATAGTTATCCGTTAAAAAGGAAAAATGCATTGTATAACTGTTTTTTGTACAACAGCAAAACCACACTTCATTTCTTCACACATTCAGGACTGCTAAGGAGCTCCTGATCTTTACAATAATGTAGAATCATAAAATAGTTTGGGTTGCAAGGGACCTTTAAGGGTCATATAGTCCAACCCTGCTGCAATGGCCACAGACATCTTAAACTCTGAGTGAGATCAGGTTGCTCAGCCCTGTTCATCCAGACCTTGACTGTTTCAAGGGATGGGGTATCCATCATCTCTTCGGGAAAGCTGTTCCTGTGTTACACCTGCCCCACTGTAAAAAAGTGTTTGTCTCTATCTAGTCTGACTCCACTGTTTTTTAGTTTAAAATCATTACCACTTGTCCTATTTCAACAGATCCTGCTAAAAAGTTTGTCTCCATCCTTCACATAAGCCCCCTTCCAGTACTGAGAGGACACAATAAGGTCTCTCCAGAGCTCTCTTGTCCAGGCTAATCAACCCTAACTCTCTCAGCTTTTCATCACAGATGTTCAATCCATCTGATCATTTCTGTGGCCTTCTGCTGGACCTGCTCCAACAGATCTACATCTGTCTTGTGCTGAGGGCCCCAGTGCCAGATGCAGTACTCCAGGTGGGTTCTCACAAAAGGGACATAAACATCCTCCTTTACCTGCTGGTCACACCACTCTTGGCCTAGAACACAGTTGGTTTTCTGGATGTAAGTGTATACTGTCAGCTCACAACCTGATTTTCATCCACAAGTACCCCAAGTCCTTTTCTGAAGTGTCCTCTCAAACCTTTCAGCCCCCAGCCCTTATTGATACAGGAGCTTGCACTTGGCCATATTGAACCTTGGTGTTTACACAGGACCACTGCTTGAGCTTGTCCAGGTCCCTGTGCATGGAATCTACCCATCAGGCATATCAACCACAACACTCACTTTGGAGTCATCCATATATTTGCTCAGGGTGCAAATCCCCATGTGTCTGCATCAATGATGAAGGTATTAAGGAGTACTGGTCCTAGTATGGATGCCTGAGGAACATCACTTGTCACCAATCTCCAGCTGGACATTGAGGTGTTAACCATTACCCTCTCAATGTAGCCATCCAACCAATTCCTCCTCCACTCAACAGTCCACCCATCAAATCCTTCTTTCTCCAATTTAGAGAGGAGACTGTGGACAACTGCGTCAAAGGCCTTAGGGAAGACCAGAGAGGCAACATCCACAGCTCTTCTTTAGGCCACTGATGAAGTCATTCCATCATAGAATGGTTGAGCAGGACTTGCCCTTGGTAAAGCCATAGTGGCACTCTCTAATCTCCTCCCTGTCCTCCGTGTGCCTTAGTAGGCTGAGAGCATGTAGATATAAAATGTTATTCTCAAATTGATGAGTAAGAGTCTTACGATTAATTTATGATTATTTTTACATTGACATTAGTCACTCTCCTAAAGTACAAGATTCATTCCATTCATGTCAAGATCATAAAAATAATATGTCATCAGTTCTTGATTCTGTTTTTGCACAGGGATGTGACAGGACAGTGAGCTGTCAAGCAGAACTTCTGCAAATACAGGCAGAGGATAACTTCAGATGACCTTGTGTATAAATATGAATCAAAAACGATCTTGCCACCAATGCACCCTTTGCAGCTGGCTAAAATCAGTCTTTGAATATAACAAAGAAGATGAAGACCATGTGTAAAATATTGTATAAATGGCAAAACTGAAGGAGATAAGAAAACAAAAAGAGAAAAAGTGCAAAGAAAGGTCAGAAGAGGCAGAACCACTCCAGCATTCTGCCCTCATTCAAGTACACTATGCCAGATCATCTTATTTATCCACCCAAGTCCTCCTTTACTGTCAGTGAAGAAAAAGGTGGTTTTTGGTTTGCCACCACCAAGTTTTGCAAATGTAACTCGGCAACTACAGGTAGCAAAAATAGTGGGTGAAAGAACAGGATGCACAGGGGTCCATGTTTTCTGTTCCAGCCTTCTGCTACAGTAAGAGTGATAATGGCAGCACAAGAGGAACAGACTGAGCACAACACATGGTGTTTTCTGTCTGGGGGCAGTATTTTGACCAACTGCCTCTGTGAGTAGGAGTCCTTGAGACTGAGTAGCACTGTACAGCTGTATTGGCATGTAAGCTTTGTTCAGGTCCTTGCTAA
Organism: Catharus ustulatus; assembly: GCF_009819885.2. Lineage (NCBI taxonomy): Eukaryota > Metazoa > Chordata > Aves > Passeriformes > Turdidae > Catharus > Catharus ustulatus. Next base: position 30,502,927 of record NC_046221.1, read on the forward strand.
AGCTCAGAATAAAGTAATGATGTTAGACAGTCTCCAGAAACCAGTTTTTAAGAATGCCACTTTGACTTAGTTCTTTTAACATAATGTACTGTAAATCTAGTTTATGTTAACTAGAGAAAAAAAAAGTCTTTGGATGTGCCTTCTTTCTGTAAACTTTCAATAGCAGAACTGACAAGTTCCCCCCACCTTCCTGATTTCTTTTTAACGTAAGCATTTTTTATTTTAGTTACATTGTTTAAAACGCAATGTTGGCAATGAGATATTTCTAGAGGCTTTGGACTGATGCCTTCCGAAGCTTCCACTTTTCCCAGTTTTTATAGGTTGTAAAGAATTTGTTTCCAGAAACATATAATTTTAATTGCAAAATTACCCCAAAAATATAAATGGAATTTAATTGGTTACAAAGTAATATTTTGACATAATCAAGGAATTGTTTGGAGGGGTTAAGGCATAATTTATTAGTTCTGGTTAAAGTACACTTTTTATTCCTACAGGCAAATAACAAGCTGATTAGTAAGTGTAATAAAGCAGTTTATTTGTCTGACAATTGGCAGCTAGAAGTGAAATAACTTACTCGATCAACTGCCATTTTAAAGAACATTAAAGCTTGTCATATTATGCTATCTATATGGTATGCAGACATATAACAATACAGCATTACCCCTATTAACACAAGTCATTTAATATTATGTTTTCTGCCAGGTTTTGTACCTTTCTACAAAATGCAAGAGGAAGTAATTACTTTCTGTACTGAAAAATTGAAGAACCGACATCCCTTTAGACACACAAAGAATTTGACCAAAAGAAGAACTAAACATGATAGCTGCTCTTGATCAATTTTTTTCTGATATTCAAAACCATGCATACCAGTTTTCAGAAAGACATAGCTTTCCATTGAGTTCTTCCGAATTCTGTAGTTCTCAGGTGGAAACAGACACCAGTCTCCGGGAAGATGGTTTTCCAATTTGCTACATAAAACAAAATTCTTCTCATGTTCCTTTAATTCAAGTGCTTTGTCAGGTATCATCAATAGCACCCAGCTCTTAGAGACTTCGAGCACACATCTCTCTGATGGCCCAGCCTTGCTGAAGTCAGTGGATCTCAGCCAACATAGAAAGCCAGCACAGAGCAAATGATCATCACACATATTTCAGACAAATGCTATGCAATGGAATAGATTATTATATATGTACACAAGCACCTTTTGGAGATCAAATGATATTTCAGTGATCCAGATTAGGAAATATTTACTAGTCAGAAGTTCAGATGAACTAGAATACACAGAATTGAGAAGGTCCGTGGAGATTGCCTTGATTCCCCCTACTTTTTCACTTTAAATACCTTACATCCAATTAAAAAGAAAACCAGGAGAAAATATTATACTAAAATCACAAAACTTTAAAGAAAAAAGTGAACAAGTTAAATTCAAATGAGATATGATATACCTTAACATGCAAAGGCAACACAAACATATTCAGAAAAGTTAATTCTCTTTTCAACCCAAAACCAGTACAATTAACTCCATTCTTCTACCACTCTCAAAGAACCACATTTAAAACTGATTTACAAAGAGGATTTATTTTAAAGTCTTTGGCAGAGAATCCATTCTGAAATGCTATTTTGTGCTACATGAGAAAGAATTTTAGTAAGATTTTTGACCTAACAAAATTTAAGTTTTAATAACTGGAAACCTATGTTCTAGATCATTGAAAACTATAGCGCAGGATTTTTATTTTATTGCATTTCTTAGTAAGCCTATCTACAAGACTACAGGCCTAGTAAGAAGAGGCTCAATAAATTTAGATTTGCAACATAATGTTCTGAGAGACTTGACATAATTTGATTTTCATAATAAATATTTTAACAAGTTATATATTCCCCTTCTACACCATGAAGGTGTGGGAGCACTAAATAAACACCACAGCTCATCCTTTGGACTCATTATTCCACTGTTAAAGTTGTGAACTACCTGTCAATTATCTTTTACCACATTTTCTAGAAAAGACAAGCAGTGGTACATTTTCCTAGTTTTCTAGTACCCAAACAATCTGCTATCACTAATGACTTCCACCTCAAACAATGTCCTTGAAACAGGGAAGCGTTATGCTTCTCATTAATGGAGAATTCTAGAACAAATTAAAGATAGTAAATTTTGCAAACAAGCCTTTGGCTAAGTCGTAATTTCTTACATCTCTGACTTAGGCAGTTCATCTAACAGCTCCTCTTGTTGCTAGTGCTCCTATCCTTCTACTTGCATAACACAACTTCTACCAACTCTTCCCTTTTGTATATCACTTACTTTCGGAGAAATCTTTTTGGTTTCTGTGAGTAATCCCAGCCCTCAGATGCAATGTTAAGCAGGAGAATATCCAACCTACAGCTAGAAGTTTCCCACTTACCCTGTTTTCCAGCAGTTTGCAATGCTTACAGATTCTAGAACAATTTAGCATTAATACAGAGACAGCTCTTTTGCTGATTATTCAGGATTTGCACATGAATTTGAGATGAAAGCACAAAGTTTGCAAGTCAACCAATACAGTACACATACTCTTCGGTTATTATTAGTAATCACTAACAGAATTGCTCTAGCATTAGGTGATAATTCTGGACGGAAAAAAGGTAAACTATCATTATATAACCTACCTTTCAACTAACAAATTGCTGATTGATTCAATCTCTTACTGACAGTCTCTATGGCAACAATTATTCCCTGTAGCAAATAATAACTGCAGCATTTAAAAATGTCAACCTCCCCCACCCAACCTCTCTGCATAATAGGGAATCTGGATCTGTTCTACTTAAAAAAACAACTCATCACACATTAATAAAATTGCTAGAAAATTCCTGATTTATCAATCATGATTTTAGGTTGTACAGTATAAAGCACATTGGAGAGTTGCATTGCTGTATAGTACATACCCCATGTTCTTTAGCAGCCATAACCACTTTTGAAATAATATCTTCTTCAACAAAAGGCCTCACAGCATCATGGATGATCACTACTTCTGGCTTCTGGAGCAAAGAGCTGGAAAACTCATTCTCTGCAAATACTTTCAGTCCATTGAATATTGACCGGTGACGAGTTATTCCACCTTCTACTACTGTAACTCTTTTGTGACCATATTTTTCAATGATAGTCTTCATTGTTTCAATATTTTCAGGAGAAACCACCACAATAATGTCAGATATCCAACTTATCCTAGAAAAATCAGTAGAAAACCAGAAAAAGTAGATATGAATGAGATATATGAATGAGATATATGATGAGATATATGAAACAAAGAAATTCATAACAAGAAAAATTCAAGATTTTTGTTGTTCTGCTTTTTTTAAATAAAGCACCTCTCGATATACTCAAGTCCATGTTTTTGTACTCTACTGCTTAAGGGAGAGCTTTAACAGAAGATTTATACCAATAACACTGGAGTTCTGGGAAAGGACTTGCTTCCAACAACCCCTCTGCAGAGGGGCATATTCTGATAACTCTTCAAAAGCTTTGAAAACACTTCTTACTCCAGCACCATTCCTACAGAACTTCTAAGTCAAACAGTGGCAGTTTGCTAATCAGTTTCTAATAAACTGGTAAATCCTGTGGCCTGGAATACTCCACATCTGAGTAAAGCTCATGGTATACATCAGACAATCAAGAAAAAGTCTGAAAGAAAGATCACTATCAAGACAGGCATATAATTGCCTGAGCAGTAATTGACAGAATGGTAATGAATGAAAACTGTAACACTTTAATATTGACAGGAAAAATTACACTGATAGTTTAAAAATATATATATTTATAAACACAAAGGTTTCTGCTGTAGGAAGCCAGAAAAATGTAAAAACATAGCTGTGCTAGCTAAGAATACCATATCAAAAATACATTTTTAGGGATCTCCAAGATTTTACTGTTGATATCAGTCTAGAACTGAGGGGTGGTGTGGGGGGAAGTGGATGACCCACAGACCACAAAATTAAAACCAACCACAAAGAAGCTAGGTTGAAATCATACTTCTGTCAAAGTATCTAGTAAAACAAATTCTAGTCACACATGGCATACTGTACTTCAAAACAACAGAAATACCACAATTCAAATCCATTGCAGTTACTTATTTTTAAAATGCCTATGTACAGAACATTGAAAAGAAGTACAGTAATTTCATGACTATAAGGCGCACTGGACTATAAGGCGTACTTTTTTTTTTGCAGTGAGGATCCGCCGCCGGCTCCCCCCATGCAGTTGCTGGCTGCGGCCTCGCCCCCACCCAGTTGCCACGGCCCTGCAGGCTCACCCCCACCCAGCTGCCATGGCCCTGTGGCCCCACCTCCACCCAGCTGCCACAGGCCCTTGGCCCTGCCTCCAGCCGGCTGCCACAGCCCTGCCGGCTCCTCCCGCGGCTCGCAGCTCACACTTCCGGGTCGGCAAATTTCCGAACTTTGTCCATACATAACGTGCACCGGACTATAAGGCGCACCCCCCGGGAGTTGGCAAAATTCGCAACTTTGTAGATCAGATAAGGCGCACTGGAATATAGGGTGCACTTTTTTTTTTGCAGCGAGGTTCCGCCCCCAGCTCCCTCAACGCGGTTGCTGGCCGAGGCCCCGCCTCAACCCGGTAGCCATTGGCCCCCAGGCCTGCCTGTACCCGGCAGGGCCGGGGCATGGCCGCCACCCCTCCGTGCCGCCTCACCGGGGCCGGGGCGTGCCTGTGTAGGGGCCGTGCCGCCTCCACAGGGCCGGGGAGTGCCTCTGGAGGGGCCGTGCCGCCTCCACAGGGCCAGGGGGGTGCCCGCCACTGCTCCGCCCCGCCTCCACCTGGCAGCCATGGCCCTACTGGCTCCCCCCGTGGCTCGCAGCTCTCACTTCCAGGTAGGCAAATTTTTTGAACTTTGTCCGTCAGATAAGGCGCACCAGACTATAAGGTGCACTTCCAGGTTCCGGGGAAAATTTTAGTCAAAAGGGTGCGCCTTATAGTCATAAAATTACTGTAATTGTCTCTATATCTCCACAGGTGGAAGAAGAGCATTTTAGCATGCTAGATAAGAAATTCACCAGATGACCAACGCTTTAAAAAAAATTTATTATCTTAAAACTACCTATGTGTAGCTTACATATCCAACTAGGGAGAAAGAGAAACAAGTACAATTCACTGTCTCAAAACTAGTAAAGCTACTGAAACTAATATTGCAGACACAAGAAGAATGAAGGTACTAAGAACTAAATATTTCCAGTTAGGAAAATAAGAGTATGAAATTCACAGTTCAGAAATACACAAGCTCAAAATAATGATTACTGCAATGATACATGACAAGGCATTGCCTGAGAAGTATTCTTACTTCAAAAACAAAATGAATCTGTGTTACAAAGCAGTTACCTAGAACTATGTTAAACAACATAGCATCTTCCAACTTATGTATGAGGGGATGGGGGTTATAATTAATAATACTCTATAGAAAACTATTTCAATTAATTGCAAAATGGCTATTTAAAATAAAATAAAGTGCTGTTAGCATTCTTCAAAAGAAAAATAGTTGTCCTTATGTTCATTTAACTATTAGCAAAGGCAGAAAATACAGCCAAACCAACATTCTCAGCATTCTTTAAGTGTTGAAGTTGCTCAAATGTAAAACTTGAAGTCACTTGGTTTCAAGTTTCATTTCAACTTGTCACTCACCACAGGTCCATCAAAAGGTTTAAAAACCTCTCATATGATTTCTGGCATACTCTTAAATTTAACTATTAAATGCAGCACTTCTGCATGACTTCAGCTTGGAACTAGGACAAACTAACTGGATTCATCTCAGTTCTTCTTTTAAATACCAAGTCAGTCATTTAACAGAGCAAAATTCAGGAAGAGCTATTTCACACTAAATGAGAACAAGAGCTCTGCATTTTGATTTGCAGAAAGACTGTAGCCCTACACAGTACCCAGAAACTGGAGAGTCTGCACAGTCACTGAGACTGTGTAAGAAGAGCACTGACCTTGCCCTTTCTGGAGTCAATTGAAACAGATTATGAGGCAACAGGGTAGTACACAGCATCTCCTGAGAAGAGGGGAAGAGAGAACACAAGAACTGGCCAGCCTGTGATAAATCTCTGCACAGAGGGGGTGGAATGGCTCAAGGCCTCCAGTGGTACAATGCACCAAAAAGTGACGGGATGCGGTCACAGCTCCACCCTGTGTCTGCATAAACACATTTGTAAACTTGAGTATGTCCTCCTTCAACTCATTCTGGACTCTATAATTAGAGCTGGGATTTAGGGATGTAACATATTCATGTAAGAGCATAAAGGTATCCTCTACATTGATTACATACAGAACAGCTCAGGTTTTGTCCCACTAAAACTCATGAAAAGTACTAATCCAGTAAAGTGTGCTACAAATTTTAATGAATGAGAGCTGTGCACCACACAGGTTGCTAGCTCTTCTGAAGATCTGCTTATGGAAATGTTGCAAAATATTTTAAAGAAGTAGAAAGATATCAGTACACACTCAATCTGGCAGTAAACAAATCTTTTTTCCCCTCCCTGAATTTGTCACATCCTTTCCTTCAGAAAGATTTCATACAAAAATAATAATCTACTCAGGATCTGCTCAAATCCAGTTTAAAAACACCATTTCAAACATAATTTCAATTTTGTAACTGTAATATTGGATCAAGCTTCAGAAAGAATCAGTACGATGCATGGAAAAGATCACAATGCTGTACCCCAACGTGCTTTAACAATACACAGCTCTAGTGCTTCTAGCGCTTCCAACACAGGCTGTGGTTCCAAAGTGGAAATCAAGTCTGATCAAATGAAATAAAATGACAAGCCAGCTACAATTACTTTGCAGCTGCCTTGGGAGGACTAGCAGAAAGCAAACAATGAGGCAGAAAAGGACTATATGTTTGTCTCCTGCAGCTATCTTCCTCGCCATCACGTACATATAGACTTACTGCCTGGTAAAAAACAGTATTTTTCCAGTAAATTTCAAACAGAAGTAAAAACACTTATACTACCTGAGCTAGAACTGAAAGTAGGGGAGCTCATTAACACAGCAACAGATTAAGTTATTCCTTCAAAACACAAGTTGCAGAGGAAATGAAACAAGCCCACTTTGAAATTGGATCACCTAAATGGCATGCTGAAGTACAAATGTGACCCAGATTTAACCCTCTACCAGTTCACTCACATAGAAACCAGTGCTGAAATCTGATATAAGGCTTAAATGCTCACACTCATTCTCTTGCAACTTCCACTCTGCCACTAAAAAAATATTCTATATAATTTACTGAGACCAGCAAAACAAGACCAGAACCAGGCAGTCACTGCTGAGATGGATTTAGCAGTGTTACAGGATCTTTCACTGTCACAGAAACATTCAGAGGTGCAAGATAAATCATTATACTATTTTTGCTAACCTTACTAAAAACCAAATGAGAAAAAAAAAGCATCAAGAACAAAATCCATCAGCAGAATCCAAGCATAATTTCCTTTTGCTCCATAAAAGCTTTGTTATTAATTTATTGACATATGAAAACACATATTCATACAAATGTATCTCTTACAGTACAAAACTGGAAGCAAGCAGCTTTTACAGTATATTAAGAAAGTTTGCAGGCTCTCATGTACAGAAACCACTCAATTTTTTTCCAGAAATAAAATGCTCCTTATGAAACTTATGAATCATGCTCCCTATGAGTCTTTTTATCTCTTACGATAACAAGGATACCTCCATAAAATTTGCTGCAACTATTTTTTGCTCATAAGCTATTATAAAAAAAAAAAAAAAAAAGCTAATGACAACTGAACAAAAAGAAGTATCAGAGTAGATCCATTTAACAAAACTGTAATTGTGTGACCCATAGAGTCATTGAATATGCATCAGTCAGTGGAAAAAAATATTTGGCAAATAACTATGCAAGACACTTCCAAAGAGATGCTCCTTTGGGAGCTTCCCCAGGGGCTTTTAAGACACCTCCTCTTGTTTTAAGATACTACAATAAAGAAAACAAAGCTGTCTGAAACCTTATGGAAAATTTTAATTCTGCCAGTGAAGATATTAACTCTGCTTTCCTCTCTTATAACTACTCGTTGTATTTGCAACAACTGGTGAAATATGAACAGAGCAAGGATAGCAGCAGCATATTTGTTCCACAATGATTTGAAAACCAATCTTTACCTTTTTTTGTTTTCCTCTCTAGAGATTTAGTAAAATATGCACACACACATGTGCATACAGAGCTAAGATTCCTCCCTGTCTCAGAAAAAGATACATACATACAAAACATACATACATCAAAAAAATCAAATTAAGGAGAAACTCTGCTAGTTGTTACAGAAGCAAAAACAAGGAATGCCATTCTAAATCAGCTGAACTTGTTGCGAAACCCTTGCATAGTTCAACAAAAGCAGAAACAAATCCAATGGGAAAAACAGACATTTAGATTTTCTAACACACTTTAATTTTAGCCCAAAAGTAGGGCCTGACCTTCCTATCAGTGCCACTACACTGGCAATTAAAACCAATGATTTCTCCTTACCCTAGTTTTGTTCAACTCCTCTTCCTCAGGGTATCATCTGTGATTATTATTGGCAGGCCAGTGTTCTACATACTATCCATATATGCTATACATATGCTATACAATAAGATACACTGCTTATTCATTTGTGTCTGCTCTTGTCTCATCTGCCCATTTTTCCACATTCATATTTAAGAGTCTCACTACTATCAGCTGAACAGCATAAAAATCTTTTTCTACTGATCTTTAAAAAGCACGTGCAAAGTAGCTGCACATCCTTGAACTCTCATATATTTCTGCTACCTGTTTTCCAGATTTAAAAAAGCTCCAAAATAGCCACACCAGCCAACACGTCCAGTTCAACAGAAGTTATTACACGCTAATGAGTCAATGACCCATTCAATTACATCAGGTAAACAACAGACATGAGAAGATAATATCAAGTTAAACACAAAATCTGCCATTTCTGGGTAGATTATGTGATAAACTGCAGTTCCTCAATATTACACGTTTGAGCTTACATATGCATAAATTAAGAACAAGGTACATCCTTTGCAGTTTCAGAGCCAGAAGTGAAAGTGAAGAGGTGAAAATGAAAGCCATCCCAGCTTTGGAGTACATCTGTCCCCAGCTTCTCATATTCATCTATACCAATCAACACTCCAACTCAGCAGAGGTGGCAGGAAGCTCTGCCTGACAGAGCACTGGCAGGAGTTACTGCGCTCCTAACCAAAAGCACCAAGTTGTTACTCTCACAATCAGCTTGGCTGAACTGTACAACTCGAAATCAATTTTCTAATTTTTTGCAGCTTTAGGACAAATATAATATTGTCACTCAAAGTACAGCTATTTTCTCAGAGCTTGCTGGTAGTTTAGATGCATAACATTTCCTTCCCAAACCTCATTCTGGTGTCTTTTCCAGGTCTCCAATACACTGAGTAAGGATATAATTCTTCTCTGTAGATTCCCATGACATTTTGGCAGAAATTACAGCTGTGGCAAGCTTTGGATTGGATGCTTTGCTTATTGATGTGCTTAGCTTTGCAACTGGCTGCTGTTGAAAATTAAATAAAGAGAATAAGCAGTATTTCTTTCATAAAGAAATAAGTGACCTGAGGGAAGCCTCTCTGGGTGGGAATGGAAAACGAGTCCCAATTTTGAAGCTGTACAAGTTTCCATGCATTAAGAAATTTGGGAGATGCTGGCAAATTTTATTTCTTTCGCTAATCTCCACTCCTCCCCATTTATTCTCTCTAAAAATCTAAAGGTTTGTTCTCCTACAAGTTACTGAAACACATCCAGAATTCCCCTTGACACTCTGCTCCAACCTGTGGCATTTCAAGTGACACTAGATCCAAGACTTACATTATGTCAACATTAGACAATCATATATTAACTGTCAGTCACATGCCTAGAACTCAACAGCCTTATGGAAAGAAAAAGCCTGGCTGCTAAGAAATCCTGTTACTTTACTTTGTCCAACACAGAATCATAGAATGCTAAGGGTTGGAAGGCACCCTAAAGATCATTTAGCTCCAACCCTCCTGCCACACAGGAAGGGACACTACCCACCAGACCAGATTGCTCAAGGCCTTATCCAACCTGGCCTTGAATGCTACCTGGGCTGGGGCATCCACAACCTCTCTGGGAAACCTGTTCCAGTTCCTCACCACCCAAATTGTAGAGTTTCTTCCTAATACCTAACTTAAATTTCCCATCTTCCAATTTATACCCATTACTCCTTGTGGTATCACTACAACATAAACATGGACAAGTTATATGCGCACCTTCACACTTACGTAAGCCAACAGCTTCTACTCCAGCAACTAGAACTTAAACATTTTTGCTTCAAACTTCCCGCTGATGCAAGGTGTTTTACCATGGGCAATAGTGGGGCATAATGCAGTGCTGTACGTCAGTGAGTTCACTTCAGGATGATGAGGAGCGGATCAATTTTCGAAGCCCTTGCACTTTATAAAGACCATCGTCAATGGCAGAATAAATCTCTTTTCAGGGCTGATGGATAGTCCTATGACTGTTTCCAACAGCTGCGGTGTGCTCATAGCTCACCAAACCCACGAGCTTCGAGGCTGTGGGCTCGAGCAGAGATAGCATCTCCAGGAACCAAGGAATGCGGCACAGCCTCGAAGCATGGACAGGGCTGGGGAAGGGGGGCAGAGAGATACCTGGGATGGTGCCCTACAGCCAGGCTGGGGTGGGGAAAGCGCCCCGGTCCCGCCCGGGACTTCTTCCTAGGTGAGGGGGCCCAGGCACACCTCCTTCGCTTCCCGGTGTGCCCGGGCGGGGAAGGACGGAGAGGCACCGCAACGCGAACGAGACCCGCCCTAGTGCCCCGTGCATGAGGCGAGAGCAGCGGCGACCGCCAGCGGGGCGCGGTCAGGAGCCGAGCGGCGCCGGGCTCGTTACCTCTCCATGGCCCGCACCGCGTAGCTGACGAGCGGCCTCCCCTGCACGGCGCAGAACTGCTTGGGGGTGGCACCGCCCAGGCGCTCCCCGCTCCCGCCCGCCGGCAGCACGGCCGACACCGACACTCCGCCGGGCGCGGCGCCGCGGCTGCCGGGCTCCATCTGCGCCGGGCCCGGCGGCGGCTCCGCTCCGCGCCCCCCGCGGCAGGAACAGCGCAACCGCCCGCCCGCCTGTTTTATTCGCCCACGACGTCCGCAATCCAAAGAATCCAGCGCCCGCCCGCTCGCCTGTCCCTAGCGCGCACCGGGCCCTACCGCTCGACCCCCCCGCCTCTACGCGAACCCCCGCAGAAGCTTCCCCGAGCCCCGGCAGCCTCGGGGGAACGCCCAGACCGCGGCGGGGAAGCGCCTGGGGCAATGCACCAGGGCTGTAAAGAGCACGCAGCGACACTACTCGGGCACGGCTGCCATGGGCCCTTTAAATGGCCGGCACGAGAGTGGCTCGGGGCGGGGCCGCGCTGAGGGGCGGGCGAGGCGCGTCCCGCCCTGTCCCGCCCCGTCCCGCCGGGGAACCAGGCCGGGACCCTGGCTCAGTGAGGAAATGATCGCAGCGCGAGTGGCTGCGAGGGAAGAGGGGCCTGCGTCTTCGTGAGAGCCCTAGAGGCTGGCTGGGACACCTGCTGAAATATGGTGATTGTTTCCCTTAATGCTAGGAGGAGAGATTGGAATGAAGTCATATTGGAATTGTTAAGGCTGGAAGACCTCTTAAGTCATCGAGTCCAGTGGTTAACACAGCAGGGCCGTGTGCACTATTAAACTACATTTCCCAAGTGCTACATCCGCACACCTTTGGAACTTTCCAGGGATCGCGACTGCACTACTTTCCTGGGCATCCTGTTTTAATGTGAGCCCTTTCAGTGAAGAAATTTTTCCTAATATCCAACATAAACCTCCCCTGGTGCAACTTGAGGTGATTTCCTTTTCTGTCCCTTGCTACCTGGGAGAAGAGACCCATTCCCACCTGACTCCGGCCTCCTTTCAGGCAGTGTGCAGAGATAAGGTCACCCCTGAATCTCCTTTTATCCAGGCTAAAGATCCCCATCCCTCAGCCGCTTCTCACAGAACTTGTGCTGCAGACCTTTCCCCAGCCTGTTGCCACTCTCGTGACACACTCCAGCACCTCGATGTCTTTATTGAAGTGAGGGGTCCAAAACTGGACACAGCACTCTAGGTGTGGCCTCACCAGCACCAAGTATAGCAGGACTACCACTCTTCTGGTCCTGCTGGCTGCACTGTTTCTGACACAAGCCAACATGCTATTGGCTTTCTTGGCCACCTGGCTCATGTTCATAGCTGAACATGTTCATAGCACCCACAGGTAAAACTCAATGGTAGTCAATTCACTGCAAGGATCTGGGATGTTCCAGCTCATCTCGTGGTGTTACTGTAAGCAATGATGGCTGAGACATGTTGTTTGGAAAATTCCCAGGGCTGATACCCATTAAATGGCAGAGGAGGCACAGTCTGGTCAAAACCTTAGTGAGGTGGCAGGTGCCAGGGCAAGCCAGGAAGCTGAGCCAGTGTGAGTCAAGGGCAGGGAGGCATCAGACCAGGTGCAGGCATAGAAGGCCAACAGTAAAGACTGCTTAAAAGTCCTCCCAAAGCAAAACAAGGAAAGGAGGGTTGAGAAGAAGGTTGCTTCTAGCTTTTTCATAACAGCTCTTACCAGTGGAAGAGCTGTGTTTGTACCTGACAAGTTAGACTCCTTAACTCAGTCATCCGAACTTGAAGGTGGGGGCAATCAGGGCTCTGGCCCTTGCCTCTTTGACATTATTTTCAGGAAAAATTCAGTGTCTTATATGCAGGCTATCCTAAAATGGTCAAAGTCTTTGGAATCTGCAAAATTTCTTTTTATCTTTGAGAAGATAGCTTATTTACAGCTTTTCAGGGTTCTTTTAGCTGTGTTAAGAGCAACCTTAGAAAAACACATACAGAGGCCTTTCTGAGGAGTAAGCATGAAAGTTCATGTGCCAGCTGTGCTGCTATGCCAGTGCCAGCTGTGGACTAGAGTAAAATTATCATACAGGCTTATAGAAGCATCATAAGTAGCAGTCATACAATAGGAGTGAAGTGATCCCTCCTAGCAAAGGCAAGACTTCACTGGTATTCGTGATACCTGCAGTAACAGTAAAGCCATGCTCTGCACAGACACTTTACATACAGAGGTGTCAAGCTTTTGGAATGGAGACTTTTCAAAAGAGAAGGAATTAGCTAGAAATTGAACTGCCTTCTTCCCAGCAAGTGTCGGTCTCATTGTCTTCAGGGCAGTTTAACATCTTTTTCTTTTTTTTTTTAATCCATTGGCTCAGCAACTATATTAAACTGTTTATGTTCTTTTTTAGCAGGTCTTTCTAATTCCTGATTGATGACATATATATTTGTCTGTTGTCTCTTTTTGGGACTTCCAAGTTTGTACAGTGAGTCAGCATAATTTCATTATTATTATTAGATACCGAAAATTAGTTTTTCTTCTTAAGCTAGGCACCTCCAGTATCCACAATCATCTTGGATTCTGATTTTTTTCTTGCAGCAGTTCTATGCAAATGCATTCATGTCAGCTTATTCTGCAGCATTCCTATTTTTTTTGGTTTTTTGAGTGTTTCATATTCTGAATTCCTGTCCAGGTCTTCATGCATTCATTCATAAAAACCACAACTCTTGTTTGCATTACTATAAGGAACAAAATAAGTTCTTTTTAGTTCCATGGTTTCTCACATTGTACATGAGTTCTGAAGAGTAGGTAAATAAGACATTCCCAAACCAAAACAGCCTTCAGATTTTCCCCGTCCTTCTTGACATTGTGGTCTTTACATGTCTTCACCTACAGCTACAATCTGTTGTGCCCATTACCTTCTTTCTTGTCCAGCCAGTGTTTCCCCACTTCATTTAATTAATTAACTTATTCTATGAGGGAACATGTCCATTTTCCTTACTGTGCTAGGGATATTACACTTGACCAATCCAGAATAAATTATATTTGATGGATGGACTTTGGTAGGTACGGACAGTGTCATCAAATCTGTAATAATAAGTGAGATCTTACAATCCAGACAAAATAGCACATGCTTTCCACAGTCCCTTTGAAGTCATAAGATTCTTGTCTTGTGTTGATAACACCGGGTAATTTTTCTGGAAGCCCATCAGATTCTTGGGCTCTTGGTTATACTGAGCTTGTTACTGCTATTTCCCCTTTTTTTCTTCTGTTTTCTTAGAAAATTATATGGAATGAAGAGCATATTTAACATTCTTAACTAATTATATTATGTTTTACCATGAGTTAAGAAAACTGGGATTTAGGGGTTTGCATTTTTTTAATATTCATTTGTTAGTACCATGCAGTGAAGCGCTTTGTAATGTAGAGACACTTTGTGAATGCGTAATTTATCTTCAGTTCCATTCCATTATACATTTTTTATTGAATCTATCTAGTATTTTAGTTGCTGTGCATATATATACGCATACTCATATATCTAAATATTAGAAGTGGGTAAAATGTAAATTCACACATATTGGAAGAACAATTCTGCACAATTTTTGTCTGGATAAAAAGGAACAGAGGCAGCATTTACCTCAAAGCAAATAAAGAGCAGGCTAACCTATCATTTCTGTGCAGGGGTGTAACATCTGAAACCACAGTTGTAATTTGCAATTATGCAGTAAATATGCCAATCATATGTTTGAAAAGAAAAGTGGGGTTTTTCTTTTCTTTTTTTTTTATTGAAGAAAGAAAATATGTACAAATTGGAATAGAATTTTGAGTGAAATTCACCTGACAATTTGACTGCTGGGAGGAAAAGTCTTCTGTTTCTATGGCTGAAATTCATAATAGGGTTTTTAGAGAACATTAAGTTATGGGAGTAGTAGATATCATTCTGAAAGGTTTTTGTGGAAAAATTAGTGAAAAAATAACATTTCTTAATTTAAAATGGCAGTTGAGTCTTCTGTAGATGTGGTTTAGCTGAGAAAGAGTTGTTTTTTTGTTTTTTTTCAAAACTCTTGAAGCATTTTATTTTTAATGCAGGCAAAATAAGATGAATTTCCCTTTTCCTGACAAGCATCAACATTCACTATTGCGTGTTTTAAAGGGAAATGCATGCAATCGAGGAATATTTTGCAAGTTAAAGTAAATTATGAAAGAAAAATTACAAAAACCCCACAACATACTGTATAGGTGCTAGATCTCTAAAAGGCAACAAAAAGATAAAAAATATTACAAATCTGAAGGGCCCTTCCTGAAACTAGCTTGGGATCTGTAGCATTTTGAGCAGTTGTGCAGGCTTTTAACCAGAACCTCGTGTTTGCAGGATTGTATTTCACTAACTTTACCCAGATACATAAATTATTACTTCAGTGGTGGCGAGCCGTAAAATGAGCATCCCGAGCTGTAAGGAAGGAAGTGGATTGCCAGCTCTCTTTATACAGTTTTTGTGTTCAAGTAGGATAGCAGTCTTGACTCTCCTGAAGTCACCAGTAACTGTCTCAAATCATAGAAGTCAGTGTTTGCAGAAATAGACATAGGATCCTTGGTTATCTAAAGAGATTAAGAAGTCCCCCAAAGGATAGAATTTCAGGTTTTATCTTGCATGTCTGTTGTTATTAGTAGCACAAGATCTCAAAGTCTTAAGCTTCATGGAAAGAATGCTTTTTTTTCAGATATTTTATTTCGGTTCTGATTGATCACTAGAAAAAATAATTGTGTGCCAATTTTATTTTATACTCTTCACAATTTTCTACCTGTTGCCTGAGTCTGAGGGCTGACAAGCCCTCCACATGGTCCTTTCAGACTGACTTACATCTTCACTATTTCAACCTTTGTTGCACAGAAGCTGCCTTGAAGTATTTGCTCTGTGGTGGCAGTGGTTTCCAAGTCAATATAGTGTCATAGGGAACATAGAGCTTGAGGCAGTATAATAGATGAGGCAATGTTGAAAAGGGCAAAAATATTTTCTCTCCAAAGCATATTTAGCACCTTCAGGGAAATCTTATCTTATTTCACATTAGCATATATTTATATTTGTATCTTTAAAAATCTGACTGCAAAGGGTTATTTCTTGGTCTGAGATTCTTTGATGAAAGATGCTATAGATGAGTGGAATATTTAGATAAAGTGTTATGCTATTGATTTGTTCCTATTGGTATGTGGAGCTGAGATCAAAACAGCGTGTACAGCAAGGGAGTTACACACATGCATAACTTAAATTATGTGAATGTTGACTATCAAATATCAAAGACTGCTTACATGCCTTATATACAGTGTGCATAGAGCCACCTATAGATCAGGTCCCTAAGGGGAATTCTAAGTGCTATTTCCTTCATTGGCAATTCTGTAAAATATATTTTTTTTTTAATAGTTGAAGTTAAATAGAGACTATTAATGCTAGAAATGGAAAGGAAATGTGGTCTTTGAATAGAGGAGTGTTTTCATGTTTGCATGTCATTGTAGGTATGTTAAAAAACATACATTGCATTTCACCTGTTGTATCCTGTGTGCTTTACATGTGCAAACCCCTTTGACATTGTTTTACATTGTTTTGGTAGCTAAATTTCTTCTATGAATATTTGATACATAGAGGAAGCACCTCGCTTGTGTGCTTTGTAAGTGCTAAGAAAAAATTGACAAACATTGATTTTGATGTTTGGCACACATTTTAAAGCTTCACCCTAAAATGTTATATTTCCCCTGAAGTGTTTATCCATTCTCTACCTGATAAAACTCTAGGCCTCTGGGATATGGAAAGTTATTTCAGGAGCTAATTAGTATTTTGTGTACACAAAGTAAAGGAATTTCAAGATAAGAGAATTGCCCTATAGTAATCCAGTAACTCATGAGAGTGAAATTCCCTGACTGCAGGAGAATTTGTGAAACTCAGAAACGTTAAAGACTTGAAAAAAGACTTCCACTGTTTTGGGGAGTGCTTTAACAAGTAGGTGATGAGATGGAGACCTCACACTTTTTCATTAGAAATGGTTGACTAGTCTTAGACTCTGGAACTTGGATTTAGACTAGTCTTGGCTCTGGAAGGGTCTTTGTAGATTCTAGGTGTGTTGATCAGATGTTCAGTAATGCCAGGTTAGGCCTATCTGCTCATCTTTAACATCACCATGGATTGTGTTGTGTATAGGAACTTTGGTTTAGGGTCTTTGACTGTCAGGGTGCGCTGGACAGTAACACTAACGAAGACATGCGAGTTTAGGGATGGAAATCTCTATGGCTGTTTTCCACTGTCACTGTGACATAAGAGCTGGCACTAGCCATTAGGATAGTGCCCTATCATGTCACTATAAAGAAAAATGTTTGATTTTGACAGATATCCTGTCAGGAATGAAGAAACATATCTCTGAGGAAAGACTGGTAGTTTCCTTTTCCCAAGAGATAGTCTATGAACTGGTTAAGTAAGTGGTGTTGAGCCACAGATGTAAAGATGCCAGTGATACAGAATTATGTAATGAAACTTTAGAAAATATATAAGAGTTGAAGTTAGATTTGGAATAAAGTTGCGATTTTCATGGCTCTGAATCTTTAATTTGTGTGTGTGTGTATATTATCAAGCTGTGTTTATTCTTTACTGTCTTCTGTGTTATTTCCATAGAATGTTTGTGTGAAAATATGAAACAATTTACCAAACATCGAATGTTGGAGACAATCAAATAATACCAATGCAAATGTGAAGATTTGGTATGTATAGGTGTAAAAGTTTAACTATTTATTGCTGCACTGAAAGCATTGCTTCTGCATCTCTTGTCATGTTAATAATGGTCCTTACTTTAAGAGTACCAGGAATGTTATTCATTGGCCCTATGTCGAAGGAACATAGATGAAGTCAGTTTGCCAGAGTTCATATGGGAGGGATTCCATCCATGTCAGTTTTTTACTCAGTAAGTTAAGACTAGTCCTAACTATTCCATCAGGGACTGAAGTTGCAGCATGCAAGACAAGGTAGTATCCAACACAAAAACTGGACCTAGTCTTCATTGCATATTTATATGGTATACATTAGACAAAACAATTATGTGGAAATAGTTCTTTTTCTCCTCTTCTTTTGATTTTTTAGTGTTACCTTCTAACCCTTTTGGTTGTTGGTAAAATACAGTCTGCCTTGTGGTAAGGTTTGTGAATCTTTCCTCTTTTTCCAAACAGTTACTTTATAGTGAACAAAACAAGCAGGATGGTGGTCCCTGAAAACAGTAGTCTTGTCCTAGTCCTCTGCCTCATCCTTTGCTGACTTGTGCAGTTCTAGCATGAAAATGTCGGATTGGAAAGGGTCAATCCTTTGATCCTGTTCAATTTTTAGAAAGATCAAGGTTACAGATTTTTCCCAACTGCAGCAATGTGGCTGCCTCAGTTATACAGAGACTCAAGCTTTTTTAACATACACTGCTGAGAAACCATCAAAAGTTAACCATTTTCCAAATTACTAATCTAGCTGGATGTGAAGCAACTACTTGATGAAAAATGCCCTGTAACGTGCTACTGTTTTTCTGAGTAATTCATTCCAATTCATTTTACTTTAAAAATTCTTCCTGGAGCTTGCCTGTGCCAATACTATTGTGTTTTTTTCATGTGTTGTTTTCTTCAGTACTGAATGCTTCAGAAAATGAATTAAGTAGTGCATCCTTCTGTGTGCTGTATGTGTGTGTGTGTGTGTGTGTGGTGTGTATATGGAAAAGAATTGTGGGACAGGTAATGTAAATACTGGAAAGAAATGAGCCTGGTCATTGAAATACCATGGGAAAGAGGATTTGATTTTGCTAGAGCCAGAAGTTTCAAAGGGAGGGGCAGAAATAAACAAGGCAAGGGACTGCAGTATTTGAATGGATAAGGAGTACCACAAAATACCATGTTCTTAAGATTCACACAGTAGCTTGAATGGTCTATCTAATGCAGGCTTTTATGGAAGACATATTCCAAAAAGTATTAAATTAATCAAATGAAAATGGAAATCCTTAATATTTACTTTATTCTTGGTAAAAGATGTTGCAAACATTTTCTTCTTGGAGAGATGTCAAGATTCATAACTGATTACAAAAGATCAAAGGAAAATGTGTGTACAGTAATTGCATAACACCTAGAAGAGGCTTTATGTATAACTCACTAGTGTATTCTTGATGGTCTTGTTCACAAAAAGAGATTACTGTAGATTTATACATGTATATGATATTTGATATATTTTATGTAGGTGGTAAGCAAGATTTTGAGCCAAATTCATCAACAAGAAAGTCCAGGTGTGTGGCAGACAGACAGCTTTCTAAGAAACCTCTACTTGAATCTTGTCATCTTAGGCAGTATTCATTCTCCCCAGAAATAGGAGGCTGTGGTCACCCTCCAGAAGATATGAACAGTGCAGCGGAATGTGCATTTCTGTGAAGATGGCAGATGCTAAAGTCTCCCTGACTTCTCTGGTTCAGTGTGGAATGGTACAGACACACTGTACTGTGCATTCTTCCCTTTGCATGGGAAGTTAAGGCACAGAGACAGTCAGAAATGGTTTTCTACCCCGTGACATCCCAGTCTGCTACATCCCAGGGGTAGCAATGTTCATTGGCTATTGGGCTTGGCAATCTGCAGATGGAGCAAGTCTTTTGAAGTCCCATGAAAAGTTGTGAAGATCAGAAGAAAATGAAGAACACACACCACATGTTGTCTTCCACATGCCATTTTGTTCCCTTATTTTGATCCATTTTCTCTTCTTTCTCCTCTTCTAGACTTACCCAGGTTCAGGCATTTCAATATCTGAAAACAAAAGATGCAATGCCATGATGCAACGAGTTCCCAGGTTCTATAAGCTGTTCTGGCTACTTCCTAAAAATTACAATAAAGATGCACAAAAGCCAAAGTTTCAGCAGACTTTTTCAATAAAGAAAAAGGAAAAAAAAAAAAAAAAAACCACCAAAAGCAAGTGTTCCTTGCTAATACCAAAATTTTTGCAGCTTTACGTTTTGGAAACACCCAGACGTCTGTTCTCCATCCCAACTTAATGACCATAGAGAATCTAAAAAGGCTTTCTCCAACCCATCCCAAAGTAAATGAATAAATAAATAAGAAAATAAATAAAATAATAATCTAACTAGCAACAGATGTTTAAACTTGCTTCAGCTGCAATTAAACAAAGTCTTTGTGCTGCAGAGTGTTTTAAAGCTTTGCATAGTTACTCCATTTCTCAGTGGCTGTTCTTGTGGTAGGGCTAGGCAAGTACTTTTCTCCTTAGGCCGTCTCTCTCCACTCTCCACTGTTTTATATAAAAGAACTTTAATGACTGTGCCTGGATAGCTCTTCTTTAGCCAGCTAAACATCAGACTTCACAAAATGGTTTATGCTTTTACTAAATTGCTTTACAGCTTCTTCACTAAGTCACTTCTCACTGGGGCTAAAAAAACAAACCAAATGTGGAACTCCTAAGCCAAGCCAGAGCATTGCTTTTCTTCTCAGTAGTCAAAATTTTAAAATAATGCATCCAGACATTCTAAAAGGAGATTTTTAATATTTATTTATCAAAAAGCAAGTGTGCTGTGGTAATATAGTTCAGAACAGCTAAGGATTTAAACAATGAGACTATTATACACGGTTGTACAGCTACTAAAATAGAGCACGGGACAAGAAAGAGACAAAGTGTTCAAAACTTTTTTAGGTGATTTAATTTATTTTTTCTTAAACGGATGGTAGTAAAAATCACTTTTTGACAGGAGTTACCATTGCAGTTTAGTAGACACGAACTGTATTATCATTTCAGGGGATTTTCATTTTGGCCTCTTTTCTGATAACTGACTTATTTTATTTTATTTTATTTTACTTTGTTTTGTTTTGTTTTATTTTATTTTCCATCACATTCAAGTAGTATCATATTCCACAAACATCCCTATTAAAGAAATTATCTAGATTTTCTTTTCTCTTAAGACATCCTCTGTTTTTATTTGTGGTTGTAAAGAAGCATTAAGAAGGCCTCAACTTCAGGTAATGTAACATTACCTCTTTCACTATCATGTCCAATCAAAGGGAGGTAAGAAAATGCAAACTCCCAAAATGGAGTCACAGTCCAGTCTTTCTAAAGATTTCTTTCAGCATTTAGTAGAGACTACTTATTTTTGTGGTATGTTGTTCAATAAGCATTAATTAAAAATTAAGAGTATTTTCTTGTCATGGAAGTACTGAGTGAGGTAGATGTTTGATTATTAACTCAGTTGTAGGCAATATCTTTTGTAAATCACACTTTTCTAGTGTGTCAGTCCACATAACTCATAGAAGGAGTGAGCTGAAGGGCTGGATGTCTTTCAGAAAGATGCATGGGCAGGCTTTTCGTTGTGGGGGCGACGTTCAGGCAAAATTAGCAAATCCAGTGACAGAATGTCTGCTTAGCTCATAAATCTCTAGAGAATTTTCAGGCTTTGCCTGGAGTGATGTTTATTTGTATGTCAATGAACTTAAAATCAAAGCCCCTTGCCTGGCCTCCGGGAAAGGAAATGCATCATGAGAATAGGATACCTTCCAACTCTAAGGATTCCTTATAATTTTCAACTGAACACCTCCAGGTTAATACTGTAGCAACAAGACTCTCACAGTGGAATGTATTGAACAGTCCTTTCTTGATTAATGTTGTACTTCTTCAGGAAGGATATAAAGGTCAAGGTTAGAAGGACTAAAGTGATTTACTAGCAGAAATCTGTTAGGTATTTTGAAGGGTGTTATTCAAATGTCTGCTTTATTTCCAAACAAATGACTGAGCTTGGATTGGGTGGTTTTGATTCCAAGGCTGCTGGAAAGGCAAGAGCAGCAGATTTGTTACTATTATTAAATAACTGAATAAATAAACTTCTCAAGGGCCTTTCTAGTCTAGATTACCAATGTCAGGCTCTTATGACTTCCACAGTTGATAAATGTCTTAATGACATACTATCTACCACTGCCTCTAAGAAGTGTGCCTTTGAGTGTCTCCATGCTATCAAAACAATCAGCATCTGGCTAAGTTTGTTTCTAGTGATGGCTAAGAAAAATTGATTTCCACTCATTATAAAACAATTTACCCCTTAGCTGGGAGCAGATTTCATCAACTCAGAAGTAATGAAATAGTGATGGCAGATTAACAGATTATTTCTAATTTCTTCACTCTTAGTTTTCTCAAGAAACAAATATGAGAAATTATAAAATTATTAGGTTCTTTTTTAGATGTTTGAAATGCTTTTTAAGAAAGCATTTGGAATTCTGATCTACCTATATGATTGAACATCATTGAGAAAGTCAACTTCTATAAAATTTTAGTGTAATAAATCTAGACAATTAATAGTCTAATGTATGAAAAAAGTTATCTAGTCTGCCTCTACATTGTACTTTTTCAAAACATTTACACACTTGTATCTATTTGACTTAATACTTTAGGTCAAAATTTTAGCATGTTTGTCTTTCCTTTTTTACTTGGAAGCAAACTTGAGATGTATATATCTAAAATTATTTCAGTGAGTCTTTGAGAAACTTTGATCACTGACCTCCACAAGAGCAATGGCCCATTTCCTACCCACTTCAACTTCGCATGCTGGAGATTCTCCAGAAGAAACTAGTTAAATGTACTTGTAATGCTGTTTGTCTGGATCCTTGGATAGACCCCTGTGAGTTTACATGTAACAGGATAAAACAGAAGGCAGATTGTATAGGCCACATTGAAGCATTCAGACCCACAAGTTCCATCACAGAATAACATTATTCCTTCAGAAAATTTCACATTAACATGTTTCTAGTGCTGCTTTCCTGCAGATCTCTCCCACAAAATGTCAGTCATGGCCAAAGAAGAGACCTTAGCTAACTCAGGTGGCCCATCACAGTTAAATTGCTGCCAATCGCCACAGCTCCTGCTGGCTTCCCTCATATTCCCTTAAATAGAACTTATCTTAGAAATGGGCCCCATGGTCTTTCTATAGCATGTCCAGCAAAATTTCACAAAGTCATTTTAGCAGAAGTGTGTCAGATTATTTCCGCTTGGATGGTTCTGCATAGAAAGACAATCTAGAATTCTTACTCCAATTTCTGATATTAAACATGTATTTTCTTCCTACAGTCCAACTTCACTGACTGAAGAAGAGTTATGAGCAGTTTTTTCACCCTTCTTATTTCTGGAAGTTAACCACAGAACAGGTAGAGCAACTTTACTGATTTTTAGTGATTATTGTCATTGAAATTGGTTGCATTTTGGTCCATTATCTCAATATTTTGTGTTTTATTATCTTCAATAAGTAGCTGGATAGCAATTTAAAATAGATAGATGTTTGACATTTGGGAAAAAATTTTCTGTCATGAAATGATTGAACGAGACTATAATGTCTGTTAAAAAAAAACCCTCTAATTCTGCTGAACTGATATGCCTAGCAGCAATGTCATTTCAGTTCTCTCTCTGCTAACTTCTTTATTCATCATCTCTCCTTTTATGCTTAAAAGAAGCACCTTTAAGATCAGAGAATTTACGTATAAATGGTCTCTGGTCTCACCATTTTGCTATTTTCACAATCACAAAACTGAATTTGGAAAAACTAGTTCATTAATGCAATGGGGCTTTTTAACTTTACTACCACGTGGATCACTTAAAATTTAATTTTAAAGTGTTCCTCTCTTTTACATATGGCAAATTTTAAAGTGACTTCTTGAAAGTAGCTTTGAGGGAAAATCATTACATTTTGTCGATAAAAATTAGGATTCAGTAAGTCAAGTCAGGCAGCAGCAGTGATTTTCAAACAGTTCCATATTAATGACAAGATCTCTGCCAAGAACTTAACGATGAATCTTTTGGAATTAAAATGCAAAATAGGATGAGATAAAAAGAAGGTCAAAGAGAACTTGGGTGAGACCTTATCAGGCAAGATTTTTCATTACTCTCCTCTAGTGTAATTTTTACTTTGGGTGCAAATGGATTGTAAAAGTTAATGATTTAAGAAGAGCAGAATCCCATGATGAAATCTTGCCCATAGTGTTTAAATACAGCTTGAAAGATTAAGGACAGATGATTCATGCACTATGTGTTGAAAAGTAGATTAATTATTAATTTTCTGATACATTCAAGAAGAATTTGTGAATAAATGTGCAGGACTCTATTGGTTCTATAGAAAAAGTGAAACCATATGTAATTTATACCACTATTCTGACTTGATCATTACTAATTTAAAAAAAAATGGCGGTGTCTCACTAACTTGTAAAATTTCTCAAATATACACGTCTTCTGAAACGTAGAGCTTGAGAACTGGTAAATAAGAACCTGACTTGGACCATTAATAAGCACCATTTGTTAAACGGTCATATAAGATCTTTACAGTGAGAAAGATTGTTTTAATGTTAAATTTCATAG
Organism: Catharus ustulatus; assembly: GCF_009819885.2. Lineage (NCBI taxonomy): Eukaryota > Metazoa > Chordata > Aves > Passeriformes > Turdidae > Catharus > Catharus ustulatus. The sequence continues at coordinate 30,527,230 of NC_046221.1, forward strand.
ATGGACTCTTTTAAACCAAATAATGTTCTCCCTTTTTATAAGTGTAAGTGTTGTCACTGTTAAAATGTGTGCATTTTCATACAGAGAGCCAGACAATACAGTTTTTTAGCAGTGTTTATTTTTGTAAAAAAAAAAGAGACCAATGAATTTGAAAGGAAGTCATATCTGTCTTTTGATTGCACACTTTTTAAACAAAAATAATACAGGATGAAGAATGAAAAATACAGTTTTTATGTTGCTGTGTCAAAATAACATCTAAATCTATGAATGTTCAAAATTAAAATATATATATACCTAGATGCTAAAATATCTATTTTACATTATCTACAAAATGTATGTTCTAATCCAGCCCCAAATCATAGGAAAATACTTTGATACATATGAAAAGCTATAAACATAAGGAAATTTTGAAGGGAAATAACACACATAAAAGCTCATTAAATAATTACAACAACAAATAAATAGTTTGTTCAGCTTTACTTTTTGATTGCTGCCATGCATATTTTAATTTTTGGTATATTGAGATAAGAGAAAGGTGAGCATGCAAAGCACTTTTTTTTTTAGAATTAATTAATCTGAAAGCAGATACAATGTGTTGTACTTTAAGCTGTTGTCAGAAGATCATAAAACATGATATAAAAGGCAATAGATGTGATAACTGTTCTCAGGAAAACAAACAACAAAGCATCATTTTATAAAATTGACTTCAGTGAATACTCTTGGCAAATTTTCTTTGCTTTCATGGCTAGAGAAATCGTAAAAGTTTTTATAAACTTTCTGGTTTTGGAAGGCTTGTATTATTCCCGATCTTGAGTGTTTGGAAAAATCACCCAAAAGGTCCATATGCTGAGAATGCCCCTTTTGATTTTGGTCAAAGCAATAAGGATGTAGTGTCAACTGAGAACACAGCAATGGCAGACTTGTCTTTAAGCAGTCAAAATGGTAAAGCAAATGGTTACAGGTAAGTTCAATTTTGGCACAAGGAGAGGGAGATGAGAGAGCAGAGAATGTTTGACTTCTAACTTGTACTATGCTTGCTGGATTTACTGGCTCTTTTCCTTTCTTTGTGATGCTGGATGGGTTTTGCCTGAGAGGTTCCCTCAAAGTTGTGGCTGGACTCATTGTGCTGCCTGGTGTATCGCTTGCACTTGCAGGCCGTGACCACAGTTATTTTGTAGGTTCTTATACTTCCATCCTGGCACTGAAGCTGGATCCTCTGAGTGCGAGTTTTATCATTGACACATCTCCACTCCTGCGAGCTCCGCCTGCTCCAGTACTTGGTTCCGTAACCTCCTCCAATCCAGTTGGGGAGCAGTGGCAAAGGGAGGCATTCACCAGCACACACCAGTTCCTTCAGGGGATTTATGCTGGTGCACTGACCATCTGAGATGTACTTGGTGGATCTCAGTTCTCGACAGCCAACTTGAACGCGATCTGCAGAGTGCACAGAACAAGAAACACTGAGATTCAGAATGGAACTACTTCCTTAACTAGTCATTTTCACATTAACCAGGTATGTTTGGCAGAAGTTAAATTAGGCTGTAATCTTTACAGGACATCTCTTTACTCTTGTGTCCCCCAACACAAGGGCCTCAGGTGCTGATGGTATCTCTGGATAATACCACAGCATAAAGAAATCCTAATGACATGCACTTCAGTAGTTGTGGTAGAAGAGGCAATTTTATTCTCTATACTTCTTCTCAGGGACATACCTTTTAGAAGAGAAAAAGTACCCCAAGGGAAGAAATGTTTCCTGCTTGTTCACAGTCTAGGGAATCTGCTCTGTGATATTTACAACAATTATGTTGGATCATTAGCAAGGGGGAAAACACTGCTTTGGAAACAGCTGAAATGCTTTTAAATGAATTTCAAATAGTGTGTTTCTTCTCATTCCATGAGTGGACTGAACTCTGCCATGAACTCTGCGGCTCAGAGCAGACACTGCAAGAGTGGTAACAGCTGAAGTTGCCACAGAATAGGGTTCTGCCTGTGAAGTTTGAATGATTAGCAGTAAAATTTCAGAGAGGGGCCCTTTCACCCTCAAGAGAGGTAACTCTTTGTTACCTCTTTGTAACTGTAGTAGTCTGTATATTATATGTAACATAGAGGATCCTGCAAATTCTCTCAGGCAGCTGACAGAGTCAACATGCAGAGCTTCTCACACAGGCATGTTTGTACCCGTCTCTATGTGCGGCTCTGCACCCTGCAATAAACACAACTGTTTATTTCAGTAATTACACTTTGAAATAAACGCCCACAGTGTGCTTAATTTTAATAAGCAATCTTTACCGGCTCTACTCTCCCTCTTTCCGAAGGACAATTACAGCACAGATTCTACACACAATGCAATTAACAAACGCTTTTAAAATAGAAGTAATTACTAGAAACATTTTAGAGTGAATCATAAAAGGCTTTGAAGGTACATCTACATATCACAGCTACAGGCTGCTTCTGTTTCTACTTGGATTTTTGGAAGCAAGTTCTGAACAGAGGCAACGTGTTAAGATTGTTTCCCCCTGTCCTCTGTGTCTCAGTGGGCAAGCAGAGGGGACTGTAAATCTGCAGGCTCATCCCAGGGAATATTGACAGGGCTGCTCCACTGCCTGCTTTGCAGAAAAGATTCTAGTTTGCCTTCCTGCAGCTGCACTCAGGAATGTACCTGGAAGCATCTGGTCACAGATCTGAGTTTGTCTTTCCTTCTGTTTTTCTGTCTTCCCCAGCTCAGCTTTTCACCAGTGACAGCTCAGTGACAATGAATACCTACTGAGCTGTTCCAGTAATCTCATAATGATGAGATGTTTCCTGTGCATTTAAACCCTTAGCACTCATAAAAGCTGACACACCTGGCTTAGCTGAAAGGTATCGGTGTCACTTGTTGCCTTCACTTTCCAGGGATGACTCTATTTTTATCAAGTTGCTGTGGGTGGGTTGGTGTGTGTGAATGTTTCTCTCTTTGGATTTTTTTCATTTTAAGGAGATATGCAGGGGAGGAAACAGATAAAGTCAGCAGGTTTCCAGATCCTCACATATCTGACATATATACATGAAACTCAGAAGGAAAAGACTGGATATAAAAAAGGCAAGTTAGAGCAGAGATCCTAGGTAAATTGCGAGATGATTTGTTTACTTTTGCTGGAGGTGTTAAGCGGGCAAGTGCTACAGCAGGAAATAAAACTAAACAGCAGGAACAAAAAATCAGAGTTTTTTATTGCACTTGAAAAGTAGCCCAGACACCTCCCCTGCCCGCAGTGGGAGCTGAGTCAAAAAAGCGAGCGCTCTGGAAATGCCTCTCTCTCCTTTTTCTTTATCTCGCTTCCCTGCCGGGTATATACCATAGAATCCGGCATTCCTGGATGAGCCTCCCTCAGGAAGTAACCTGCCCGAGAGAGCCGGTCCTACAGGACTTCCCAGCACGGGGGTGGGAGAGCGGCTGGCTCGGGGGCCGCCCGGCGAGGTAGATCCCGGCCCTGAACCAGCAGCATTTCCCCGTGGCCCGGCTTCCCGCAGGCGCCGGTTCCCCGGAGCGCCGCGCTCGGGCGGGGGTCCGGGGCGCTGCCGCGGGATGCGCGGCTCCGGCCGGGGCTCCGCTCCCGCTCCCGGGGCCGGGCCAGGCGGGGCTGCCGCCCACGGCTGCGGTGTGAGTGCCGCCGGTGGGATACTCACTGTTACGGTCGGATCCAGTGCTGGTGTAGTGCCTGCCTCCGTTCCTAGCTTGATTCAACGTGCTGTTGCTGCCTGGGCTCGCCGCAGCGGGTTTAACAACGTGGGAATAAAGTATCTCTGTGGCATCGTTCTTGAAAGCCAAGTAGCTTCTCGTGAAGATGCAAGCCAGGAGAAAGCCATAGAAGTGAATGGCAGGGAGAAGCATGGCTGGTTCAGTCTGTCTGACAAAGCTGGATGAAATATTTTCCTTCTGCTTCTTCTGTGTAACTGGAATTGCTGTTGAAGGCTTCCTTTATATATTCAGAGAGGTTTGGCATTCATTCAGGTGTAAAGTTGTGGATAGCTTCAGAATGAAAACCCACAAAAGGGGTGGGGTCCCTACATGAGCTGCGAAGACCTTTCACCAATAGGAGAGAAGACTGCAGTAAAGGAGGAGTTATATGCACTAATTGCAGGATTCCTATTTGGGGCTTTTGAGGGTATCAGAAAACTCTGAGGAACCAGCACACAGCAGCATTCATGCTGAGACCTAGAGACTGCGGGCTCTGCCCTGCCATTCCCTATGGTCCTGCATGCCTGGCACTTCTGTGTGATGTGACTAACACAGTGTCAGAGTGAGCCCCTCCTGCCCAATTTATTCAAAGTTATGTACTCTCTTCTCAAACTGAGATGAGCTCCATAAGGATGCAAAATGTATAGAATTTACAGAAGACTGCAAGTTACACAAGTACTGTCTGCAATATACCAAAATTATTTTTAAAAAATATTGTGAATAATTTAAAGCTGCCTCTAGATGCTTTAAATTATGCAGCTTTGATCAACAGGGAGTACTGCAAGGGAAATTATTTGGTTTAGGGGAATGTTCTCTCCCTGGTGTGCAGAGTTATAAGTACGTATTTCTGTATCACCACACATAAAAAGTATCTCCTCTAGGCTCCTTAGTACAAACGTATCCATATTCATAGCCTCTCACCATGCTCATTCACCAAACTAGTCTTTTTTGGTTTTGTACTATGCCTAGAGCATCCTTATATTTTAATGTATTAGTTCATGTGATAAAGGAGACAAAAAGAAAACATGCAAATCTTTTTTCAAAATTTTGGAAGAATAATCCTTACTTTGGCATACTTTTTTATTGTCTCATGCATGTACTTGATTTTATATAAAATTACATGGCCCAGATGCAAACCAGTGTAAACTGAGATGTTGCTAGTAGGCCAATGTTTGCCCGCATTATGGTGAATGCTCTATAAATTTTCAAAATAAATAAAACAATGGTGATCAACACTGAAAACTCTAGTGTTCTAACTAGAAAGGAAGCCTTTTTCTTGGGAAAAAGAACAGCCTTGCAGAAGGCCATATTATGTAAAGGTTAGACTGTAATCTCACTTGCACTCTCTGTTACTGAATTGATATCTAAAGTCACACGGGATTTTATTGCTGTAATAAAATCCTAAGTGGAGCACAGGTTAGTTACATCTACTGCCAGGATCAAAATCTGTCATTCAGAGAAGACAACTTTGTTTCACCCAAGTTACAAGTAGACATTTGTCTCTATCACCAAGGCTTTCCTCTTGCATCACTAAGAAAGTTATCCTGGATTTCAGTAGGAGTAAGGACACATCCACAGTGAGTGCCAAACTGATAGCTTTTGCTTAAAGGACACAGGAAAAACGGGAGTGTTGCAAGGTGAAGTGAGTTTTACTGGCAGAGCTGTGTGTGGGGAAGTTGAGTTGATTGCCTGCATCTATTATGACTAGCCCAACCCAGTTCTGGAATAACAAGAATGTTGCAAGGCAGAGTGAGATCTTTCGGCAGGGTAATGTATGGAGGAGTGGGATCACTGCTAACCCCTTACAAACCTCCAAATTCCACTCTCATGGAGAATCTCATCTAACCCCAAATGCAAAAATGTGCATTTTACCTTCCCTTAAAAAAACAAGTTTTCTTAAGTAAATAATTTTAAAAATTTGAAAAATAATAATAACTAAAAAAACATATGTACATTACAGATCATTAATATTTGAGCTTTTTTTTTTCAACAGTAATGAACCTTGTTGATGTTCAAGCCCTACTTCATTTTTTTTTTCATATTCACAGATCATACAGATCTTTAAACCTGTCACCTTCCCTGGAGGATAGTTTCTGTGCTGAACTGAACCACCGTAATTAAAAGCATGGAACCAATTTTCCAGTTATCCCCAGTATCTGTGTGTAGCAGTCAGGGGACCTCTTCCTAGTAGAGAGATTTTCCCACACTAGACAAGTCTTAAGAAAGTCAGAGATTTCCTTGAGAGCTGTTTTCTTTGAAGTAAGGCATATAATCTTCTCACAGGGAAAATGAATGGGATTTTGGAGTTGTTATAGACCTGGGTCTTGCCCAGCTTGCTAGGCCTCAACCTTTTCAGCTTTCAATGAAAGCTAATGATCATCCTTTCAAATTTAGTCTAGATGAAAACATTAGGTTTGTCATGTACCTCTCTTGGTCTTGCCATTTAGAGAAGGAAGACCTCAAGAAAAGTCTCTTGTAAAGCAAAAGTTTGGATCTGAATTTGCCACAGGAAAGATAATACAGATTACCTCATTTTTCTGTGCACTAGACACAGAGTAGGCATTGCATTAATTTTATTTTTGTTTTCCACTTGTTAGAAATATTGTACAAAAATATTGTGATTTCAGTTTCTTGGTCAGTACTGTCAGCCTCCCTGCTTTGAAAGGTAAGCAGGCTTCTGAGGAATTTGTCAGTTAATTTGATTTATACTTTATCAAACCTCGCCGTTTTTCACTTTTTCGAAGTCTCCCTGAGAGAGATTAGAAGTTGCTTGAAGGAATTCTGATCAAATAAATTTGGTCATTCTTTCTCAGTGAACTTCAGAATCAAAAGGTGTTTCTTGTTGCTTAACTCAGAATGAGTTCCCAGACTTAAAATATATTTTACCATCATTAGTTAGATATTGTGATAAGTTCTCAAAGGTGAAGGCTCTGAGTTATCCTTGTAGCCTCCAAAAAAGACTTATCCAGTGTATAGTCGGTTCTCATTCTAGTCAGATTCGATGTCTTGTGTCGAACATTGCTCTGCTTAATCTGTAATATTGGCCATAAGGAATATATTACATGAGGTCTTTGAAGTCTGTACTGGCTTCCTTTTTGCCCCTGGGCATAAGTCAGGATGTTCTTATTGATCTATAAAACTCTATGTGCTTTGAGTCCTAGGCAATAAATTCTCTCTCCTTTATCTTCCATTATGATGCTTAAGATTAGCTGGGGCATACTGATGATACCTGAGTGTCTGGAGAGGTTGAGTGCTCAGTGTGAAGAGTCCAGGAGTCTGGTTTCACTGCTCCCAAGGATACAAGAGAGCTTCATTCTGCTACTTGGCATGATGCAAAGGCCCATGTTTATTCAGATGCTTGAAAAGTGACTGTGGGGAAGACACAGGGCAGAAACCCATTAACCAGATTAATTTAAATGTTTGTACATGTACCCAGGGATAAAGTGCTACATTTAACTACACACTTTTTTCAACTTAACTGCTCCTCCTATCTTAACAGCCTTGCTTCTGAGTGAATCTAAACATAGTGGTAAAGCCATCCATCACTCTTCAGAGAGAATGGTATCCACAGTTATCTGCACCTTAAATCTTGCTTTTTGCATTTTCTGTGATGGAAAAACCACGCTTTCTCAATGGATGTAGAATAATATAAGGTATACATTCCATAAGGATCCCAAAAGAGAATTCCCTTCTTCATGGTCATTTATAAGTCTGTCAGGATCCCATTCTCCATGTTTCTTAGACACTCTAATGATGTCCAAAGGGCAAAGTTTTGTGCAGAGTGCACACACCTGTCTAGCAGCACAAAACAGCCACAGGGAATAAAAGAGTATGCTCTGACAAATACAAATGACTGCCAGAGAGCCTTGCAAACCATATGATCATTGAATGTGCATTAAAAAAGAAGGAATCCTCAATTTTTCATAAAACTTAGGCCTGTCCGGTTTTAATGACAGGAAAAGGCCACAATTAGAGTGAAAGCATCATGGAAAGAAAGGTTCAAAATTTGTGTTTATATTTTTATTGTTATTTACAAGAAGACCATTAGAGCACTGCACTTCTGATTTGTTTCAAAGCCAGATACTTTGAGAGTAGGCTCAGATAAATGACTGCAAAAAATAAACTGACATTTATTACTTTGCACCTTAAAACAGAAAGGACTGTCAGGCTATTTTCTGTGAAGCAATAAGTATATTAGTAATGTACTTCAAAGCTGCCTAAAATGTGATTTGGAGCTTGATAAGAGAACTTGTCTGAAAGTGAGGTAAAATTGTAATAAATGCAACTGTTGAGAACTTGTAAGCTGTTGTGCAACAAGTTAGCATAGTTTTAAAGCTCATACAGAAAACATGTTAGAGAACCAAGATAAAATCCCATGCTGCAAATTCCAAAACCAAAGATTTTTTGAATATAGAGTTTTTTCTATACTGATACTTTTTAATTTTCTCAGTAAATGACATTTGAGAGATTCAATGGAAAACATAATATATATTCTCATTAATAAGAATTACTAATTAGTTTTGATTTATGTCTTCTTCATCTCCCTAAGATGCCATATTATAATTTTATTTTTTTCTGCTTTCTCTTATATGTAATGAAGACAAAATAATTTAGGTCAGGCTGTGGTTTCAAAGGAGGTAAATTATCACTTTTATCAAAAAAGACATTAAATAGAACGAAAAGGGGAAATTAAAAAAAAAATAGGAAAATTTACTGTAGAGTGAAGAGCTCTTCTTGAGCATTTGCAGTAAGATTTTAAGACGAGTTTGAGGGCAATGTGGCTTATCATCCAAAACATATGATTTCTGCATGTGTTGAAGAAGAAAGAGTACCAAAACATTTTACATTAAAAAAAAAAAGGAATGAGAATAACAGCCTGTCCATTTGTGATAACATTTTCAGAAACTCTTAGATGGCACTGAAATGTAACACTTATATTTTAAGAAAATTTAGGACAGGAAAGATGTATTTTTTTTTTTTTAACTACATGTAGTCACTGAAGAGAACTGGACTTAGGTATCTACATATTTTGTAAAGTGTTGCCCTAAGGAGTGAAAGTCCTATTGATTTTCAGTGAGCCAGTCACTTAAATGCTTTCGAAAATTTTACCCTCAGGTTAAAATTCTGAAACTCCTACTCAATGTTAAACAGGCAAAGTCCCATCAGCATGCCCCAGTTGCAAATAAAACAGAAACTGAGTAAAAGTTTTGAAGTCTGACTTGTTTCTTTATGTGTAATTAACTGAACTCTTAATATATCACTATGTTTCAGTAAACTGCTTTGTGTTTCTAATTATGTGGTCTGAAATGATTACAGTGTATTTAAAAAATGCACACTCTACTACAAACCAGCTAAGAAAATCTGGCACAGTGTCAGGATTTCCTAGGCAAATGCTTGCCAAACCTGTTGTTAGATCCAAAGTCATAATTTAAAAACAAGCCTACAAGGTATCTGGAAGAAGATCCCTCTTTCCTTCCTTCTGCTCCATCTCCCACTCCCTTTACAAGGAAATTGCTTTACCTTATCAAAACAGTTACTGACATTTGTCTCCTGGTAGGAAACTTACCCCTGCTATGTTCAGATTTTAGATTTGACTAGTGCACGTTCTTGTTAAAGAAAAGAGTTACCTTAACCAAGAGTGATAGTGTCCAAATTCTTCAATCAGATAAACATGCACAACTCCCTGCTGAAATTAAGGAAGTTCCTGAGGGCAAAACCTGGCCCCAAATTAGAATTTTAATAATTGTAATACTGTGTAATCCTTTCCCTGCCAAGAGAAAGAAATGTCCCATCCTGCACAAAAAATTCACAGGTTTACCACACACTCAGTATCAGAGTTTCACTCATGAACCACAGTATACTTAATCAAAGTGAATAGAGCTTATTTTATTAAAATTAATCTATCCAATATGATGGTGCATTTGTACAGTACTGAGAATTTCTTATTTGCAGATGTGGGATCTGCTATAATCCAGCAAATGTTTTCACATTATCACCCCAGACACAGTTTTAAACCCTGGGAACCTTAAGTAAAATTGAAATCTGTCTCTCTCTTAAAGGATCTATCTTGTTGTATTGATTTTTACTCTTGGCTACTGAGAGTATTTCCTTCCTATCAGAAGTTAGTTTCAGTCTCCTGATATTTTTTTCAGTCCCAAACTATTTTATGCAATAAATGAATGTATCAGTCTGAATGAAATTAGGACACAGAACCAAGTATCATCTGACACTACAGCCCATTCCAGATTTCCTTTCTTACAATTTTCATTACCTTGACTTCACATGCAAAAAGAAAACATAACAGGTAGAGTTGATTGAGATATCAGTGGGATGCTCTAGAATCTCTTTCAAAATTATATTTTTACTGAACTAAAGCTTACTAAAACTCATTTTGACTACAAAACCTTAACTAATAGAGTGGGAAAATGCATACTGAGAGTCAGGTTTCCAAAATTCTAGGGCTAAGTGCCTAATAGTTTTTTAGGCATTTTTACAGTGAGAACATTTTGTTGTTGCAGTTGAATCATGTCACTCACAAATATAATACATAGAAACACATACGCAGTCTGTTTGCTGAAGAGTGTGAAAAATGTTATTGACATGAAGTTGAGTGGCAATGAATATTCAGTACATTCCACTCATTCTCCAGGTTCTGTGCAAAATTTAATATCAAAACACTTCAAAGAAGAATAAGAATGGCAATCATTGCAGCCATAAATGTCAAGATTTCAAAATCTTTTCTTCAATCTAAGTCAGAAAAAAATCTTCACATTCTGAGACTCCTTACAGAAGAAACTTCAGAGAAAGTAGAAAATTTAGCCAGGTGTTACTGTTCTTATTTTTTCTTTGATTAGTCTCGACTTTTAATCGTGGCAGTTCACCAGCAATAGGATAATCCCTGCCTTAGGTTTTAAAGGATTATTTATCTAATTTTATCAAATCTTAGAAGTCACTTAGTATACCTTCATGGTAATAAATAATTATTAGCTGTACTTGCTTAATCACAGAGTTTTAAGTAAAACAATCCTGTAGCCTGAAGTGCAGTGGGATTTCAGTTTTCATCTCATGCTCTATATATCTATATGATCACAACATATTAGCACTTTGAATTAAAATGTAGTTAAAAAATAACTTAACAATGAAACCAATGTCAGCAGAGATAATCAGCAATGATTATTTAAAAATTACTACTTCTCCAAAGATTAAACTTTTCCATACTGCTCAAAACTGGCCAAAACAGTAACTCTTGTCACTGTTGCACCTCACTTCACTGTCCAGGAACTAAACAGGCTCAACAACAAATGCATGTTACACAATATTCAAAACCTTGACTCTGTTTATGCCTGTAACCTTCAGGCAATGAAGACATTCTTTTTCCAATGCAAAGCATGGTTGTTGTGAGCAACATTTATTTTGGGACTTCAGTCTTTGGTCTTTGCAATGACAAACTGGTTTAGATGACTTATAAACAGTATTCAAGAAAGGAAATGTCAGAACATTCTGTTTGTTCACTTGGCCTTTCTGCAATTCTTCAGAGCTTTTCAAAGCGTTGCTTTTCTAAAATGTATCCTAGCATGGAAATGTTGGACAAATAAAGCTTTCATAGCTGTCAACATCTGAGTTTGTTTTTCAGGAGGAATATTTCCAAAAATTTTCACTCTGAAGAAATCCAGAGTAGTGTCCCTCCTTTTTTTGAAGTTTTCATCTGAAATGTAGCTCTCATCTCACATATTCATGCCAGCCTGATTAGAACAACAAAATCATTTTTATTATAAATGGAAAATCCTGCAGGTGAAAATTCCTGGCCTGATTCTTCCCTGATGGTAACCAGACTGGCTTCCTGCACATCTTGGAGTTGCCTATTTCCTTTGTCATTTGTTAGGCTGGATGTGTCAAGCCACCTTGGTATAAACAGCCAGTAAGAGACGGTATTTTGTTTAAGTTTTGTTTTTCTCATTACATTACCTTTGCTACCCCTTAGAAGGGTAAGATCATGAAATCTTGTCTTCCAGCCTCACTTCAGAGTTTTGCCTCACAGATGCTCATTTCCATCCACCTCTTGCACAGCTAAATGGAATTAGTGCTCCATGCCATCTGCCTCCTTTTCTTTTTCCATTGCAAACTCTGGCAAGCTGTTGGAGCATGAGAGGTGTGATAACAACTGCCTGGCATTCCCATGTCTGTCCACCTGGTTCCTCTGTGTGGAAAGCACATTTAGCAACCAAGAGAGCAGACAGAGGATTGACAGTATCTCTCCAGAGATTTTTTTTCACAATTGAATTTTCAAGGAAGGAAAAGTACCTATAAAACCTGCATACTTGCACAATGTCAGAAAGAGACAGATCAGGAAGATCAGGCAGGTCCAGGAAGCAATTTGGGGACATATTTTATAAATTTGGTATTCTGAGAAGATTCTCTTAAGTAGTAGGTGGCAATGCATTTTGCACCCATTTATAAAAAATAATTTATAAAAAATAATTTTACAAGTTTCTACGGTTCTATGAAAGTATCTGTTGCTGTAGAGCTCCTTACAACAGTGAAGAAGCATATCTGACGGCTTGCTTACTTTATGCAAATCACATAAAGGAAAACTAGTTAAAAATTACTTCTATAAGTAAAAGAAGTTATACCGTAGTTTTTGTATTTTATAGATGTAGAGGATTTCAGTAAATGTTATAGCCAAACACCGACCTGAACATTGAGATTTTGCCCTCTCTAGCTGCTATAAGTTTCACAACTGCTTCTAACTTCAACTGTACCACATTTACATATGTAGCCTCTTATAAATTGTGCATAGAATAGATATCTTTTGCTCCTTCTAACCAATAATATAGAGAACAGAAAAGAGAATCTCTTACACAGAATAAACTCTTTTGTTCTGGTCAACCCAATCCATAATTCTTGTAGACATAGTATCAGTATAAGGTCTGTTAAGAAAACTGAAGTGCTAGAGTGAATTTATTTGGTAATGAATTTCTCTGTTGTAAAGTGAGGAAAGTTGTTACTTTATTACAATTAGTTCAATCAACAAGTATAAAAAAAGCCAAAAGGGTATGATGGTTACTAAGGACAGAGGAATATATGGCCATGAAATGCATTTTATTGTACGTTCTAGAAAACACTTTCAAAAACACCTGTTTAAGTTAGATAATTTGTTTTCTAAACTGTCGCAAGGAAGAGCCACACATGCTTTTTACTTCAGCATTAGGGATCCAATCTGAACCTTGCTGAAGTCAATGGAAACCCTTCAATCATCTCACAGGGAGTTGTGTTTGGAGCCTCCATGCATGTTTAACTAACACTCACCCAGGGAGTAGCTGGCCAACTTCTGATGATCTGTGTTCTGAGGTTCTGAGTGTGCATTTTAAAATAACACAAAACATCTTTTCAATAGGTGACACATGATATTTCATAGTCTAAAATGTAAATACAGTAATGGCTTGTCACCACCAGCCCAGAAAGCTCTTAGGTAACTAGTTTGGACATACAGACCAATATGAATTTTAACTGTCTATATGCAGCTATCAGAATGGTCTTTTTACTAGCTTTTGTTCAATTAGCATTAGATTCACATTTCCAGGTCAGAAAGAAGCATCGTATTTATGAATAGCATGGTAAAAATTTTGATTTATCCAGCTTGTTAAAGTAGTTTACATCTTTTCATTGTTTCCATTACTTAATGTTTATTACTAGTGTCAGCACACTTGTACTAATTATGTGATGGCAGTCCTTCCCAAGTACTCATTCCAAACATCTGAGGGGGGACTTTAATTCTTCCTTTTAGAAGTGTAGTCTGTTTTGAGGACATTAATGAATGTATCATATCCTTTCCCCCCAATATGCATTGCTTCTTGTGGACATTCAACACTGAAACTCCAATTTCAACCTCATGCCACATGCAGCAATGCCTCCATAAAATAATCTAGGACTGTCCTTGAAAGAGAGGCTTGGGAATCCTCCCATTCCCATTTGGTTCTTTTTTGTACCACTCACTGTTCTTTATTTTGATACAATAGGTAATGTAGCAGTGACTTAATACCACATCACCACATAAGACTTATCACACTTTGTGAGACTACAATACCTGAAAGAACTTGAAAATATCTTAATTATCCCACACAGAAAGATTAAAGGACAGAAGACAGTCCCAGGAATACAGAAGGTGCTTAATGTAATCATACTTCAGGATTACTCTTGGCTATTAAGGTCCTTTTTGGCAAGGGGTGTTGCAGAGGATTGAAGACAGTCATTATTTGCTGTATTACCTTATTACCATCTGAGGAGGAGAAACATTGAGTTTACTCTCCAAATCTAGCCTTCAGCTTTGTGGCACACATAATCTTTGCATGGTAAAAGTTCAGACTTTATCCTGAACCTTAATTGGTTTGGGCTCCAGCATCAAAAGATAGCAGTGTACTTGAAAATATCTCATTAATCTAATCTCATGATTTTGGGGCCATTACAATGCTTTTAATGTCTAGGATTTGCATCTCTACTGTCAGGCATGTGTGGATCTCAGAATATTCTCAAGACCTAACTTTCCCATAATTCACACCACAAAACCCTAAACTAATACCGAGGCCCTATTTAGATGAGTGCCAGAAGGTGGAAAAACTCTCACTACTCTCAGAAATGTTGATTATACTCAGTGGCTTTGTGTGGGCCAAGCTTTTGTTCAGGCAGCCTGCCTGGCCTGCACCCAGGCAAAATCAATCATAGTAATGGTTCATCAGCTAGTACTGGGAGGTTGGTTTTCTTTGTAACAGTGTAAATTATTTAAAACCAAGGTGTGAGTGGGCTATTTACAAAAGTAGAGATGGAAAAATTGTGGGACATGTAGCTTAGGGTGCCCATATGTGCAGTCAAACCCACTTTTCAGTTTGTAGTCTAGACATCCTTATGGCTTGGATTTGGCAATACTGAATCTCACAGAGATGAAAGTAGGGTTTAATACCCTAAGGCAGATAGATTGGAATGTGGAGAAAACCTAATAATGCAGGTTACTTTAATGTCTGCAGTATGACTGTGGTCAATCCGTCTCTTTTAAATGGGGAGGGGGAATTTCATGTCATCAGAATTTGGCAGGTACAATTCAAGACAAATAGTTTGAATCTCTAGTGAGTGTGGTTTGGAAAAAAACTAAAGTTTCTAATAAATTTCCGTAAATATTCTTTCTGAATGTTCAACTAAACACAGCTTCTCTTTTGGAGGCAGCTGTAGTAATAAAATATTTTACATTTATAAAGTGCTTTTCATCTGGAAAAGTCCCAACAGACTTTGCAAGCTGCCTTCAGTTGAAATCACCTACATATGACTAAACTGCATGGGGAGCAACAACCAGACATGGTCGCAGAATACATACCTTGGACTACAGAAGTTTTGGCTGTGAACACCAGACTAGAATTCTACCACTATTGAATGAATACTACAGGTTTTATTTTCATGAAATGGCCAGGACCCTGGATTTTTCCAAATACTCAGTTGACTGCAAATTTTACTGATCTACTAAGTACCTGGGAAGGTAGAAGCAATGAAATTATTTGGTTGGGATTGGAACAGTAAAAGTCTGCGTATCTTAAAGCTAATGTTCAAGAGTGTTAGGCTTCCCTGGACAGGTATATCTAGATGATAGTTTCTATGTTTTGCATGCAGATGAGACAGTTGTCAGGTACAAAGCCTTAGCGAGCTGTAGACAAGCAAAAGCCCTTCCCTACAGAAGAGTGAACTAAATGTTATTAGCATTCATTTGCCTGACTGGTATGCTCTGCTAAAAATAAAAAATACTAAACATAGCAGTAACTTTTAGAGAAAATAAGTACTTTGTGCAACTAATACAAGTAATGATATTGGGTGACTGTATATAATAAAATCACAGGCTTATTTGTGAGAGTAGAATGAAAATGGAGAATGTAGTGAGTGCTCTTTTTGTTTGCTTGTAGAACTGTCCTGTAGCATTGTATTTTGGCATCAAGTATGTTGGAAGATCCAAAAATGCTCAACACAAGTCAGGACTGAAATGCGTGCTTCTTTAGAAGCAGGAACTCTCACACAGTTCAACTGCAATTGTGCATAAGCAAGGCAGGATCTAGCTTGCTGAAGAGTAGCTTGAAATGTTGTTAGTTAAGACTGGAAAAGTAAAGGATTTACTACATGGCATTAGAAATACTAAATCAAATTGAAATTGCACTTTTGTGTATTGAGGCAAAAGTCTCAAGAAACTAAAAATATATTTCACCCAAATAAACATATTTTTGGGTTTTGTATTCCATGCTAGTTTACTTCTGCCAAAGGGCCCGTTCTTCATCCAAGCATTTTATGTAAATTATCAATAGAAAACGTAGGGACAAAACACAACTCATATGGAACAGATAATAAACATGTATATAAAACATTTTAAAATATACATTTTCTTCTTCTCTTTCAAAAAGTAAACTATAATCTACATACTTTCTTTTTTCTTTCTTCTTTTTTTTTTTTTAATGAGTTTTTGGAAGAATTCTCTTAAAACTGGACCAACTTCATTTTAAAAGAAAGTAATGATTGCAATTGATGTTGCTTTTTGGGACTTATTATTCATTAAAACTTTTTTTAGCTTTCCACACATGATCTCCTGGCCAAGTTGTGTATGTTGTTCTGTGTCCCAAACTGAAAGTCTTTAACAGTATAGCTTTGTTTCGGGGATAATACTTTGGAAAAACAGAAGAGAAGTAGTCTTTTTGTAAGTGTATGAAATGCAAATTTTTCTTCTTTCTGATTTTGTGTTTGTAAGAGAAACATAAAAATTGGGAACCTAATTTTGGAAGAAGTCCTTAAAAGAGCCAAAGGAAACCAGCTGTCCACTTTAGTGGTTCACAAGGATGGTTTATTTTCTATCAGCTGGACATTTACTAAAGTCACTAAAGCAAAGCACTATTTTTCATTATAGACTAAGAATCTGAGACTACAAAAGCCACAAAAATATATGTAAATTGTTCATTCTAAAGGCTACAGATATGGCAAAATACTTGGCCTACACATGAAAAGTATTCAAATTATTATTTGTTGCTTTTTCTTAAATGGGAGAGTAAGCAATATAGATTCAATTTTACTTCATTTTTCAAAGCTTTTTTAAGATTGGAGGGCCAGGGGATATTGCCAGGTGATTTATACAATACATCCAGGTTCTTTTGTACTGAACTTCATTACCTGTATTTGACTAAAGCACATGTTTCAGAAAGACACTGAAATGCAAAGGAAGACTTCTTCAGAGTTGCAGAATCCATCCCTTCTGCTAATCTGGACCTTATCCCTTGTTATTAAGAATATATATCTTATGTGTAACTTGAAGGCTTGGGATTTATTTTTTGACCACAAAGATTTCTCGGCTATAATACTGCCTAGAACTTTGCCTTGTAAAGATTCAGGCACACTAGGTCTCAGAGATTTCTGTGTCTTCTTTTATTTCTCTAATTTTTCATTGTTCAGTGTCTCAGGCAATGCCAAGATACTCTGCTGAACACAAAGGAGTTATTTTTGTCTCTAAGAATATGGTATGAGGCCTGCTATACACAGAGTACAAAACATCAAGGCGTTCATGACAAAACCTAACATAAGAACAGTGCTGTCAAATTCTGAGCAGTGTCAGAAGAATACCTTGATGAAAATAGTTATATCCATCTTGACCTTTATTACAAGATTTGCTTCATCATGCAGATAGGTACTTCCAGAAAATGTATTAGATGAGGTGGATCCCCCTTGCCTCTGTTTTTTGGGGTTTTTTTTTTAAAGATCATATAAAAGAACTGGACCTGGTTGCTAGTTTTTCACTGGATGCTAGTAATTTGTACCTCTGCATAGTCCAAATTTGCATTCTCTCTAGAATTGCCTTGCACTATAAATTCCTGATTCATTAGACTGATCTCACTGAACTGTACTGGTTTATGAATAAGTCATACAGACACTGTCTTCAATTCTAAAGCTGTGCACAAATTGGGAAGTTGGTGCTTTCATGGACACAAAACAAATGCCTTCCTAAAACTTGTGGGATGAAGGTTGGTGTCATTTGATGTGAACTGGAAGCAAGGTTACATGTTCAGGCAAGCACTGTGGTTTCAGACCAAAATTTCCACCCCCTAGAGGTATATTTCTATATTTCTTCTCTATTTCATCAGGCAAACACATGAATCTGCAGAAGGCCTTAGCAATTATACTGATGCGCCACATACCAGCAGTGTGACAGTCCGGGTGCATACCAAGGAATAGACATAGTGAATGTTGACGTTTTAAACCATGTAAGAGTACATGCAATTGCTCCTCATATTTCATAAGTGCTATAGAAATCACAGGGAAGTAAAAATCCCCAAAATTCTACTAATAAACAAGGATTTAACACAAAGATTGGAAAGTAACTAGAAAATCAGAGACAGAATAGAGTGAATTAAAGGATGGAGCGTAATATTAAATAGGGTGCCAAGTAGCTGCACATCATCACTAAGCATTTCATACCAAATTATGAGCTTTACTTCAACCATTTCATGGAAATCTTATGACTTAAAGCCAAAAGAAACCTGAGTTCTTGGGCTTTTCCTTTTTTTCTTCCTGTTTTTTTTCCCTTTTGTCTTTCAGTGTAACTGTTATTTCTTTGTCATTGTGGGCCAGCTCTCTACCTAGGAGGTCACTCCCCACAAATCATGCTGCTTGAGAAGTGGCTGAGGAGTGCATGAGGACAAGGCATAGAGCTGTGCTGGGGGAATGTCTGTTGGGAGGACTGCACAGGGCAGGAGCAGAGGGAGACCATGGAACAGTGAATCCACCTCCTGAACCATGATAGCTCCAGAACCTACCTCCTCATCCAAAGCAGATGCTGGAGAGTACACCAGGAAAAGAAACATTGATGTTCTTCAAAGTTAGCTAAATCAATCGTGAGTGTGGGATCTACGTGGTATGGACTCAACCTTTTTTTACCTGTGACTATGTATCTACTTATCCAACAAAGAAATTTCCATTGGCAACAGTTCATTTAGCTAACATATACATAATGAATGACATTCTACAGGAACCATGGATTCTATTTTTATTTTCTATTTGGTTTTTCCTGACTTACTGTTTTGCTAATAGGGAATTTAAAGTGATAGGGTATTCTTTCATAAACACAACCAGATTGCATTCAAATACACACCTACAGCTCCATTCAGTAAAAAGACTTCAATTATCATCTTGTGGTTTTCTGTGAAATTTTTTCAGTCTGTCACATTTCCTTTCTCTATTGTTACTACAGACTCCATGGGGTACTATAAGTGAAGATTCACCACAATGCTCTATTGTAAGATCTTCCCTTTGTGCTGGCTTTTGTCCTGGCAGGAGATAAACCATCTCCTTCACTCTGTCTGGGACACAGATGGGTATGGGCAACATTCTTCCACTCTTGAGTCATTATTTAAAAGGATCTATTTTTCCACTTTCTAGTGGCCTCCATTTTTCAAAATTTTGTCATTGAGTAGACTGTTGAATATTTTCTATTTATATAAGCCTGGTCTTTTCCTAAACCAGCTTGAATTGATTAATTTAGTGTCAATATTCTCTAAACCTTTCATAATTTCTTCAGTTCTAATAAAATATGGACACTTGAGATCTTCCTGACTCCATGCTTGTTGAAAGATGAAAATGGGCAAAATGTAATGCAGCAATAAAGAGTACTGTTTACCATGGTGTTTTTTTTTCCGGATATGGCAATTTAATAAACTGTAAAATTTGCCCTTGAGCATTCAAGTATCAAAAAATGTTTGTGAATTTCAAGAATCTGTTGTTGGTATTTGTGAAATATGCACACAACTGTTCCTCATTCCTTTAGGTGGTTCCTGGGGCTATGTTGTGGGCCATCCATAAAGTGGATAAAAGTACTTAAAACAAATGTTTATATTTGCAAGCAAATAAATATTTTTGTACTATAAAATTTGGTTTTGCTCAGATATCTTACAGTTTTGTAGCCATATTAAGTCTCATGCTAATGGTAAGAAGCAGTATTCTGATGAAAATCCTTCACAAGTATGGCCTCTAAATAACTCAGACTATCAGACCATTGTGTTCAAAGTATTGATTGTAACAAAGTTCAAATGTTGATAAGACCCATGGCATCATTTAATCACTGAAATTTTAGCCTGTGCTTCTGCAGTATTTATCATGCTTTTATTCATATCACAAAGCAATCTCAAAGCATAGAAACCAGGTGGCTTCCAGATAAGATATCTAGAAGATATGCTCCAAAATATCTAATATTCTCCAGCCACAGGGCCAGGCTGGCTATCTATCTATCTATCTATCTATCTATCTATCTATCTATCTATCTATCTATCTATCTATCTATCTGTCTGTCTGTCTGTCTGTCTGTCTGTCTGTCTATCTATCTATCTATCCCAGAAATGTCTTCCTGAAATGTGTGATGTGGCTGTTAAGTTCTCAGCACTAACTCACGTCAGAGATACTTTCCCACTGGCCTGCACTGCTCACTAAAGCAGACATCATTCATGTGGCTCACCTCAACCTACCTGCAGAGCAGAGATTACCTAGATATGCTTTGCAAATCTGACTGGAAATTTTAACCCATCCAGCAAAGTGAACTACAAAATGGAAACACAACTAGGGCAAGCTCTTCTATGCTCAAGGATTCATTGCATGTACCTAAGGTATTGTATTGTAGTAGTTAGGTAAAAAGCCCTGGATCCAGACTTTCCTCTTTAGTCAGAGTCCAGAACAAGTAATTTCTAGAATATGCTTTCTTCCCCCCACCCCCCTTGGTGTCATAGGATGAATGTTTTGAGATATTTCCTTAGAAACAGGGTATTCTACTGCATTTCCTAGCAGCAAAAAAAAGAAAGAATTTTGAAGACAGCAGTATTGACAATGTATTTGCCTGAAAAATGCATTTTGTCTGCTATGTTTATATTTCTCATGAAGCATGCAAAGAGAGAGATAGGATGTCTTTTTTAATATTACATTTAAAAAAATGGAGACTGAATTGCATCTGTGTATAATTATAGCTGATGTGCTGAAAATTTGCAGATCTATTGTGAGCTCATCCTCAGCAAAACCTCACACAATCACCTCTTTTGTGCCAACAAATGAGTTAAATAGCCTGGACTTTTCCACATTGCAGCAGTGTTGGGAAATATTATCAACACCACTATATTTCTAAAGAGGTATAATACATTTCTGTATGCTGGTTTCTAAGTTAAGTTTGGCTGTAAATTTGTAAGCACATGCAACTGTGTAGTACATTCCCATTATATGATACTATAAAGAATCTTAAAATACACAAGTTGTTTATGTAAAACAAAGTAACCACAGATTCTTACTATTCAGAAAGCAGCAAAGAGAGGACATCATTTACTGAAATTATTTTTATTAGGCAAGCCCAATTTTGACTTTCATGAGGCCAAGATAAGTAACATGGATTTCTTAAATTATTTTTAACAATAAGCTGAACTATTCAAGCTTTACATCCACTTTTAGGATTAATAATGTTTAACAGATTGATCCTTGCATTTACCTAAATTTCTTACTTTAATTTTAAGAATGTAAGAAAGGTTTTATTGGGTCAGACAAATGGTCTATCCAGCCAACTTTTCTGTCTTCAGCAGTGTAAATAGGAAAAGCTATACAGAGATTAACAAACCCAGCTGTTCTCAGAGGTCCATTCCTCTTTCCAGGACACACCACTGTTGTGTCAGGCTTGTCAGAGATACATCCTCATCCTATTGTGATATTGTCCATCCATTTCTCTAATTCCTTTTGGAACCTCTTGATGTCTTGAAATCCCATGTGATAGCAAGTGCCAGAAGCCCACTACTTTGTGTTTAAATAAAAGCTTTTTAAAATTTGTTTTAGGCTGACATTCTATTATTTTCAAGTTCTCATAGGATAGAATGAACAAAAATGTTGCTTCTACCTTACCCAGAATTTTCATGACATCACTTGTCTTCCCCACCTTCTCGTTTCCCTGCTGAAGACTCCCAATTTTTTTTAGTTTAGTTTAGTTTAGTTTAGTTCAAGTAGCTGCTGAATTCCATATTAAATTCGTCTTAGAGCTACATGTTTTATACAGAATGCCAAGACATTTTTTTAATTTTTTGAGAGCTTGTCATCAACTTTGTGACTCAACTGCTATACTGGCAAAAAGAAAACAAATGCTTTACATATTATCAATCTGATAGTTGCTTTTCTAGTAAGACAGGTAACTTTTCCCTATTGTTTACACATAGAGGTCCAAAAATTACTTCTAGAGAATACAGTTTGACTTCCTCCTTACTAATTTTCAACATCTATTTTATATGTAATACTATTCATTAGCTTAAAATTTAATATTTAAACAGTACCTCATTTTTGCTTTAGCCGGCTAATAGACTTAGCTGTGCTCAGTAATACTTACACTTTTCTCCAGTGTGCTATTTGCTTATTCCTTAGTGCATTTATCTATAGCTACAGGTCTTTTAATTATGTTAGGCTCTCCTGGAATGTCTTTAAAGTGTGACTCAAAGACTCTGAATCATGTATATTAGTTGCCTTCTCTGATACAGTATTTATTCTGTTCTAGCAGTTTCAACTGAATACTTTTCACTTTCATTTGAGGGGTGGTTTTTCTACCTCATCTGCTAGAGATTTAATTTGCATTAGTAACAGGTATTATGTACAAGTACAGAAGCTTATGGCCACAGGTAGCTATCTGGTTTTTCCTCCCAGGAGAAAAATACAAGCATTGTGCTGAGTTAGAGATTTATAAAACAGAAAGGCCTTATTCATTCTCATTTCAGGGTCATCACTGTGTGATCTTTGAACAACTTGCAGATAAGCATCAAGAAGTCCTCATGAATAACAATGACTAAACTGTCAAGGCAGTAATAGTATGATTGAAGAGAGCATCCCCTAAATGCAATACATAGTAAGGAATGTGGAGAAAACTTCCGTGCCTTATAGTTGTGATAAAATTGCAAGTGCCATTTTTAATACAACGGTGAACTGGAATATTGATTGGAATCAAGTCTTAAACAAATGGCTTATTTAACCAAGAAGAGAGTGGGGTTGCATTTTGGATAAAGCAGAGTGATGTGAAGGAAGCTCAGAGAATACAGTATCTTTCTCTGGTTCCTTTATTCTTCTGTGGGAGGCCACTTTATAGCATTAAAGGAAATGCCGCGATGGTGCTGCTGAGTTTCATATGAGCACATTGACAGGATGTACAGTTTGGCACAATTGCCTATTTCTAATCTGAATTACAAATAGCAGTAGTGGCAAAGATCCAAACTGACCTATACTGGTGGAATAATTCAAGTAATTATTCAGGAAACGATAATGCAAACACATTTAGTTCTTTATTTTCCTGTGGGGTTCAAAATGCTGCAAAAATTGTGTATGCTGCACAATTGTGAGTTCCATGCTGCACGCGTACATTAATATGGTGAGGTAACTCATGAGAGTGAGACAAGAAGATACATACAACTCATAGACTGGGTTTATTTAATTCCTGGATAAATTTCATAGAAATAGGACACATGTGAAAATTGGATGGTAAAGATTCCCATGCTCAGATCAACTAGGAATGTCATGTATACTAATTAAGCAAACAGAAACAAGAAAATAGTTTCTATGTATTTTTGAGGTGCATACAATTCATAATAAGACAGGTTTCCAGTCTCAGTGCCAGATAAGCTTAGTCAAAAAAGATAATTGATTGGTTTTATGCACCATTGCACAGTGTCTAAAGGCATTCATAATCTATGGTTGATTGCGTTTTGAATATTGCCAAAACGAATACAATCCCCTCACTGTTGGACAAGATCACAGTATTTATATTGACAATTGAGAACTTTGAATAATACATGGTCCCATCATCTTTTCTATAAAATCAAGACTCTTTTATATCTGAAATCAAAACCAGTCCAAATAGTTAGAATTCGGACAGCATTTTTTAATTAAAATTGCTTATTTGTATAAGTTTTGTCTTTTTCATATAAATATGAAAATACATTCTCACAATATAAACTTGGATTCAATTCAATTTCCAGTCTTTCTTAAATGTTCTTATAGCAAGCTGTCTGCCCTTACAAAATGAGATATAAAGGAAGTTCTTAGTTTGTGAGACTAAGAAAAAAAAATTCCCATTTAAAATTTCTGTCTCGAAAGTTTGTGTTAAATATGGGGACATCTTTCAAGAAGAGTGATCACATTCACTTTGCCACAGCACAAGCTGAAGGAAGAGTGTGTTCTCTCTCTGAGAAATGTCCTGCTTCTCAGCCAAAATTTGGAATAAGAAGCTATTTAAACATTTCTAAGGGAACATGGGAACTATCACTATAACCTGTGAATGTCCCAGTCAAGCAAGAATGCTGAATCACTTATAACATACCAATTGTCAGGCACTTCAAAGAATTCTTCTCAGGCTCAAACTTCACTATATGCATTCAAGTATTTTAAAAGTTTTTATATCTATTTTATTGAAGTATCTTTCAATCCACTTTCCTTTCCCCCCTTCTAATTGCAGAGAGCTCTGCTATTTGGGCATCAAGATGAGAGTTTATGGGTCTTAATTTTTTGCCATCATTACTATTTTGTGCTTTGAATTTCACACTGATAAAAATACATTCTTTAGTATAAAGCTTCAGGATTTATTGATGGAACTATCTATTCACAGAAACCAATTAGACTAATTTTGGTTGCTGGCTCCCAAGAAAAGCTCAAAGTTACCTAGATATCCTAGAACAAATTTGAGACCTAAAACCAAACCAAAGCTGTAAATGGAATAGGTTCATCATTGCAGTGTATCCAGTGAACAAGCAGTTACATTTTGCTTATGGAAGACTTGAACTGAAATTCCTGCCACAAATCTAACGGAGGTGCAATTTGGGGTCATCTATACTCATTGGACTTGGGTCATAAATGACCTTCTCAGAGGAAAGTACACACAGAAGAACTGATGGAACTGGCATGTTGTGCTGATGCTGGCGAGCCTCTGAGACAAGAGGAATCCCATTGAGTATTGGTGTCATTGCCCAGAAATTATCTCTGAATGTTCTCCTCATTCTTTACAGGCAGAGGAAGAGGTTGCTGGGGTGCTTTGGGCACTTAGCAGATGTCAGAGCTGCAAATTGCATTTTCTGTTGGCCAGCTCAGTGTACAATCTGCACTGCAAACTGATTTTAATTAATTCCCTTTTGGACAGCTAATTTTCCAGCATGGCAAGTTCACTCAAAATTATGAATTTCTGTAAGGGAGAAGGTTTTCACAAGTCAGGCACGGCAATACCAAGTTTTCTAACTCTTATGTTTCCCTTCTACAAAAGTCTTCTGCGTATGAGTGTTGAATAAAATTTTCACACCATTACATTTCATAATGGGATTATTAAGCCAGGGACACTTATTTCTGGTAGGTTTGATCTTATGTTTCATCTCTATTACCTAATTTTTTTTTCTTCTTGTCTACTGTTTCTCCAATATCCTTGTGATACAAAATGACATGGGCTATACAACTAAAGTGATAATGGATTGTTGATGAAAATGTATTGCTGAGAGTTGAGGTATAATGAGAAGCTGCACAATTAAGAACTTTAAAGCCCAACAGTGAAGTTCTGAAGGCCATCAGAGCACTGAAGATAGAGATGTCACAATGTGGTGCTATCAGGAAGGCAGCAAAGGCACTTGTCCATGCTGGCTGTTCTGCGAGGGCCGTGAGGTCTGACTGCCTTGGTGAGGGAGAGGAGGATGCTTTGAGGTAATGGAACTCTCATTTATTTTACCACAGGAAATCTCAGGTACCAGTTCCAAATATTAATTTATATCACTTTTGAAATTCTGTGAGAATTCTGCAGATCTGCTTTCTACCTTTGTTGACACTGTTTCCAAAACATTAATTGGAACTCCTTTGGTTCTTTTAGGCAGTATGGGAAAAGATCAGAGAAAATTGTTCAGGATGTACTGTTTAATTTTAGTACACACATTGTATGCCAGAGTTGTTTATGTATGTGGTTAGCACAGCAATAGAGAGGGCAAAATAAGAACCGAAAACCCCAACAAAAACCCCAAACCAGAAAGTCAGTTGCAATGAATGGCAGTTCAGCTTGTTCTTATTTGTAGTGGATTTTTTTGGTTGTAATTATTTTGGAAAAAAAACCAAAACAGTCTTTAACTACAACCCCATCTACTCTGGAGTTAAATATTCAGCACTGCTTACTAGTGACCTAACATTAGCACTAAAATGCGTAAGTGTTACTGGCAGTTATTAATGTTTCAATAGTATATGGTTTAGCTTGTTCTCAGAGTTAAGATGATACTGTGTAAAAAGCTTGCAGATGTATATCCAACTCAAGCAAATTCCCAGCAGAGCACTGAAGATACAGGAAATCTAGTAGAAAACGATCACAGTACAGACTAGGCAGTATTTTATTCCTACCCTTGTTGAACAAAGTATTTTAAACACGTGAAATGATTTTTTCTAAAGGAGCATTTCTGAAACCTGAAAGTTCTGCTATCACAATTCTCCTTTCCATTCTGAAGTTTCCTAGGATTTTCTAAAAATGTTCAATTTTAGCACAACAATATATTTGGGTAGCATTCTTTAGGTAAAAATCACCTTGAATGAGCTAAAATAACAAAAGTCAATGCTCTGTGTGTGTGTGTGTGTGTGTGTGTGTATGTGACTAGAATTCTTTTTATTGCATGACACATATACTTTTTAATGGAAAAATATTCCTAATCCTCAATTGACACAAAACAAGGAGCTCCCTTGTATCAATACCCTTTAACTAACAGCAAATCTTCTGGTCCCTCAAGGCAAATAATCAGGTAGCTCTGACACCTGCAGCTACTGTAAACATTCTCCTAAGAAGGAATCAAACTAGTGGGAGCCTGGGGAAATATAAATACAGTAAATGCATTAAAAATACTTCAGCTGGTGCTTAGAGACTGCACAATCATGAATAACTACTTTTTTTCAATACAACAAACCCCTAGAACTCAGGGGTTTAAAAGTTAGCCTACTGTGGGGTTGGAGCAATTACCAGATATTCTTAGGAAAGGAGGTATAGCATGGATTAAAGCCATGTTCCTACACCAAACTATTTGAAGGTAGAACAAACATCTAAGATGACAATTCATTTTAAGGTCTGCTGGCATACCTTACAGAACACATCTAGCACATTTTAAAAAAAAAGCATAGATTTTTCTGTAGAAGTGGAAATGGGCTCTATCCATATGTGACTTTATAACTCGTGCCAGTCTTTTTAAACAGAAATTACAAATTCATGCTGACAGACAAAAAGTAAAATTCTCAAAGGTACCAGTGTACTTAGAATTCCAATTGTCTAAATATTCTTTATAATTCATGTTTTTTCAGTAATTCCTCTATGTTTAACAAATTTCTAAAGGGTCCATACTGGATTCAAATTGTGTTCTGCTACACAGACCTTTACTTGCTCATTTGCCTGCCATTTTTACAGAAATACTCTCAATATTTTATTACCTGGTGCAGTTTTGTGAACTTTAACAAGTATCTTTGCTAGTCATGGGTCTAAATACTGCCAAAACATATCAATATAAATACCATACCCTTACATATCATTGCACAAAATCACTGTGAAAAATAAGAATATGGGCAAAAGAAAATTTTAATCTAAATTTATTAAACTGTTCCTCTGTGGTAGGGAAATCATGATGCCTACCAGCTGTAGAAAAACATCTGAAATCAGTAACAATTCTGTAAGTCATGAAAATCATGAAGCTGCTCTTCAAGCATCTCCTCCAGCTTTTCACCATGAACTGTTACCTGCTCCCATCTTCTCCAACATGCACACAAGAAAGAAGAAACAAAATCAGAAACAGTTGTTAAACATAATTATGGTACTTTCATTCTGCTGCTAATTGACAAAAATAGGAAAAATTTATGAATAATTTCACGACCATAAGGCGCACCGGACTATAAGGCACACCCCCCGGGAGTCAGCAAAATTTGCCACTTTGTAGGTCATATAAGGCGCACCAGACTATAAGGCGCACTTTTTTTTTGCAGTGAGGCTCCGCCCCCAGCTCCCCCCGCGCGGTTGCTGGCCAACGCCCCGCCTCAACCTGGCAGCCATGGGCCCCCGGGACCATCTGGACCCGGGAGGGGGGGTGCTGCGGGCCCCTGGCCCCACCTCCACTCGGCTGCCGCGGCACTGCCGGCTCCCCCCACGGCTCATGGCTCACACTTCCGGGGTGGCAAATGTCGCAACTTTGTCCATCATGTAAGGCGCACCAGACTATAAGGTGCACTTCCGGGTTTGAGGGAAAATTTTAGTCAAAAGGGTGCACCTTATAGTCGTGAAATTACTGTACACGACCCCAAGAAGAAAACAATGGACTTGATCTGGGAGATCTGTCCCAAGTCTAGGTCCTATTTTCTGTGCCGACACTGCAATAGTGGCTTTTGCCATATACAAAAATTTAAGAGACAACTGAGAATAAATCCATTACTTGCCTTTGATGCATTGCTCTGGTGTACAGAAGTCATTTGAACCTTAACTCTTTTACTAGGTTTAGCTGTTTTTTCGTAGCTTTAGCCTAGGTACAGTACTAAGTATATGACAAGAATTACAAAATAAGACCAGTAATAGTAACAAAGTGTGTAAGTACGTAATTCATTCACACAGTTCAGGTCAGGATAGACTAAACAACAGTTACAGGACACCAAAATATCAAATCAATGAGAAAGATGAGTCAGAGTTTCTCCCAAGGTAAAACCATGAAGAACCAATTTCAGTGCCAGATAGTCAAGGGACATAATGTATTCCATATTTAGATTAGGATGTATGATCAGTATTATATAAAATTATATAAATTATATAAATTATATAAATTAATATTATATAAATAAAGAAATTTTTTTATAATTCAGATAATAATTTTAAGAGTCCTGGTATTAAGATTGCAGTCCTTTTCCCTTGAATGAATGTGCATTCAAGTTCTTATATGTATAAATTTGAACTCTTCTTCAGACTTTAGTTTTCTGCATATAATCAATTTATATCTATTTAATAATACAGTATGAATTCAGCACAGGACATGTATTATCCCCATGGCATTAACTGACCAATTAAATTATTACACTTGTTATTGGGAATGCTTATGGTCTCTGAGCACTTTCTCTAAACCCTCCTGGCTCCGTAGAGAGTGTTTAGGGGTCAGCAATGGATACAGACCCTCCAACACCCAAGGAAATTGATTCAGAACTGCTTTTGTGCATCTCTGTGTGGTACAGTCTTGCACCATATAAACACAGTCTCATTGTCAACATATTAAAAAGACAGAATACTGGAAGTTTACATCTGATAATTACATTGGCAGATATCACTATTAAATATTATTTGAAAATGAAAAGTTAATGACTTTTTTCAGTATCTGCAGGTTACGAAACAGCTCACTGACAGAGAAATCTCTGAATTAACAGGGACACTGGATCAGTCATCAGTAAGAACAGCATTGACCTCTACTTGCAGAGACCTGTGTAGAAATTCTTCTAGCAAATAGTTATTATTTAATGGTTAAGGTAATCAACTTTGTTACAAAGCAATATTAAAAGTTTTAAACATGCATAATATGTTTTTATGAAAAATACTGTCAATATTAAAATTAATACATATGTATGTATGTATGTATTTATTTATTTATATATTAGAATAGCTATAAATCATTGTGGAAGTGCACATGCAACATTTGAAAGATTAGGATGCAAATTTCTAAGAATAGAGTAATCGGATCATTTGCCAAAAGGATGTTGTTTGCAGCATGTTGTTTACATACCCATAAAAGAGCTGCAGCAGACAATAATTTCTTTTCTGATTGTTGGTCAGACTGCAGGAACATTCCAAGATGCAGAATGGCCAGGGAACAAAGAGTTAGCTATATTGAAATGAAAGATATGTCCAAATTGTGCTGATAAAAAAATAAGACCGAGAACTTATAAACCTGTTGGACCTCCTCTCCAGCAGGCTTGTCACATCAGTGGTGGTGGGTCTTTCTTCTCTAGAGTAGTATTCAGTTGTCAAGCCAGAATGAAGCTGGATTCATACCAGGTGGTTCATCCATTTGATACAGTCTGCTGGGACAATTTTGCCATAGGTTGCATCTGGACTGTTTTATCTTCTTTCCTTACACTCACCATTGTGTATAATATATTAATTTATGTTATGCATAATACTAGAAAAATTAAATAAAGGTTCCCAGGCAGCAGGCTAACCATTCCAGTTAATCATTACCTTCAAACTGAAAACAGTCTGAACTGTTTAGATACAGGATCAATGCTGTATTATTTATTTAAAAAAAAACAAACAACCACCTCCCAAAATTCTGCTCCTGAACCTGCTAAAGGGTCGCTGGGATGTTATCAGTGCCATCAGCAAGATTAATAGCATGAGAGAGATAAGTGGTTCGAATTCCGGAATGCTTTAGATAGCTCTGAGTGTTTGAAACATCTGCACAAGGCTTGTAGCTACTGGACCTATGACAGAACTGCACTCTTCTGGAGCAATAGCTGGAATGCAGGTGGGATATCCTACTGATCTTTCCTCAGGCTTCTGGCTTTCACCTGATAAACACTGATAACAGATTTCCGGTTACAAGAAGAAAAAAGGAAATACACATTTATCTACAATATTTTGCATTTCACTTTCCACTTGAAACATATTTAATAACCTCAAAAAACAAATTAATTGTGCTATTTTTTCTGTATCGTTAGTATAACATAGTCAATTTTAAATTCATCCCAGATAGTGATTTTTTTCTTTGATGGATGTTCTATAAGTAGCAGAATTGCACAAACATGTGAGATGGAAAATAATTCTGTAGTTTAATCTACTTTCTTTGGGGGATTGGACTAGATGACCTCCAGAAATCCATTCCAATGTAAATTAAGCAAGTTCTATAAAATGTAGATACAGTTTTTTAAAATATCCTTGTGGAAAAGCCATTCAGCACAGTACCTTTTCTAATATCATAGGCAAAGAACAACTGAATTCTGAAGATCATAAACTTTGGTGATTAAAAATATCACATATTAGGCATTGATTTTAGTATATTTAATATTTCACAGCCATTGAACAACAGGTTAAGTTACAAAAAGCTATTGTGCCATCAGTTTTTCAGTAGAGTACTGTTAAGATCATTGGGAAGTAAAACAATGGAAGAATGATTTAGCATATCAAATCATTATTGTCCAAGTGTCAGTCACTAGACTGTGATAAAACTCTTCCACAGAAGTTTTCCCCAGAGATCGTGAAGCATGTGGGTGACGGAACAAGACAGCATCCAACAGAGACATTACATTTTAAATCAGGTTTAATCTGAATTTTATTGTCCCTAGCAAATCTGTGTTTCTATAATGTGGTCTCTAAAGCAATACAATTACAATGTCCTATATCCTTGGTGTGTGGCTGAAGCATGGACATACCAGGAGGCCACTGAAGTAGAGAACAAAAGTTGTCACTTCTCAAGGCACCTGTATCCTCATGATTTGCAAAATCAGTAACCTTCTGTTCTGCCCTATCACCTTTGTCAGTAAAAGCACATCAGTCTGTGCTTTCCCCTATTTCTATGTTCTGTTATCACATACTATAAGGTCACATTGTCTTGTTGCAACTGCTTATCCATGCATAAGGACATTAAGTATTTTTACTATATAAATATGAGAACTTTTTTTTGAAAAATATGTAAATATGTACAGCAAGTCAGCCATTATTCTGAGTAACACAAAGGACGGTGACAGTTCAGTCTGAACAAAAAATATTCATTTTCTGCCCAAGTTCCTTTAAACTCATTGGGGATTTTAACTGTCAACTTGCATATTCAGAAAGAAATAGATGTTAACTTTACTGAATTTGAGACAGTCTCTACAGTTGCTGATAGAGACCAGCTCCTCAAAACCCCAAAACATATCAAAAAAGCCCCCTCACCCCACATACATCATAGCTCTATGAGAGAGTACAACAAAATACCTTCCAAAGGTTCCCTCTTTCTCTTTTCCCACACTTAATTACCAAATTTTCTTTTCCTATCATGTTAATTGGACAAGTTGATAAGTCACTTTTAGTATTAAATGTGACTTTAATTACTACCTTGCCCTTCACAGTTCTAAACTGGTAGCTATGTCTTGTTGATTGAAAACACTGAACTTGAATGTAGAATGAAAAAATACAGAACTTGGTACCAGTTTCTTCTTCTCCATTACAGTTCCACTTTTCATTATTTTAAATACCCTAGAGATATTTTTAGAAGCTAAAACAGGGGATTAAAGGAATTTCTCTTGTCAGTTTTTTACCTTTAACATGTCTAGTTTTCTTATTTGAGGTTTCTATTTATTTAAAGCTACCTATCTGAAATGGAAGCCACCCACAGAATTTTTTCCATGAAAATTAGATATTTGCAATATAATCCTTGCACTGTAGTTCCATTCCTCCATCATACACACTACATCTTGCTTCAGTGGTCTGAACAAGCAAAGGCATGCACATAATTAATTCCATGAGGGACAGCTTATTCATATATTTGCACACACAACTCTTGTTCTTTGTATATCAGTTACACATAATTTACAATGACTATTTCTGCTAACTTGAGTACTCAGCATAAATTAAATTCTAAATAAAGCTCCAAGTTTTCAGACATTTTTTTTTGTTGCAGCTTGATCAAACATTTTCTATTGTCCTACTTACATATGAGTGCGTGCACACACACACACTGGAAATGGCTTTTTCTATTCTTCAGCTTGTGCTATGCAGTAAAATGGTTATAAAAATAGCAACATGGCAACAGTTGCTTGCACATGTGGATGTCATAAACATTTTGTGTTCCTTTCCAGCCAAACTCAATCCAAAGCACTGTCACAGCAGTGGGCCCACTCCAGGAGTCAGCACGGGAGAGGGGCTCTCAGGCACCAAGGTGATTTGCAAGTTGCAAGGGAGTAATACATACGGTGTGAATTAGCTGTAAATTAAATGCACAAGTGTTTTCTTTATAAGTGACATGTATTTCGGTGGAATTTCTTCACAGAAAGAGTGATTAGACATTGGAATGGACTGCCCAGGGAGGTGGTGGAGTCTCAGTCCCTGAAGGTTTTTAAGGAAAGACAGGATGTGGCACTTACTACCGTGATCTAGTGGGCACGGTGGGATTTGGTCATAGTAAAAAAAGCAAGCAATCACACTAATCACACTTTTTCTGGGTTGTGAGTGAATATGATCCAGGAGACTGCCCACAGTTATCAGACATCTCTCCCAGTTCCCCTTAGCCATTGCCCATCCAGGATCCCTCCCTGACTCCTGGCTCCCAGTGTGGGTACCCCTCGCTCGCCATTGAGCTCCTTCCCCAGCACAAAGCGCTGTCTTGATTCTCACCCAGGCTCGGGCTCCCATTCCAGTGTTACATGATTCATACAGCATCCCGTTCTAGGACTGTCAGTTCAGGAAAGACACTGAGGTACCGGAGCATGTCCAGAGAAGGGCAAGTGAGATGGTGAAGGGTCTGGAGCACAGGTCTGATGAGAAATAGCTGAGGTAGCTGGGGTTGTTTAGCCTGGAGGAAAGGAGGCTCAGGGCTGACCTTATTGCTTTCTGCACTGCCTGAAAGGAGGCTGTAGCCAGGTGTGGGTCAAGCTTTTCTCCCAGGCAACCAGTGACAGGACCAGAGGACATAGAATCAAGTTGTGCCCGAGGAAAAAACAATTTCTTCACAAGAACGGTGATTAGACATTGGAATGGGTAGCCCGGGCAGGCGGTGGAGTCACCGTACTTTGAGATCTTTAAGGAAAGACTGGATGTGGCACTCAGTAGCGTGATTGAGGCGGTGGTGATCAGTCATAGGTTGAACTTGATGATCTCAGCAGTACTTTCTTAAACTGACTCCGTGATTCTACGGATGCGCCGGGGATACTGGTCCCGAAACCCAGCTCGGCCGCGTCCTGCCCGGCCCAGCTCAGCCCTGGTCTCGCGATCCCGGCCTGCGGCCGCCCACAACGGGGCGCTAACATGGCGGCAGCAGCCACGACCGGCGGGCAGGTGAGCGGACGCCGCCCGTCCTCTCTCCTCGGCCCGCCCCGGCCCGTCGCACCCGCCCGGCCCCAGCGGCCTGGGCCTCGCCCCCTCGCTCTGCGAGGCGCGGCCACCGCACCCCGAGGCGAGGCGCGCTCCATCCTCCGCCGGCGGCGGAAGGTGCTCGGCTCCGCGCCCGGCCCCGGGGCGGCAGAGAGCGGCTCGGATCCTCCGAGAGAGCCGGGGCAGGCCTTGCTATCCTTCCCAGGCAGCGGCTGAGCACGCCTGAGCCTGGCGGGCCCCGCCGGGGCCGCGCGGTGCTGCGGCGGAGACCCGAGGCTGGCAGGGACGGGGCTCCAGGGTAGGAAGAGCATGAGATCTCGCATCACGGAGTATTCGAAATACGAATCTTTGAGCACAGCCTGACTGTGGAACGCGACACCCAGGATTGGTGCTCTCTGCCTCTCTGTCGCGGCGGCACTCCCCATCGGTGTGTCCCGCAGTACCGGGGCCTAACATCGGCACACTCGGGGTGGCTCACAGCTGCTTTACTCCAGAGATCACTTGGTGTTCCGTGGGCAGATTTTGCACGTGTAGAAACAAAAACTATGGCTATTTATGCCAGATCTTTCTCCTACCCGACAGCTGCAGCTGGCAGCTGACAGCTGGCCGTGCCGAGTTCTGGGCAAGTGGCAGGGCCCACACAGCGCTGTGTGGAACAAGCGGCCTGTGAGTGCCTGCCTGCCTCTGGTCAGAGCGTGACACAGGTCCCACACATTTGCAAATTATTTTGTGTAGGTTTAGTACACTCAGAATACGCAGGAGTGGTTGTGCAGCCAATACAGGCCACTCTTGACATGCCTGTGAGTGCTTCCAAGCCATTTTGTACTTGTAAAGTTGTACCAATTTTAAACAATAGTGATCATAATGATGTTGGGCACAATAGCTCATGTAATAAAATCATTTTTGCTGGTACACATTTTATCAACCACTAGTAAGAGATCCATCAGTCTTATGTTAATGGGTTTTGTTGCTTTTGCAAGTTATGACGCATCAGTAATGTACTCTGAAAATAAAAATCATGTCTGCATTTTACAATGTTAAATTTACAAGCAGAGTTTCCTAGATGCACAGTTTTAAGTTTTAAAGTAAAGCTGCATAAAATAAAGTTGTAACTGCCATGCAAAGTAAGCAGTTTCCTTAGTACTGTTAGGTACTGGTTAACTGATCTGAGGGAAAAGCCCATTCTCCAGTTAATTTTTCTCTTCATTTCTACCGACTATGATTCTCCACAAGAAAAGAAAATTAGTGTAGGTGTAGTCTAATCACCAGAGTATTTTTATCGATTTAAATTAGAGTCTGGAAATTTGATAGTTCTTTATCTCTCTTAGACTATGTTACAGTTTGCTAGGATACATGTATTACAGTAATTTCACGAATACAAGCTGCACCATTTTGACTAAAATTTTGCTCCCACACCGGAAATGCGGCTTACACTCAGAGGCAGCTAATATGTGAATAATTTTCTGACATTTCCAACCCCGGAAGTGCCAGCCAGGGTGCCGAGCCAAGCACCTGCCAGTAAAACCCAGGATTTCGTGATTGTTACAAATTGGTTACTGTGTTACGCGGCGGGTGGGGCCAGCTCAGCGCCGGCACCGCGGGGCGGGGAGGCAGGGGAGTTCCCTCCTTCAGGCGGGGGAGAGGCGGGGGGCTCTCTGCTGACATCCCCACGGCTCAGGGAGGAGGCGGGGGCTCCGTGCTGCCATCCTCGCGGCCCGTGGGGTAAGCGGGGGGCTCCTGCCCCCGCCTGCCGCCACAGGAGCAGGCAGGCTCCCCCCCCGTCCTCTGCTGCCGCGGCAGGAGCGGGGGTACTCTTTCCCCTCCTGCCTTCGCCACTGCGGGAGCAGGAGGGCTCCGTCCCTGCCTGCCACCACGGGGCAGTGCTGGGCCAGGGTGAGCGAGCCCAGCAGCGGCGGCGGCCAGCCCTGAGCAGCAGCGCTGAGCGGCCCCACCGAGCTGGACCACCTGGCCCCATCGGCAGCCCTGAGCGGGCCGAGCCTGCGCAGCCTGAGCCAAACCAGTAAACCCCCTGCCATGCCACGGTTCTGTTACTACTTGGCAGCTTTGTTGCACGCAGGTCCTCGCTGCGAACGACAGAGCGGCTTATAATCAGGTGCGGCTTATTTATGGACAAAGAACGAAATGTTTGCCAACACCCGGAGATGCGGCTTATAGTCCGTGCGGCTTGTATTCGTGAAATTACTGTAATTTTGGTCTGCATGTTACTTTAATCACAGAGTTCACATATGTTACCATGTAATGAATCCACAGTGATGCAACATATTATACTGACAAACGTACTCTATACTGTCAGGCAATAGAAAACCAGCTGAAGATCTGTGGCTATAAGAGCAGTGTGGATGTTGTAGCCCTGTATCTGGCTGGACAGTAAGTAAAATGTTTCTTGTTTTGACTTTTACTAAAAGTAGAGCATGTAGTAAATGGTAATCTTTCATAGTGCTTTCTGTGTCAGGAACTGTCTGAACATAATTTATATGTGAAATACCAGTAAATGGTATTCTTACATTGTCCATACACGTGAATGAAGAAGTGGTGAAGGTGCACTGACACGCGGCAGAACTATGCTCACAGCTAACAGCCTCATCCCTAGATACACAATCTGTCTCCAGCAACCCAGAGTTTCTTGATGGTCTGTGAGTTCACAGAGCTGCACATGAATTTCTGCCATGGGGAGCAGAGGAGTGAGACCTGATGGGCTGATCCCTGCCTGTTCTAACAGGCTCGTAAGGCTGGGTGGAAGGAGTATCAAGAAGGCAAATGGAAGAATATGGGACCTGCCCAGTCTAAGAACTGCCAAATTTCTGACCTCCCTGGAGAAATGTGTTACTGCAATGGCAAAACTCAGTGGTACCACCTTTGAAATTACCTGCATCTGTACTGCTAAGAACTGAAGAAAGTGCAGGGCAACATGCAGTGAATACAAGC
The DNA here is from genome assembly GCF_009819885.2 of Catharus ustulatus. Lineage (NCBI taxonomy): Eukaryota > Metazoa > Chordata > Aves > Passeriformes > Turdidae > Catharus > Catharus ustulatus. The sequence continues at coordinate 30,563,973 of NC_046221.1, forward strand.
ACAAGAACACTTATTTTGGGCAGGCAGTACTGATGAGAGAACTGATCTCTTCTGAGACATTTATGAAACAGCTTGAGATGTAGGGCAGATGAGGAGAAGAAGACGTGCTAAGTGAAGGAAGGCAAAGCTTTCATGAACCTGTGGGTGATCTAGGTTGATAGAGGTGTATGTTGTAATATGAACATGCTGAGAGGCTGCCATAGGAGGGATGGATACATGACAGGACATACTTCAAAGTTTTGGGAAAGCATGCTTTGAATTTCTGGCCAGGGCACAATTCCAAGTGTTGCATACCTGTCTGCAGCCTCACAACTGCATTCACTGCTCAGATGGTTGATAGCTCATAGAAAAACTACTATAATTTAATACTTCAGGGACAAAGTTTTCAAGGTCTCTTGGTCCAATGAGTTAAAAAAAAAAAAGTGTTAAGGGATTTCAGTGTTGTCTAGTCTGTTTTTAGTGGAAATAATTTGAAAATCTAAATGTGCTTGCTGATATGTTTAAATTCCTTATCACATATCCTGATTTACACCAAGAAAGCATTTTATGCTTTGTGAAGTAAAACACATAGTTACTGTCAATTTTTTAAAAATGTGCATTTTAGAAAGAAGAAAAAGAACAACATTTAAGTGAGAAGTTTAAATAATGGGAAGAGTACAAGGTGCATATATACATGCTTTCTAAACAATACAATTATTATACCACACATGTAAAGAATTAAGACTGTGTATACAGTCTTAATTGACATATTTTCTGTTTTTAAATGCTTAAATGTGTGCCCTCACTGACTTTCAAGTATTTTTATTTGTATAGAATAAAAAGAAATGTTCACATGGCAAATACAGGAATGATCTGTCTTCCCATTAAACTATTTTGGTAAAGATGATGCAAGATGGATTCTTTCATGATTGGATAGAAGTGAATTCTTTTTATTCTTTATCAGTTTATATAAACTTGAATCCCAGCCAAGCTCAGTATCAGATCATACCTCCTTTCTGTTGGTTTGACATATTTTTCTGCTAGCTGAAATAAGAAAATGGAAAAAAAAATAATTAAAGTCAATCAAATAGCAGGGAATGAGTTTATATTTTTAAACCACTGCTATTAAAGGGACATGAAACAATGTATTTTGGACGCTGAAAGCTGTCATCCCAGGAAACCTGATTAACTTGGCAGTAGGTAGAAAAACAGTGCTGCAGGCCAAAAAGGATCAGTTTATAAAAGACATACAGAGTCTGGAAATATCTAGAAAAGGACAGGTTCTTTTAAAATGTTAGAAGAATTAAGCTCTACCTGGGGCAAATTAAATACCTTAATATGAAAAAAAACCAAAACCAAAACACCAACAGATTGTGGCTTGGGTAGTCAAGATGAGGCTGTTAATAGACAGGGAGTAAAGCCAATTAAATGTAAAGCTGTAAACTGGTTATAGAGCGACCCAGGATATAAGACATTTTGGCTTTGCTACCTGAAATGTAGTTCAGAGATGCACAGAAGAATGAGACAGGAGCTCTATGTTCTGTCGACAGCCATCTGCCTGTCCCTGCTACTTGCAGTAATGTCTTTTTCTGTTACTTGTGACAGTAGACATATTAAGCTGCAGGATTATTTTGTATGGTTTATCTGAAGAAGCCAAATAAACAGTTTAAAGTAACAACCTGAGAGGACAACCTGATTTTCGGTAATACAAGGGACTAAAAGTAGAGCACCTTAACTTTGTAGGGTTTGCTCATGACAGACTTTTCATGTGCAAAAGCAAGATGAGAAAATGCATCCACCCTCCCTTTGTCTGTACCTGGAGGGTGTTTTGGAAAAAAAAAAAAAAAACCCAACAAATAAAAAGACAACATGGAAAGATAGAGACCAGACTTCACAGCTGGAAAACAAACACGCCTTTAGCCTGATGATATGAGGTTAATTTTTATCAGTCCTGTTACTTTCTGAAACACTGGCCTTCATCTTGCAACACATTAAAATCCACAGGGAAATTTTTATTACGGCAATTAAAAAAATGTCAGGTAAAAATAATCTCTAATTTTTCTAGTGGAAATTAGGAACATTTATTTATAGAAATGAAAGTAAAGAAAAGCAATTAGTTAAAATCACTTGGCAGCTCACTAATATTTTGGTGGTGGTCAGTAGGTAGTTTTTTATTTATAGTACACTAGCAAGCTCTAAGTGGTGGATACACAATGAAACATAAAACCATACTAACATGTGGGAGATCATTTCAGCTTCAGTGGATGTACTAAGTTTCTATGAGAATAGGATAGGAGTGGGAAAAAATCAAAATATTTCACAATATACACTAATATGAAAAATAATAAAAAATGCACATTGCTGTGCTTGATATCTGTCTTCTGTTGGCTTCTCTGGCCCTGTGGCTGGACAATCACTGCTGCACCTTCAAAGGAGTTTTGCTTTTAGCTTCATGTCCCCAGGGTGCCAAACTTCTTGTCCGTTGCTCTGAGCAGGATTTCTACAAGCTGCAAAGTACATGTCACTCAGACTCATAACTCATGCTGTTATGGAAAAGCAATTAATGTATCCCTTATTTTGTTCCTGTTTCTTTACCACCTGCTGCCTTGTTATGTTTGCAGGTGTGCAGAGTGCTTACAATGTCTCTGCCATCTTTTCTTTGTGTCTTTGTCTGCTATATATTCTAAGGAAGTGTACCTTTCTAGTTCTTGTATAATATTATTTATCGAAAATTAAAATATTCATAAAATTAGTAAGCACACTATTAATATTAAGAAATTCATTAATCTTTTTTTTTCTTCTACCAGAGGACTAAGAAGTATCCCAAGTCTATCACAGTTTCGGAGATTAAGGTATTTGTGGATTAACAACAATAAGGTAATAAAATATTCCTTTAAAGAGCAGAACAATGCTCAATCTATACTCCCTTATTATTATTTTGTGGTTTTTTCTAGCATAAAGTATTAGATAATGGTCAAAAGAATAAGTTCTTCTAAATTTCCAGGCTAATTTAACTGTTGAATCTAACAGATTTTAAGAAAACTTTTTTTTTGTTTTTTACATTACATTGTATAAGCTAATGTATTTTCCTTTAGATTCACATCAGATTTATTAATTTTGTGTATTTAAGAAGCTGAGGTTTTGTGCTAATTCCTGAGCTCCCAGTGTAGCTAGAGCAGGCAGTTCTTTTGAAGAGTGATGTGGCTGTAGGACAGGATTGCAGGAAATGCATGGCTGTTCTTTTACATTCTTGCAGACATGCATAGTTTATTTCCCGGCAGGCTGGTGGTCGAGGTGAGGCTCCTTTTTGATGTCATGCACACAAGAGTGACATAAAACTCTGTGAAGTGAGCTTCTCCCTGTGCACAGGAAGCAGCACTGCAGCTCTAGGGATGACAGGGTAGGAATATTTTACTGTACAGTAGGTTACACGATTTTCATAGTGAGTCCAAATTCTTAAATCTCCAGAATTGCTTGCTCAGGTAAATAAGTAGTGCAGCAATTTCACGATTATAAGCCGCACTGAGTATAAGCCACATTTCCGGGTGCCAGCAACTTTTTGTTCTTTGTCCATATATAAGTCACACCTGATTATAAGCCGCACATTAAAACACAGAGTGTGATAAAAGGTATCGATTCTATCACCATCTGTTGAGGGTGGGGGCAGTGATCCTTATCTCAACGGCAGATATTCTGCTAATGGGCCATCCATTGAAACCAGGTTGGGCATTGTTCTTTATCTTTTCACAACCCATCCTTCCTCCAGCGAGTCATTTTCTGCTAATGGCCCATTGAATCCCACTGTGTGACTGATAAAATTACTGCATCCCATTGGAGGTTGCTCCAGCCAGGTGGAAGAGACCAACATTTCTTACCAAAATAAAAACAGAGGTTTGGGGACACTAAGGGAGCCCCTTTCTCCACTGGACTCCAGAGGAAAACCGGATTTCTCCACATCACCACTGGACCTCCGGAGGGAAACTGCACCTTGTACAGGAGCACTGCTCCAACTGAATCACATCTGTCACTGCAGGAGGATGCAGCCACCATTTAATGGGACTGCTACCAACACCCTGCCTGATGGGGTGTCAGGTTGTACTCTGTCAGGCTTTGGAGTTTTTTTCTTTGTAGTACTGCATTTCTATTTTAATTTCCCTAGAAAAGAACTGTGATTCCTAATTCCCATATCTTTGCCTGAAGGCCCCTTGATTTCAAAATTATAATAATTTGGAGGGAGGGGGTTTACATTCTCCATTTCAAAGAGAAGCTCCTGCCTTTCTCAGCAGACACCTGTCCTCGAAACTAAAACAGCAACTTTTCGTTCTCTGTCCATGTATAAGCCGCACCTGATTATAAGCCGCACTTTGGGTTTGGACCAAAATTTTAGTCAAAATGGTGTGGCTTATAATTGTGAAATTACTGTATATTGGATTTGACCTTCTCCAAACAAGGAGGTGTGATTCCATAGGGGCTGAAGAGAACTCTTTATTGGAAATACACCCATACATAGAGTGATTTTTTTTTCTGTAACTCTAATTGATTCTCTAAATATGATTAGATGACATTTCTGGTAAATTAGAACAAATTTGTACTCTTTGAACCTGCTGGTGAAAAAATAATTTAAAAACATGATGCTGGGTTTATTCCAATAAATTTTTTCAGGAATATTCTTAAATCAACGTAGGATTATTACACTCTACAAGGGTCTTCTCAAAAATTATTTCAAATGTGAATGGAAGTAAGAGAAAATGTGGAGACCAGTCATTCAAGGAAATGTTTCCAAATACAAACATTAAATCTGTAGTTCAAAAAATCAGTTAAGGCTGTACTACTTGTATTTGATTTGCAATTAGTATTTCTAATGAAGGCTCAGCTTTTAAAAGAGTCCTTAAACCAAGAGTCTTAAACAGAAATACAAGAAACTACCTGTGGTTAAACAGTTTTTAAGAAGACATATTTGTAATTCTATAACACTACATTTAGAATTACATATAACAATTTGTCTAACTCTAATTTCAGATCCAAGATTTAACCTTCTTGATCAAAAACTATTACTTGACTGAACTCTATCTCAACAATAATGAGCTGACAGATATATCAGGTACCAGTCTTCTCTTTTTAGGTTGTTGAGCAGAGGCCTATACTTTCTTTTTTCTGTATTGGCATTCAAATTTATGAAACTAGATGACTAGAGCATGTAACTTATTGGTAGAAAGCTCCCATGTATGCATAATTAATATATGCTAATTCTTAGGTATTTAATTTTTCCAGCATACTGGAGTGGCAATAAGGTGATGTACTCATTCTGGTCTAAAGGATGAAACGTAATTTACTTTATGTCAGGAAATTGTGAAATATTTTTGATCTTACATGACCATATTTAATATTGAGAATTTATAACCAGAAATATTTTGCAAAGTTAATGCCAAACTTGTTTTATTTTAAAAATGCATGTCTCATACTTCTATTTTAGTTTTGCTTGCCCTTGTAGATTAAAATGGTTTTACCAGACTAGTGAATTTGTGAATGGACAGGCCAAAGCATAATACATTTCTAAATATTTTAGACATTTTAAATGTTATTTTTTTTTCTGTCCCTATAAAATGCTGGGATGAGAAATAATGTTGATTAGTTTTTGTGAGATTGCATGCAAACTTCATCTTTGAAAGATATAAACATGGATACAACAGACAATTCAGATGATAACAAAATATGGGTAAACATAAATGTATCATTAGTAGAGAAATTTAGATAAAATACTGTATATAATTTGGAAAATGAGATGTCTAATCTTGATGTGTGAGGATGTGAACACAGTCTGGGTCAAAACAACACTTTGAAATAGCTTTTTAATACATCAATAACTGCTTGAAACGGAACTATTTTCTAAGGAATTCAATCTTTATTACTTGTGGACAAAGGTAGTATTAGGAGTTGTTTGTAGGGCAAAGGTAATATTAGGTCAAGGTAAAAGGAAGTGAATTAACCAAACATTAGGAGGAATGAAGGGAGGTAGAAGAGAGGTTGCAGTTGAGGCTGATTTGTTGATGCAAGGGTGATGTGGATAAATAGAAAAAACTGGAATGAAGAAAAGTTAGGCATGTGTTTAAAGGATGCGACTAAAAAGGTGAAAAGGATATTGAAAGATCTTTAATTTACAGTTTTAATTAACATCTCATAAAATGTGTTAGCAAAAGACAGGCATAGATAGATAACTAAAATATGAAATTCAGTGTACAGCATAGCAAAATAATGTTCTAATAAAGGCAGCTATGGTGAAAATGATTAATTATTTTTCATTTTATTTCAGGTGCTCTGAAACACTTATGTTCATTACAGATTCTGTTTCTTCACAACAACGAGTTAAAAAAACTTGGCAAAACAGTGAAGGAATTGAAAGGAATGATAAGCTTGCAGACTCTAAGTAATGCCTTATTTTTATTTTGCAGAACAGCAAGTAGCTTTTTAGTTTCTTATCAGGACATTTCTTGTCTATTTCCACATCATTTGCCAATAGCTTTTGAAGCTAATTAGCAGTTTCAGCCAAATTTGACAGAAGAAAGAGATCTATAAGACATGAAAATTCCACAAAGAGTACCTCAACTGAGGAACAACTGCTAAGTGAGTTCAGAAGTTAACTTTTTGGCTGCTGGCTAGCCAGTAGCTTGGATGAGTAGCTTGGAGGGTGTCTAAGCAGTTTACAGCTGCCTCTTTGTAATGGAGCACAGGAGTGTGGTGAGATTATCATAGAGGTGAAAGGAGTTGAAAAATGGCTGCTACTGCTCTTCAGAGTGTGAGTGATAGGTTATAGAACCCAAATTCCTGCCTCATTAATTCTCTTGCTTATAGAACTTCCTTTCTGCATCTTTTTGGTGGACTGTGGATTTCTGAAGTCTAAGAATAAATGCACTTTGGGTATTATTCATAACAATATCTGTTAAAGAGCATGCTTTCTGATACACTGGCTGAAAATGAAAATAGCACCATGTCTGAAATTTCAAATGAAATTATACAAAACAGTGTTGGCGCTACTAAGTTACAATGTAAGATGTAGCCTCCAGGGAAGGTAGGATTTTGTGCTATTAAGATGTTGAGAGTGAAAATATAAGCAGTCTTTTTCCATGATTCCTAAAGGAATGTCAACATAGGTCATGCCAAATGCTTAGTACTTGGGAGAAGACAGTAAACAAGTTTTGTGCCTTGGTGACATGGTTAAGGAGGTGAATGTCAGAATCTTACCAGGCCATCACACCTCCTTAGGCATTCAGAAAACTGAATGTCTAATTATGGGAAATGAAAATATGAATGAAAAATTAAACTTAATTGAACTTGACCCTGGACCAAAACTAAGAAAAACAAATCAAGTGCTTAGGAAGACAACATGCCAGCCAAACTATTGAAATTCTTTTCATTTTATCCAAGATAGAAAAATTAGTCCATTTAAGAATGCAGTTGTTTGAAGTGATTAGGCAGCATCTGGAGAGACATCCTATGTATGAATGGTGCAGTCACTTGAATTTAATGTTAGCTCTACAAATTAATAAGGAGCTTCAACAAGGACAGGAAGTTGTACTTGTTGCAACCGTCTGTGGGAAATACATAGCAGACAGTCAAAGTGCTGCTGAGTTATTATAAATGGCAGTTACAAAGGCACAGTGAAAATTGGATGTAAATTGGACTGGCCACCACCATAGAAAAGGAAGTGTTTGAAAGAACAATCAAACAATATATATAATATACTGATCTACCCTAATTAAATTTAAAAAAAAAAGTTTTTATAGATTAAGTAGTAAGAATAGTAAGAAACTTAACATCCTTAATAACCATAACTTTGAAGTCATTCCTTCTTGACCTTTGCAGTCATGAAAAAACTGTCAATGTGTTTACTTCAAGGGTATTTTATAATAATGAATGCTTGAATTAACAGGTCTCTATGGGTTTAATAAAATGTCCTGTCATATTTGAAGTCAATTAATTCGGTAAATGAACAAAATAAATTTAAAAAGTCATATCTTATATATCATATTACTATATAATTTATCTGCCTTCTTGCAATATTAATAAATATTAAATGGGTGCAAAGTTTGCCCTGTATAGCTTTGAAAAGGACTGTGCCCATAAATCACTTCTATAAAACAAAACCAGTGCGATTTCTCACTGTTATGAGGTAGATCTTTTTTATTGCCAATCTGATTAAAAAAAAAAATTACTTGCTAGCCTTCAGTAGAGCTCCTGGATGCTTAACAATGTTTTATTATTTTGTAGCTCTTGGGGACAATAGAACTATTAAATAGAACTATTATTGTTTGCTTCAGGAGTAGCCTGCCAAAATATTGCATTTCTCTTCCTGAAGGCTCTCTCGTGATTTTAGCCACTGCCCTGCACTGGATGTGTGGCATACCATCCTTCATCAGGTATCTAGGGAAGACACTCAGCTTCAAAAGATTTACTGCACATGCTGCTTACAACTGCAGCCTTCTGGGAGAGTTTCTTTATGGGCTCACCTTGTGCTCACATCTCCCTTTTGGAATCCAAGATTTTTGTTACGTACTCTGTAAATTGCCTCAACTGATTTATTGTCCGCAGCTGATTTATTGTCCTGCTCGGAAAACTCAGGCCTCAGAAAACTCTCCTGTTCACTGTGTTTCTGCCCCATGTGGCAGAGGCACACTGTTTTCCTACACTCCAAATAGAGAAAACAGACAAAACTGTGGAGGAAGAAAGCATTATCCTAATTTGTAGAACTAAAATTGCACGACCTTGACAAGAAAGTAGATAGCTCAGCCAGGAATTGATCCCAGATGTTTTGTAAAACAAAACCATCTTGATCTGTACAATGGTTAAATTCATTGTAAAAATGAGTAGCAGAAAAATGCACATTCTCTAAAACAAACCTACAAATCAGTGTTGTTGAGCAGGGATGTAGTCCAAGCAGCATCCAGATTCGCAAGTGTTTAATATCAGACTTGGTTTGTGCCTTGGAAAAAATCTCTCTTGAATCTTTTTTCTATTCCACCACCAAAAATATCTGATTTTAGAGATCTTTCAGGAACATTTTTCTCTTTGGAGTGCTATAGTATATTTTCTTGACTTGAGGACAGACTTATCAGATACATAAATAGTATCCTTTCTGATTAACACTTTCTAGGAAAAAATTCTTTCAGTTAAAATATAACTTTCTTTTGCTGCCACCTTGTGGGTGTCTTACTAATTTTAAGTACAGTGATTTTTTAAAAATTGTTAAAGAATTAAAATTAAAAGTTCTCCTCTGAATGTATGAACAGGTGTTTTCTGTGTAGGAGAGGACAAATGTTCATTCCAGCCTTGAAGTTGCATCTTTAAAATACCTGCTAAATCCCATCAAGCACTGAGCCCTCTCAGCAGTCGTATTTGTCCTGAAGAACATGAAATTGCATCTTGTAGTTTGCAAATCTGTGTGGAATATTTTCAGACTCTTTTCTTCTACTATCTCTTACTTGCTTCTGTAATACCATCTTCCTCCATCTAACTGCTAAAATAACATATTTTTTTTTTACCCTGGAGCAAGTATCAGTCACAGCCTCTCCCCAAAAAAACAGATGACTGTAGACTGTAGCAGTAGTTGTAAAAATGATTAATTTAAGATTTTTTTTCCCCCACTCTGGTCTCAAGGTGAAAACCTCCTGATTATTTTTACTGTCTTAGAGGAACAGCATTTGTATAAAGAGATAAAAAGCATTATTATGTTTTTTTTATTTAGAAGAGGTCCCATCCCACAACACTTGTTTATTAGCTCAGCTGTGAATGAGCCAGTTCCTATTTTACTCAGCCTCAGATATCCTTGTCACTAAACAACCTGATTTAGCATGTGAGCTAGGTTAATGTTCCCCACCTGGCAAAGCAGCAGCACAGGCTTCATACTTTTCTCTATGTTACAAAGGTTTGGTTATACAGCTAATGTGAACCTGAACAGAAACATTTTAGCCAAGATGCTAATGGGATTTTGGAGCTTGGTATCTCCAGTCTCAAGGAAAGTAACTGGGACCCAGGTTCTTTGGAATTTAGGCCCTCTGAAACATTTTTCTCGTACATTCCTTGAGTTTTCAAACTCATAATCTGTCAAAATATCAGAAAGCTGAATATTTGCATTTTATATTGTGTCTGTGGGATACAGCCTTTTATCAGCTCTGATAAAGTCTTAGGTGTCCTAAAGCTCATCTGATATTAATAACTCCATGCTCCTACAAATTTTGTCTTATATTTAAGCTGTCACACCTAAAAGACCATTACTATTTAAAATAGGCATTACCTAACAATAAGTAAGAAAATAAAAGCTAACACTTCAGTGTTTTTTTTCTGTAGATCTTAAAAAATAGACAAAAACTGTAAAGGTTTGGAGGGCATGATGACACCTTTACTCAGTTTTTGCCTCTAGTATTTTGCATACTCTGCAGTAGGTCAGTTCCTGCAGTCCATGTTTAGATAAGTGATTTCAGGTGTGTAAAGAGACTACTTTGTTTACCCAGCCGAAGAACAATTTGAATTTGGTATTTTGCACAAAATCTTTGGCTCCTAGTTACCTTTAATTTTCCTGTCTTGCAAAGTTGTTGTTTTGCTGGGTTTGTTTTTTTGTGACACTGTTGTTCTTTTTTTTCTGTATACATTTTGCAGACCTATTCCAAAACCCTCTGGCATATGATCCAGACTACCGGCTTTATGTGATATACTTCCTTCCTTCAGTTCAGCTCCTTGACAGGAAGTGTAAGGATTGCTTTCCTCTCTCACAAAGCATTGACAGTTGCTTTTGATTCTAACCAGTTTGGAAAAATAGGTGAAATTATCCTATCTGATCTTTTACACGCATTTGTTGATATAGAAAGAGAACTAATGAACAAGATACCTATTTTTTGTAAGATTTATCGCGCAAAAAGAGTTTGCATGGCATAAACACTTTGTCAAATGTTTTTGCTCTCTTTTTCTTTTTAAGTTGTGTTGGTATTTCTTGTGTTTTGGTCATTTGGGTAAAGATAAAAGCTTGTGCTTAGACACATGTATCTTCCTTTGTGCTTTCAGACTGTATAGTCACATAGATGAGTGTGCTTACTTAGGTTTGGATAATATCCTGAGCTATCTACATGTTTCTGTATGGTTTAAGTATGTATATACACATTTCTTGAGATAGTAAATGCAGACCAAGCTTTTGAATATAATAAATATTCACAAGTTATCAAGGGAGCTTTCATAGCTTGTCTACTGTAAATTCTACAGAAAAAAAAAATGTCTTAAGAATAGCCAGATTTTAAATCGGTGAATCCACAAACATGCCACAATGTACCCAGAAAATCACCTTTGGTGATTTTTGTCTCTGGTGTTTGGAGAACTGTGTGACTGACAGGACTGACAATTACTGGGGAGTAATGAGAGTAGCTGATTCCTACATCAGCTGTGTAAGAAAGTAGCAAGGAAAAACAGCACTTCTTTGAAAGGGGACTGAGCAAGGCAGATGCAGGACATGTGCAGGTGCTGGGAAGCTGTGCAGCTGCCGGGAAGGAAAGCTGGTGGATGGGCCCCAGCAGGTGCCAGGGGTTGAAGAAGAGTTGCTGGATCTGACCAGGTGCCCATTTGCTCACACAGTCATTTTGCACAGGTACCTCCACTCTCCTGAGCACTTGCTCTTGTATTTCACTTGTGCTTAACACATCTGTCAGGCTGTTACTAAATATCACTTTTTGACTGGGGAGTGATGACTGAAGCTTAATGTGCTGAAAAATAAGTGTTGCATTTGCATGTCTAGAAACACTTCCATAAAACTTCCTGGACTTCATCTCCTAAATACAATTCTACTGTAGTCAGTCCTGGATTAAGACTTGAGGCAGCAATTTGTATCAAGCTGTATCCTGGACTTTCTATTTAGTGAACAGTTTCTCTAAAACATAACAAAGCTTCTTCACCATCTGTAGAACATTACCAGCATAGTCCTGGCTGTCTCCTTCACACAAGACATGTGCTCATGTTCTGTTACCTTCAGGCATGACTGCTGCAGTTCCTTCCTAATTGGTCCCCTAGACACCATGACTCCAAAACTTCCCTGAACATGCTTCTGCCAGTTTCTTGTTCTAAAAGTTTAGCTGACTTCTGTTCCATAGCTGAATACTAAAATAGTATTATAAGATTCATAAAATTGAAGCTACCATCCCAAATTTAACAGTCTCAAACTATTTGTTTAAAAATTTAAGTTATTTCTCTTTAAGTGCAAAACAGGAAAAAATTAAACTTTTCTATTGATTGCACTCTTAGGGTTTTCTTTGTAATTGACCAATGGGAATTGAACTAGCCTTAAACCAGAACTTGTTTTTGCTATTGATAAAGACACTTCCAAATATTTACTGACTTTTGCAAAAGATCTCATTTAAGCAGCATGAAAAGTCTTGCTTTCTAGCATCTTCATTTAAAATTTCTGATCCTATTGCACTCAGAAGAAAATACTTTATTGTAAAGGGCTTCACCCTAAAGCCTTAGAAAGTATCACTCCATGTTTCCATTTTGAATTGCCATGAAATTGTGTAATTAACATCACTATTGTTTAAAAACTGCACAGAAAAAGTATGAATCACCTTTTGTATGCTGCCTTTTCAACCGATAGAAATAAAATTGCATTTTTAATATCCCTTTTAACAGTAGTTACACAAAGAGAAAGGGAGTCAGCGCTTCATCTCTATAACCCCAAAAGGACTTGGGTCACACAGTCAATAGCTTTTGGGAGGAGAGTGGATACATCCCTGGAGACTACAGTGGAATCTAACAGATGCACTCAACCAGCCACGAGACCAATAATGCCCTCAGGTATTTATAATACTTGAAGGAAGGCATATGTTTTTAGGTCATTTGAACTAGGAACCATTTTCTTTATTCATCTGATAAAACGTTATTGGTTTTAGTAATAAAATATAAATGCATCAAGAACTCAGCTGGTTTGCTTCATAAAGTAAGTAGTTGTAGCATCAGCAGGCAACAAATTAATTCTTCTACTGAAGAGTATTGTGGCAGATAAATTCTAGTCACACCCTGTAGTTACAAAATTGTCTTTTAAGATAACTGAATTTTTTTTGTCAGTATTAGTCTTATGTTTAGTTTTACTTATATTTAAAACATCTCAATACACTTCTGACTCTCAGTGCTCAGCATCATAGAGTTTGGATGCCCTCTAGTGCTTTTGCAAGATAATCTCTTCAGGAAAATATTTTCTTCTAGTGTTCTAAATTTTGTGTACCTTGCCTGGTTTTGTAAGCAGATTCATCTTTATGCTTTCTAAGGGGAGAATATTATAATCATGTCTTATGATACAAAACAATTTCTAGAGTTCTTAAAACATTTAGATCTGGAATACAGCATGATCCTGGCATAAGAAAGCAGGCAGATACCACCTGGAACCATGTAACTTGTATCACAATCCAGAACCAACTTCAAAATCCCACACAATTTTGTCAGCTTTTTTGATGTTTCAAAAATTAAAAAACCACCATTTTGCATAGGTAACTGAAACTGAAGCATTTTGAATAGTGTAGATGGAAGTCTGGAAAGTAATCAAATACCTGCAAGTTTTTAAAATGTATATATCACAATAGTAAAACTGAAAGCACAGCATTTAACAATGATTTTGAAGAGGTTGGAAAAAGGAGGATAGTTTAAGCATATGTAATAATTTGTTTTGCTCATGATTATCAAAGCAGGCAGACAGCTGTCTTTATCTCTACACTGCAACCACACACATATAGAGTGACACTATTTTCTGTGAAAGAAAAAAAAGCCTGGGTGTGTAGATCTATAGGATGTAATATGCAAGAAACTTAAAACTACATACACTTAAAAGCTAGCAAATACTTGCTTCCGTAGTAATTTAATAAAATGTCATCTTAAACATTTCAAATTGTGCTAATTTTGAATTTGAACAAGCAATTTAGGATCAAAATAGCAATCAATTCTCAGCTACTCAAATTGCTGTACAGCCAATAATGTCATAATTTGAACTTTCTGTTGTAGGTCATGAATTTGGAAATAACACAAATAAGTAAGTAATGTTTTCAGTGTCTTCTTCCTTTAGCATCTCCAAAGCATTTGAATTTCTCTTCCCATGCCTAAAAAATACCCTAACTGGAGAAAATGTCCAGTAAAAATGAGCTTTTGAAACTGTTTCAGGTCTTTGTATTCAATGTAGCTGCAGTTTGTTGTCTAAAATTTAGTACTGAAAGGTATTCCACATTTGGAAATGGGTACATAGAAATGCTATTTATTTATAAGATCAAACACTGATCACTAGAAAAAGAACGCTCGAAGTATTTGAGCATTAGAATAGTTGTTCTGTATTATGTCCCAGAAAATGTTCTCCTGACTGACTGTTCAAAAATACACTCTGGAAAATACTATGACTTGTAGAATTAAACTTTTTTAGTCTCTACATGATGTTACTTTTATTCTGTTCAGTTTCAAAATCATAGAAGTAAATGTAAAATTTTATCTCTGTGTCTGGATTGAGACAGGAGAAAGGTTGCATTTAATGTGATGGCATTTTAGATGCAAACATTATAAGTGTAGATTTACAAACTTTGCGTATCAGGCTTGGCTTTTCTGTTTAGCTTTACACATGAAAAGATTTGAAAAATGCATTGAAGGAAATAAGGAGAAACCTACATATAATATCCTTTAACAGTACTCTGAGCACAGCTCTTTAAAAACCAAGGTAATTTCAGTTGAAAAATTTTTACCTGCCTTCAGTGCAGTTAGCTGTCCTCATTGATAGAATGGATGAACAGCTGCCTCGAGTCATATTCTGGAAATGCTGAGGCTTTGCAAGGTGCCTTTTGGTTACAAAGTGCATTATACTCAGTGGAAACAGTCCTGTGGCTTATATGAGGTGCTTTACTACAGGGACATCTTTAAGAAATAAGTTCTTATAAGATAAAGTTTTAATACTGTATGTGAGTTGGAAGGTTTTAGTACTTTGTCAGTGCTGCTTTGATGTTGTGAATCTGCTGCTTTTCTCTCACAGACTGCAGCTGTGGTAGGATACATGAACACAAGCTCACAGTGATCTGGATTCAGAGCTTGGAGAATGGATATTTTTCTGCGGGCTAGTTAAGAAACCCACAGTGAAATAAATGTGCATTTCCATTAATGGGTACCAAATCACTTGAATCATTGAATCAGAGCATTAAAAGCACACAAGTATAACTTTCGTGGGTGAAAAAAAAATGAAAACAAAGAAACATTTTAAAATAGTTAATGTTTTAAAAATAATTTACCATTATTTTTTCAGCTAGAATCCCATGAATCTGACCTTTCCTCATTTTGTTTTGCTTTCTTAAATTTGGTAGAAGAAAACCTTCTGAAAATTTAAAATTTTTAAATCCGCCCTCTTTGTGTCATCATGACTACATCTTTCAGTTTCCAGAGAGTGTGTGTCGTAAATTAGTTCTGAAGTGGTTTGGAAATGTTCAGGTAATGGACTTGTTTTTCTCTTTTTGCAGAGTACCATTTGAGGACCCCAAAGATGCAGTTTTAGTACGGGCAACAACAAGATCTTTAATGGAATTTTCCTCTGTGGACTGGAACAAAGTACCCACCTGTCAAGAAAGACGGCTTAAAAACAAAGCAGAAGAGCCCCTTGAGAAGCTGACAGTCCAGTTTAGATGAGAAAAAACACAATTCTCTCTCTAATGTTAACCCCATAAGTAGGTTAACAGCTCAGTAAAACAAGTACACAACAACACACATTTAATTAAGTGAATTTCCTTAAAAAAAATAGTGTAACATTTCTTTTATCATATGTAGCATAGAGAGTGAAGAAATTAAGATAGCAAATGATAAATAGTGGCAATGTTATAATAAAAGTTGTTTGAAATGCAATTCTTACCATAATTTTGTTATCCAAAAGCTGCACATTAATTTTTAGGAAACTAAGGATAAATATTTTATTTCTTATAATACACTTCTGCACATATTTCTCCTTCCATTCTGTCAATGCTTAAAGCCTATGATGCTTTCTAAACGTATCAAAGCCCTTCTTTCAAGTTGCAGCTTGTCTTCTGAGTTCCTTCCTTCTCTCCTAAGTTAGCACAGAGCCACAGGGCAGCCTATGTTGGCAGGGATCTCTGGAGCTTATCTAGCCCAACCTTCCTGTTGGAAGCAAGTCAGAGATGAGGTTGGTTGTCCAGTGGCCTGTCAGGGGGAATCAAAGATTTCCAATGAGCAAGGCAGCACCACTGGGAGAATGTAAACAAGATTGGTGCTGGGGATTTTAGCACACTTCCAAAACCCTCACTCTTTTACCCTGAATCCTTGAAGAGCAACACACCCTTGTGAGCCCCAAACATTATGAGTGGAACAGGGAGGCAGCAGCACTTCCATGTTCCCAGATCTCAGAGTGGAGGGTGACTGCAGCATGACTACAGATCTGAGTTCCAGGCAGATATCTCTTGCTTGCCAATTGTCATGAAGTTAAACTTTTATACTCAAGCTACAGGAGGCCCCTGAATGTCCCATGAGAAAGTCACCGTGTTACAGATGCAGGAAACAGAACTGCCACACAGCCCCCTTCTTTTAAAAAAATTCCCTTTATTCTTCACAATCCACTAATCCTTGAAATTAAAACACAGGTACATTCCCTGCACAGGTGCATTTATGTATTATCACTCCTACAGTTTTCTGAACATTAAACAAAAACTTTCAACATATTAAAGAGTAAAAAAATTAATAGCGTCTTCCCTCTGTTTTGAGGATGGTCCTTACTCCTCTAGTTAGAAAAATACTGTCATGTTTAAACATCAGTGATTCAGTTGACAATAAGACAGTCTCCAATTGTGCCATCCTTACGCAGCAAGTGGCATTTTCAGTTGTGGCATTCCCACTGGTTTCATGAGACACAGAAATAAATCTGAGTGAAAAACAAAGTTGAGGGAAGCTATTTTCTAAATCTGGTATTTAGCTGAAAGCCAAAGTGAAATCCCAGTTGTACCAATGCACACATGAATTTTCTCATCTAATTCACTGAGACCAGTTCAGCCTGAAAAATATTAAGCATTTTTTGTAATGAAGTAGTTCATAAACAGCATCCCACTGTGCTCTAAGGCATCTTTAACTGAAAAATTATTTAGAATACATTAGTCTTGTCAGTCAAAATATTTTGAGTCATTCTGGTCTTTCCTTCATTAAACTTTGGAATATTTCTGACCAAACTAACAGTGAAATACACATTTCACCATTAGATTGAGACACCTGAAACAGCAGTTTCTTTTACTACAATTGCCACAAAATATACATTATTGTTGTGCTCTCACTAGTCAAAAAATTTACAATAATGTCATGAAAAGTTGAGAGTTCAGATGATTATCTTCAGAAACTTAATTGCTACTGAATTCCTTCAGATAAAGCTCCATAAAGTGCTGAGAAAAAAAAGCAATTTAATAGTTGGTCTTCCAGTGCTTTTAACTACAGGTCTATGTACTTGCAGAAAAAAAAACTAAATTAATTATGATTAAAATATGTTTTAAGTTTGGAAAACATGAATAATCCAAATCAAATGCTGTTCATTTTTCACTAA
Organism: Catharus ustulatus; assembly: GCF_009819885.2. NCBI lineage: Eukaryota > Metazoa > Chordata > Aves > Passeriformes > Turdidae > Catharus > Catharus ustulatus. The sequence goes on from NC_046221.1 coordinate 30,581,527, forward strand.
GTGGTTCATTAACCACAGAAACTCAAGAGTTTCACTAGGCTTATTATTGGTATACATACAGATGGATCTATGCCACTAATTTTTAGTAGATAATAAATACCTATCTTGACAATTTACGACAAAACCTGGAGTATTTATAGACAAAGTAGCCAGTATTCTATCTCTTGATGAACAGAGACACTGTCTTTTAAAGGAAATCTTTCACAAGCCATGCTCCAAGAACTAAGACATGGTCAGCATAAAAAAGTCTTTAGTACCCTTGAGAACTCTCAGTCCCTTCCTCCCCTCTTCCTACTCCTCAGAATCTTGAATTTTTTGAACATCAATGTCATCTAAGGCAGTTTCACTTTCCAATGGACTTTCAGGTTGCAGGGCTAGTGCCTCCATCTCTTTGGTAAATTCAGGTTCTTGTGTTCCATCTGTAGGATGATTTGGATCCACTTCCTTTGTAGAATCTGGACCAGGATCTGACTGTTGTTCACTTGTAGAACTACCCTCTATTGGTTGTGTTTCATCTAAACAAAAGAGAAATCACACAATTAATAAACAACTGAACTCCTTTGCAAGCAAATGTTTCTATTGTTGAGAACAATAACACTAGGATACTTTGCATCAATTACAGAAGTTATTAATTTAGAAAATTTTCATTGAAAAAACCCAAAACACTAAAGCTTTGCTTAAGTTGGTATAAAGTTCCTCTGGAACTAACCCTATACAAAGCTCTCATTAATTTATCTTCCATTTTGGCTAGACTTTTTTTTTTATTATTATTATTATTATAGAGAGGAACAGAATAGGACACTACAGTTATTTTAACTTTCAACTGAAACATGCTTTATTGACACTATTCTTATCATCAGCTTTTCAAAGAATGGCTGCAAGCCAGTTAAACACTGAGTACAGGTGAGGTTTGTTTTAAATCAAAAAGGCATGGACACAACTACATAGGAAACATTTCTGCATAAAACAGACTGAAGAAATTATGTGCTTAAAAACAATGAACCTTGGGTTGAAATGAGTCATACTAAAATTTGTAACTTGACTGCATGGAACAGAAGCAGCTGTTGCACCTTTACTCTTCAAGTAATGTTTTCTGAGAAAAAAAAGTCATTAAATAACTTTTTCCCTCTGATTCTACTAAGTATGGCTTGCATACTAGGAATTCTGAAAAGAGGGAGGGGAAAGCCTAATTTGGAGCAGTAGTTAAATCTTGGTTTCTTGTTCTCAGTTGCGATTGACAGCCAGCCAAAACCAGTCACAGCTAGCCAGCCACAACCCTGCCAAGGTCTTAGATGGCAGTGAGCTAAAAGCCTTCAGCGCAGGCTGATGTGTGAACTTCCCTGACACTCATCCCTGTACAGCAGAAATGCTTAAACTCTTGGGTTTGCTTGTAGGTGCAACTGTCACATTTTTTTTTTAAATTATTACTTTCCTGATCCTACAGGATTTGTAGGGCATATTAATAACTTTCTGAAATAAAACTGCTGTTGATATGAAATGCTCTGATACAAAGCCATTCACTAGGTGACCTGAAGCTCAGATGATTTCAGTGTCTTGCTAACAGTGCATAATCTGATAAGGTCTATAGTGTGCTGGCCATGTACCTGAATCAGTAATGAAGATTAACATGTAGATAGTGGAGTAGAAACATAAAAAAACATGTTAGCTTCCCTTTTTAGGCAGGGAAGGAGAAGAGAGATCCACCAAGATCCTGCCCTTCCCTCTGAAAAGGACACACCAGCCACTGACTCCTTCAGTAAATATGAACCTGCAAGGGCGTGTGTTCGCACCAGTGTGAGGCATCACTGTTTACAGCTCATTATGTTTTGCTGTACTAGTACACAATATATCCAGGGAATTTAATATCCTTGCCTCCAACTTCCACAGTCATCCTGATCCCATGTAACAGCAGCTCTTTGTAACAGGATCCACAGAGGAAACTGTTGAAAACTTCAATTATTACTGATTAACATCCTGTTATTTTGAGTACAGCTGAAGTGAACATTACCATTGTAAGGCAACCATGATTTTGCACAGTGCACTTCTGCAATCCTTAAAACAAAGGGAAACCCAGTAAGTTGTAAAAGTGAAAAAGTGATTTCATTCCCTCCTTTCCTATTATTTAACTTGGAGATACATGGGAAGGGGCAATATAGTATTTATTCAGTTATTATGTTTTAATTTCTTATTTCTTGAAGGGAGAAAACCACCACGAGCAGTTGGAAGACTACAGCTTGCTTTCCTCACATTCAAAGCACTCAACACAATTAACTTGATACTGTGATTATGAAGAGAAGTATTATGGGAGATTTAACATCTACATTTGCATCAACCTTTGCAACCCGAAGGAGCAGGTGGCTTGCTTATTATCCAACAAAACATAGAGAAGCATTGAAGTTCTCCACCAGCTTGGTTAAAGATCTGGATTTTGAAACAGCGCAGTGTAAATCAGAACACTTTCACTGTAGAAATCTGTGTAACTGCATCACTAAAAACACATTTGGAAAGTATAATTGAAAATTGAAAGGCCAGAATCCCAACAAACTCAGCTTTGCCGTTACGCTTCATCAAAGATTTTTCTCCCAACCTGAGCAGTTACAGTTTTAAGACCTGTTATATTGCTCTTTGTGATGCAGTTAACACAGCATTAGTTTCAGCAAGGGAACAGATTCTAACCTTTCTTTTGCTTCTTTTCTTGTTTTCTTTTCTCTTTGGCAGCTTCTAATTCTTGTTTCTCGTGAATTTCCTTCAGGGTCTTGCAGACTTTTTTGTGGGTAAACCAGTGTATTTTCTGGCAGTTCTGGTCACAGTACATCACCTGAAAGTTACCAGAGCTATCAATTCATTTTCATGTACTAAAAGAATAGACAATTTCTTTGCATTTCTTACTGCATCAAGTTAAACGTCTATATATAGCACTTAATGGTATTTTTAAAGCAATTTGTAAGGTCATATGGAGTGATTCTAATTTATAAGAATCTATAAAGAGTAATAACTCTAAACATACAGAAACTCTGTATTAACTCTAAACATACAGAAATTTTTCTCTTACTTCATTCTTAAGCATATATACTTGGAAATCCAAGTACAGTAATTTCACGACCATAAGGTGCACCAGACTATAAGGTGCACCCCCCGGGAGTCGGCAAAATTCGCAACTTTGTAGATCAGATAAGGCGCACCGGACTACAGGGCGCACTTTTTTTTTGCAGCGAGGCTCCGCCCCAAGCTCCCCCCGCGCGTTTGCTGGCCGAGGCCCCGCCTCAACCCAGCAGCCACGGGCCCCCAGGCCCACCTGTACCCGGCGGGGCCAGGGCATGCCCGCCACTGCTCCGTGCCGCCTCTCTGGGGCCGGGCTATGGCCGCCACCCCTCCGTGCCCCTTCCACAGGGCCGGGGGTGCCTCTGGAGGGGCCATCCCGCCTCCACGGGGCCGGACTATGCCTGTGGAGGGGCCGTCCTGCGCCTGTGGAGGGGCCGTCCCGCCTCCACGGGGCCAGGGTGTGCCCGCCACCGCTCCGCCCCGCCTCCACCTGGCAGCCATGGCACTACCGGCTCCCCCCACGGCTTGCAGCTCTCACTTCCGGGTAGGCAAATTTCTGAACTTTGTCAATCAGATAAGGCGCACCGGACTATAAGGTGCACTTCTGGGTTTGGGGGAAAATTTTAGTCAAAAGGGTGTGCCTTATAGTCGTGAAATTACTGTACCCCTTCCTACTTGTGAATTTCAGGCACCTTTCCCAAAAGTAGAAGGCTTGAATATCTCCAGTGCAGGCATGCATGCCATTCCTCCTAAGTCTACACAGTAAATAGGGAAGCATCCAAAATCCTCAGCACCACATGGAACTATTTCCTTTGATTCTTACCATTTTACATACTGAGCATCTTTTGTCTGCTCCCTTTCCCCCACAAGTTGTACAGAATTCAGCATCCACAAAACCCACTTGGCCAGTAATCGCTTGTGTAAGCACAGAAAAAGCTGTGGGGTCAGAGCCCTGAAAGACAAGAGGTTTTAATGAGATTAAAACCCAGCAGAGAGGAACATGCAAGGGAAGACCAGGAATGATTAACACAAGTGTCGGTCTCACTGAATCTGCTGCAGCAGTAAAAACATAAAACCAAACCACAGAATTTCAATTAACATGCACAACTTCAGATTTATCTTTAGATAAGCTTTTGTATATGAAGTTAACTTAAGCCTTGAGTTTCTGTAGTATTTCTTCTATAAGTTATTAATAACTCCATGTTCTTTACATCTGTAGATCCTATGCAGCAGATTTTTGCAGCTCAGTCTCTGTGCTGGCACACAAAAAAATGTTTCATTTGTCACTGTTGTGCTCAGTGCACACAGGTGCTACAGACCAAATGGTCAGAACTCGAAATTTTCTACTATTTAGATGTTGTTTGCAGCACCTTTCCCATGCAATGCGAGCAGTAAGCTTTAGGTAACCATACATTAGAACTGTTCTTTTGGGCAATGATGTAAATATTTGGAAAAAAACACCAAGTTGTTCTGGCTGTAAGTAATGCCTTAAACTGTTAGACTACCATGGAATATGTACAATTATAACTACTATGACAACACTGAGATGCCCAGACTAAATCCAGGTAATTGTGCAATGACAAAGGCTTCCACATAAATAAAAATTATAGTATCTCTTCCTTTCCAGTTCTGCATAATGGACAGAAATCCAATGTCATTGCTTTAAAGGCAGAAAAGACTGCAGGCTCTCCTAAGAAAAAAGCAACAGGAAGAAAAATGTTTATTCTAAAGCAAGTTGTAATGCATCACTGGGCTTATGTTTTCACACTGTGTTTATCTTCCTGGCTTAGACAAACAGTAGAGAATGCACTAAGCCTCAGGACATTTTAGCAGACCTGGAGCCACTTAAGATGGAGGCTATATTTAATTGGCTCTGAATAATCCAAACACGTCACAGGGTTGTTCCAATTCCCCAGTGTTTGTGTGTACAACATCTCACTCTCAGAGACCAGAGGGAACATGCTTAAAAAAGAACAGCCACTCTTGTGTAAAATTTATTATGAAGCAATAAATAGTCCTAAAATGAAGACTGTGTTAGCAAAGACATAAGAGGACAACTGAGGTTAGATTTTTAACTTGTAATTTTGATTTCCTAATTTAGATATAAATTTTGCTGCACATTGCATCATCTTGCCTCTCCCTCTCTGTGATAAAAGGAATCTCACAGAACGTTTCTCCTTTTTCTACCATCATATATTACCAACTTCTTGTGTACAATAGAACAAATTAATGCATTAAATCTAGGAAATTATTCAGTCTTAAACTGAATTTAGACACTGCAAAAACAGAGTGCAAATTAAACTTCTTTTTTGTCTGAATCTACCAATTCAATAAGTGAACTGGCATAGAAAAACAGACATCCCAGAGGAGGAAAAGAAAGACAGCTCAGAGACAGGAAAAAAAACATGCATCAGTTTTCTTTAAAAGCTGGGGTGTTTAAGTATTCGTTATGGGCACATGAAAAAAACACAAGTTGAAGTATTTTAGAGCATTTCGCTGCAATATGTAGAATCCAGCTACAGAGTTTAGGGACATCAAAACCCTTTCCTTAATATAATATGTTGCAGAAGCTGAGACCAAAAAGATGTCTCAGTCTGGATTTACTATGCAAGTTACTGAGAAAGGATTTTCGTGACAGGAAAAACTTACTATTTCAACAGGAGCAATACTTCTCACAAGCTGCTGGAGCAATGTAGCTTCACAATAAGGAAACTTCCGGATACTTTCTCGAATTAGCTTCTCTTGATACACAGGAAAACCATCTTTATCTCTCCCTTTCAAGAGGCTATATTTTTTTAAATGCATGTAAAATTAAGAAATCACATGGTAAATATTCAAAAACAAATATATACAGCATGCTGTACTCTGTCCCCTTTCAGATTATAGAGAATATTTCATAATAATTTGGCAACTTCATATGTTAAATGCATATGTTAAAATGCAAATGAAAGTGTCGTTATTCTAATGCACAATCATTATGAAATACACAATATATAAATGCATGCTTTGAAACCAGGACTTACTAATTCAGCCACACAGAAAGATAATCATCTGACTAAAATAAATGCTTTGTGCTGTTTAAAATTGATCATTGTAATAATAAACACTGATAAATGAACAATACCTTAAAACACAAATTCCACTTTAATAACATGTTATAGTCCTTACACCTCTTTGGCTACTGTTTTTTTATATGGATGACTGATGAACTATTCAATTTCATTATGTGAAAGCTGACTACATAATTTATTTTCAGTCTCACAGAGGATTTCAGTAAAAATTTACAGAGGCGTACAGAGAATGTGATCCTTCTAAAAGCTAGGTCACTTACTTTGATATGTAAGATCAGGCAGCTGGTTTGTAACTCAGTAGATTTCGAAGATCTGTCTAAGTGATTTAAGAGTCTAAGCCTCATTAAGAGTCTGTGGGATTTGCAGTTCTCACTTGCTTAAGTGTTTTTGAAAAAAAAAAATCTCTATCTGTATGACTGCTGGAGAGCAAAATGGCACAAGAAATGTTCCCAGATGAACCACATTGGACACTGAGAAATTCGTTTTTCAAGTCTCACTTCCCTTTTTTTTCCATCACACATTGCTGTCTGCTGCTTCATGGTGAATATGTAAATGCCAAGTTCAAATGAGTTCTAGCAAGAGCTGAAATTCTAGGAATGTTTCCTTTGTACCTTGAAAATGTCACTTCAGACAGAAAAAAGGGAGTCAGTGCCACCCTGAAGTAAATGCAGCTGGGATTATTTAACAACTTATTTGTCATAGCCTTCAGCCAAGCCAATCCAATCTATTCCTTCAGTTCTCTGCTTCCTGGTATCTGTAATGTTAGGGCATACATGTGCTTTCAGACCTCTCTGTAGAAAAACTCACCTTTTGATAAACCCATCTAGTTTATCCTCTCGCTCTTTTAAAAATGTAATACATTTCTGGAAGATGCAACTGATGTAGTGCATTTTCATAGCAAGAACTTCATTCATGTCTTTCTGCTTCATGCATTTCTCACAAATGAGATCCAGAACCCTGTAACATTTTTGCAGTGCTTCTACCTCGGCCAACAGAGGGTTCTCTTTCACCAGCAACACAATCTAGGAGAAAGATTGAAGAAAATGTAATCCACTTAAGACTTGTGCATTGGCATTAAAGCTTATATAGCTCATTGTAGATAAATTTCAGTGCAGTTTCTAATCTTCTTCTACTTCTTTCTTATGCCGTGTTCCCTTTTTTTCCCCAGTCATTATTTAGCATTAGTATTATTCAGCATACTATAATTCACATTTCCCATACAAGAAAACATTTAAAACTAAGACTGGTATTAAAAATAACAAGTTTGTTTGGGGTTTTTTCTTTTTAGAATAGAACCTAAAGAACCAAAACTACCTCTGTAAAAAGTTACAGAAACTACCATACACTATCCTAAAATCTCTTTCCTTTTCAACTCTAAAATAAATTGGGTTTGTATGATTTAAGCAGTTTCACAGAATACATCAACCTCACATAATCACGGAGTACTTCCTGTAGCCTAGTAAAGCACTGAATAAAATGTTCTAAGAGGAAACTTGTATGCTCTACTCACTCAATTAGCTGCCACTGGTGCACTACTGTCTCAGTGTACTGCAGATACCTGGCTGGAAACTGTTAAGAAATTCTGGACTTTGATTGGCAAGCCCAAGGAATTTGTATTTGAATTTAGGTGTATTCACTTCTCTGAACTACACTGGAGGAGCAAACCATAAAAGACATTATTGTCAGCAATACCCTGGGAAGTAAAATAAACATTCTCTTGCACATATTTTGAGAAACAGCAGCAATGGTAGATATTACTGTGGCAAACCAGTGACGAAGGTAGGAAGACACATGCGGAGAAAAGCATTGAGAGAACAACGAGATTTTGTTAAGATAGAAATTGTTCTATGTTTCCACCTCCAGTAGGACTGAGAAATAAAGGCAAAAAAAGACAGTTATTTATGGTTACTGATAGAAGAAATAAAAATCTCTCCACTTAAAGGTGTTAGTTCAAGATTCTGGTGTATACAAACACTGAAATAATATTTTCATCACATCTAAACATTGAGACTGATTCTTCCTCATTTTCAGAAGTAGTTGAATTAGCAGATGATACTTTTGATCTCAGTTCAACTTGCAGAAGAGCCAAATGCCTTCTGACACAAAGAAACAGCTCCCACACCAACGAACATACAATTTACATATAACTTCACCTTAACAGGATGCATATTGGTAGTAGTAATAATTTTATGCAGGGGCCCAGCTAATTTTACTGGCAGTTTTGGTTCTTTGTCTAAGCCTTGTGGTTTAGTATAGTAGTCCAGCCTTTCACGTGGAAAAAAGTTGTTGATGACAGTCACACAGTCATGTTGACCTAAAGGCACACAAGAAAAAAATCACCAGTGAAATAATAACAACAACAACAACAAAAAAGCCTAAACCCAAATCTAATACAAACAATAAAAGTGAGAATTACCCACATGCAAAGGAGCCTTGAATGATATATTTTGCACTGCAAAGAGGCAACTCTTGTCATTCTCTCGTGTGTAGCTTTTATCTTCAGTAAGTGTTATTAACGTACTGACTCCCAGCAGGGAATGCCCTCATGAAAATTCATTTTGAACATCCTGTCTGCTTCCTGCATCTTATTTCCCTAGTAAGCCACAACTAAGAATAGTTATTTCTCTCCCAAATTATACTATTCTAGTAGTCACATAATGGTGTTATAAATATTGAAGGTAAGATTTTTCACTTTGTACTTTTAAAATTAATGACACTTGCATTGAGACTCCTAAGTTTTCAGACCTGAAGCAGATATTACGGTATTAACTTATGGTGGGAGAAGTTATAAGATTAGAGTTTACCAAAAATAAAAGGACTGTAATGAAAGTAACAAGATGAGAAGTTACACCCTCTTCTTGTTTTCAACATCTGACAATACAATGGATTACTTGATTAAAGGGAAAATAAAACTTATCTTTTCTAGTCCAGGACCACATTCTTTAAATTGATTAATTTGTCTTGGCACTAATCCTATAATCAGTAGAAGACATAGCCAACCAAATTCCAGCATTTAAAATCCTCCACTGTTTTAGAAGAGACAGCTCTGAGCTAATAGAGCACAGTATAAGACAAATGACAGGGGAAGAAGTATCCTCACTTCCCACACACAGACAGATGAATTAATGTGGATTGGACAAAGAATAAAAAAAGGATCAGGAATAGATTACAATGTGCAGACTTTGACAGAGTAGTGTATCTCAGTATGCCTGAAAATATTTGTGCTACCTTGGTGATGTGATGAGATTTTAAACAAGAATTCTCAAAAATTGTGTTGGAGATAATATTCCCCATTCACTCCATAGAGCATCACATTGGAAAAGACTCCAAATCCAAAGGATAATTAATAGGAATAGACTTTTCTCATACATTAAATGAATAGTTAGGGTTCTGCTGCTCAAATCTCAAGTGAGCAATGTCAGCCTTTTCTTCTTTAAAACAGCAGAATGAGATAGATGGAACCTGAAACTTAGCACTAAATCACTATTCAAGGAAGTAAATCTAAAATGTCAAGGTTGGCTTGAATTCAGAACACCAAAAGGACTTGAAAGGGAATTATCAGGCATTTAAACACCATGAGAGGGTTGCATTTGAAAGAAAATACAGTGAGAGAAAGTTCATTTTTGGTTTTTGGGAAGCAATAGCTGTGCCATTGAAAATGACTCCATTTAACTTAATAATATTTTATCAATTCTCCTTGCTAGAGAAGAAGTGGAACATTAAGTCAGGAACTTAGTATTGTCAAGGAGGGTAAAAATATAAAAGGGGCTTATTAAAAAAAAAAAAAAGACAAAAAAAAAAGAAACACAACAACAGCAAAAAAGCCTGTTGCATGTTTTGCCATAGATAATTCTCCATGCTGGAATGACAAATCTTTATCTTGTTCTTGTGAAGTTCAGGTCAGTAAGTGGTGACTACCTCAGAAGAGGTTCCAAGACTTCTCCCTCTCCCAGAAGCTGGAGAAGGGCAGGAGGTGGCTTGCTGCCGGCACACAGATGCAAAGCCCAGCTGAGCTCCTGAATCCTGGCACTATGGAGTCCTTTCCTACAAGGGAAGCTCCAATCAGCACTTGGTGCTGCACTTTGGACCCCTCCAATGAAACCAGCTTCCTCCTACTATTCCCAAAGTGGTGATATTGCAAAAACTTACACACATGAACAGTAGCACCTGTTCTCACAGGTAAGATCATTTGTGTTTTTAGGAAATTAAACATGGGAATAGAACACAAATTGACTCTTAAATGATGAGATGTGGAAAACAAAGCTCAACAACGTGTCAGTTCAGAACAAGTCATTAAATAATGTTTCTCTAACAAAAAGCATCAGAATCTAACACTTTACTTCTTTAGGAGTTTAGGAAATGATAGTATTTTCATCTTACCCACAAAAGCAGCCATCTGAGCTGCTGTCCTTCCCACAGAGTTGACAACATCAGTTTCTGCTCCAGCTTCTAACATCATCCAGGTGATTTCTTTATTTCCTGAATTTGTAAGAAAGATAGGGGGAATAAGCAAGGACAAATCAGAACTTTTAATTCTCTGTGCTTCAGAAAAACATGTACTGAATTTCTTAAAGGCCAGGAACAACACTGAGGAAAATGAATGTTCCTAATGTTGTTATTTTAAGCATGGATTAAGAGAAAGGCATGTGCTTATTTAGAGTTCCAGCTGGTGTAACTCTGCTCTCTGTAATGCACAATCAGCTTCCCATGGAGCTTATGGGAGTCATACTCATGTAGCTACACTGGAGCTTGGTCCCTCTGGAAAGCAGTATAGAGGGAAATTCTACTAATCTAGTTTAACAGTTCAACTATATTCGCTTTTCTTAGAAGAAAAACACATTCAGGACTATGATGTAGCAGGAACACAGTGAACAGAACAGACTGTTCCTTTCTCCACAGTGGGAAATGGGTGTTCAGACTGGGCTAAATACCAAGTAAAATGAAGCTAAAATTTGATGGGAAGATTAGATGACTTAATTGGTGCCCTTCAGAGACTAAAATAGGACACTTGTCACCACTTCTGCTGGTTTTGCTTTCAAAGGTACTCTTACTTTAACAGTTTTTGTGCAGATGCTAAGTACAGAAAAGTGAATACAAAAAGGGGATGGTGGATGAAAATGAACATTTAAAAACAAAGTCACTGCGTCAGTAGTGCTCATGCACTTTTGTGCTCAGAGACAACAGATCCTAAAGTCAACATTCAGATGCTTTCACACCCAGGATGACAGGTTAAAAGCTCAGCTATGAGAAAATGGTAAAAATCCAACATTTTCCATAAAGCTGCAGTCATTTAACAGCCTTTAAGAGTCTGTTCTCATGAATTTGCTGCAGCTGTGATATTGCTCAATACCACAAAACACTGGAATTTCCCAGATCTTTTTACCAAATTTGTAGCTGAAAAACAATCTAATGATCTAGATAAGGTTCATACACACATATAAGCCTTTTTTTTTTATACTTACAATGAAAGAAAGCAGTTTAAACTCTACCTGCTAAGAAACCTGACTCCCCTAGAATCACATTTTTGGGAAAACCTAAGTGGCCTAGTAAAGAAGATACTTAAAATAACTTAACATTCCCGAATCGATTTTATTCCCCAGAAGGAACAATGTTTTAATGTAGTGTCTTTTTCTCACTCCAGGAAATTACTGTTCCTGCCATCAGGGAAAAATAATAGCAAGAGGAAAGCTGCAAACCATCACTTGAGACAGGAGAAGATATATACAGCTATAAGTGCTCTCGTTAAAAAAAAAGAAGAATGAAAATTATTGTGGCAAAACATGTTTTTAAAACTTACAAAATACATTTTTAAAAGTCTACATGATAGTTGGAAAAATAACGTAGGAGAAAGACAAAATTTGAAAAATGCTGGATTGAGAAGTCTCAAATATTACCAAAAGCTACTGCTGCACCATCCTTATCTGTGTAACATTGTCAAAGTAAACAGAATGTATCCCACTGCACAAGAAAACTGTCCCAGGAAAGTGAACGTTGAGATCTCTAACAAACAGGACAAAGTATGTATGCCTCAAAATGCTGAACAAAATTGATTTTTATATGAGCCTGAACAGCGGCTCTCTTGTTGCACTGCCCACAGGATTCTACTGGTCATGACATAGTTGCATGGTTCACATAAATAAGAACAAACCTGAATAATAAAAGCATATCAACACATTAACTTATGGTAAATTGTACCCATTGATATCATAAAAATCAATAAAAGTGATCTGAGTTTAGTAAAAAGTTACCTGAAAGTCCAGCAAACATCAAGGCAGTGTATCCATGCTCGTGTTCATTGCAGTTTACATCAGCTCCGTGTCTCAAGAGCAATCTGCACATGTCTACCTTCCCTTTGTAAGCTGCGTGCATCAGAGGGGTCATGCCATGCTGCCAAAAGAAAGCACAAGCAAGTAGCATAAAAAAAATAATGTTACATCTCTTGATCTTCATACCACTGATCATTTTTACTTGGCCATACATATTCAATATAACTACCAAAGCCTGACATAGTCTTTTGTTTACAAAAACCTCACAAAATCTCAATGAAAAAATATGGTTACTAACATGCAGCACATTTCCATGCCAGTTATCTGATTATGTTGTGCTACAGATTTGAAAACAGAGCAGTGTTTAACAAATTAAAACCATTTACAGTCAATTTATCATTGTCCTTTCATGTAAGATGTTAGTGTTGAAGACAACTAATGTTTCTGCTAGTTGGAAAAGCTTAGTTTAGAAAACTTGTTAGCATCCTATGTTATTCTTTTCTCCCCTGCTGTGGCTTATATGATAAGTAGCAAGAAAATTAGAAAAAGGCTGTTGTTATTTTAAACGTTACAAAGATTTGCAGTCTCTGAAACCCATCTTGCTCATTTTTAGTCATGATTTCTGGTAATTTTGCCATCCACCTCTCTCCCAATTCTCCATCCTTTTGGCATTGTGTCCATGATCAGCCAAAGCTCTGAAAGCCCTCATAAAGACACACAGCTCTTGTCAGACTGTTACAAACCTGGCTGCTTTGATCAACTGCCCCAGTACAAAAAGGATTTGCTTCAGCATGGGAGGACTGAGGTGTGATTATAAGTGCTAAGCTGGGCAAACCCCAGAGGAAATTTTCAGAACTAGGATGAACTGTTAGTGCAGGCTCTCTCCCTGTGCACTTTCAGAATATAGTATGCTTTTTCCAATATGCTGTTTATTTTCATTGAACATCAGGTTAGGATTCATGTTATGAGCCAAGACACTTTAATTGCCCAAGAACACCCTCCAACACTGCAGACCAGGGAGAGTGCTTTAGTTTGTCCCTGAAGAAAATCAAAATGGCATTCTGTTCCTTTATTTGCCAGCCAAGGCTATGTGCTTGAGTCCATTCATGTACACCACTACTGCAGCTCTGTAAATGCCTGGTAATGTGACTGTAATTGTCAGTTTGAGCCTTCACGTATTTCTTGTTTCAATTTATGACTGAGTGAAACCCAAGTAAGTTTAATTTAACAGCATAATTTTAAAAAAAATCTAAAGGTGAGGGATATTGGAAAAGTTAAAAGTATAATAATTTTAAGGTATTACAGTTTCATTACTCTCCATCCTAACTGGAAATAATAAAAAGTGCTTACTTGATGCATTTTATTTTAGCAACCCACAAATTTTAGTAAACTGCAATATAAACTGGCAGTAAAGAAACAAAATACTTAAAGAGATCACTTCATGAATATGGAACAGACTGTTTTTGCTAGATTTCATTTGGGGTATCACAAAAGTTGAATTAAGACTTTCTGTCCTACTATATAAAACATATTTTATTACATTTCATAATGTTACATCAAAAGCAATTTTACAGGCCAGTCCCAGTCTGGAGTCACAGCAGGGATTTGTCTCCTTTAGAAGCACAGAAAGGTACTGCAGTAAGGGAATATAAACACAGCATGGTTTCTGATGGGAGAAAGAATTTTTAGAAAACAATGACTGTTAAGTTTGGTTATATCTTGAAAGACAGTTGTTTCAACTAAGATCTGAAGGCTATATGAGAAAGTAAAGAACTGGTTTTGTTTTATCCTCTCCTCCAAGAAAACTGTTTCTAAAATCCTTTGATTAATTTTGGAAGTGTCAGGCTGTGGTGTGGATCAAAAAAAAAACACATCAGGCAGAAAATATGTGGTCAGATGCTATAAAATTTGATTTAAAGTCACATTAATATAAGTTTTTCACATTCACAGCAAACAAAACAGGGTCAGGTTAGATATAAGTTTATCTGGAAATGTTTGGTATCCTGTATTAATGTCCCTATACTGAAATTGGGTTGACTGCAAATACTTTTCTCAGAGGTACTTCTCTCATCTCTGTTTTCTCACAGATGGCATTTGGATTGTCAATACAACAAACTTAAAAGACAAAACTTGCAGATGGCTTATTAAGCATTCAGATGAAACAAATTTTGTTCCACTACGAAACGTCAGATGAAGGATCCTTTTTCTAGCAGTTACCATGCAACATTCTTCTGACCAAAAAAACTGAACTTTTTCATCTTATTCCCCAGGACAAAAATGAATCCTTCCCAGGCTTTTTTTGCAGATATGATACATGGTAACATCTCTTCTCTTCTGCACGGCTGTAAGTATCCCCTGTATGTCTACCATACAAGAGGAATAGAGTTCACAGTGCCTCTAAAAATTACCTGGCACTTCTCTTGGCTGGATTCTCCAGCTTACCGACCAACAAGGCCTCCCTGGCAGAAGGCTTTTGGCACAGCCAGCCTGGCCATTACAGAGCATCTTTCCCAGTTCCTCACGTTGAAAATAACCCAAAAGCAGACTGAGGAATGGGATTCCAAGAACTGCTGCCATGGTGGGGAAGTCAATTGATTAAAAAAAACCCAAACATGGCATTTGAGTACCAGAACCTGGGAGGGGTTGGACTCCACCACCAGACACAGAGGAAGAAGAAAGCAGGTCAATCTCTCTTCAGCATCCAGCCAAGGTTTGCTCGAATGGGATGAATAAAAACAAATTTATAAATATAATAAACTGGAAAAGCAACCTTCTGCCTCCTAGGAGCTACAAACGAAGTTTCCAACAAAACTCCTCCTCAACCTCCCTCAACCAGAGGATGGGGAAATACAGGACAGCTAGAGAACAAGAAGTGGGACAAACAAACAAAAAATACACAAACTATCTCCCAATCCAGTGACATGTACATATTTGGCACAAAACCTCTCCATTTTGTGAACATTTACATTGATACTGACTTCTAAGAACACAGACATCACGTATATCATTTTGTGGATAACACGATGACAATTCACCACAGAAATCGCCACATAAATCTGTTAACCGAGTGAAAAGTGCAATCCAAGTGCTCCCAGCATTCCCATCCTCACTTCCCCTTTTTTCTCAACCTTGTCAAGATGTGGTGGCATACAGGCTGGATCACACTAGAGCAGTCCCTCAGCAGGTACTGGGGTACACTAAGACATTGCACACGTGAGTGTCAGCTATTTAAATAGAGTGGGAAAAGTGAAAAAAAAGGAAAGGGCTGTCAAAACCCTAGCTGAAAAACTGCTGCAGACACATGCCAGCAATATTAAAGCATTCACCTTTCCCTTTCCCAGCTCATTTCCCAATGAGGAACACAGGCTCACATAAACACAGAAAGAGCGTCTTATTTTACCCTTTAGATTCAGGCAACAGTTTAAGTCAGAAAATTATAAACAAAACACATAACTCTAGGTTTGGCTTTTACTTGAGACAGTATTTGGGACAGTACTAAAAATTATGTATAAAGAACAGGTGCTACAAGGCAGAAATACTTGTTGATATATATCTTCAAAATCAACTCTCTGGTACTGAATGTTGCTAGTCTAGAAATACAACAATACAACTCTTTCCTGGATGAGAAAGCCTTTAAAAATGTCACCCTTCAAGCTTTTGAATAAGATTGCCCTTACACATCTTAAATTTCCTAAAAGCAGGATTTGGAAGGAGGGCAACAGTTACATGCACAAATGATTTTAGCTGTAGCTAAGTATGGACTAATTAAAATACGAAATACTATTCAGAAAGTGTCGATCACAGCTACAGTTCTCCTTTATAGTCATCCTGCTCAGCTGCTGGTTTTCACATATGTAACACATTAGATTTCTCTGATGATCTTTCAGTTCATCTGCAGTGATGAAAAATTAAAGCCTAAATCAATCAGCAACCTGAATTGAAACCAGATAATTCCTACTAGCAGTGGAATTTTCTTTGATTTGCATATTTTGAAGTACTATGTAAAAAACATCAAAAGACAAAACTCTTCCTCTCAACAAAGGCCAAGGATCTGGGCATTTTCTGCTAGCATATAGCAAGCTAGATTACCTAAGAACCTTCCACTGAACATACTCAGTATGAGTGAAGTTACACTCATCTCAGCCACAAATAAGCAGGCTGCTGCTGTAATTCCCAGGAAGTGCTCAGTTCTGTAGCATGGGGAAGGGGACTGTTTCTAAATGATGTATTATGGAACTGAACAGTTCAATTACCAAACTAGAGGAAAGAAGAAACACTGCTAATGCTAGATGATAGTTCTCTATGTAAGAAAATTATGAAAAACCTTACAGTTATCTTAAATAGAGAAAAAATATGTACTTTTTAGGTCAAGTCTGTTGCCTTGATCTGCAGAAAATAACTACAGTGCTCCTTTGCAACCTTAACTACCAACAGGACCAGAGGAAACTTCCACAGCTGGAAAGCCCATGCGCTTCCTTGAGCCTGCTCTTCTATAACAATCTGAAATATTTTAGCCACATGCTGCAGATGGAGTTCACGTCAGCAAAGTGCTGACAAAAAGTCACAATATTTACAAGCTCTGCAGTCTCAGTAAAAAGTCCTGAACACTTTCTCCCATACTAAGTTTCCAAAAAAAACACTCCCTTTAAAATAGGACAAAAAATTACTAAGCACTGTGCATTTAAGTTAAATATATTTGTGTTTATTTTACATCCATTTCTACAGCCCATGTATTTGTCCTAATGTCTGAGGACATCTGAACTTAAATGTCCCTGGAGTTTCACAGTTGCAAAACTGTTAAAGACCAGTTTTGCAGAATAGCCACTGCATTTCTTTGTTTTCACGAAGACAGTGATTAAGCCTAAACATCCTTCTTTTCTCCATCTACCTAAATCTACAAAGACACAACAAAACAATTTATTTGGTCAGAAAGGGTGTTGAGAAAAAACAGGACTGTATCTGCTGGATATCTCCAACCTTCTGGAAGATGGGCATCTGGGAAACTCATTGGAGTGAAGGAATCTTACTCTGTACTGATGCTCCCAGCAGAGCTTGGAAGAGAGCAGAAGGTGAAGTGTATGAGGGAGTCTTGGAATAAGGGCAGGAAAAGCAAGCAGACTTAGAGGAGTAATTTTTTATTTCTAAATACAGGTACCAACAGCAGAGGCAATGCTGAAATACTGCATCCAGCTCAGATGTATGTTTTTAAAGTAAGAAGTTGAAACAACTGGAAAGGATTTGAAAAAGAGCCACTGTTATAGCTCACTTGCTGCAGAATCGTAACTACAGGCAAGATACTTAAAAGGTCACTGCATCTGGAAGATGTTAAAATGTGACTTGGTCCTTGTCTAAAGGTACACAGATAAAAGACAGCTGATTGTTAGTAGTTTTTAATCTACAAGAAAGCAGATCCAATCAGTTAGAATATATGGTCAAACCAAAAATGAAAGAACAGATTATGTGTGGGGTTTTTTTATGTTAGAAAGTGCACTATATACCAGCCTGCTTCTGGATGCTGTGAGTTCTTTAGCCTGAAATTATTAAATTGTGATTGCATGCTTGCTGTACCACAGCCAGAAGAGAGAATGACATTAAACTTATTTTATTAATGTTAATAAGTAAGGAAGCCCTGAAGACTGAATGCTTAGGTATTGAAGTGGGAGCTCAATTCAGTTAGGAACTCATTTCCATCCTTAAAGACTTTTTCACATGAGAGAATCCACAGAATAAAATAAGTAGCAGTAGTAATATAAATGTCAGTTTCAGGATAAGCAGCTAAGGTAACAGAAAAAAAATAAGACCTGATGCACTGAGAGCAGTCTCCAGTTGTAGCACCAACAAATAACAGATGAAGCTGATGTTCAATTGGGATTTCACACACTCTTACTTATGTATAGATATTATAATAACACATTGGAGCAAATATGGCTTATAAAAGAAAAATTGTAGAGCTGATATGACTGATGGATTTAAGAAACCTAAACAAACCTGAACCCTTTCCTGTTTAATATGCATGATTACACACCATTCTTGGGGATAAAAAGAAGTCTACAAGAAGTCCAATGCATGAACTTTTAAAGTTTTATGGGCCTTATGCATATTTAGTCAGATGTGAGCCTTAGGCAAATACTGTTAATACTATTTCTACAACAATAGCCTGAGGCATAATGTGGATATGGTTTCTTTGAATAAGCTGCATCCTCTTAACACTAATCCTGGATGTTGCATTAACACTGCAGCAAGGCTGCCATCATTCAGCATGACTTCAGCAATTACACGTAAGGAAAACCTTTTGATGCCCATACAACAAAGCACACTTGCAAGCATACTTATATTGCATCTTGGGTTCCCAAAGTTTACTGTAAAGCTTAGTTTGACTAGTTTAACAGAAATTTGTTGACATTCATACAATAGAAATTCAGGTTTTGTATTTAACTTAAGAACAATCAGAACACGGATCTTTTGGCAGAAAAAAAAAGGCTAACAATACCTCATGAAGATATCTAGAAAAAAAAAGAAGTGGCAATTTTTCTCCATTGAGCACTCATAAGACCACATCTACAATAGACCCTGTCCCACTTTGAGCCTTCCAGTGCAACAAAGACATGGATAAACTGCAACAAAATCAATGGAATACCACCACTACACTGCAGGAACCTGAGCACTTGTGCCGTGAAGAGAGGCTTCAGGAGCTGGGCTTGCTCAGCCTGGAGAAGAAATGGCTTCGGTGGGATCCAAGAGAAGCCTGCCAGAGCTATCAGGGAGATCATTGGGAAGACAGACTCTTCACTTATGGTGGTAGGAGGGCAAGACGCACTGAGCCTAAGCTGAGGTTCAGACATAAGTAAAACACTTTTTCACTGTAATCACTGTAAGAGAGTAGAACAAGTTGCTCAGAAATATTGTGCATCTCCACCCTTAGAGATTTACAAGGCCAAACAGGTCAAAACTCAGAGCAATCTCAACCCTGGAGCTGAAGCTGCCTTCAGCCAGAGGTTGAACTAGATACACTACCAGAATTTCCCAGTGATTCCTATGAAATTATAAAGCTCAGAAAAAAACACAAATTAACATCTAAATTTATAAATTACACAGGGATTTAACATATATGATGGAGAATTAGTTTTGTTTGCATGTTACATTTCATATTAATGTTGCATGCTTTAGAAAAACATTGTAAAAAGAAGAAACATGAATATCAGGTAACATTCCTTTCTCCACGAACTTATTCCCATCTCCAGGTAGCACTTCAGGATTTAATCTTCTACATGTCTACCTCACCCACCTGTATAAAAGGCTGTAGTTCCATTTCTGATTGAGCTACTCACCCTCCAAATATGTTAATGGTTTGGCAAAGACAGGGCTTTGGGCAATGCTGTGTCTGCCACACAGACACTAAGCAGAAGGACTACTGCTTGTGAAGGTGACAAGAAGTTAGGGAGTACCCCATGTGTTTTGCTGCAGGGTTTATCTTTCCTTACAAAGCTCATGCTGGAACTTGAGACAAAACACAGTTCAGTCCTTTAAGTACCTTAATTTTTAAACTTTCTCAAAAAATACAGTAAGAACTCTTCAAAGGTTCATTATTCAGCTGCAGGCTGGAAATATCTTGACAACTCTGATTTTCAGGGCTATAGCAATTGCTGTTGGAGCAATGTTATTTAGCAACACGAAGGCCTTCAGACTTAGCATTTTCCTTATTAAACTCAGCACAAAGTTTGCACAGTTTTGCAGTACCTCATCCAGGCAATTGACACGGACATTCTTGTTCCCCAGTAGCCTTCCAGCTTCCTCGGTGTTTCCTTTGATTAAAAAGACACAAAAAGAAAAAAAAGGGGGTGAGAAATAGAATAAACTGAGAACCTGGAGGAAAATGGTCATTTCCATTTCTCATTAGAATCAAAATCTTTGTATGTTAACTGCTTGGGATGTAGATTAACCATCAATAAATTAACTGCACTTAGTGAAGAAGCCTAGGAATAAACAGTGTTATGTTCTAGAAGCTAAAAGACAAGAACGCACAACATCAAAGAACAGTTGGAAAGCATGAACTATAAGTAAACATCCATCTTTTGTGCAATAACTGACCTACACACACAGGAATGCGACACTCACGTCTCATCATAAACAGCACATGAACAGCTCTGAATTAGTATAATGATACTGAGCATTTTAACACATTTTGCTCTTTTGGAGCACCTTTTGTCTAAAGGAGCTGTCTATATTCTCAAAAAAAAATTTACCCCACTTCAAAGACTTTTTTGTTTGAATGAAACCTGCTTTATCATTTACTCACATCATTTTTCCTGTTTCAATTTGAAATTTGCAACATATCACATTCACAGGAGTAGAATGAATTTGCTTCAGAGAATAGAGAAGAAATGACAAGGACCCAGGTATCTTGATTGTTGACATTTCTAAAAACCGCCAAACACATAAGTAAACTGAAGTCTGAAAAAAAAGTGCCAAGAAAAACAGGCTACATCTGTTTTTCAATTCCTTACCAAAATCTTTTTGGCTAAGCCACAGGTCTAAGAACCTGATATAAAGCCCATTGAAGACTATTCAGATATTGCCAATGCAGCTTCTACAGGCGAAGAATATTGCAAGAGTCTGAGTTTGAAGAATATCTATCGCAAATTAACAGAAACTTCTAATAACTGATTTAATCATAAGCAAAGCTCTTTCAGCAGTGATGTGCTTAATAAAAATAAGCACGGCATCCCTTATTTTAATGATTTTTATGTTCACCTTCATTCTTTCAGAAGGAGGTAACCATCTAGCAATTCTTCAGCAAAATAGCTCTTGCAACTTCAGTTTTGGCTAAAAATCCCATTAAAGTACTAGAAATAATTTCTTTCCATAAGGCCTTTTTGTGTGGTTTAACCACACTACAGGAGTTTAAGCCATTTTTCTTTTAATTTACTAATTTGAGGAAAAAAAAAGACAATCACCTGAGTCATCTCACACACTTGAAAAAGACCCCTGACTGACAGTCAGGGAACCATCCACTACCTTACTCCCCCAGACATACACATATTCTAAATATGTTAGAAGCTTCTTAAGAACTGGATCAGTTTTCAGAGGAACATCCCAGCCAAAGAACAAGCATCAGTAAGAGAAAGTCTTCAAGTCGTGATCTTCAAGTAAATTTTAATACAAACAAAGCAAAGTCGCATTTACAAACTCAGAGTTCTGTATGACAAAACACTGAAGGATTTTCAAACAAGACACTAAACTGATGTAAGTCAGACTTCTAGAATTGGCCAGAGCTAAAAGTCCTCATAGTGGTGGCATGGTAGGAAGCCAAGAGGTATCAGGCAGCAGCTGAAATTAAAAGAAGCTTCAGACTGGATACAAGGAAAAACATTTTCATTATGAACCCAGTAAAGCAAAGAGATTGCCCAGAGACACTGTATAGCCTTCCTCCTTGGAAGTTTTCAAGACTTGATGGGATAAAGCCCTGAGCAATCACATCTGACCTCACAGATGATGTGTTTTGAGCAGGAGGTTGGCCTAGAGATCTCCTGAGGCCTCTTCCAACCTGAATTATCCCATGACCCTAATCAGAGGCATTAGGTAAGTTAGACAGAGGTGTCTGCAAGACTAAGATCTGCAACTCTGTTAAAGTGAGTCAATGTAACTGGCTCTGGTCCACAGGAAATTCACTGCTGACTGTCCTATGCTTGTGTCTCTGACACACAGAAACGTTTTAACACAACTGAGTGAAGCACCAGAAGCGTAGTAAAACTTTCACGGGTTCAAACTGCTTGGAAACTACATATCGAAATGTATGGAACACGAAGCAGTTTTAGCTTACCTCCAGCTAATGGATATTGCTTATGATTTTCAACATACCAGTCAGAGGATAACTATTTGGTCTGGGTTATGAAATTCACATTGCTAGACCAGGAAACCCAAATGACAGAAAGTTCCCCTGATAACAAGCACATGTGCCAGATAGTGCGATGAAACCGCGACACTCACATGAAATGTAAAATCACAGAATGGGTCAGGTTAGAAGGGACCACAGTAGTCTGGTTATCTGGTTCAACCTCCCTGCTAAAGCAGGCTCATCCTAGAGCACATGGCAGAGAACGACATCCAGACAGTTCTTGAGTATCTCCAGTGAGGGAGACTCCACAACTTCTCTGGTTAATCTGTTCTTGTGCACAGTCAACTGCACAGTAAAGTTCTTCCTCTTATTCAAGTGGAATTTTCTGTGCATCAGTTTCTGCCCATTGCCTCGTGTCCTGCTGCCTGGCACCACCGGGAAGAGCCTGGCTCTATCATCTTGACACCCTTCCTTCAGATGGACATTGATCCCCTCTCCTCTCTCTAAGAGGACAGTACAAGATGGTATAAGGGATAGTAAAACAGAACATCATAAGGGATAAGAGGTGCACAACACCCCAAACAAGCTCAAGTTCTGGTAATGTGAGAATAACGTGTCTGCAAAGACGCCCTGCTGTGGCAACAGCACGTGGAGATAAGTTACAGCACGCTAGACGACTAGATTACCCCCAAGAAAACGTTGGGGTTTTTTTCTGGCAGTGGACATTAATACCAATATTTATAAATATCAACAAACATTGTCAATAAGATGTAAGCTTTCCTCGGCAGAGTTAGACCCGCCCAGCTGAGCTGCCCCAGCTCGACTTCACCGCAACGCGCCCCCCTCTGTACTCCCTGGGTGCCGCGGGCCTGCCCGAGAGGGCGGTAAACCATGGGAACATCCACTCTCCCCGGCAGGGAGAAGGGCGACGGCCCGAAGGCGGGGCGGGAAGGCAGGCGGCCCTCAGCCCCAGGACCTGAGGAGCGCGGCCGGGAGCGGGGGGAGCCCGCGGCGAGCGGCCGGTAACGGCGCCTCACCCGCCGCCCCAACGTGCGGGACACCAAATCCCTCCCGGGGCACGGCCAGCGGGGCCCGTGGGAGCTGCGGCCCGGGGCCGCGAGAGGCGAGGGCCGGGAGGGCTCACCTGTGGCGATCACTGCCAGCAAGTCCTTCTCCTCCGCGCTCAGGTCGCCTTTCCTGGGGGGAGCCATCGCGGCCCCCGCGCACGGTAAGGCGGGATCAGCCCGGGACGGCGCCCGCAGCACCCCCGACCGCGGCACCGCCCCCTCCCCGCTCCTCACGGAGCCTTCCGCCCGCAGCCCCGCCCTGCCGGGGCCGGCTGCGGGGCGAACCATTCCTGCCCAGGGATGGGGGTCACTGCGTGCCAGCCTCTCGTCCTCCACCAGCTTCCCACCCGGTGCTGTTGGAGGGAAGGAGTCCTTCTGCTCTTGTTCCATGTTTTCAAGTTGAGAAATACATTCCTCTTTTCTTTTGTCTCCCCTTTCTGGCTTCTCCGCGGCTCATTCGTTCCTCCCCCCCGGGGAGGTGCCGGGAGTGGTGCGGGCGGGCGGAGGCGCCGGTGTGTCAATGTGTCCGTCCTTCACTCCTCCATTGTCTCCCGCCGTCGCTGCTGCCGTCGCGCTCGCTCGCCCTCCCCGCCCCGGACCGCGCAACCACCGGACAGGTGCGGCCGGGACAGGGAGCGCGCCGGGCGAGAGCTGTGCTGGAGCCCCGCCGGAGCCCCGCGGCAGCGCTGCCCTGGCGACCGCGGCTGCTGTGGGGCAGCTCCAGCCGGGCGGGCGGGCGCGGCGGCCATGGCGGGGCAGGGCGGGCGGCGGCGTCACAGCCCCGGTGTCGGTGCTGGAGCCGGGGTTCGGAAATGCCGCCGTTCGCGGCTTTGCGGAGCACCGGCGGCGCCGGGTCCGCTGCGGGAGGGCGGCGGTGCGGGCTCTTATGCACGCCGGCCCTTCCCTCCGTGCTCCTGCTTTCCTGCCTTTTTATGGCATCGGTTGGTTGGGTGGTTGGGCTTTTTGTTGTTTTATTTTTTCCAGGCAGGGAGAGCGTTGTGTTCGGCTAAAGCGGCCGAATGGAGCCGTGGTTGTGCCACGGCATCGTGTCTCCAGGAGGAAGCGGGCACTGATGGATCGGGAGGGGAAGGAACGCGCTCGGGGTGTTCGGAGCGGTGCCTTTTGTTGGCGCCTTTCTAAAATTAAACTGCTGGTGGAAAAATAATCTTTGTTACAGATCCAACTTTCCACTATTCCAGCGGAAGCTCGGTAGGCGCAGGGACGATCGTGCAGATTCCCTCCAAGGGACAGAGACTGCGTTTAATATCCTCGATTTTTGCCTGTGTTTATACCAGAGAAAAGAGCAGGACCCTGGTACTTGGTGCTGACTTCTACCCTCCTTTGCCCTAGTCTATATATTTTGCCCCTTCGGTCTATATTTTTTGTATCTTTCTTTTTAAGGAACTCATTTTTTTCCTGTAACTAGCTTTATCAGCAAGCCGAGTTTTCCTTTCCTTACTATTTGCAGGTCATCTCGTCTGTACTTACACACTGAAATTTCTCTAATACTAGTCTTGTTCTCTGTTTTGATATTTGTTGATGGCTTGTTGACTGACTTTCAGAAATGGTGAAGTCTCTGTCATGGAAAAGCATGCTCTCTGAATATAATATGTCTTCATAACTATTTAGGTAAAAAACCACCAGAATGTGACACAATTTTGTTTTAACTGAACAGCCAAATTGTGTATGTTTCCATGATTTTAAAAATCCTGGAAATACAGGGGTCTACCGCCATCTGGTTTTACTTGCATCAACAAGTGTAAATAAGTGATTGGTTTGGACTTCAGATTATAACAGATTCCCTTGACTTTTTTTGTGGGAAACAAAAAATGTCTTGAAAGAAATGCCGTTGAAGCACAAGTGCTTTTAATACTCTGATCCAGAAAACGATCCCCGTGTAGTGCTAACAGAAGTATGTCACTGGCTCAACCATGAAGGCTGAAATTAGGGTTTAAGTGGTCTTTTGTTGGTTCACTGCAGGGTGTGAATTTTACCTGCTGTGAGCAAATTTTTTGATACTACAGTGCCCTGATAATCTCTGTGGCACTATTAAATAAGAAGAGCCTTCAAGCTTCCTTTTGCATTAAAAAAAACCTAAACCAAAACTAGTTGTGCACTCATCACACAAAAGTATGTGTATTAGATTCATTTTATTCAATATGAAAATATCATTATTACCATCCCACCCTTGTTCACAGAGTGAACAGGCACACGCAGTTTTTCCTTGGCAGCCTCACTGGATCTCACTTGGTGACTAAGGCTACAGGAGTGCTCTATCTGCATGGGTAATAAAATACTTTTGGTGCTAGTTAAAGCATGTTTCTCACTCTTACCTGGCTTCTGTATGACCTTCAGTCCTGTATTATTCAGACATTCCACAATCTCCGGTTTATCCTTGTGAGATTGTGATAAAGTGGCATTGCCTCCATATTATGGACATAATTTGAAGCATGGAGGCAACAAGTGATTTTTTTTCAAGGCAGTGTAGGGAGTCCGCGTGAGGGCGGGGAACTGGAACATGAAAATGTAGGTTCTGTGCCTTTGTGTCTTGCCCCTTAATGCATTTTCTTTTATGTGCTGCAGCTGTTTTTTTCACATATTTAAGATGTGTGTATTACTGCTTGGTAATTAATAATTTATATTTTGGGTATTACAGAGGGAGAAGAAAATGTTAACCACACTGTCATTCAGAATATTTTTTAGGTTTTAAATTAAATGTTTACATATGAAAAATTTCCTATTTCCTCATCAGGTGATATATCTGATACTTGTGATTTGTGAAGCAGGGAACAGTGGTGACATTTTTCCCCAGTGGTTTACTGGTTTTACTGCACTGAGGTGTGCTCATGGAGTTTGTGATAGCTATTGTTGCCAATGTATAGGTAGCCCTAAGTGCCGTGTGCAATTGTCAGGAGTAAGATTCATGCAAGAAGATAAGGATTTCTTTAAGTAGCATTCATTTTGGGAGAATTTACAGAGCAGTAACCTTTTTATTGGGTCAGTTTGGGTAGAAGAGGCTGCCCTATGCCCTGGAGAGTGCACCTTGAAGCTCTTGGTCTTTGGACGTGGAACAGAGGGAAAGGAAGTGCTGAATTGGTTTCACTGTTTTCTGTCAAATGACCTACCTTCAATTTTGTCTTGGAGGGTTGCCCGAATTCTGAGCATATACTCTGCAGAGGTCAAAGATCCCATAGTCTCTTTCAGTGCCTGGACCTGGCAGGGTCAGAAACTTGTCTGACCTACTACATTTTGTCTAGGGGAATATAAAAGAATAGGTCAAACAAGTATGCATAGTTCTGTGACTTATTTCCTAGCTCTCATCTCACTGGTTCAGCTAGGGATTTCCTCAGCAAGAAGTGGTGTCTTTGTGTTTACCTTTATATTTGACAGCCTGAAGTAGGCTGGTAGGATTTTTAAATTTAGATAAATTGTGTGTATGCAGCATCCCATAATTATAACTTTCATGACTGCTTGAAAGCAGACCACTTCTTTCCTGTTTTTGAACTGGCTGCTTCATGGTTTTGTTCAAACCCCAGCCTCCAGTTCCTGTTTTGGGAGCCGACGAGGAATTGGTTCCTGTTCAGCCTTGACCTGCAATCATGCCTTGACAGACCTGTGGTGTCCCCTGCCATTGCCTTTTTGCCAAGCTGAAGTCTTCTGTGTATCGAGTCATTCCTATGTAAAATCCACTTCTTATTGTTGCCAAGTGTGTTTTTGTAAATTAGCTCTGTCTTCCTGCATGCCCTGGGCAATAGGAAATCTCCTTCAAGTGGAGCTGAGCTTTGCAGACAGACCCCCACTGAGTTTTGGTCCTGCTGTCTCCAATCCTTATAATTATATCCTGGCCAAAGTTAAGAGGATCTAATAGGATTATTCATTTAGATCAATTCAAGTTCATGCAAGTTCAAGGGGTTTTTATTGCTAGAAACATCCTCTGTTTTTTCCTCTCAGATCTCACAAATAGTAATCTGTGGATAAGTTGCTTCCGCCCCCACTTGATTGGCATTGTATAACTCTTTGACTTCTTTGAGTGTTTTTATTTTGTTGTAAGGGATGTTTTTTCAACTTTCATCTGTTTGTAGATCTCAGGGCACTCACTTGGTCTTTGTTATGATCTGTCAATATTGCTAAGGCCTGTTTTGTAGCGGAGGGTAGATTATAAAACCACAGAAAAATAACTGAAACTGGTGAGCACTGATGCATGTTTTTAAACACAATTGGTGTATCCACAGTAGCTACACACAAGGTATTCCTGTAGCTGAAATGCTAATCTGAGACCTAGATAGAGATCTCTACCTGCTACCAAGTCATTGTGAGACCTTGCACAAAGTTAGGCTTTCCCTGCACTTGGAACTTCAGGAGCAAATCCCAGGATTTTACTCTAGCTGTATCCAAAGTCTGGCAAGATGAGGCTTACTCTTCTTTCATCTTCTCTTAAATTCTGACTTGAAGGATTCTTACATGTATGGGACAGAAGGACGCCAAAATATTTTCCAAAAGGTTGATCCAGACTGCAGGATGAGCATGGTTGAGGTGAGCAGTGTTCTCCAGCAGGAAATACAGGTCAGAGCAGTGTGAAAAGTACCAGTTTGGGACTTGAAAGTCTATATAATGGTAAGGAACTCCTGTCTGGGCTTAGTAGCCTGATTTGACTTGGTATTGGCTTGCTTTAAGACTTGACCTGATTGAGCAGAGCCAGCTTTGGTGGTTTTGCACCTAAAATATATTCAGAATAGCAGTCACCTGTAGAATTTTCTTCTAAGAAAACTGTTCACAAATTTATATGTATGTGTTGCGAAGTGCATTTTTGAGCATATGCTTTTATTTTTGTATGTCTTTAACTGCTAGTCGTGGCAGGACAACCAGAATCTTCCCACAGGGAGTAAAGATTAACAGAGCAAAGAAGAAATTTTGAGGTGCTCAGGTATTGTGATGATGATCATGGGCAATGTAAGTGCCTTAGATGAATGTGCATTTTTACTACTGGGTTAAGAGTTTCCTTTGAAAAAGTCAGGATTGTTTTCACAACAAAATCAGATATGTGTACCTCTTTCTTCTTTTATTTACCCAGCATAGGAAAAAAATAAATTGCTCCTTTGCAGGTTGAGTTCACATTCTCTTAATTGTTTGTTCTAGGTGGTTCTGGTCTTGCTCAGACAATATATGTTTTGTGCTTTTTATGTGTAGCTCTAAGTCACTGTGGTTTTATTGAATTAAAATTAATATAAGCTTTAAACAAATTGTTTCATGCCTATGAATTCCACGTAGGTAGGTACTTGCATTATTTGGAAGAGAAGGCATACAAGTAGCTTTTTGCTGCTAAAGACTGAGATGTGTTTAGTGACAGCAGAGCAATATGTCAGAGAATGACCTTTGCAAAACTAACTTCTTTCCCACTTAAGCTTTGCAGGTGGTAGCAATAACCCAGTAATGCATTATCACAGCTTCTGTAAGAGTTGGTTCTCAGTGGCTTTTCTGATGGCTGTTCCTAAAATAAATTCAGAATTTCAGAGTTATAAAGCAAATAAAATTACATAAAGCTGCAAGGGAAATATATCTGTAGAAGGTGATTGAAAAACTGCAGCACATGTAGAATTTCTGCTGGTTTTGGGGATTCATGAGTGCAATACTGGGAAAAAGAGTGTTAGCAGCATTTAGTCAGTGACAATCCTTTTTTTGGTGAAGTATGGTGGAGACACTTGGGTTAAACATTTAATTAGATCTAATTAGTGAGTAATTTTTTTTAACCTCCAGACAGGATTATTTAAACTCTCCTTACAGTCATGTGCAGATAGATGTACCTCTTTGTAAGCTTAAGGTTATTGTTTAGGACAGAGGAATTAGATCATGCATTGAATGGATGTGTGCTGTTAAATTCAGATTGCTTTGAGACATCATCTTTTATTCCTTATGTTATTTTCTGTCCTCATTCCTCCTGTGCAAATTCAAGAATTCCTACATCTGTGTTGCTCATAAGGCAATAGGCTGTCACCCACATCTGTCTCTCTGCCTGAGCTTACAGGTGAAGTGATTCCATTTTGATATTTTATGAGTAATAAATCACCTGTGAACTGCCATGGTTGCCCATTAAACTGTAGATTTGATTTCTGAAACGGTTTCTTTTTCCACGTGATCCAGTGTTAATTAAAAATGACTCTTCTCCTCAACTGCAACAGTACTTACCTGTTAAAGTAGTAACTATCTGTTCAAAGATAATACTCAAGGATCACTCAGACGTAATGCTGGTGTGTGAAAGGAAAATTGACAAATTAAAAAAAGTCCATTTTTTCTCCCTAGAGAGAAGTCTGTGGAGTGCAATAATACTCTGCCATGCCTGAAAACCTTTTTAACTTGCCATACCACAGTTCTTAAATGAAGCTGTAGATCTTGTAAGAGACTGCAAAAGGCAAAGTAAAAAGCCAAACAGAGTCCAGTACCCATGTGCAGTGTTGTGGTGGCCATTTTACTGCACTGTAGTGTTCTTTACCATTCTTGCATGCTGTGCAGCAGAGAGAAGAATGAAACACTTGAGTTTCAGAGTTTAACAGCTTTGGTCTTCTGTAAAGTGTGGTTATATAGTGCAAGCACAATAGAGGGAACTCATATGTTTGTAACAGCTCACTGGTAAAACTTCTGACTTGGATCACTGTTTGGGCTGGGGATGGTTAAATCCAAGTGTGGCAGCTCATGTAGATCAGAGTGCGGGACTGTTCTCACTCCATCTTTAGATTTTTGTATGCTAAGCTAGTTTTAGTAAAGTAAAAAGTCTTCCTCATGTGTGCCGTATAAAACAAATAGTCAATGTTGAATTACTTGTTTTGGTTTTTAAATTGCAGCAAGTCAGGCAAATACGTCCAGGAAGTAAATCAGTAGTGATTCCTGTTTTGTCTATGAGAGCTTTTAGTTGCTCTATGTCTAAGAACTTTTGAAATTAGAAATCTGGGGTTTTTCTACTAGAGAAACTATAGAGTGAATTTCAAAATGCACCGTGTCCTTCATACGTATGTATGGTTTGGCATTCTGTTAAGAATTTGCTCTGCAAAATCTGAGCTATTCTTAGGTTGGATGGAGAAGTTTTGTGTAGAGATCACTTACAGTTTTTGCAGAGTTGTAGTGGCAGACGGAGATTACTGCTTTTATTCAGCCTCTAAGATCATGGATTACCTTTAGTGAGAATTAAGACTGAGGACAGACAGGTCAGACAAAGGAAAAGCTAGACCTAGTCTGGGACAGAGGTTGGCCAGGGACATTGGAAGGAAGTATCTTCTGTGATGTCTTGAATGTCTCTATGAGTTACACCCTTCTACAATTCCTTCAGCTACTGCAAGCAGAACAATTAAATATGAATTTGGGGTTGTACTTGCTTGTAATTACTGTCTTGTGTGTTTTCCTTAGATGTGTTTTCATGCAAGAAAAGAAGTCTAAGCAGTTCAACAGTTTGTAATTTGCAAGCTAAAGTGATCTTTTTGTTTTAGGTTTTGTTTCCATAAATAAAATCCTCTAGTTCTCTAGAAATGTTTTTAAGAGGGAAGATACATTCAGTGCATTCAAGTTACACATTAGTGATTTTCTTCTGATAAAACACAGGGCTGAAATCTTTGGAAGATACTACTGAGCATTAGGTGCAGGACTTGTCATTTATTTTCACTACCATTTCATGCCTTGAGTAACAGAAAATTAGACAAAACAAAGTATGTTATTTCTTTTAAATGCTTGAGGGGAAGTCAGCCCTTTAGAAAAGGGAATAGTGAGTTTCCTTTCAATCTACAACCTTCTTTATATGCACCAATATTGACGTGAGTTTGATTTGAGTCTGGTTGCTGGTTTTTTCCATGCACCTTTCTGAAGCCTGTGTTAACTCTCTTTTGTCTTAGGTCTGCTTTGACTATATTTTCCTTATTGTGTGGTTTCTTGTGACTCTGACCTGAGGATCCCAAAATAATCAGCCAGTGCTATAGAAACCCAGTGTTGTGCTTTTGAATACCATATTCTGCCAAGATAGTTGTGTGTTTCTTTCTCTACATTTTGTATAAAAAGAGGCCCCAGTCAGTGTGCCCCCAGGGCCATGTGAGTCCTTGGCTCTACCCTTCAAATTTGTCATCCTGCTCATCAGTCTCCACTCCCTTCCTGGCATGAGGAAACACCTACTTCTATACTCAAGCACATGCATGAGGTCTTCTGCCAGGTTTTCACTTTGGCTGTCTTGTTTTGTGGGGCCTTGTTTAAAGGCTTCTTGAATTAGAAGAAGGAAAGAACGCATATAATTCTCTAGAAGAGCCAAGGGAAGGGCTTTATTTGTTCAGTTGTTTTATTCCTGTTAAATTGTTTATAGGTATATGCTGAAAAGTGCCGTTTTCCCACTGTACTCTACCATCGGAATATCAATTTGCATTGCTGTTGTGCCTCCAAGATTCTTCATGGTGACAGTGGACTGGTTGGCTGGTGATTCACACTGCTGCATGGTCAAGGCATCAGACTCTCAGGTCTCTCCTGTGAGGAAGTTGTCCAGTTCTTGAACTTCTGTCTGTGAGTGGTAGTTCCCAGCTCACTGAAGCCAAAGGTGTCAAGCCAAAGCATTTCATGGGTAACCTGTTTGATGCTAGGATTAGTTTAGTGTCTCAGTGCCCTCCCTAGGCTGTGTAATGTTGAAGTATAGGAAGGTCTCATTCTTTCCCTATTTTCCTTTGTCCTGTCAGTTTAAACAATTGTTGACCTTTTTAGTAAGTATTGGCACTTAAAAAGCAGTGTTACGGTATGAGGAGATACCAAAGTCTTTTGAGGGTGAGGGAGAGTAAGATCTTAATGATGGGGACAAAAACTGTAGGCCATGTTTATTGTTTTCAACATACTTGTTACATTTTTTTTATTGCAATCCCAAGATAAATTGCTCAATTTATGTTGAAAACTAGGCTACTAAATTACTGAGTAAAATACCTTAATTCATGTTCCTAACACTTGGTTAGTAAAGGTTCATCTTGACATATTTTAATCTGAAATATCAACTTTATCTTTGAAGCATTGTCAAGAATAGCAAAAAATACCAGTTATTGCAAAGTCCCCAGCTGAGAGTCATGTTGACTGTCTGCTCTCTTCTGTTTTAGAATTGAAAGAAAATTAGGTTGTCAGTTCTACTTTGGCATTTTTACCCTCCCTTAGCTAAGAGCATATGCTAACTTTACTAGTTTTTCAGCTCTACAGAGTGTATCAAACTATGCAGAGCAGCATTTGAGGTGGGATACAAATGCGTTGGTTTGCATGGCCTTCAGCAGTCAGTTCACTGACTTGGGGAGTTTGGCTGTATCCAATGACTGAACAGCTCTGCATTCTAGGATTTAGCTAGGTTAACTGCTGTGTCTTTCTGAAGCCTCAGAGGGATCAACCAAGCCTTTCATTGCGGTTTCTCAGTCCAGAAAAGAAAAAATCCTTTAGGTGTCTCATTAGTAAACCTTTTGCATTCTTTGTGGTTTGCATCTTCATAGGAAGTGAGTTGTAGAAATCTAATGTAGCTTTTACTGGAGTTTTTGCTGTCTTTCACACATGTATGTATGCATGCACCTACAGATACGCATTCTGTGGAACCCTTATTAGGTTATCTGCAGAAGTAGGTTGCTGATATTGGTCTTTCCAGTGCATGAACAGTGATGCCGTAAACAACAAAATAGATTTCCCTATTAATAGTGTCAAATATCATTGTGCCAAGCTGACGTTGACATAGGCCAAACAACCACAAAGTGGATGCATGCTTTCTCTGAAGGAAGCAAGGCTGTCTGGCATAGTGATGCTTTATGCCTTTTAAAAAAGATACTAAGCATATTCTGGTTAGAAATGCATAACTCCTGCAGTAATGCTTGGCTTCAGAAACTGGGTTGGGAGTGGGTGGATGGCTGTGGTCTGATGCTGAGACTATGCTCTCAACATACTTGTGATACACTGCATTTTGAAACTTCTCAACCAACAATGGAAGTTTTGTGAATTATTTCAGAGAGATAAACAAGCAGGTCTACTGAATTAACTATAGAACTGAATAGTGTAGAAATTGTAATTGCATTATTGTTAATTTTGGGTGAGTAACTAAATTCCTAACTCTGCCTGAGATGTTTATAGGTATCACTGAGCTATAGACTTTCACACAGATGGCCAGTCTGCAGGTGTGAAGTTTGATCTGATTTAGATACCTAAAAAGTGTCTTAAATCTGAAACTGTGAAGCTGTTTACCCATCTCTAAGAAGGGCAAGCAGAATAATTTAGATAAGCTATTTTCTGGAAATGGTTATATTTCTTCTTATGGTGAAATTAGGCATGAATTGCAGGATCAGGCTAGGTGTCATCATTCATTTCTAAAGGTAAGTCAAATGCAGTCCATATTTGTGTTCTGACAGTTGGCTGTTTAGACAAGAAAAGTCCTTGCAACTAGGGTTTTGCGTTGAACTGAGCTGACTGACAGCTCTCTGTGCTTCCATTACCAGTGCGTGGGCACAAAGCACTGCAATGTATTCAGCACTGCCTGCTGCCTCTGTGGTGGAGTGGGGTAAAATATTATATACCTGCTCTGATCTACATCTGGGTGAAACAGATGTCTCAGTAACTTCTACTAGCTTCTTGTAATGTGATTAAGCTGTTAGGAGATGATGCTTATACTGGAAAATAAATACAAATTAGTGACACAATAGGCTAGTTGCTCTAGCATAGACTTTTTTTCTACCTCAAGTGATTTATATTGTTGCTTTATTTGACTTCCTTTTGTGGCAATATTTTTTAGTTCCGAGATTTTGACCACCTGTATATGTAAATGTATTTTTGAGAACTGAGTTTTCATCTGATTGCAATTATCAAAATTGCATATAATTACCACTTTTTCAGAAGCTCAACTTAAGAAGCATTCATAATAGCCATTGCTTGCAGTGCTGTGTTTGTAGATAGACTGTGAATTCTTTGGGTTCAGTTTGATGTATTTCAAAGTCTCCTGAATATAGATTACCATCAAAGACATATTCTTGGTTTTATGCATTTATATTTTCAGGTAAGTCTTGTGTTCGATGTCATTTATATTTAGATACAGGATGGAAGAAGATTAAGAAAAGCAAAGATAACTGTCAAAATTGAGAGAAGATGCAATGCTTTGAGAATTTTCAGGACTGTGTCGGTATATGATACTCCAAAATAAGGGAAACTTTGCCATACATGATTGCTTGGCATTTGAGCTTTGGGTTACCCAACCAAATCTGATATCCCAGTTCTGATATGTGAATAGTGTTGAAGTCCAGTACTCTATGATCAGCATCTTTTAGATATTCCACATGTAGGGGGTATGATGTTTAATATCTAATTTCCCCACCTGAAGATAGTTGATATTATGTGGGATTTCTGTTTTAGCAGAGTAATACAAATTTTACTGAGAATGTCTTACAATTGTAAATGACATGTAACAAAGTAAAGCAGTTGCAATGCACAATTCAGTCACAATACCGATGTGATTCCCAGTCCTGACAGTATTCTCTCTGGGCACTCCCAGTTTTTGGGAAGAAATATGTGGCTTGAATCACAATATGTCTCAAAGATTTTTGCTGTCTGAAGAAAACTGGCTTGAATGTTTTCCCTCATCTTACAAAAAGCAGCTGAAGTCCTCTTGCAAAATTATTAATACATCAAGCTGACCCAGGATAGTCCTCTTGGGATTTTTGTTTACTTTCCCTCCTATCCTGACCTTACTCAGGTGCCACCCAGCTGTCAGTGCTGTTGTCCTAATACTCTCTGATGGAGTTTACTGTCATGGGTGAGTCATGCTTGTCTTGTGTGTTTGTGGATTTAAGAGACAACCTTCTCATACCAAAGCTTGGCTTACTAGAAATTTGCCCTGGGTCTATAGTCTCATCTTTGGAAGTGGCCTGTAGTGTTGGTAGGTGAGAAAAGAAAAACAAAGAGAACAAAAAAACCCCAACAACACCACCAACAATATAGGTAGAAGGGAGTGCTACATTTCTCTTTCATGTCCTGTCAAACTCGCAGCAGTTTTCAAGCTTAGAAGGTTGTATCATTCGTGTGTTTAATAGCCCCGATAGACTCTTCTTCCAGGAATTAATCTAAGAACTTTCAGGTTTTCACATAGAGGTGAAGAAATGCTGTTCTGGAGTAAGGCTGAGTGCTGGTATGGGAGCTGCTAGGCAGTGGGTAGGATAGCAAGTGTCTGCTCAATCTGTAATAGCTATTTTTCTGACTCACCTAGCATAACAGTTGATTGTGTAGGCACCCCATGGGTGGCCTTTATTTCTTTTTTTTTTCCCCCAACACATAACTTGGATGTGAATCATATCTATTGCAATGGGATTATCTTAGCTTGATCTGAGAGGAGTTGGACCCACCATTGCCTAGAAAATAACTGTTTGCAGGTTGAAGCAGTCCAAGCATTGACTACTTCTATTCCCCACTCTAGGAATTTATTTACCCAAAACTAGTGTGTTCTGTCAAAATATTCACCTGCTCTGAGGAGGAAGAAGCAGCTGCAGGGAATATGGGACCACTTTTGGGATGCAGAGTGACACAAGTCAGTTATAGACTCATTTTTTTGTCCAAGTGAATGCTGCAAACTGCATAATCAGTATTAGTTGGTATGTTTGGAATACTAGATATGGTGCAAAGTGTTGTGTGTTTTCT
Organism: Catharus ustulatus; assembly: GCF_009819885.2. Lineage (NCBI taxonomy): Eukaryota > Metazoa > Chordata > Aves > Passeriformes > Turdidae > Catharus > Catharus ustulatus. Next base: position 30,617,459 of record NC_046221.1, read on the forward strand.
CTGCTGGCCCTTTGTGCCAGAAAGATCAAAATTTAGATATCTGGAAGCTGATTCACTTTCCCTCAGGTAAAAAAAACATGCATTATCTTGGTCAACTCCTTGCACATGCTTTGAAGAAATAATTAGGGAGTTCTGAATTGAAACTTGCTTTAATGCTTAAAGCAGTTGTTCTGTTAAAATCAAAGCGTTCACCAGTTGCAGGTGTGTAGGAGGTGCTGGCTATTAATACATTCCTCCTCCCATTACTATTTTTAGTTCATTAAATAATGAATTGCTAGCATCTGGGGGGCATTACTTTCTGGAGAATGCACAGATTGTATTTATTTTTAACATTAGCCCCTTAGTTTATAATTTATTTTTCAAGTGCTGCAGTGCTGTGTCCTGGAGGCACTAGTGATGTCCAGTGCTTTTGCTGCTTCTCAGAGCTTTGTGGTAGCAAGAAGAATGGAAGAGGTACATCTTCTGATTTTTATTGTTGATACTGAAATTGTGTGAGTAGAGTCCCCATTGTAAAAGCTTCCAGTAGGCTGATACATTAAAAAAACAAAAGCAGGATGGACTTGAACAGAGGAGTGGTACTCTGTGAGAAAGCTGTTCTTCCTGCCTTCATTACTGAACTGTTATTGTGTTGTCTTGTATTTTATCAAGCTTTTTTCCTCGGAATGAAACCTCTCTAGTATTTTTTTTAAGATGCTTTCTCCCAAATACCTGTATTTATTGCTTTATTGGAGACCTGGTTCAAGGGAACCCTATAAAGTAACTCCATTAATGATTTCTTGCAAATGTACTGTGAATAGTGGCTGCTGCAGTTCTCCTCCCTGACATTAATGAAGGATTGAGCTGAATTGCTGCAGTATCTTTACAGTCATGTTTTTGCAGGATTTCAGCTACAACATTTTTCCTGTAACAAAATCTCTATGGCAATTGCTAAGACAGTTGTATTTTTCAAGATGATCAGGAAATCCAGTGTCTCCAAATTCGAAAACCTTGTTTTAGCTTTTACACAGTCCATTGACAGTGGTGTCTTGTGTGAGGAAGAAACTTTGTTACCTTTGGAAGAATTCTGTCTTTTTTCCACTTGTTTTCTCAGTTCACCTGACCCCATCTCTGCCTGATACTTTTTATCCCCTTCTTTTTCTAAGAGGTTTTCCTTTTGGCGAGGTATGCAAGCTTGGAGTTGGCATTTTACCTTAAGATGAATGTTAATTGGATATGAATTGATCTGTAGCAATACGGCATCTCCATTATCACAGCCTATTCCAGTTAAGAGTACAGCACCTAAGAGATCTCTCAACAGTGAGAAAAGCTCAGGCTAATACCTTGTTCTTAAAGAATTACATCTAATTCCTCCTCTTTAGTTGCTGGAAGAAATCTTGTTACTGAAAGACCGCATTTTTTCTGTGTCAACCTGAATGTGTGATTTAATTTACTGAACTTGTATTTGTACCTGTCACTTATTATGAAAATTTTACACTTTTTCTTTTCTTTCATTGACTCCGCTATGTCATATACATTTTTATGTGGTTCCTGGTGACATGACAGAAGTCCATTGTCTTGGTGCTCAGTCTACAGTTTTCGTGACACTGTGAAGTGCATTGAAAGTGCTTCAGCAGAGTTACTCATCTGAACCACTTCTGTAAAAATTCCTGGGTAGTGACCTAAGAAAAACCTGCTGTCCTGAAATAAATGCATTGAGGTGGATCTCTAATGCAGTGTGTGATTGAACATTCTTTGGTGGCAGTGGGAACTGGGGTTTTTCTGACTGTTTTTCAGGAAACATCTTCCTGTACATCCCAGTTTAGCTGTTAGGTGATGTGATTTATGGTGCAGACTTTGGTGAGTCTGTCTTCTCAATTTTTCTGGGTTTATCGTGTCCTTAAGTGCCATCTGCATGTCTGCCAAGTCCATGTAAGTGTGTTTTAAATGCTTCCAGTTACAGTAACTCTACCACTTCCCTGGGTAGCCTATTCCAATGCTTCACAATGCTTTCAGTGAAGAAAATTTTCCTACTACCCAATTTAAACCTCTCCTGATGTAACATGAGGCCATTTCCTCTTGCCTTGCTGCTCATTACTTGGGAGAGACCAGCCCCATCTGTCTCTGGCCTCCTTTCAGGTGGCTGCAAGGAGCAGTAAGGTCTTCCCTTCCCCCTCCTACTTCTCCAGGATAACTCTTCAAAAGCTTCATGCCTAGTTTGTTTCTGGAGAATCTTGCATGAGCACAGGTTTTTATTTATTATTTAACATGTGGTAAGTTTCGTTCTCTTCAGGTATTTGTTTCTACTTGCTGCAGAATTAAATCAATTCCTTCTGTTTCATCTCTGTTTTCTCCCACTGGGCATGCTAATAAGGGACAAATACTTTTATTGAAGTAGATACACTTTTTACTGTGGACCAATACTGTTCTGTGATTAAAAACTAAACATTTTTTAAAACATTTCACTCTCTTGAGAGCATCTGGAAGGCTCTTTAGGGAAAGACAGGGCATGTGGTTCAGCAATATTTATTTCATGTAAACCTTAAAACCCCATGTTGATTGTATTTACCCTGCAGATTCTTCCGTTACTGTTTTGTCCCTGTACATTGCCGTTGAGGCTATAAAATCAGAGAAGGTATTTTAATGTGACAAGAACCTGGCTCTGGCTTTATTGTTCCTAATAACCAGCACCTTTGGGTTAAAGGTTTCATAAACATGGCAGCTGTGCTGGTGCCTCTGTGGCAATTCTGCAAGGTAAACCTGGTTGCCAGTGCTGTACTTCCTGGTGATTTGTGCCATGGTTGAATTTGCATACTTCCAGCTTATTAGTCACTTCTTAAAAAAATCCCTGTGTTTTAGGAACAAAGGGTACGGTGTCCCAATGGAAAATGGGAATCCTGATGAGGACCTGTGTCTGCATTGCATCTGCTCTGTCTTCTTGTCCCTTTGCATTGCTCTGTTCCTCTCTAATGATTTATAAGTTTTCCACCTACAGATTTTGTTAGCTCATAATCTAGCTGTCTACTGCTTTTCAGAGAGCAGAGACAGCTGCTGGCTGCATGCTGACATGTTTCCTTTCTGGCAAAAGTACAAGGGCAGCTCTTCCTTTATGCTGCTCAAGTTCAGTAATTTGCATTTATTGTAACTTCATGGCTTGTGCTGGAAGGGGTGGAAAACCCTCTTTACCCCAAGGCTCGAAATGTAACTGAAAGAGAATGAAAACATCCTATAACATTGCTAGATAAAAAAGACCCAGTAAAGCCTTTTAATGTCCTGGATATTCTTTTGGGGGAAAGAAAAAGATTGCCCTTTATACGTAAGTTGGGATGTTTCCTTCATAGCAACTCTACCCATCTATGCTTCTATTTGATTTGCCTTTGTGATGAGTGCCCCTGCCTTACATGGTATCTCAGCAAGGGAAGGAGATGGAAATGATTCCTGCCAAGCATCTGTTCCTGTGAAAGCTGGTAGTGCTGTGTTGGTGGTGTTCTGGCAGTTCTCTCCATCGCCTTGTCAGTCAAACGCCATCGGCGCCAGTCCCCACAGCAGCAACAGCATCCTGGGGAGCAGTGCTGCTTGAGGCCCCCCCAATCCAGTGGGCTGCCCAGAGGGTCACTGCCTGCCCTAGGGGCTGTATTTTGTGCCCTGCACACACGGAGCCATAAAATCTTGGTAGTTTTTATTGAAACATAATTCTTTTTCTTATGTTGTCTGGCACTGATCCTCTTCTCTCTGTAACTGGGGCACTGAAGTTTTGCTGCTGTGAAGCAACAGTTCCCAGATTCATCTGAGCATGTTAATGTTTGAAGAATCTCAGATGATTCTGATATTTTGGTCAAAAGAAGTGTAAAATGATGCTTAGAAAAATAGTGTTGCTTTGAATAAAGGCTTTCAGTATTTTTTTTTTCAATTTGAGCAAAATGTTTCCAAGAACAAATGGGAGAAACTTCAACCTTACCAAGGCTTTAAATAATTCAGGAGTTAATCATCATAAGAATTTCCCTGTGGTGTGGATAAAAGACTGCATTTTTTTAACTTATTAAGTGAGTTCATGCTTGCTGAAGCAGTGAAGAAACTTTTACTTCATCTGTTGCAGATTTTATAAATTAATTTTATTGATTAATGCTGGATTTATTAATTGAAACTGTTACTATTTTTATTAATTGTGTGAGAAGGATTGTCTGATCAGACTAACTGCTGTATAATATATATCTGGATATCTACAACTGTAAATGTTCCTCAGTTTTATTTTAACTGTTTGGGGTCTTTAGCATGAAAATGAGGAGCAACTGTAGAGAAAGCTTAGTTCCTGGACTTCAAGCAGTCTCAGGACAATGTGCCAACTCACCAATTTATGTGTTTTTTAAGTAATGAATCTGTTTTATACAAGCCTGTTAACAAGAGTGGGTGTGGAATTTGGTAACTTTAAAGTCATGCTTTTTTAAATTTTTCTGATGAATTTTGTAGCTGCAATGGTAGTAATTAGTAATTAGCAGGCTTAGACATTTTGTGGTTTGTGTGGAAAATGAACCCATTGTGGAGCTTAGTGCCAGGTTCTGTACTGCTCTGACATCTGCTTGAGTACTGAGCAGTAAATTGAGAGTAAAGCTGCTATTGAAGAGCCTTTCCCATCTTCTGGTGAAGAGTGGAGTCTGCGAAAGGAGTGAGCTGTCATTTCTGTACCTCTTGCTTCCTTTCCTGCTGACAATTCATATGAATCCTGGAGGATGTTGGGCTACAAGATACAAGTTTGACTGGTGGTTTGAGTTTTATTTTGGAGGCTGTTCCCTTCCTGCTTCTATCTATCCGTAAGAACCTTGCTCCACTGAAACCATTATGACTTCTCTAGCTGCCATTTCAAAATTGGCCGTTGGCTTTGAGTCGCCCGGGTGCTGTACCTTTCAAAATGGAGAATATACATAATAGTTCAAGGTCTTATGTGGTTTCAAGGTTTTACAGCTATCTGACACATGGGAGGCAGGCTGCACTCTCTGATGTAAATGTATTGTGCAAGTTTATATGCTGCTCCCTGAATTTACAACCATCAACCACCACTTTTGTGCTGTTGTTGTTTCTTCTTGATTAAAAAAGTTTTTGTATTGCATTCACTTTTGTAAATTTTGAACTGTTATCAAGGCATCAGCAACAGCACTTCAAAAATCTCATTTTCGGGAGCTGATGCCATTCTGGATTGTTGTATAGATCACTGGGTTGGTTTTGTTTAGTCTCAAGATGCTGTTTCTTAATGAAGGATCTTGGGCCAGTGCTTGAGGCAGTGCCTCATGAACCCAGACCCTCACTCAAGCAGATTAATGCACAGTACATTTAAAGCTAAATATAGAAGGCATGTCCTGTGTTCCTAGTAATTAAAGAGTTTCTTCTGTTGCACTGAACCTAGAGTCATTAAATCTGCCACAAGTTGTGAGTCCTGCTTTAAGTGCTTTTTAAAAAAATCTTTTCCCCAGCTGTCTTAAAGAACATATTTTATGTTCACAGGCAATAGCTAAAATCCATAGTCAAGCTTCAGGGGCACACAAGTTTTTTGCGGCTTAAAAATACACTGCATTCAAGGAAAGAAGTCTGGTGTTAGAAATCTAGTGTATGCATTTCTGTCTTTTATAGATACTGGGTATGCTGGGTTGAAGGTTTTTGTGTGTTCCTTAAGGAAGTGGGCACTGTCGATCCCAGACTGAGAGCACGTTTGGAAGAGCTGTGAAAAGTGGATTCTTACAGTTCTTACCTACTGTGTGGCTCGCTGGACACTTTCTTTACAAGTCAAAAATACTTAGGTGAATGTTATAGATCATTCTCTTTACAAATAGCTGAAGGTCAGAAAGACAAAGCAGGTAAATATGTCAAATCTAACCACTCACTGGCTGGAGGCTGGGCTGTTGCTTATCCCTGTAGACTGCTAGATTATGTGTCTAATTAACTTGCAAAGCACCTCCTGTTCCTCTAACACTGAGCTGTCTCATCAGGGGAAAGAGCCTTTTGAGCTCTGCTGTGAGGGCACTCTTGGATCCTACAGCACTTGGAAAGATTCTGGTTTGCCATGTTTAACTCTCTTTGCAGATGAGGAGAACGTTTCTCCAGAAGGCTGTTAAGTGTTGCAGTTGTTTGGAAATGCTCCTTGGGCTATTATAACTGCAACTTTAAATCTCAGTGATGAGTGTGAATCTCAGATGAACTGTTTGTTGTGTATTTGTGGTTTTGTCACTTCCAAGAAGCAAACCCAGTCTTGACTCTGAACTTTACTGGCTATTTCCAGTTCATGTGCCTGGATGCAGAGTTTTTGAGTGTGGATAAGTGGTGAACCTAGACTAGAAGGAAGTGGTTTGCCAAGTAAAATTTTTGAAATGCTGCAAGAGTGGTCAGCTAGGAATGCTGCTGTTAGAAGTCTGGTGAATGACAATATATTGTATAGCTGGAGCATTGTTACATTGGCTTTCAGGGGTAGAGAAAACACTTGGATGTAATGTGTGATTGATGAACTCTTTCTCAACATGGAGCTTGAGTTTCTTTTCATTTGTGGTAGGAAGCATCTTGTCAAATCTGTGTACTTCTAAACTAGACTTGCAGAATCCGCAATGAAGAAATACAAATCATACAGATTTCTGTAAAACTGAAGTTATTAGAAGAACATGCTCAAAGTCTTGTATGAGAAGGCTTAATTTTGGACAAGCTACTCATATATAACAGCAACCTAATGGCGTGCAGGGTGAGAAGTAGGTGTCCTCTTAAGTCTCGGGGCTAGCACCCGCTGTGGGCAGAACAGGGTGATGACCTGTGGTGATTCCTGTGTGCTGCAAAGCTTCCTTTTAGTTGCTGCTGTTTGCATTCAGCTCTTGTTTTAGCTGCTTTTTGCATAAGCTCTGTTTTGTGTGATGAAACTGATTATATCCAAAGCTTAAAAATAGTTTTGTTTTCTTTAGATAAAATTACATTATATTATCACTTCCCTATTTTTATTTTTGACATTTTGTGTTGAGATATTCTGTGAAGGTCTGAAGTAATGCAAGCCCAGTATTTATTACTGTTGTATGATGTGCCATGTCCTTAACTCTGTATTTATGCTCAAAGTTGATGGGGTGAGGGATTTGTTTATCTTCTGTTATTTTTACAACACCCACATGCTTTTCAGAACTATCAGTTGCTAAGATACAGTGATGCTTGTAAGAAATTTTTGATTAGAATTTGATGGTTGAAGCACTGTCTTTATGGTTAGACCACAAAATCTGGTCTTGAGCTGGACAGTGTGTAACCCTGGGCATTGGTCTGCCTGGTGACCGTGCCAGAGGGTGAGACCTGTGCCATGCTGAGCCTCACCAGAATGGTTCCCAGTCCTCTGCCTTCATGGCTTCTGTGCCCCCAGCATCCCCATGAGCTGCATAGACAGTGGTGCTGTACCTCTGCCCCAGGAGTAAGGGCAGTGACTTCATCAACTTCATCCTGTTCAGTTTTGAATCTTCATGTTTTTTTTCAGAGATACCAACAGCCAGGTTTTAAGAGAAACGCGTCTCATTTAAGTGATCTTTGGATTGTAGTGCTCTTCATCTTAAAGTTAATGTGAATTACTCTTGGAATATGTGTCAACAACTTTCTTTACCTTTCATATGTTGGGATTTTGCTACAGGGAGTCCTTATTTTGCCTTTAGATTAAACTGTTGCTGTAAATGCTAGAGTATAAATATTTTTCCCTTTTTTCTTTCTCCAGAAATTTTATGAATAAGAATCAGAAGCCGGTGCTAACAGGCCAGCGGTTCAAAACTAGGAAGAGGGGTAAGTTGGATTACATTTTTTGCTTTATTTTCTTCTTTGTTAAAATGACTAGAAATAGAGGAGGTGGAATAATTGAAAGTTCAGCTTAAGGATTTTTCTCCCCTTCTTTTCAACCATCTTGAAGATGTTACTTTGAACTAAGCTCTATAAATTTTATTATTTTCACTATATACCCTAGAATTTTATTTAAAATTTGAGTTTATTAACTATGAAGTCTTGTGGAGGCTTCAGTTAGAGATTAGATGCTACATGAATTTATAGTATATTTACATATGATAAAGAAAATTTATTAGATGTTTGGTTTGGGTGTTTCTTAAAGTATCCTCTTTAACTAAGAAAGCAAAATATGAGCTTTTATTTAAAGGCTGTGTAAAGAAATTAGCTTTTTTAGTTTGATTTTCATTTTTACTTTTTGACTCAAAGTAGTGCCATGTCTCTAAGTGAACCTTTCATTATCTAAAAAGGAATTTTCTTACCTTCCTTCTCCTTGAGATGGTCAGATCATCTCACTGGCCCTGCTTTCAGGTCAAAAGGAGGTCAGAAACTTGCTTTTTCACAAATATTTATTTGTCCTGTGTTAGTGTAGTCTTTCTTTTAGTTCTTAAAATGAAGCAATTGTGTGAGTCCCAATTTACTTATTGTGATACTGATTTTCTCTAAACATTCCCAACACTTTGTTTCATTAAGTACAGTAGAGCATCAATTTTTAATGAAAGCTGGGTGGTGCTGGTCGTACTGACCATTCAGGTATTCTGGCAAAGTAGATGTTATCCTAACACGCTAGGTCATACTATACTCAGAATTCATTTGTTGCAGTTTAGGTGGCTGGGATGAATGCCCAACAGTTTGAGGCAGAGACACAAAATATATGTACAGTAATTTCAGGCATATAAGGCACACTCTTTTGACTAAAATTTTGGTCTGGAACCTGGAAGTGCACCGTATACGCTGGAGCGCCTTATATATGGACAAAGTTCGGAAATTTGCCAACACGGAAGTGCAAACTGAACCGCACAGGGCCGCGGGGCTCGGGAGCTCGGTGGGGTGGGGGGGGTGGGGGGGTGCGCACCGCGGGGCTCAGCACGTGTCCTGGTTTAGAGGAGGACAGGTGTCTGCTAAGAAAGGCAGGAGCCTCTCTTCGAAATGGAGAATGTAAACCCCCTCCCTCCAAATTATTATAATTCTGAAATTAAGGGGCTCTCAGGCAAAGATATGGGAATTAGGAATAACAGTTCTTTACTAGGGAAATTAAAATAGAAATACAGTACTACAAAGAAACAAATCCCAAACACTGGCAGTGTCTCGAGTTACAATACAGGATGTGATCAAAGTTTCTATTCTATCACCATCTGTTGTGACTAGGTGGAGCAGTGATCTTTATCTCTGGGAGATACTCTGCTAATGGGCCATCCATTGAAACCAGCAGGGCATTGTTCTTTATTTTTGTACCCCCCATCCTTCCTGCAGGGAGGTATCTTCTGCTAATGGCCCATTGAATCCGACTGTGTGACTGATAAAGTCACTTTATACCATTGAGAGTTGCTCCAACCAGGGGGAAGAGCCAAGCCTTTCTTACCTAGATAAAAACTGAAATTCTAGGACACCGAGTAGCCCTTTCTCTACTGGACTCTAGAAAAAAAACGAGTTTTCTCCACATCACTACTAGACCTCTGGAGGGAAACTGCACCTTCTACAAGACCACTGCTTCAACTAAACCACATCTGTCACTGCAAGAAGATTGCAACCACTATTTAATCAATCTGCTACCAACACCCTGCCTGTTGGGGTGTCAGGTTGTACCCTGACTTTGTCAGGGTTTGGAGTTTGTTTCTTTGTAATACTGTATTCCTATTTTAATTTCCCTAGTAAAGAACTGTTATTCCTAATTCCCATATCTTTGCCTGAGAGCCCCTTAATTTCAAAATTATAATAATTTGGAGGGAGGGGGTTTACATTCCCCATTTCAAAGAAAGGCTCCTGCCTTTCTTAGCAGACACCTGTCCTCCAAACTAAGACACAAAGTCAGAGTACAACCAGACACCCCGTCATGGTAACACCTGTCAGGGTGTTGGTAGCAGTCCCATTAAATGGTGGCTACAGTCCTCCTGCAGTGACAGAGGTGGTTCAGTTGAAGCAGTGGTCTTGTAGAAGGGTGCAGCCTCCCTCCGAAGGTCCAGTGATGATATGGAAAAAAAGTCCTGTTTTCCTCTGGAATCCAGGGAAAAGAGGGTGACTTGGTGTCCCAGAATTTCAGTTTTTATCTAGGTAGGAAAGGCTGGGCTCTCCCCCCTGGCTGGAGCAACTCCCAATGGGATGAAATCATTTTATCAGTCACACAGTGCGACTCAATGGGCCATTAGCAGAAGATAACTCCCTGGAGGAAGGATAAGGGGTGCAAAGATAAAGAACAATGCCCTACTGGTTTCAATGGATGACCCATTAGCAGAGTATCTCCCACGGAGATAAGGATCACTTCCCCACCTAGTCACAACAGATGGTGATAGAATAGATACTTTGATCACGTCCTGTATTGTAACCCAAGACAGCAGGGCTGGTGTGATTGTTACTAATTCATTACTTTGTTGCGCGTGGATCCTCACTGCAAAAAAAAAAAAAGTGCTCCTTATAGTCCAGTGCGCCCTATATATGGACAAAGTTCGGAAATTTGCCGACACCTGGAAGTGCGCCTTATACTCTGGTACGCCTTGTAGTCATGAAATTAATGTACCTAGTAAAAAGTCCATATTAACACCTTTATGTTAGCTTGTTTGGCCCCTCTTCTTACTTCATGTTATCTTTTTTCTTCCACAGAATTACGGTTGTGGGCCTTTTGTTGAAGTGATAAATTTAATTAAGGACAGGGTCATTAAAGTACTTCGTGATTTTATTGGAAGCAAAAGATAGGAAGTAAGGACCTGGGAACATGCTGAAAATGAAAAGCTGTGTATAGCACTGCTGCCGTGGATATTGTGTGTGTCACATCTGCAGGCTACACCTGCCTCTGCTAGCCCATGATTAGAGCTGTGCTTGTTTAGTAATTGTGCACTTGACAGCTCAACAGATTGTCACCCTTTGTTTGGTGATGGCTTCTTACCCTCTTGTACTACATCAGCATATGCCTCTTCAGTACATTAGCTTGGTAGGAAAATCTTTCAATAAAATTATAAATAGTTTTTCATGCAATAAATTCACCTCCTCTTCCTGTGTAAATTTTTAGATTGCGATAGACAAGAAAATAGTAGGGTACTACAGATGAGAGGAGGACTTCTGGGGCAGGGGAAGAATCTATTTAAAATAGCTAAGAAATATTAATCATGGTATTTGTGTTTGTACTGAGCACTTGCATACCCCTGATACCAAACATATAATACCTTCCAGTTTAGATGGGAACATCTTAAATTTTTAGGCAAAATACATTTGAAAAAATAAAACAGGGGTTTTTTTGATGCTTAAGACAAAAGTCTGTGTTCTTGCTGGTTGATGTGTGATCAAACTTTTCTTTTTCTCTTCAAATAACACATAATTATTTGGCAATCTGAAAGAAGAATACAGTAATTTCACGACTATAAGGCGCACTCTTTTGACTAAAATTTTCCCTGGGACCCAGAAGTGCACCCTATAGTCCAGTGCGCCTTATATATGATCTACAAAGTTGCGAATTTTGCTGACTCCCAGGGGGTGCGCCTTATAGTCCAGTGCGCCTTATGGTCGTGAAATTACTGTAATTATACTCAGATGCTTCTTTATGGGTGGAACTGTGTTTCTTGTGCACAAGTAAAACTGCCTGAAGAACACATACTGAAGTACTTATTTCAGTAAAAGACTGGTTTGTTCTTTGTTTTGGGTTGGGGTTTGTACTTCAAGCTGGAGGGGAGCTGCAACTGAGTGTTGGTAAGAGATCTGGTGGCTCAGATGGGATTCCAGTAGTAGGCTTCTCTGTGGGCATTTCCCTGGAGCAAAGGCATATACTCCAATTCCCCTCTCAACTTTCTGGTTTGTCCCTGATGGCCATGCCCTGCAAATAGGAGACGTGGTTCCTCAAAGCACAGGTTTTCATCGCAGCCAAAGTTGAGGTAGCATGGCTGAGAGCCTGAACATCTCCGAAGTCTGGTGTGGAGTAAAAGCCTGGGAAGAAACAATTTTCAGTTCAGAGAAGGGGCATATTGAGTAGTGTATTGGGTGGTGAGAGTGTGATAGTGGTCCTATGTTTGTGTGCATTGCTTCAGCATGAGCCAGAGTTGGGAGCAGATTGTTGCATGAGCATATATATGGATGTCCATGGAGTTGTCTCAGTTTTGGTTTGAGGAGGTCAGATTTGGGGCATGGGGAAGCATGGAAAGCTAGGCATAGCAGGGGATTTCTGGAAAATAAGGGAACGCTTAGTGCTTGAGAGACAGCCCTTGAACTGCAGCTGGCAGTATGCTGCCAGACTCCTCGGAAGGACAAGGACAAGTCCCCTGAGCTTCCCAGTGGCCTGGGACGCTGAGTGGAAGCGACTGCTTTACGCCTTCCAAGTACAGGTGCTATGGGAGAAGGAGATGCATTGGAAGTGGAGGAGAATGTGCAAATGATGTACTGAAGGTGCTAGAATAAGCTCTCCCTGGGTACATGCAGTAGAGGAGAGAGAGATTTTCTGTATGAGAAATAGAAAAGCTATCAAAAGTAGGAATTGTCTGTAAAATAGTTATTTAATTGCCATGAAAGTACTGTGGCAGGAGGGAAGAGAGGCTGTTAAAAAGCAAGGTCTCTTGTTTAAGGCCTGGGATGAAAAACTGCGCTATGAGAAGCAGGAAACAAAAGCCTGCAGCCAGAGGATGCATCAAGGCTGGAACCATTTTTTGTGACAAAAAGCCTGCCAGATTTGCAGGTGGCATGTTTCAGCACATGTTCAGACAGAAATTTAACCAATCCTCATTTATCTTAGTAAATAAAAATCTCTGTATTTATCCTCTGGATGTGATATTTTCCAGTTTTTCCAGTTTTTCAAGAGCTTGTATCAGTGTTTGTGTCAGCCGGTGATAAGAACCCTGGGTTTGAGTGCGTAGAACAGCTTGCAATTTTGTTTCTGAAGTTCGAAGATATTTTAACAGTAACAGGCACTTCATTGTGCCCTTATATAAGGCCAGGGCAGGTTTTCTTAAGAAGCTTCAAGTGGCCAGAGTAAGCTGGTAACTACATGCCCAAAAAGGCAACAGGAGGTATGGGCAAATCTACATTAGCATTTTCTGGAGGTTGCAGTTGTTTCTGCTGTGACTAATGACATTGACGCAGGGACACTGGGGGTCAGGCTGACCTTAATTGGATTCTACAAGGGACAGCTGTGGAAAATGCAGTGAGTGCTGTATTCCTAGTGCTGCTAAGGTCTGTGAATATAAAAGATAAATTCTTGGTTGCGTTGTGTTGCCTTAAATGTTTATTCAAAAACTAGCTTTATTAATAACTCAACCTCCTTTTTTCCCTGAAGACTCATCTTTTTTAAAACATTTTAGTTATGTGACCATAGTTACTGAAAGAAAAATAACAAGAGATGAAAAATTAAATGTTCATACAGTGATACTATGTACTCATAGGTTGGCATTCCCTTTCTTCTGCTCTCAGATTCAGCAATGCACGGTGCTACACACATGGGATAATATCCTCAACAAGTGAACAGTATGAAGTTAGAAAACAATTTCAATAGTTGCTTTTGCTCTATTTATTTACTCCCATATGTTTGTGTTTGTTTTGGTGTTAGGAGATGAGGGGGGAAGGGGAAGCAAGGGTAAACACTGCAGACTTTCCAGAAATTATACAAGCCAAACTTCTGGTGTGTTGATCAGAATGAGAAGAGTATATTAGGTGCTATGCTCCCTTCAATTGCTGACTGATACAGGATTTTAACAGGCTTAAAAACTGACACTGTCTCTCTTTGTCCTTTCTTTCGGTTTCAGATGAAAAGGAGAAATTTGAACCCACAGTCTTCAGGGATACAATTGTCCAAGGCCTCAATGAAGCTGGGAATGACCTGGAGGCCATAGCCAAGTTTCTGGATGCAGCAGGATCACGACTTGATTATCGTCGCTATGCTGACACACTCTTTGATATTTTGGTAGCTGGCAGCATGTTAGGTAATCTGCAGAGTGTCTGGCAGAGAGTTTTGATGATCAACCTTGCTTGCTTCTTTTAAGATGCTATCTTCCTCCACAGTAGAAATTATAACCTGTATTACAATTTCACTGCTTGCATCTTGTATCATAGCACTGTTTGTTGTGCAGTAACACCTCAGTACTTTCTGGATACTACTTTGAGAAGCGTTCAGTTTGAGCTAAACCGCCTTATAATTGCAACAGCAAAGAGAACGAGAGAGATGCTAACTAGGAGAAACAGAAGGATTTATTAGCATAAAAAGTTACACTCCAGGTTAAGAGGTGCGGCAAATCTTGCTTTGTAGATGTTGCAACAAAAGGTAGCTCAGGGAAGTGAAGGATAATGAGGCATGCTTTGTGGATGTTCATGGTACATTTCTACCAGGTATCAATGGTAGCTTCTGGCAAAAACATACTTTTCACTTCTGTCTTTATTTTGAGTAAGTTATCTCCTTTTACTGATCACATTGCTTTGACCTCTACTCTTTGGTGTGTAAGAAGAGAAGATGTTTTTGTATGACTTGAGGTAATGCAGGAAACAACAGCTATTGGAAATACCTAGGAAAAAAACTCAATAAAATAAGTCAGTGTTTTGAATGTTTACATGAGCCTGGTAAGCATCAGAGGGGTTTAGCAGGATGTTCCAAGTACTCAGATTACTAACACAGTGCTAATACTTTTCTCTTTGGGAAGGATTTACATTATTGTTATGATGTTTAAAGTAAGAGTTAAAATAATGTGTAAGGGTTGTGCTCAAACCCATACTTATATGATCACTCTCAGTGCTCTTAAGACCAGCTGAGATTCTTTAGGGTGAACTGAATAACTCAGTCCTGTGAGGACTGTGTGATCTATGATGCAGCATATCAGCCAGGTGTCCCTTCTGTCAGTTGCCACCACATCTGAGCAAAGTTTGGTCTGTCTCTATTTCTCCCTCTCACCTGTGGCCTGTTACCTCAGTGATATAAACGTAAGATTTACTAGACTTATTAAATCTTACATTTTTAAAGTAATAAATAATTCCTTGCCTTTTTTTTTCTCCTTTCTTGTAGCTCCTGGAGGCACACGCATAGATGACAATGACAAGACCAAGATGACCAACCACTGTGTATTTTTTGCAGATGAAGATCATGATGCCATTCGAAATTATGCTCAGGTCAGTAAAGGCATAGCTGATTACTGTTGTCCATTTATATGTCAAAAGAGTTTATAGTGGAACATCTGCAGACTGTCTAGGCTGCACTAGGCTAGCTACAGACTGGTTGAAAATCCAGTTAATCATTAATCTGCCCTAACATACACATTTTAGGTAAGAAAATAGGATATCTAAGATAATGTGATCACAGTTGGCAATGCTTTCTTTACAAAAAGCATTCTCGCTTATCACAGTCTACCATTGGTTGAGTCTATTTCTAGACACCACCCTTATTAATTTTGTTAACCTTTTCTGTGTGCAGACTGAAATATTTATATGAGCATATTTTGAGAAACACATGAACTGTATCAGAAATTCAGCTTTTGTAAGCAATGGTGTGTCTGGCAGGACCAGGGCAGTTTACGTCTCCCTGTACTCACACTGGTGAGGCCACACCTCAAATCCTGTGTTCAGTTTTGTGGCCCTCACTACAAGAAAGACACTGAGGTGCTGGAGAGTGTCCAGAGAAAGGCAGTGGAGGTGAAGATCTGGAGCACAAGCCCTGTGAGGAGCAGCTGAGGGAGCTGGGAGTGTTTAGCCTGGAGGAAAGGAGGCTCAGGGGTGATGTTATTGCTCTGTACAACTGACTGAAAGGAGGCTGTAGCCAGGTGGGGGTCAGGTGGTTCTCCCACATAAGAAGTGGCAGGGATGAGAGGAGATGGCCTCAGGTTGTGCTAGGTGAAGTTTAGATGGATATTAGGAAAAATTTATTCACTGAAAGAGTTGTCAAACATTGTAGTGGACTGTCTAGGGAAATGGTGGAGTCACCAGTCTTGGAGATATTTAAGATATCTGTAGACATGGTAGCCCAGGGCCATGGTTTAGTGGTACTTGGCACTGCTGGATTAGCAGTTGGACTCAGTGGTCTTAAAGATATTTTCAAACCTAAACAATTCTATAAAGTACATGCATGCCAAAAATTATAAAGCTCGCACCTCCAACCTTTAGTTGCATAACTACTTAGGAGTTGGGCGTATATTCCAAGAGCTTTCATTTCTCCTGCATATGTGATGTGTAATTTCTTCCTGCAGGGAAAAAGCTTGCATGAATAGGCCTATGTGCAATTAATACAAAAACCTTAATACAAAAAATGAACCCTAAAACATTCTTGAAAAGAAGCTAACTTTGTGTAACTCCTTAATGGAAGGTGGTAATTATATGAGAAAGTACAGTAAGAATTCTGTGGAAAGTTCAAAGCCACCATGCAATTCTGGATACCAATAGGATTGCATAAAAATGCAATACCCTTGCAATGGCCATATGTCAAAACTCTGTTGTTAATCATGTATATATTTATCTTTTTAAATCACTAGGTATTACTGGAATGCTGGAGACAGTGATTAAAAACAACAATGCTGCTGTCCCTGCTAAGGTGTCTAGGGTGCTAAGATCCTGGAAAGGTGCATAGTTGATTTGAACAGTGCTGAGATCAAAATCTGCATTGGTAAAATGCAGATTGGTCTTGTTTAATAGCAGAAAACTCCTTAAAAAACATATTTAATAACCTAAAATAGTGAAATATTCTTATTTTTGGAAAAGGAGTCTATTTCTTACACGTCAGCTTTATCATCTCTTAAAAACACAGTATTTTGTTTCAGGAAAATCTCTGTTGTCAGTGAAGGCAATGATTCTGTCTTCCTGAATTTTAATATTTTAATAATCTTTTGAACAAAAATTGACAGTACCAGTCCTCCAAGGAGAAATTTAAAGTAAAGGATTGCATATTGAAAAATGAAAAGAGAGGCTTTGCTTCAGGATTTAAAGGAGTGGAATTTTCAATTAATTCTCTGCACTTCAAACCTAAAGCCACCAAAATAAATGATCATTTTGTAATTAATGCCTGAAGAGATGTCCTTTTATTGATTTTGCAATTTTTTCATGCATAATGAAAAATAGAGCTCTTACTGTATTATGAAAATGTGGAATTAGTCTAAAATAATATTTAGATCTTTTTTTATCTAGAAGATACCTAGAAGGTAATTTCTCACTCTGGCTCCCAAATGAACCAGTAGTGTGGCTGGATTTTTGTGGATTTACTTATGGAAACAATTAAAAGTGAAAAGTCAAGTCAAAAGACTGAAGTTAGTATTGATGTTGTAGCAGATTATTTGCATATGAAGTCATACTTCTGTCATTTACAGAGACTTAATATGCAGAATTTTGTTTGGAAATATTAACAAGAATCTTACATTTTCGTCTTCTATCTTATTTTATTAGGATTCTGTGTGACTCTACTTCTCAGCATGGCTGCACTTGATTTTCCACTTTTTCTGAGCCAAAATACGACCAGTTAGGATGTTTGGATGTATTTTATATTCTGGAAAGTGAATGGAAGCTTTCTAAACCTAATTTTCCTCCCTCCCCCATCCAGTGTGGCAATAAAGTCATTTGTTCCCTACATAAACCTTTTTACCTGTGACAGTGAGTCATATGCTTTGTGCCTTTGTACAACAGTGCAAGTGCTGATTTGTTTATTTAATTTCTTATCTCTTCCTTCTTCACCCTGAATGAGCTCTGCACCTGTGCTGCTTCTGGTTTCATAATCTGTGGTCGCATGATGGGAAACAAATGGTCAAAACTGGAGAACAAGTGGTTCCAATAACATAGTTGTTGTAGAAGCTTTGTTCTTCCTTTTTCTCTGGCAGTAGTGTGTTTTGTTGTAAACCTTTGTTAGTTGATTTGCCAAGATGATTGAAGATGCCCAGCATCCTGACTGCCTTGCTCCATCAGCCTACAGCTGAGAGCTTCCCCAGCGCTGCATTACTGGGTGAAGGGTGCAATTACCCTCCTTCTCCTCCTCTCCCCTGCTGTTATCTATGGATAGGATGAAAAGTGGAGAAGGAAAAAAACATTTTGAGAAATAGGAAAATATTCAAACTGCAATAAATTCTCTGATTCAAGCATTGCTCTGTAAAGCAAGAATCACAAAATTGAGAGAAGGGTGTTTCATGCTCTCCATGTGGCAGACTACACTAGAGAAATACCATTCTGCAAGCTGCTTGTTTCCCTTTACTTTTTTTTGTAAAGAAAGATGGCTGTAATTGTTGCACTTTTTAAGTTAATCTGTGTTTGTCTTTAGGTCTTCAATAAACTTATCAGGAGATACAAATATCTGGAGAAAGCATTTGAAGATGAAATCAAAAAGGTAATGTTGATGGCAATCTTTGCTGGAATGCTGATGTTTTTTACTGTATTTATAACATAATTGTATATGTACGAATGTGGTGCTGTTAGGTTTTATTTAGCTCTACTGGAAAAGAGGATGGAATCTACAGGAGGCAACTTTTACTCTGCAAATTCATCTCTGTGGGAATACTGCAAGAAGCACTTGCTGTAGAGTATTTCTGAATTAATGATTCCTTTGGTTGCTCTGACCAAACTCACTTTCTTATTCCAGACTTTTTTGTGCAGAAGTTTGATATACTTTGGGATATACCTCTTAATGAGAAGTGGTATTACTGTATTGAAAAGAGAACATCTCTCTGTTGTTTTTCCAAAAGAAAAAAAAAAACCAAATCTGCTATGCAGAATGTCTCTTGATGTATGAGTATTAAACCACTCTTGCACTGTGGAATGAATCCTATCCATAAGTTTTTTGTATTTGAGGCCACAGATATATGTGTAAGAGTGGCAGAGTGCTCAGGATTTGCCTGTTAGACTGTAGTGGCTGTTTGTGGATACTGTTTGGTTTTGTGATACTGAATTCTAAGGAGACAGGAAAAGCCAGGGCAAAAATGTTTGAAAAACACCGTACAGATTTATTTTGTCTATTTTGAGTTAGTAGTAATAGATGTAAATATATTTTTCTAACTGCCTCAGTAAGTAATAAACACTGTACTGTCCTGTACTTAATAGGCATGCTGATAGTGGTAAAACCTGTCCCATGACTAAAGTATCATGTTTGTTAGATATAAAAACATGTTTTCATATTATTTAAACATTAGAAAGGTTGCTGCAAGGGTCACATGAGGGCACATTTGGAGCTTGATACTTTACCAGCACTTCTTGTGTCTGAATTAATTTGGCTCTGATTTATACATTCTTGCTCATACAGGAAATTATTTTTACACTTGTGGCCAGCATGCCTATCAACTGATGCTGATTACTCAGTACATCATTCTAAAGACCTAAATTTACCTCTATCCCCACACAAATCTAATGTTCCTGCTGTTAATTACTGTAATCACTGACATGAGAAGCGCTGACTCACAGCATTCAAGTTTCAGAGAGTGCTCAGCATATTAAGCAAGTGCCATGTCAATTCAAGCCGCCTCTGCTCATTTCTGTAACTTGCTTGGCTTTGCATCCTCTTTAGCTTCCAAAAATTCATTTTGCACTCTTAGTGACAAGATGAGACTATGGGTAATAAATAATAATTTAACTCTTAGTAAAGGATAAAGTACCTCTGATGTGAAGTTTAGCCACATGCCAGCTTGAGAGAAAGCAGTCATTTGAGATGCAGTGTGGCAGGAGCCAAGCTACTCATTGAAAGCCTTTGGAAACATCCTAGCCATGCCAGTGTGGGATCAGAGCAGGCTTGTTCATCTTGCAGACTGCAAACTTCACTTTTATGTACATGATTTTTGGATAGTTTTCAGTGTCAGGCTACATCTTCTATGACGAATCTTGAGATGGAGTTTGCAGTGGTCCTTGCCCGTGGGGAAATCTTTCCATCTGCCTGTCCATCACCACTCATGCTGCTGGTGTGAATCTTGGTGTGGCTGCTGGAAATGTGGGGTGTCTTCTCCTCCTCTGGTAATCCAGACCTAGAAACTAGGAAGGTGGTTGTGATTGTGTTTGTGTCTGTGTATTGCACCCCCACTCCCATTGCCCTTAAAACCCTTGAGGACTACGTGTAGGTGCCTTTTGCTTACCTTCTCCCTCCCCCTGCTTGTGTGAACCCACAAAGTGGCTGTTTTCTCATTTATGAGGCTGCAGGGTTTTTAACCACTTAATCCCTTAATCCCTGCATGCTGTGATTTGTGCAGGAGTAGCTGCCCACGGAGGTCCAGAAGATAGATAGGTTTTTATTTCCAGGAAGTGTTTCTGCTAGAACAGAGACTGCTGCAGTTAGTCAGTGGTTAGATATGTAAGAGAGTGACTCATTGATGGGGTTTTTTTGTGCATCATTGTCCCAGCAATGAAAGTGATGTTTCTGTCAGACTCATTAGGCAGATAGAGCATTTGGGGGAAAATAGCTCTTCTCATAGAAAAAGGTATGCCAAAAAGCCAAGGCAATACCAGCAGTTTCACACTAAAGAAGCAGATGGTGTCAGTGGGATTTTCTTTCAGGAGAGATCATCTTAAATAGCGGTATTTGCACAAGTATTTGCTTTATGTTTTCTAGATCACAACTTTGTCATTAGGACATGATTTTCTACCATCTTTCCCCTTTTTGTCTGCTTCTAGCTTTCAGTTGTTTTATTTCTTAACTCTCTGTCCTCAAAATTGCCAGTTTGCATAAGTAAACCATATATCTAAAGTTTTACATCTAAATTATTTTGTTCAAGCAATTTCAAAAGAAGACAAAGATATTTAGATTGCTTGCTTGCTGTGTTTTGATGTTTGTTCACGTGAGCATGGCCCAATGTACTGGCATAGGCCCATGACATTTTGCAATCATTTCAGTAAAATTCCAAGTTCCAAACTTGTGTTCATCTTTCTCTACATATGTATTTCCTTGGATGAAGAATGCAGTTATTATCTGTGTATTTAGTATGTTTGCATGTTTAGTAATTTTATATATAAACTTTTAAATATCAGAATTGGGATAAACTAAAAATAAGTTTATTTTTTGTCTTAACAGTGTTAAATATTACTGAGTTATGAGAGGACATCTGAAGTGATGTGAGATGTTGTGACGTCCTCTTTTGTGTTCCTATTTTCCTAATGAAAGAACCGTAAATTAAGCTAGGAATTAGGAAGTAAGAGGAGAATAGCATTCTGAGATTGAATAGGGAGTAAGCAAAAATGCTTTAAGTCAGCTAAATGAAAGGCAAGACGCAGTCAGCAGATATCTGTTGCTATATTAACTACCTTCTCTATTGCTGGCAATTCAGTGCTGTCTGCAGATGTGACAAACTGTCAGCAGCAGACCAGTTCAGATAATGAAGACATAATAAGACACCATGCTCCCTGTGTGGGTAGAGTTCCCTAATTTTCACCATTTAAGATTTCCACATCACCAAAGGTGATCAGAAGCACTTGTTTTTCTTGTGTGCTTTTTAATCTTGCATACGTTTACTTGTGTGCATCTTCTATGCCCAGAAATTCTGCTTAAAATACTTTTTCTTTAATGACAGAAACAACATGGAGCATCACATTAGATCTGGTCTTGTGCTTATTAGGTATTCTGAACTTCTGCTTATATAGTTGGGAATTCTTACAGATATCATAGAAATACAAAATTATGAGCCAGAGCTGCTCTTTTTATGCCTGGAATCAGTTTGTATCTAAGGAAGGCAGTAATATCTGTGCTTGGCTAACAGCAGGGAATCATTAGCTTAGAGAATGTTCTGTGGGTGGTTGGGAACTATTCTGAAATGTCTTGGACGTTTTGTGACTTCCCTACTGAGGTTTGTAATTGTGATGGTAAAAGAAGAGTGCTTAAATTAATCAGCAATAAAAATCTGAAGTAAAAACTTTAAAGTGAAATTTGGGTTCTGTTTCATGTTTTTAGAATGGGTTTATGAAAGGTTTTGGGTTTTCCTATCACCCAGTCACTCCCTAAATTATGTTTCACAATTGTTGGAAAGTATAGAATGTATCCTAGATATATTAGAAGAATTAGAAATATAGAGTATCCTTAAACAGCAGAAAAGGACTAGTCTAGGTTTGAGCTGCTTTTGAAAAGTAATAGTAAAACAAAAATTAGGCTAGTAGCACCAACAGTACTTTAAGTAGCAAGGATGTGTAGAAGATGAGGGTTCTGTTTAAGACATGCTGCAGTGGGATGCAGTTCAATAACACCAGAAACCACAGTAATGCTAAGAGACTTGCAAAGAGCGTGTTTCAGAGGAAGGGGAAGAAGATGAGACTGCAAACTCCACAGACGTGGTTTCATGTTTCAAACCTTCCAAAACATTTGAACAAATACAGATTTCTCAGAATTAGAGTTCATAAATTTTTGGTTGTCCTTCTCATAGAATCTATCTGTGTCTTGGGCTGCAGCTATAACTTTGGCTTTGCAGCTGGGTTCTTGCTTTCCTGGCTCAAATTTGACATGAATGGGTATAACTGTTTGTGATCTACACGTTACTGATAAAAGAATGGAGTTTAGAGCTCAGAAGTATATAAAAATCTGGTCTGTTGTGTTAAAGTGGTCAGTGTGACCACTTTCTTATCAAAATCCTGATCTATTGCTTATATTGAAGCAAAAAGAAAAAAAGATGTAAGTGGGGTACACAGAAATCTGAAGCCATTCCCTCCTTATTAACAGTCTCAGTACTTCCAGTAAAGAGGTCTAATTCTGGGATTTTTTTTTTTTTTGTGCAGATCTCATTTTAGTACAGTATTATTGATAAAGCTTGTATAAAGAAACCTTTAAATCCACAGGCTTCCAGTTTACACTAGGATTATATTGAAATTCTGTAAAAATGTTCTGTTTTCCATTAAATGTAGGCCTGGAGTTACTTTGCCTACACCATTATTACACACCAGTTCATTGCTGCATTTGGAAATACAGCACACCATTTGTTTCTCATTCATATATTTAGAATAATAACTCCACTCTTCTACATCCCAAATTTCCATACATTTTGTGGTTGAGTCACAGTTTGCTGAAATAAAATTACACCTTGAGATTTGGTAGTTTCATAATTGTTCTTTTAAGATAAAAGTGTATGGCTGAAGCCCACTGAAAAAAAATTCTGAGTGATTTGTCTGTGGCTGAGTCATTCAGGCCTATGTAAGCTGTAATTTAAAACTGATGCTATTATGTAAGTACTACCATATGAATGAGGTTTTTTTAGTTCTGTTCACAGATGCAGAGCAGAACTATTCATAAAAAACTGCATGAGATTTAATAACTTAATTAGTTACCTGTATTTTTAAAACATCACTACATTCAGGAAGCTTTACAGTTGTTGATAATCTGCTTACATATCTCAGAAAAGATCTCTCGCTGTCCATGGTAACAAACAAGGACAATGTGTAATATTCTGTCCCTTTGTATAGGTAGAATCTGGTAATTAAGAAATATCCTTAATGTGGAAACCTGGTGGGAATTTTCTATCAAAAGAGACTGTTTTGCTGTAATTGCATTTGCTGCTCATTTAGAAAAGAAAAAAGGGTGTCCTGACAGCAGGTGGTCAAGACACCTTTTTGGAGGAATACCATTTCTTCTTCCTTATGAAGAAGAAAATGAGAATTCTTTTTAACTCTGGAAAATTGTATCTGAAGTACTTTTATTTTTTTTCTCTTTTGTAAGCTAGCATCTGGTAGAATCAGCAGCTTTTTGCATTGAATGAAACTGTCCTTTATTGTCTCCTCTCTTTTTTTGCCATCACCCATATTGTGATCACTAACAAAACATTAGGAAAACATTGTTAAGAGTAATGCCATTGAAAAAATCTTGATTTTGCTTGACTTTTTTCTGATGTAAAGCAGAAAGAGCATAATGTACTTCATCAATATGTTCTCAAGTCAATAATTTTAACATATAAAATAAAGATTTTAAAAATAGACTTAATTGTTATTTTTAGAATTACAGTAATTTCATGACCATAAGGCGCACCAGACTATAAGGCGCACCCCCTGGGAGTCGGCAAAATTTGCAACTTTGTAGATCATATAAGGTGCACTGGACTATAAGGCGCACTTTTTTTTTGCAGCGAGGCTCCGCCCCCAGCTCCCCCCGTGCGGTTGCTGGCCGAGCCCCACCTCAACTCGGCAGCCATGGGCCCCCGGGACTGCCTCCACCCGGCAGCCATGGGCCCCTGGGACTGCCTGGACCCGGGAGGGGGGGTGCCGCGGGCCCCCTGGCCCACCTCCACCCGGCAGCCATGGGCCCCTGGCCCGCCTCCACCCAGCAGGGGCGGTGCCGCAGGCCCCTGGGCCCGCCTGCAGCCGACTGCCGTGACACTGCTGGCTCCGCCCACGGCTCACAGCTCACACTTCTGGTTTGGCGAATTTCACAACTTTATAGATAATATAAGGCGCACCAGACTATAAGGCGCACTTCCGGGTTCAAGGGAAAATTTTAGTTAAAAGGGTGCGCCTTACAGTCATGAAATTACTGTAAAAGGTATATATGTAGTTCAGATCTTCCAAGATGATGAGATTTGTATTATTTTTCTCAAGCTATTTGTTTTCTATTGTATTTGGTACTGGGAATGGCAAGGTCTTAAATCAACCTGTGTTCCTGTCTATCCTTCGTTAGTTTTATCAATAATGTCTGAACTTGAAATATAATTCTTATTTTAGCCAGTAAAAAATCTGTTGTAATTGTACTGTATTCCTTTCCCTAAAAGAAAATCAGGATATTTTCCCATCATTGTATTGTTTGCATGAGCAATAATTTTTGAGACCTAGAAAACAAACTGTAACTCTGTGAGGCTTAGCTGGAAGTCTGAAGATGTGAACAGGCAGGCTTCTGTCTGTGATCTTGTAAACAAGCCTGTGGCAAGTACTTTTGTCTTTACATATATGTACATATATTTGGAGAAGACAGGTGTTTTATACCTGACTAAGACCATATTCCCCACACAATTAAAGAATCATAGAATGGCTTGGGTTGGAAGGGACCTTAAAGACCATCTAGCTCCAAACCCCCTGCCATGGGCAGGGACACCTTTTACTAGACCGGGTTACTCAGAGCTCTGTCCAACCTGGCCTTGAGCACTGCCACAACGGGGCATCTACAGCTTCTCTGGCAGCCTATCCTAAAGCCAACATCACACTAAAAATTTCTTTCTAATATCTAATCTAAACCAGCTTTCTTTCAGTTTGAAGTCATTCCCCCTTTTCCTGACAGTATCTGCTCTTGTAAATAGTCTCTCTACATTTTTTTTTTGTAGGCTCCTTTCAGGCACTGTCTTGTGTTCTTAGAGAAAGTGAAATTAAAAGGGATCAGTGAAATGACACCAGCACGCTTCTGGATAGATTTTGATGTTGATTGCTATAATTTGCATTGAGACTTCTCAAGAAATAAGAAATTAAACTGTTAATATTGATTTCTGCCTGTTGTATACCTATGCCTCAAATATATACTTTTTTCCTTGTCTGGCCTACAGCTCCTGTTGTTTCTTAAAGCCTTTACTGAGACGGAGCAGACAAAACTGGCAATGCTTTCTGGCATCCTGTTAGCCAATGGGACTCTTCCAGCTACAATTTTAACAAGCCTCTTCACTGACAATATAGTCAAAGAAGGTAATTTTCCATATCTTTCTTCTTATCTTAGCTTTTTTATAGGAGATGTATTTTATTGCAACATATTAAATATGTTGCAATAAAATGAAAGTTGGAAACTTTTGACCATACAGCAGAAATCAGTATTTTAAAGTGGAAGCATATACAGACAGCAGTGCCCAAAATACTTTGTGAAATCTTGTAAGAGGCCAGACAGACAGAAAAAAGCCACATAACAAAAACAAACCCCAAAGGATTTATGGTTTTTTGCAAGTCATTTTTGTGTGTGCAAAACTGTAGAATTTATGTATTATTGTGGTACTATAAAGGTGTGAAGTATAATATCTATTCCTGAGATAGATCTGCTGGCATTTCTTCAAGTGTTGCCAATATCTTGTGAATGAGAAGTGGGACAGAGATCCCATGGAGGCCAATGGGATATTGCAGAACAAAAATCAATTCCCATTTTGCTTTCGTACTACTAGTGATCAGTGACTGATAAACTTTCTTATTTGTGTTTCTTATATGATGAGTAAAGGAGTTCTTTCAGTCTTAAGGTACAATGCCTTTTTGAGATCACTTTTTTTAAGGATTTTTGTTAATATATTTGTAGCCATCTACTTTGGAGTCCTGATTCTGCAACCGCTTGTTCAACAATTTCTTTCTCTGGCAGTTCTGACTACCTGATATGATTGCAAATGTACTGGTAGTGTTGTGCAGTTTACATGACCTTTCTTTGGTTTTGTTAAAGAGTTACATATCAGCTAAAATGTATTCTAATTTTCATTTTTTAAAAAATTATTCTAACTTCATGTTCTTATTTACAGCATGCTAACCACTACATTTGTCTTCTAAATGCTGCAGAAAGAAAAGCCACAGCTGCAGTATTGCTCTGTCATCACTCACAACTTTTGGAATCAGAATTAAACTAGGAAAAATCTCAAACAAAAGCACTAATCCATGTTTTTAGGGTGATTGTCTGCAGTGTGATTAAATGAAAGTCTTCCTAGTTACGGGAAGACAAGATGCATTGGAAAACTCAAATTTTTAAAAATCATCAAAATTGTTATATTTTAAATTTAGCATTTTAAGAATACAATTTTTATTTGCATTATGAGCTTATGTTTCTAGGACCCCAAACTTTTGCCAGAGCTTTCATATACTTTTAGTTCTTGTTTTATATGTACTAAAAATGTATTCTTGACAGAATTTGAGGAAAGATTGTTCAGTCAGTATTGTGGGGTAGGTATTTTATGTGAGAATAATTGAAGATGCAAAGATAGTTTAAAAATAGGGAACAAAGCAAGTAGATCATACATTAATAAACTCAATGATTTCTTTGATTTACAAAAAAAGCAATGCTGCAGGCAGGTGAGGTTAAAATACATGAAGAAACAATTAGGTGAGCTGAGGGAGTTGTTGATCAGCATTGGACTTGTAACATTGGCTGGGAAATGGCTGAAAGTGAGATGAGGGTAGATTGTGTGTATGGGAGATCTGTCAAGTTTGAGTGCAAATTTAATTTATTTTTAGATTACCTTATTTTAGTGTTGTCTGTTATATATAGATGGAAAACAAAATAATATTTCATGGATTGCTGACATACTTGTAGTAGAGATAGAGAAAGGTCTAGGTGGTGGTGGAATCTTCTCAGGGTTAAATGTGCCCTGTGCTGGCAAAGTTATGCAAATACAAAGAGCAGCTAAGGGTTAGTCGATAAAATAAATGGCTGAAATTACTTTCTGCAAATAAGGGAGAAAAAGAGCGAAGCAAACGAAAAGAGAAGAGCTATTTAAAGGAAAAGAGTGGCAGCACGTGCACAGAGTTTAGGAACAGGCCAGTGATAAACTTGGGCTGTAATGAGAAGCAAGTTTGAAAATATGTGGGTAGTGAAGCCCTAGAACAACCTGTCTCTGTCATGGTGTAATCCCAGCCAGCAGTCAAGCCCCGCACAGCTGCTTGCTTGCTCCTACACCAGCAGGATTGAGGAGAGAATGGGCGGGGTAAAATCTGAAGAACTCTGGGGTTGAGAGAAAGACAGTTTAATGGGGAAAGCAAAAGTTGCACACAATGAAAACTAAACAAGGAACTAGTTCACTGCTTCCCATGGGCAGGTGTTCAGCCACCTCCAGGAGAGCAGGGGTCCATCACACGTAATGGATGCTTAGGAAGGTACTTAAAATGTTCACTTGCTTCTTCTCCCCACCTGATATATGCTGAGCATGATGTCATACAGTCTGGAATATCCCTGTGGTCAGTTGGTGTCAACTGTCCCAGCTCTGTCTCCTCCCAACTTTCATGCCAGCAGGGCAGTTGGAAAAGCAGAAAAGGTCTTGGCTCTGTGTAAGCCCTGCTCAGCAATAACAAAAACATATCTGTATTATCAACGCTGTGTTCAGTATAAATCCAAAATAAAGTTCTATACAACCACTGTGAAAAAAATTACCCCAGCTGAAAACAGCACACCCTTTAATACTGGTACTGGCATAAAACTTATTTTGTTTTAAGCTAAAGCTAGGAAAAAAGTGTAGGATACATCTATTAGGACAATGCTTGGTGGCAGAGACCATTCCATTCAATTTTGGTGTTGAGCATATAAGAACGTGGATATGCTGAAGTGTTTGCAGTGGAAGTTATGCCTAAGTCACCTACTGGTTCACCAAGATTTGTGAGTCTTGGCTAGTCAGCTTGCAGCACTTAGGTTTGCTGCATCTTGTCCAACATTTAAAACAAGCTCAAAGAATTTGCCAAGCCTGTCTTGGCATGGCATTGTGCATCCCTGGTTCTGTACAGCACTTCTCTAAGGATCGTGTCTTATGACTAAGCTCCTGAAATAACCTTGCCAAAACTGCCATAACAGTCAAGATGTGTAAAGACTGTTAGTGAACTTTACAGTGGTCTGGGAATAGTCTCTTCTGTTCTTGTTTGGTGACTCCTTTAAGTCAAAGTATCCTAGAAATAAAAATAATTATTATCTATCTATAAAGGTGCTAAGAGTGATGAAGCTCCTTCTCACCAGTAGGTCCTTAAGAGCTAAGAGCTTCTGGACTACCTGGAGGTGAGACCAGAAAACTGCAGTGGCCAACTGTAGCATAGGATTGTGCTGTTCATTATGCATTACCATTATCACTGCCTTCAGTAGCCCTGATGTTGGTATGAGTGTAGTATGGAAAATCACAGCTGACCTTAGGTGACCTTCTTCAAGGATGAACTCCATCTCTGAGCCCTTTCAGCTTCCTTCAGCTTCCTGCAGTGGAGAATGGTGCAGCTCTAGGAAATAAGAGGTGTGGGTTTAATGCTTTATTAACTCCTCTGGGAAATCCACAGCTAGTAGAGGTAGAGTTCATTTCATTTAATACACAAAATTTGTGTATTTAATTAATAATTAATACACTAATTTGTGCCTCGAGGAAGGAATTTTTTCACTTAAAACAGTGTTTGTGCCTGGTACAACTGGCTACTAAATGCCTCCTAGGAGGACATAGTACTATCAGTCACCTTGAAGTTGCGAAGTTATTTCACCCTATTCTAGGATTTGCTGAAAAAACTTTTGAAGATATGGGGTTTTTTTAAGTTCTTGTTCCTGATTATCATTTGTTTTGTGCCAGTAGTTTCCTGTTGGTTTAATGCATAATTTTTCTTTTTGCACTGTACTCAGTCTGTGAATTGGGAATGTAGGAAAAATAATTGCAAAGAAAATCTTTGAACAGCTGAATGGAGATGGGCAAAAAAGATTTTCAAGCAATCTAGCATAATTCAGAAAACTAATTTTGCATTAGAGAAAAAAATAGGCGTTTCAGTGTGATGTGTTTGTTTCTGTTGTCATAAATGTATTTTCATTCCACAGTCTTGTAACTTTTTTGTAACCTTGAACTTCTTATAATCAACTCTAATTTATGTTGAAAATTGCTGAAACGTCTTTTGTCCTTTTCTCTAATAGGGATTGCAGCCTCTTTCGCTGTAAAGCTTTTTAAAGCATGGATGGCAGAGAAAGATGCCAATTCTGTTACCTCTGCTTTAAGAAAAGCCAACCTCGATAAGAGATTGCTAGTAAGTACAATATATTTTCAATAATCTTTATCTCTCCCAGGGAAAAAGAAGAAAATGAAATGCAGATGGTAGTTTGCTGTAAGCATGTTAACTCCCCCTCAGACTCTGTTAGCATTTCTAAAATGTTTTTAAACACAGCAATATTGTTATGGCTGTAGCATTGATACAGGTTCAGGAATATTAAGTATCACATGGTTTCACATTCTGTCTCTATTTTTCCTGTAGTCAGATGCCTTCTGAGAGACTGTATATATGGGACTTGGGAATTAAATAAATGGGTTTTGTTTTCTAACCACTGCTAGCAAAACATAGCAACAAATGGGTATGAGAAGCTATATTTCTTTAAATATGATTTCATTTTGTAAGTAATATACAAAGTATAAGGAATTATGATTAGAATTTAAGTTTTTGAAGCGGCAGTGTTTAAATAGTGTAGTGAATGAATAGTAAGCTAATTTTCTGCAGCAGTAGCCATCTAGGTATCATAAATGGTCCTGCAGCGGTAACAGCAGACTTAGCAGGTGTAGTGCAGGAAGACTTTCAGCCTTAGGAATCAAAACCTGTGTTCTGGGTTTGTAGCAAGGTATTCAGAGAATATATGAATATATAGCAATTTCATGTGCCTTTTTCTCCCAGTATTTTTCTGAAGATCATTTAGGGTTTTTTAATCCTCAGAAGGATTGCTGCTGCAATAATCAAGTCAAACACGCTTGCTGTGTAGCACTGTCTGAAGACTGTAGTATTTCCTGTTTCTACCTCAATAATCTATAATTAAGCAAGTATCTTTCAGAAGTGAAGCAGCTTCCCACGCCCCTCCATGTCTTCAATTTGTATTTGATTTTAAATGTCCAAGTCATACATAATTTGCCATTAAGATGGG
Source organism: Catharus ustulatus (assembly GCF_009819885.2). Lineage (NCBI taxonomy): Eukaryota > Metazoa > Chordata > Aves > Passeriformes > Turdidae > Catharus > Catharus ustulatus. The sequence goes on from NC_046221.1 coordinate 30,647,811, forward strand.
AAATGGGCTAATTACACTGTTTATTGGGGAGGGGAGGTGAGGAAGAAAACTGCATCTTAATTCTGTTACAAGCTTGACTGACTTAAACTTTCAGCTGTTGGCTCTCACTAATCTTCTCTATTAAACAACTGTAAAGTATCAGATGATGTTGCCTAGCATAGATACCCTCATGAAAGTTTCTTCTTAATCTCATGGATTAAGATGGAAAGTCATCAGCTGCTTTGTTAAAAAGAAGTGCTATCCATCCCACAGATCATTGTTAGGACACCAAGAATGGATGGTAAGCAAATGCCATGGAATGCTTTCCAAGATGGGGCATTTTCTATAATGTTTTTAGGAATAATTTTAACTTTTAACTTTTCTAAGTAGCTGGACTTTAATAAATTGACAGTGTCTTTTAATTAGAAATGCCTACAGGAGTTAATATTAACAGTACGTAGTAGATTTTGTGATTTTTGTTAAATAATGCATTAGTGGTGGGCCAGGCTGCCTGCCCACTTATGTATTATTGAATGTATTTTTCTTAAGAGATAAATGTGTAGATGCACTGGGAGGGTGTGATGAATGTGCTTTGCCTTTGATGGCTTTACCATCTATTTCTTTATACTTTCCCTTCAAGACTCTGGAGTCTGGAAAAAGTGTGGCTCCTCTTAGGACTGTTTTGAGCAACATGTTGGGCTCATGGCTATTCACAAGTACATGCACTTCACATAGAGTGGATATTAGCTTATTTATGTAACTGGACGTAATTTTTTACCTCCACTACAGTGAAGCACTGCAATATGAATGAAGTGTTGACTTTTCCAGTGTGGATACAAGCAGTGTTTTAAGTGAAGTAACAGGTTATTCCCACTGTTCATTTTTTAAAAATGTTCTGTCCATTCTTTCCATTCTGTCAAGAATCATAGTTGGTTGTTTAACAGAGAGCATTCCTGTCTTTTTAGGAACTATTTCCAGCCAACCGGCAGAATGTGGACCATTTTGCCAAGTATTTTAATGAAGCAGGTCTAAAAGAGCTCTCAGATTTCCTTAGAGTTCAGCAGTCACTGGGGACTCGTAAAGAACTTCAAAAAGAACTACAAGAACGTCTCTCTCAGGAATGCCCAATTAAGGAGGTAAAAGTGGTTTTTTACAACTTTCTGTTTATATAATCATAATCAAAGACTTAAATCAACATTAGGTAGAGAGGAACAGATTTCTTCTGTTTTTCTTTAAGCTATTTTAATTTATTCATCGATTCACTCTGTGCTTAAGACTAAGGAAGACAAATATCTCTTGGATTTCCAAGTGTAGTTAGTTGCCTGTTGGGTGCGGGGGGAGGTTTCCTTATTTATCCGTGAGAATATATTTCCTTAAACTGCACTAAGTGTTAGGTTGGAGGGGAGGGACAAAATCTTGTTGTAATTTTGTTACTTAATACTTCTACACCATGGTGTTTTAAATGACTACAAAGTATTTGGAAAGTCAGCATTGTTTCTGGTTCATTGGAAATGTCCCTTATTTCCTTTTCCAGGTAGTGCTTTATGTAAAAGAGGAAATGAAAAGGAATGAGCTGCCAGAGCCAGCAGTGATTGGTCTCCTTTGGACCTGTGTCATGAATGCTGTGGAATGGAACAAGAAAGAAGAACTGGTTGCAGAGCAGGCCCTCAAACATCTAAAGGTGTGTGCATGGATAAAGAGGAGAAGAAAGCTGTGAATTCACAGAATACATTCTTTGGCTTTCAAGTTTTTACCTGTTTAAATACAGATTTAGATTTTTGAAGGCTGATGCTGAGCATACCAAGCATTGTGTATAGTCTAACTTCAGTCAAATGGATGCAAAACTGAGGTAGTTCAGCTCATAGAGTGCCCTGAGTCCCACAGTGCCAGGGCAAGCCAACGTGGTCACAGCCTGAGCACCTCTTCCTTGTGCTTTCCCAGGGTGCCAGATCCCTGAGAGGCTCCTTGCACTGGGGCAGGGCTAAGCAACTTCTGGGACTCTGCCTGCTCATACTTGTCAAGTGATGAGCCAGGAGCTGGCTTGGGAATGTGTGTACATCCAGTGTGATTATTCTCTGATCCAACTACTGTCCTTGAGGATGAGGGAACTGCATACATAGAAAGACAGACTGCAATATTGCAGTACCACCATTGCATGTTGGTACCAAAACTCTAAAGACCTTGGGATAGAAAAGAAACACCAAAGCAATGCAGAGACATCAGTCACTGCCATCATTGGTGTTCCTCATCTAAATCTGAAGTAATTGTGCAGTGCCAGGCACTGGATCTGAGAGAAGAGGCTTTTCAGCAGACTTAGTCTTTTTAAGCAGGTAATCTATGACCAGAATACTCTCTCACAGCCAGGGCTTCAAAGCTTTGCCTCGGAACAGAAACAATCTGGGCTTTATTCTTTATGATAAAATAGATGTTTCTTCATATTGGATGTCTCTCCATACTTGGGTGTTCCCAAGGACTGGTCCTGTCCTTTTGTCTGAATTTGGTTTCCCAATCAGTAATCCTAGAAATGCAGTCGCTTGGGGTGTTGTGTAGTCTTTGATGGGAAGACTGAATGCCTTCAAGTTTTCTCAAGTGGCTCAAATAGCAGGAGAAAGACAAGATAGTTTCCAGAAGGAGGAGAGACATTGTTTTTCTTGTTCTTTTGATGTAAAATTTGATTATCTCTCTTTGAATTGTAACAAAGTATCCATTGAGATTTACTGTCTAGTACTGCAGGGCAAATTAACAAATGTTTTCTGGAATATTTGAACTCTGGGAAAAGAGAAACATAGCTGCCTTTGTACAAATCCTGTTGACTGGATGTTTAGTCCTATGCATCTCACTGACCCAATCCCTTAGCTATGTATATATCCCAAATGAATTAGGGGTATCTTGCTATATAAGAAAGGCATCTTTCTAGGTACATCCTCTTTCTAAAAACAGAGGAAAATCTGTATTGGGTATTTACTATTTGCACTCAGGGATAAGATTTTAACAGAAGCATTAGAAATAGAAATTTAGACTTTGACAGCTGCTTCTTCACAGTTCAGTCTTCAAAAATGAAACAGTGTTTTTCACATCCTTCTTTCAGGATAAGTGGAGACAGATCGTGGATCCTTCTTAGGGCTTTCAGCCACTTCAGTGTATGAGCCAACTCCAGAAAGTGGATTAACAGTGTTAGGATGATACAGAGCTCAGTTCTGTGTCCTCCTGTGTGTCAGTGTCCCAGGAAACAGTTAGGCAGTTGCTTTGACCTGGTACCATGACTGGGATGTGTATAAATACATACTTGATGTGTGACATGCCAGATGGTGGGATTTATTCTTCTGTGGCTCTAGCTGACAGGTAACTTTGACAAAGTACATTGCCAGAGCTTTGGCATCTGGATACCAGTCTCTAACTTACTAGATTCTTTCAGTAAGTTGTGCTCAAGGCACCCCTGAAGAGATGTGTCAGAACACAGAGTATTGACCTAGTTTACAGATCTGAAAAAGCATTGCTGTATGGGTGGCTACCTAATGGTAGGCAAGCAGCAGTACTCAGACAGTGCAGTAAAAGTCATGTCTGCCATCCATATGGAAGGACTAGCAGGAGCTGACCTCAGGAGGAGACAGGGCAAGCTGTTCAACCCTGGATCTCACAGAATAAGCTCCTCATTGTCCCAGTAACCTCACTGTGACACTGGGTCTTAGTGCCTCGACCTCCCCCAGTGCAAAGAAGAGATGTTCTCTATGGGTGAGGAGACTCTTCAGACAATTCTCACTGGGGGCAAGGCTTTGGTGAGCTTCACAGACTCCCTCCCTGCTCCCTAACATGGCACAAACGGAAAATAATGCCACTTGCTCAGCCTGCAATGTGAAGAGAGCTCCTTAGTCAGTTAGACATTTGTGAAACTCATAACTATGAACCTGTACCAATTGAGAAGTGAGGGAGGAATGTGAAGGGATTAAAGTCAGATGTGGCAAAATGAAGACAATTTACTTCCAAACTGATAACATAGGATTTTTATTAGAAGTTATTAATGTTTACAGACAGCAGCAGTTCACAAACGTGTGGATGGGGGTGAGTTCTGCTGATGGTGTTAAATCAACTGCACTGTATATTGCTCTGCCTCCCTGCAATTTGCCTAGATACCAGCTTGATGCTACAAGGGCTAAAAAGGGAAAAAGAGCTGCTCAAGCCTGCACAAATTTTTCAGTGCTATTACCAAAGCACTGATGTTGTTTCTAAAGATGTGACTGTACCTGCCAGGAGTAGAAAAACTTGGCCTGTGGTGTTAGCTCTATCTAGCCATTTTAAGAGAGTTTCTTCCCAAAGTACTAAATACCATCAGCCTGCTGAGCTGCTCGTTGCTATTGTGATTTCATGCTCTCTTAAATAGCTGATAATTATTGTAAAACATTCTTTGGAACACCCTTTCAAATTTCAGTTGATTTTCATGTGTTTTAGTAAGTATTGCCATGGATCATATTGGGTAAACCCCACAGGATTTAGCCCCTTGCAGAGAGGTGCTGAAGTTTTAAACATGCCCATCAGTGCTGTGGGTGATGGGTGGTTTGTCACCTAAGACCAGCAGCAGTCCTGGTCACTCAGACCAGAACTCTGTGATACCAGGCTGTTGCAAATCCAGCTGGAGAATGCCAAACTGGGGGTTACTGAAAATTTGGAAGAAAGACTGAGCTGATAAGAAATAGTAATATGTAAGGAATATTTGACTAGGGTCTTTGAAGATCAAAGGTAATTTAACTTCATCTCTGAAAAATGCTCTTAATATTACCCTAAATTTAAGATTGCAATCTTAGCTGGACTCATCACAGGCTAAGATGACAGGAAATTAGAGAGATATGGACATAAACACTAGCTTTTAAGGAAAGATATGGTCCTTCAGCATAATTTTTAGTTTTAAGATCTGAAATAAGAGGGAAAAATTGCACAACAAATAAGTTTTTGCTGTATTTTTTATTATCAACTCCAGGAAAAGACAATGAAATTTACTATTACTGTCTTGTCATAGTAACATTAGCAGTTAATACTGTGCTTGGAAAATGTTGCTGTTTACCAAAGGTTGTCATGATATTCTTGACTGTGGTAATGAGAAAAAATAAGGACAGTTGATCAGAGTCAGCTTGGAATAATTTACTTTAATTCAGTTTCCTGGGACTTCTAAAAATCCTGTCAAACTGGAGACCTTTTTCCATGTATTTCAACATGGGATGTCTTACGTTATGAACATCTGTAAAGTATCACTCCTGAATGAATAGAATGCTGCATTGTGAAATGTATGACAGAAGTAATGCCAGATTGTGGGCTTTATAAATTGATTTTACAGAATTCAGTAACTAAGTGGTACTGAATTTTAGTTTACAGCATGCAGAACATGCTACAAAAAATCATGGATATTTGTGTGTATGCATTGTATGCGTTTTAGAAAATGCAGTGTGCAAGTAAATCTAAAGTTTCAGCAAAACATGTTCAAGGATGACATTCATGATGTTTACTCTAAAAAAGTTTGTTTATTTTTAAGTACACTGACATGCATTTGGGTTTTTACCATCTCTTCCTTTCAGCAATATGCCCCCCTGCTTGCTGTGTTCAGCACTCAAGGCCAGTCGGAGTTGATCCTACTCCAGAAGGTGCAGGAGTACTGTTATGACAACATCCACTTCATGAAAGCCTTTCAGAAGATAGTGGTACTCTTTTATAAAGGTAAAAATATATAATTCATTGTTGTATTCTGTGCTTGGATTCTCAGTGTCAACCACTCTCCTATGATGTTTCACCAGGTAGTGCATATGAGAAGGCTATGTTGGTGTTGAACTCTGGAATGCTTTGTGCTTTGATACTTCAAAGGACTGTGTGGCAGCAGGAAAAGCCAAAACAAGCCCTTCTCTCCCTCTGTGTCTTTCGTACCATATTCAAGGAGCATAAGGAGGATCAAGCACTGTCCAGTCACTTCAAATGCAGTTTAGTCGTTGTATAAAACCAGTTCTAGGAAGACATTTCTATAAACTTCTGGCAGATTTCAAAAGTAGATCAGAGCTTGATTTTAAGAAACCTTGAAAGTACAAACCCTCTTAGCAGGAAGATTTTTCAGGGATTTGGAGGTTTTTTTACTCACTCCCTATCAGAAGGAGCTTTCCTCATTCTTCTTTTCCTGCCAATTTTTTGCAGGTGCCATAGTTTTGATGGGTTTCATTTTTATTGTGAAATTGACTTCTTCACAAGTTTATTCTGATCAGGTTGTCATAGAGACTAATGCTTTTGCACTGCGTGTGACGGGTGGGTGCCTAACAGTTTGTTCTGACGTTCTTGCTATAAATAGTTGGAGGAGAAAAATCAGCAGGAGTAGGATCCTAATGTTGATCTTTGTTCACCCTGTTGAGTCCAGGTACATGTTCAAGGCAAATGAGTTCCAACTGTTAAAATAATTTCATGGTTTCAGAAGGCAGAAGGAAGTGAGTCATGTGGATTTATTTCTATCCTTCTTTCAATATAGCATGGCCTCAATGGTAAATGAAAAAGCAATGCACCTTGTCCTTCTGCCCTCAAATTCTACAGTTTGTAAATACTGTTAATGACTGTAGAACAACTTGAAGCTGCAAGCTGCAGCAATCAATTGATTCAATTTTCTTTCAGAAAGAACATTTGCTTCGGACATGGTGAATGAGAGGTATAATTGCTGTGCATTCAGAGCATAACTGATGGTCAAACCAGAAATAGTCTTGTGTGGGATTGCCTTCAGAATTTTTGTAGATTAATTACTGTGTTAACCTGCAAGAGCAACCCTGACATTCTAAAGCATTTAAAAATTAAACAGAAAATAAATCACTGAATTGTATATTAAACTTAACGTGCTTGAAGAGCCTAGTTCCCATTTACTCTGCTCATCCCATGTGCTCTTGTTCTGACTCTGGAGATTACTTGGGCAGGCTTGTTCAGAGGGCTGAGAAGACTCCAGCCTCAGCACTACAGGTGCCACAATACAGTTTGGGACTCACGTGATGTTGGAGCTACCGTACGGTCTGTCCAATATGTGCAATATGTGCTGTGCCTGTACTCCTGCTTGGAATATCTGGGGCGGGTGTGCTGCAGCACCTGCCTCTGCCATCTGATGCAGTCATGCGGCAGCACGGCTGCCAGCCCTTCCTGGCCCCATTTAGGCTGAAGCTGGATCTGCCCTGTTTGACAGACCTGCTGCCTGCTGGCAACTGCTTGCCTGACCTTACAACCACTGCCACAGGGCCCTTCTGGGTGCTGGATGCAGGGAGCATCAACTCCATCTGGTTTTGGCAGCTTTGGAGTTAAACAGTGTTCATTAGGTGAGGACATGCTACTTTGTCAACCAGGGCAGATTCTGGGAGCACTAGTCTTTCAATTCCTGTTTCTTCTGCATGACTCTGTTGAGCTTTAATGGCTCATGGTGTGGTTTGTGCAGTGCCTTGCTTCCTGCCTCTTCTTTGTTTCAGTGTTGGTAGATTTCACCCTCTCCTTCTCCCCAGTTCATATCTAACCACTAAAAACAAGCCATCAAGTCTTTTTAGAGACATACACTTTATTTAGATAACTTCCCAATGACAGCATATCTTTTGTTTCCTAATAGCCGAGGAAAAAATCCCCCTAAAGTTTTACTGGCTGTGTCAGTGGTGAGGCAACAGCAGACAGCCTTGTTCCCCTTTCTGTTGTTCTTAAGTGGAACATGCACAAGATCTGGAGAGGTTTCAGGGTCCCTAATGAACTTCATCTAGTGACAAATAAAGGTATCTGAATATCTGTGAATGGGCAGATTAAAATGCAGTTTTGTACCAGCATGAATGTGGACAGTTTGTTGCTTGCTTGTTACTCATTATGAGGGAGTGCTTCCTGGGCATAAAAATAGTCAGCAGTGATGATAGGCACCTAATGCCAGTCACGCTTTAACTAATTTAGTTCTATGACTACTCTTATCAGCATGTCCAACATCTTGAACCTCAATGCTTTCCATATTTCCATCATGAAATAGCCCTTGGATTACTTTCCTGTGAATTACCTGGGAATACCTGAACATGTTGACAGCTGGAGCTCATTAGCACCTAGATCTTGATGCTAAAAAAGTCTGTGGTGTTGATTTTTTTTTTTTAATTTCTTATTCTGTCTCTAAACAAGAAGGAGCTTCTGTTTTTTCCCCAATGGAAACCCAAGCCCTATTTTTCCTTGAGTAGCAGCAGCTTCTTACCAGCTTGTAGGTATAATTTACAAAAGTAGTTCTGTAGCTGGTTAAAGCTTGTTGACATCATCATCATTATTATCATTTGTATTTTAATTACTACTATCTACCCTTGTGTTCCTGAGACAGTATAGAAAAAAATAAGCTGTCCGGTTCTATACTGATCCTCAGTTATAATGTTGCTTCTCTGGTTTTCACTTAAAGCCAGGACAGTTGTTAATCTGACAGCTGCGTTTTGGCTGAGATCTAAAAGCCAGTAGCAAAATAAGAATTGCTGAATTCTGAGTGGCACTCAGTAAGTTTGCTGATTTCATTGCTTGCATTGTAAGATGTATGTTGTTTGTTAGTTCCTTGCAGTGTGTCCCTTAATTGTTAGAAAAATAAGCACTGTTTTTATTGGAATACATGCTATATATGCATATCATATTCACCTGTTGATCCTTTTAGTTTATTCTTTATGTCTATCCTTGAAATTTCAAATGTGAAATCTTGACACTGTTGAAATTAATGGTCATTCCTTTCATGAGATCAGAATTTCATCCTTTGAATGGCAAGCACAAAGCCTCTGTGTACTTTTTCATTAGAATTCAAGACAGCATTTACAAAATACAAGAAGAAATAACTGATGGCAAGTACACGTGAAGTAGGTTTGAGGCATAATTAAACCTCAGAGATATTCTTTTGCAGTACAGCAAGTGATGCAGACTGACAGAGATTCTCAAACTCTGTAGGAAACACTTAGAAGAATGGAATCTTCAAGTTCCACTTCATATAATATTTTTGGTTTTTGATGGATCACAATTATCTTTAAATAGCTTCAATATTCAAGTAGTTTTTGTGGTACTCAATACAAAATTTTCCTGGGAAGAGCCCAAAACAAACCAGAAAGGCTTTAACTGTACAGTGGGTGACATTCCTTGCATTGAAAGAACCCTTGCCTGAAGGCTCTGTTCTCCCAGCTGACTTAGCTGCAATAGAGTTGAATTTTGCAGACTGATTGACTATGTTGGCAGCTGCCAGGGTGTGCTTTTCCCTTTACTGCCCGTGGCTATGTGGTTTGAGTTAAAAGCAGAAGTTCTCTTGAACTTGGGTGATTGAGTGCAAAGCTGAGACCTGAACTTCAAGTAACTTTCCAGTTAACCCTGGAGAAAGGAGACTGGGCTGTTCAGTCTCCCTGCTCTGCAGCTTCTCCCTTTCATGAGGGAGGCTCTGGCTGTGGGTGGTTTAAGTGGCAGTTGGCTGCACCTGCAGGAAAAGCATCTCTCTGGGGCTGACATCACCTGGGACTGCAGTGAAAATGATGTGCACACGCCCACAAACTGCAGTGCTCAGCTTCAGCCATTAAAATATATCTATAATCAACTTTAATGAGGAATAACTATATATATACAAAATGAGTCATTCCCTTCATCCTCCTTCCGTTTTCCCTTCCCACTGCTTCAAAGCAACTTAGAGGTATGATTAAATACACCATGTCCCACATGACTGTTGAATTGAGCATCTTTGTGCTGGTGGGAGAATGCCATCCCTTATGAGCACTGGAGGCATGAATGTATTACACATAATATTTCTTAGAAATTAAAGGAACATTGCAGTTGTCCTTTTTGTAGTCCAGGGCATTTTGTTCTTCTCTGTTAGGGTAGGAGGTTTATTGCCATGGAGTTAAATACAGGCAAATTTTTCACCTTTCAGACTGGCAAATGTTTTAATCTTTGAGGCACACTGTGAGATTACATGTTGCTTTTATCAGATTGGGGTTTTGGGAAGGGAGGGAGAAATTGCACTTTCCCCTTTGGCAACAAAACATCGGGCTTACAGGCTTCAAATAAAAAAAAACAGACTTGAGTCCTATTACTTTTGAACTGAGCTGTGTGCCTACCTGGAGGTGCTTCCTTGTATTCCTTCATAATGTGACTTGTCATGCAGCAATGGGCTTCAGCACTTCTATACAGCTGCTTCATACTTGTGAGTGTCCACAGTGCCCCAGAGCTTGAGCTGGGAACAGGGTTGCTGTACATGGGTTTTGTTGTTGTTGTTGTTTTTCCTGTAATCTCTCCTGATTTTCTTTACCTGTCCTTATGTGTTATACCCTGAGTAATTTTGCAGATGTAGTTGTGTGAACTTCAGTACTCTGAGGTAAATGTAATCTTTTCACACCCCCTTTTACATTAAACTGCAGGTTCATGAGTCCATGTGAAATATTTTCAGGTTTGCTAAGTTAAAATCCAGATTCATTAAATACTGTAATGCCTTTGAACTGCTGCTAAGGACTGCCATCAAGTATTTAATGCAACATGTTGGAAACATCTTTCTTGTCTCCAGCATTTCTGTAACATTGGAGAAAAAGTTCATTGTGGCAGGTTGTGATTTCAGGAAGATGGTGGATTTTGTGCCTCTGGTAGGTTCACTAAGCACAGTTTGTATGTACAATTTATAATGCAAAAGCCTAGAGCTAGCTCAGTCCCATTTTCCCTGTATTTTCTAAGCATTACTGTCAGCTGCAGTAAACTGCAGAAGAGGTTTTATTTTGGAAAAGTGCCTGAGAGACAAGGCAAATTTCCAGTCAGATGCACTTACTAAATTCCTAGTTTTCAGGGAGATTTCATGTTCAGTTCCTTTTGAATGTCTTGGAATAGTTTTGATTAAGTTCAAACGTATCCCTGGTTGCTTCCATCTGTTTATTATTCAACAGCATATGTGAAATGTGTCTCTTCTGTCTCATTTGATCAGATGCTTTGGGGTTTTAGTGTCATTTATTTCAGTTTGTCTTCTTCCTTTCCCTGCCACATCTGCTCCAACTTTAGGCTGAAGCAGAAGGTGATGGTCAGGGTCGGTGCCTTGGCAAGCAAATACCCAGTGGGTGGGTGGTGGGACAGCATCAGGAAGCTCAGGGAAGTAGTGAAGTACATAAATGTGTTGATTTTGAGCAGGGAGGGTAGTTTGTTCAAAGACAAAAAGAATGGAAATTTTAATGAGGTGTAGAAAGCTGTTTTTAGTCTTTTTATAGAACAAATACAGTTTGATTTTTTTATTGTTGTTGATGTTGTTGTTTGTTCTTCCTCTTGCATTACATAACTGCCAAAATGCCATTGTGGATTCCAGATTTTGCCTCCACAGCCATCAATTACTGAGATACTTGGCTTGGCTGGATCACAGGAGCTTTGTCCTGGGGCTAGAGGTCTGTTGCTAGACCTAAATTTGCATATGCTGGTAACAATAAGTGTCCTTGCTATTTATTAGTGTTTCTTTATTCTGAATTGTACTCAGCCTCACATGTCCTCACTGACAGCTATTTTATTCCCGATGCTTGACATAAAAATGTAATCTGTGCTCTCCATCCAAGCCAATCCCTTAAAATAGGAGGTCTGAGTAGTGACCTTAAAACTTATTAGCTACAAACAATATAAGACCTTTAGGAGGAAATGATTGCAAAAAATCCCTACTGACTGTCTCTTAAGTCAGGAGGTATCTGTCACTTCATACTTCTAGAACCATGCACCATTCTCTGATAAAACAACAAGAAAAAGCATGGTAATTCTTATTGTGGTAACTTCCAAGATGTGCAAGCTGATTATTATATTTCTTTTATCCAGCAATCTTATGTGGTACATTTAAAACAGATGAATAAAGAACTCTTCTTGACAAAAGCACAGTATTTGATATTTTATTTTAAGCCTAATTCATTACACATTTTGTTGCGTCTGGAACCCATTATATGCATCAATATTCAGTATTTGTAGCCTAATATAGATCATGCAAAGCTTATTCCACTGCAATCATATTAGCTTTATGCTGCCTTTTAAAAAAATCTTTCTCCTCTCATGTTCAAAATCTGCTAATCTCTAAAAAATACTTTCTTTTTTTACAAACACTGATCTGTATTTCAGCTGATGTTCTGAGTGAAGAAGCTATCCTCAAGTGGTATAAAGAAGCACATGTTGCTAAAGGCAAAAGTGTTTTTCTTGACCAGATGAAGAAATTTGTGGAGTGGCTGCAAAACGCTGAAGAAGGTATGAGCTCCTTTAAAGAACTATGCAAACTCTTTGCAAAACACTTTTTTTTCAACATTTTAGTTGTACCAGGATATGAAGTTTTCAGGACTCGAAATACAAAACAGCAGGCATGACAGTCTCAGTTGTTTCCAAGCATGCCAAAGCCTAACAACACTTGTTCCTTTTTTAGTGATTATGGTGTCCCTGTGAAGCCCTTTATTCATTGGGTACCACTTGTCTATAGATAAACTCTTTTTGCTTCTGCAGGGAGGAACTCTGCACTGATGACAGCATCAAGTGCCTTGGTGCTAACACCTGCAGCCAAACAGTTTTCTGTCTGTGCCTTTTTTGCAATTGCCATGTTTAATGGCATATAGCATGTTCTTGCCTGTGCTCTGGCTCTTGAAGCTGGCTTTAGCTGAATGGTCAGGTTAACATAATGTGGTCTGTATTTGCTGCTTTAAAGGGGTTATTTAGAAGGGGAACTACTTTCTTTAGTCCCTAACTTTCTTTTCCTCATGTTCTTGATAGGAAAATACTTCTACTGAATAAGTTATCTTTTTTTTTTCATGGAAAAAGAATTCCCCATTAGTTGGGAATATAAATCCATGTGTAATAGATAGGGATAGAATTATTAGGCTTCATTTGCATCCATTTAATATAATTAATTTTATAAACTTGGAGGGAATATGTACTAGTGACAAGGAAAAAATAAAACTTAGCAGCAATTCACATGTTCAGATGGCAGTATAAAAATGGCAGCTGCTTTCACACTTGAGATTTTGAATGGGCAAGCTTGGTCAAATTATGCTTTCTTTTTTTCCCCCTTTTAATTTTCTGCTTGTATGCCTCAGTTGCTCTTTATTTTTATCCTTTCCTGCATGTCCCCTCTGCCAGATGTCCTTAATTACAAAGTCCAGTACAAACGGAGACAAAATGTTTCTGTAAGAACACGCAGACCATGTTTGCTCTCAGAAATCTGATCTATGGTGTAATATTTTTTGGCAGTGAGCCCTTTCCTGTCAGGTGAACATAGAAATGCAATATGATGCAAAATAGCTTCAGGTTACAAAACCAGCATGTGTATTTCTGCTTCTAGGTTACTACTACTACTTCTGCTTCTATTACTAAATGAACTATATCTTATGCTATAGAAATCATTAGAAAATTAGTTTTGTACATGTTTCATGCCTCCTGTAGGGTAACACCACTTAGCCTTTCTAAATAGGCTGGATGGTGATGCCGATACTGGTATTTGCAAAGCAAATAGTTTTAAGGGTGCTTCCTGGATGAGAGCAGTACAGTCTACTTCTAGAGATTAGAAGAGTGAGCAAACAATACTGATCCTTTATTAAACTCAGCTGTACATTTTGTGGCTCTGTAGATGAGGACCAGAATCATTCATAACAACATGGTGAAAATTTTAGTGACAGATCTGTAAATGAAGAGCTCTACCATAGAGGGCAGCAGAGTAAACCTTCATCTCAAACTGTGTATTTCTTTTTTGTTTGCTCTTTTTGATTTGCCAGCCTTTCCTAGGAAGTACTAGGTGTGGTGAAAATTTTCATTTTCATTTTGTAAGGATATGTTGTTATTTTTATAGAATTATTCACATCATTGTCCTTGTGCAACCTACATGAAGTGTTTTATTCTCTTCTCTTCTAGAGTCGGAGTCTGAAGGGGAGGAGAACTGAGGTGGTTCCACAAAGCACAGTCTCAATCTAGGTTAATGCCAAATGCGCTTGGGAATGCCATACTGTTCAAGCAAAGAGGCTTTACTTCAGTGTCATACAGAAAACTATAGACTAGACTTTCCTTTTGTTTAGAAGAATAAAGGTTTTTAATGGAGCCCTGAGGCATTAGATGCTTTACTTGGGACTCTACCTCTGGCTCAGTGTACACTAACTTAGGCAAAGACATTCAGCAAGGAGCCATATAGAAAAAATGAAATTAAATACTTATGGACTCCTTTTTATTAACGGTCTTTTTCAGGTACTATGGTATATGAACACTCCAATTTCTGTTTATAGAACTGTTTGGTCTGTGTTTGTAGCTCAATATTGGCTTGTGTATGTGATTTGACACCACCACATTTTTTTGAATAAATGGCTTTTATATCTTAGTTTTGTGGTATTAGTGTGTATGTAAAAGTTCTGGCTTCCCAAAGTTTTTATGATTCTTCAAGTAAAAATCACACAAGAATAACAACAGACCATTTTCATACTTCCCCAGAAAAATCAGCAACTGTAGTAACTGGTGTAGAGATCATTGTTAAATCTTTATTCCCATCCTTACAAACAATTTCAGACAGATTAACAATATTCCATAAAACAAATATTGATTCATTCTGTTCCTTAATTCAAAGAAAATGTACAGGAACAAATGTGCGGAATCCCAGTTTTGGAGGTACAATTTATGCAAATGATATATAGAATAATGTGCTCTGCTCAGTCCAGACTACACTCAGGTTTTTGGTAATTGCTGAATTTCGAAAGAGAAATTGTCTCATTTTAGAAGAATTAACTTCAAAACATACATGACTAGAAGTCATTACATGTGAAATATAAAATTTATTTACATCAGGTTTAGAAAAACCAGGCTTGTATTGTTACAGGGGAAAAGCATGACAAGGCATAATCAATTAATGAAGTGGTGTATTTTGTCATTAAGAACCAATAAGCTAACAAATAGTACAGATTTTTCTGAGGGAAAGTCAACACTTCATATAAACCTCAGATAATACGAATGTGTCCTGTCTCAGTATGTATCTAGCTTTACTGTAAACAGCAGTTAGCAAGTGGAAATCAAGTGCTGCTGAGTGCCAGCTTTCCATCTAGTACAGCATTTATTTTCGTAACCGGTATAGATCTTTGGAAGGGGAAATATGGCATGGTGATGTTTCCAATAAGTTCGACAAGACCAGAGCCAGTCATATTAAAAAGCAGAACTGATGCATTAGCTGCATACTTTCCATTTTAGTCCTTGTTATTACAGAAAATGAATTTGCTGGGCATGAAAACACATGCACTGAACTCTGCAGCTGTGACGTGGTAGTACTGAGTCATTGATATGCAGCCAATATTGCTAAAAACATCTTAAATTAAAAATTGCCGTTTCCTGAGGTACTAATGATTATTTATTTTGGTGTACCTACACCCATTTTTCTGTATAATGTTAAACTTAGGCCAATCTCAAAGGTGCCAATCTTGAGTAGTGTGCAGAGATCCCAATCCCATTTCCCTGCAGTAAGGCTGCCAGGGAGAGCCAGGCACAGCTGCGGGCTGGCTGGGCCATCTGCTGGAGACAGAAATCATCGGCTGCAAGAGCACTGCGAGGCTAAAGGCAGCAAATCTGAGGTGCCTGCCTCAACTGTGCCCCCAGCACACTGCAGGTGAAAGCAAAGCTCAGTCGATCCACTGCATTGAAGTTCAGGTGTCTCCAAGCCAGGCGCCAGTTGTACGTGATGATTGTTTCAGGTCCCTGCCAAGTTGAGATATTCTGTGACTGCTGACACAGTTGTCCTAGCTCCATTTATAGTCATTGTGTTGGAGAGAAATGGGTGTTTTTAGCACAAGGCTGCTGGCCAAGTTGAGACTTGTGAGTTGGAGCAGGGTGAGGAGTTGCACTCTGGGCTGACAGGAGTTGTTCACTTTTCAGTCAGGCCATGCCCAAAACCCAAACGTCTTCTGTGTTCATATCATGCCTAATGTTGTTGCTCCTGGGAGCTCCTCTCAGCTTGCCCTCCCCCAGGAAAATTATTAGGCACTAACAGTTTCTGAATCTAGTTTTCAGGAATTTTTCCCACTTAATCTCTGAGATCAGATGGGAACTTACATGAGTATTTTTTCTTCCAGCATTTCACATATATGCTGGTAGGTAGGGGCACATACAAATAGATCTGGTTTGCATCAGACTGAATGTCAGTACAAAAGCATATTCTGATAAGGTTTTTCAGGAAACCTGCAGATTAGAAGCTGAGCAGAGTTTTTGATGTGACTCCCTTCAGGGGAAGTGCCCTTCCCTTGAAGCCTTCAGAGAATGTGTATTTCAGTTTAAAATGTTCCCAACCCAAGGAATTTCTTCAACACAGCTCTTGAATTAGTGTTCCTCTGCTAGAGAACTCAAAGCTACATTCAGCACCAAATGCATGTTTTAAATATGGAATCAGTTGTC
This sequence comes from Catharus ustulatus, assembly GCF_009819885.2. NCBI lineage: Eukaryota > Metazoa > Chordata > Aves > Passeriformes > Turdidae > Catharus > Catharus ustulatus. Next base: position 30,664,155 of record NC_046221.1, read on the forward strand.
TCATAAAAATAAAAAGATACTTAATAGAAAATGTGCTTCACATAATAGATGGCATTCAATTTTGAAACTGCGATCTTAACTGTACATATTTTACTTTACAATAAATTGCAATAGGGTGCGCTTTAAAATGGGGATTGCTGAATTTGAAGGTTATTCTTCTATTCTGGCCTCTCCCTTCTGAAATCATGCTGAGGTTTTTAACTAAGAAAGCCAATTACATTGCTTTAAAACATTCTTCTGGTGTACAAGTGCTCTCCAGGAGAGAGACCATCCTTGGGATGTAACAGTGAGGTTTTACAGTGAGGTTGGTTAAAGTGCTGGTTATGAATCTGAAAGGGCTGACACAGTTCCTATTTCTTGCTGGTCCAACTACCTAATTGCATTGCAGCCTTGTCTTAACTATGTCGAGCCCTGTCAAAGGGAGCTTGCAGCCCACTGCAGTCAGTACAGTAATTTCACGATTACAAGCCACACTGACTATAAGCCGCATTGCCAGCTGTTGGCAAACATTTTGTTCTTTGTCCATACACAAGCTGCACCCAATTATAAGCCGCTCTGTCGTTCTCAGTGAGGACCTGTGTGCAACAAAGTTGCCAAATAGTAACAGAATTGCGGGGTGGCGGGGTTTACTGGCTCAGCTCGGGCCGTGAGGGCTCGGGGCTGCTGACGGGACCAGGTGGCCCAGCTCGGCGCTGCTGCTCGGCAGGGCCGCTCGGGGCCGGCCGCCGCCGCTGCTGGGCTTGCTCACCCTGGCCCGGTGCTGCCCCACGGTGGCAGGGGGGCATGGAGCCCACCAGCACCCGTGGCGGTGGTGAGAGGCGCAGATGGAGCCTGCTGGCACCCACGGTGGCGGCAGGCAGGGACAGGAGCCCCCTGCCTCCCCTCGAGCTGCGGGGCCAGCAGGAGGGAGCCCACGCCTTCCCCCCAGGCCACGGGGATGGCAGGAGGCAGCTCCCCCGCCTCTCCCCTGCCCCAGTGCTGCCTGAAGGAGGGAGCTCCTCCGCATCCCCCCCCTCCCCGTACTGCCTGCACGAAGCCTGGCTCCACCCGCTGTGAAACAGAGTAACTAATTTGTAACAATCGCGTAAATGCCGGATTTTACTGGCAGGTGCTCGACTCGGCACCTCGGTTTGCACTTCTGGGGTTGGAAATGTCAGAAAATTATTCACAAATTAGCCGCTCCTGAGTGTAAGCCAAATTTCTGGTGTGGGAGCAAAATTTTGGTCAAAACGGTGCGACTTGTAATCGTGAAATTACTGTAATCCCACAGATCACAAACCATCATCAAGATAATGCTCCCTGCATTGTTTTCACCCTTACTGTGCTTTGGCTGATAGAGATTTACCCCCAACAAGGTGATGGCCTGCTCTGCCAGCATCCCCCTTTTCTGCTTGGCCAACACATCCCAAATCCAGCAGCCAGACCTGTGCCAAAAGGAGTGATGGAAAACTCCCCACCCTCATCCTTACGGCAGCTGCAGGCTGGCTGAGCAAGGAAGGCATTTAACACCCAGAGAAACCAGCACCTGCCAGGTGAGATCCCCTAGGAGATCCCAGGGTCCACTCCATGACCACACTTGGGAGAGGGAGGGCTATGTAGGTGATCTTGTGTGCGGCACAATTAAGATTTTTCCACAAAAGTGGCTCTTCAAGCAATATAGAGCCATTTTCTCAAGTCTTTAAAAGCCTTCCCCCTCTCCATTCCATTTAGTGACAAGGTAGTGTTAAATAATGCCTCATAAAAGGGTGGGTGTGGGAGTCACACACCCTTTAATGCTGCCATAATCCACAGTTTCGGAGGCAGAGCTCCGATCAGAGCAAACACCCATCACTGACTGAGCAGCACTGAGGGGCTGATGGACCGGGCAGTGTTGGAGACACTTCCTCCCCACTCCGGGTAACACTCGGGCTGAGGGTGTCTGGTGCAGTTCTTCATGGGGCTCCTGCTGCCAGCACAGCTCCCCAGGGGTGGTGCCTGGGTCAGGGCACAGACAAGCAGCTTTGGTATTTCATTAGCAGCAGGAAACAAGCTTCTTTGCATCTGAATTTGAGCAGCACAGCTTTATTTCAGCGCAGCTTGTGCACTTCAGCAATGACAGGCCAGCACTTCAAGGCAAGCAGGGGGCAAGAAAAGGTGGCCCAGTCCCTTATGTTCACTAATGTAAGGGAGTAGGGTTGCTGGACTCTGATTTTTACTTTGAACCCCTTTCTCAAAATGTGACCTACCAGAACCAGCTGGTTCAGCCTAGAGTGGTTGCAGATGGGGGGCATATGGTGAGTCAGTCATGCCAGGTTTATCTGAGCAGCATTTGGAGAATAAAACCTGTTGCTCCCAAGCACACCCTTAACTAAGGCCCTGGTAAACTACCTGGTAATTCTAACAGGTCCCTTCTGGCACCTCAGAGGCTTTTAAACTCCTGTCAAGAATAACTACCTTTAAAATCACATTTGCACTTAAAAACGGTGATTATCTAAAGTAAGTCTTGTGGGCTGAGACAAACCAGTCCTTTCTCAAAAAGAGCCACAAATAACATTGCATGAGTTTAATTGCAGCAACCATTCAGCTCTCACTGGATTAGTGCTGGTTATTAAGAACCAAAATTAGGACAAATTACATAAGTTATATTTTTCCAAAAAAGCCACATCTTTTGATTTTGAAGGGGGGAAAAAGCAAGGGTTGGCTTCTTCCACTTTTCCACCAGGCTTTTGGCTTTGTTTTTGTTATGACATTTTAAGCAAAAGTTTATTCTTGCTCCTTACCAGCCACATGGGCTTTTTAGCTTCATGTCAATGAAAACAAATCCCAGGAGGGGAAGTTATGCAAACACCTTCAGAAGACATGATTCAGGCAGGTGAGGACTCCTGGGCTGTGCATGTAACCTATATTTGGTCCATGTCACACTGGTGTCCTGGATGACAAAAATAGCTCACTTGCTATTTTTCCCTGACAGGAATCTGATTAACGCCACGGTGACAGTCTCAGTTTCCTCCCACGGAGGCCTGGTAGCTCACGTCACACCACACACTAGCAGGGGATTCAGGTGCTCCTTTCCAGTTTACCAACATTATTCCATGATGAGAAAGAAGTCCTCAGCTTACGAAACCTCAGGAACTCGAGTGGAGCTGTGCAGGTTGGAGTCCTCTCTCACCATGGCTCCCTGCTGCCCTGGGGCCCCAGAGGCCATGCTGGGAGAGCAGTGTCCTCAGTGCTTACCTGAGGAGATCCCGATTAGGAGAGTGAAGGGTGTTTTCCTGCTGCTTGTCCCACATGCATGCAGAAAAGAAATGCACTTCTCAGTCTCAGTCATCAGCAAGCAGCACCCATGCATGGCTCTGTTCTGCAGACATGCAGGACATGTCCCCCACCCATGGGAGAGGCACTGCTGGACTGTGTATGCCAAGATCCATCACCTCCAAGTCAGCACAAGGGAAGAGGACAGTGCTGGAGCTGCTAATGTGACACAGCTGCAGACTGACAGGTAACATTTTGCTGCTTGGCTCTGTCCCTCCCGTGGCTGCCAGAAACTCAATGGCCTCAACCCAAGTGTCTCATAGAAGAGTTCAATGTTATCAATTGCTTACTGTGTCCTACACTCACCACAGCTCTTCTGCTGGTGGTGTTGCAAGATTTGAGTGTCTGCTTCCATGCTGTTTGTACCCTTCACCCCACAGGACTGCAGGGAAACTGCAAACTGCTCTGGAACGTCACCAGCAGGGAAAAACACAGCCTGAATACCAAATTTCCCTGATTTAGGAACACACAAGAATAATTGAAAAAAATTTATTCAATCCACAGTGAACAGAAGCCTGTATCATGGCAACTTCGTTATAAGAAGATTCATTTGTGTTGCAGTCTCTCAAAATGCATCAGTTGCCTGAGATTTTTCTGTTTATTTTTCTCTGATGAAATGAGCTAACATAACACTCTCCATATCATTAACACTTAATGCTGGGATATTTGCATAGCACTGACAGCCATAAATTATGCTAGAAGAAATAACAAAACAGTATTGTGGATGTATCCCAGGACAAGATCAAAATAAGATTTTTAGCCAGACCTATGTTATTAAACCCACTTGTCTAGCTGGGACAAATCAATAAGCTTTCAATTACATTTCCTTTCCAGGTCCAAAATAGAAGCAGCAACCTTGAAAAAATAAAAACCGACTGAGAAAAACTGATCTAAAATGTAGTTAATTTGTATCAGTAAGACCACCCGAAAGAAAATAGATGGTATCTGTGATACTGAAGGAGATTCTAAAGAGAAATGAGAAGGCAGATAATTTACAGTTTGTGGAGTAAATAGGACAGTCAGTGAAACAAAAAGTAAAAAAATTGTGACAGAATCTCTCTCTTTTACTGATGACATAGCTAGAGAAGGTGAATTTATCATGAGACTTGCTGCCCATCCATACATCAACTCTTTTGCTTTTAGTCCCTAAAATCCAAACCCTTGGGATAACAGCAATGCTAAGACATCTTCTGAAAGAGCCTGGAGATGATGCTCTACTTCCACAACCAGAAATTTTTCTAGTCTAAAGAAATGGAAGCAGTGGAAGACCTGGAAGATTATACTTTTCCTACCTTTTGAAAATAGTTTTCTGTGACTTTATTAAGACAATAGTATTCAGGGATTAATAGAAACAACTTTTTTGTTATTATCACAAAAAGATTTTTTATCTTCTGCATTTTGCTTTGAGTTTGAGAAATTAGTGAATCCAGAAAACTGAACCTGTAAAGTTGTTCCAGAAGAAAAAATTAGAACTGATTTCTAATCAAAGAGTATCTCATCTGTACCCAGCTGAGAAAGTCCTGATTTCTCTCTCCCATCACAAATCACACATAATTCAATAAATCCAACATGGAAATGTCTTCTGCTTCCAGACAGATCACCTCCCACTTACTGTGGTTTCTCACCTTCCTCAACCTCACAGGTTGGCCTAAATTTCCAGAATGATTGAGAAAGCATTTTGTCACACTCAGCTAAATTTCTGGACCTGCAATCAGAGCTGTGTGCTCTCCCATGCTGCTGAAGAGCCTGTGCAGAGAGGCACGTCCTGCAGCCCTTCTCTTGGAGGAAGGAAAGAAGACTCCCCTTTCCCAGGGGCTGTGGCAGGCACCAATACCACTGCTCCAGGCCCCTCTTGGTGTCCCTCCAGCTGGCACAAAGCCTTCCTGCCGGGCCCAGGGGAAGCAAAGCGCATGGACCACATCTGGCACAGTTCCGCTGCTCCTCGGGGAAATGTGCAACGAGGACTAAAATAATCACAGCAGCCACATTTGTAGGGATGCAGTCCCTAGAGATCCCAAATAGGCCAGTAGCTTGTCAGGAGAAATGCCAGCAAACACTCCAAAGACAGAGAGAGACAAAGAGAGAAAGAAGCAGCAGTCCCAAGAGAAGTATAGGACAGTAAAAACAGGACAGGAAGATAATTCAGAATACCTGCATCAATCAAGGTCATGTGTTGTCCCTTCTTGCACCAAACAGCACTTATGTAACACTCCCATGTGTTACCCCTCTTAGAGTCATACCACATCCCTGTTACTGATCAACAGAGACTGCTTTATTTCCATATTTTTCTTCTATTTCATCTTTTAACAGCATTTTCTGCATAATCACATCCAAAGTTCTCTTTACATGTTTTTTTTTTGTTTGTTTGTTTTGTGGAGGTGAGTTTTAGTATTTTTATAACTGGCTATAATTTGGTGATTTTTGTAGCATTTGTGTCATATTTATATTATAATTTAGTGGCTGTTATAGCAACTAATTTCTTTACTAAGAAACTTTCTTGAAACAGCAGCTCACAGTAATCCAGTTTAAAGGATTCTTCTGGCAAAAGGCAGCTCAGATGATACCAGCACACATCTGGATGATTTACTTAAACTGAATAAAACTATCCTCCCTTCAACTACTAAAAAACTAAATCTAATGTTTTGTCTGTGTGCAACTTCACCTTTATGCATTACTAAACTTGAGTAGGAGGGATGAAATGCAAGAATCAGATGCAGCCAAGAGGAACCAGCATGGATAAATCAAAGACATGGATATATTTACTAAAGAAGTCCTAAAGGAACTGGTTCTCATGACCCTAAACTCCAAATGGCTTCAACAGGGTGTGGGAGAGGTCTGAAAGCTGTATGGGCAACTGACTGAGGAGAAACACATGGTGGTGCTGATGCTGCAAAGCAGCCCTGGAGTTTTAATGTGAAAAAAGCAGAGAGGAAAAGTGTGGTGTTCTGGGGAACATTATTCCTCAGAGAGGAAGCAAAAGGACAGCATCTTCCCATATCAAAGGAAGAATCCAGTAGGGACAATGTTAATAGTATAGCTAGGGACCTAAATTAAATTAGGGGAAAAGCACAAAAGCATGGCCTTCTACAAACACAACAGGCAGCAGAGCAACAACCTGCCAGTCCTGCAACAGTGGGAGGTCTGAATCATGCTGTAGATGACATTTAAGTTGGAATTTTGTTTCCATACTGAAATTCATGTTAACTTTTCTCACCAGAAGTCACTTGAAACATCAGGAACCCAGAGATATTCTGAATTCCCAAGGGGTTTTAGTCCAGCCCATAAAATGGAAGGATACAGATAACCTCCCAGGATGAACAAAATTATCTCATCACAGCCAAAGACACTTTCCTGTTTAGAGAAGCTGTTTGGAGACAGTATCATTTTATTTCTGAGCCACCTCTCACAACCACTTTTTACTGCTGCTAGTCTGTAATGGACAGAAATATATTCTTCAGAGGCAAAATAGCCCAAGAAATCATCCAGCTCAGGAAAATAATATTAAATAGATAAAGTGACAAAGCACTGTGAAAAAAACCTGACTGCCGAATAAAAATATCAAGTGTGCTCTACTCTCCAAATGCAGAGGGGCCTTGGTTAGTGCAGTGTTTGGTTAGTGAAGGGCACATGCCTTTGACACAAGAGTGTCAAACAAAATAATGAAATGAAGAACTGTCTTAGTAGTTAAGGATTTACCCAGCATTTGGAATAAATCCTTTAAGAGATCTTCTTCTTTGTTCTGTCAGACCTGTGACCTTACTGCCCTTTGACTCAGAAATGGAGATGACACTTAAGGAAGGCATTAAGATGCCTGTAAATGCTGGATGAGTTCTGACAGCAGAGGCTTAGCAGGGTGAAGTGGTGCTGTCTCAGCCCCAACATAGGTAAGAAATGACAAGCTGGTAAGAGATGTGAGGTCCATTCCTTTCTTTCTCAAAGAAAAACTTCTTTGCACCCATAGCCACAACTGAGACAAGAAACAAATCCTGGCCTGCTGGTGCTAAGAAGAGGGCCATTGTTAGAACCCTGGTCACCAAGAATTTTAGACTTTCTGTGCTGACAGGCACTGATCCCCAGAAGAACATTGCATTTGACCTGAGGCCCTGGAGAAGGCTTCCAATATTGAATAATAAAACCATAATTATAGGTGTGTAGTTTGAATAGAAGTGTGTAATATCACATGGTGGAAAACTTAAAAGTTTAAAGTTTTAGAATATAGTAATATAAAAAAAGCAAGATGGAAGTTTCAGGGCAGAAGCTAGTCCTTCCTCACCTTCTTCTTCATGACTTTGGGTAATATTGTGTAATTGAATAAAAAAGTTGGCATTGCAGGCCACAAGTGGTTGGTTATTAAGTTAAAAATAAAAATAATTTAAGTAGCATTTCTTAATTCAAAAGTTTATCCTTAAAAGACCTTGTAGGAAAAAAAATAAAGCTCAATTTTTTAGTTTGTTAACTTGAAGTTCTGTAAAATTCACAGTTTGTAAGACTATAATAATAATTAAAACTAATAAACATCTAAATCCAAACAGAAAATGCTATCTCATTCATTTAATCCCAACTCTAACAAAAAAAAAAAAAAAAGCACAACAGCTCATAAAGTCTGTCTCACTTTTGTCAGCCTGCTTCAATCATCACTTGTAATATCTGGTAGCAATCTTTTATCTCTCATGCCAGCAATCCGACTGAACAGGTGCAAGGCAGAACCACAGTGCACCCAGAGGTGTGAGTGCTCCGCATCTCTCCACTCCTTACATGACTGATTGCTTGTTCTCCCTAAACCATGGGAAGAAACATTTCCTGGGGAAAAACAGCCTGCAGGAGCACTTTATTCAGAGTACATATTACAGTAATTTCACGACTACAAGGCACACCCTTTTGACTAAAATTTTGATTGAAACCCAGAAGTGCGCCTTGTAATCCAGTGGTCCTTATATATGGACAAAGTTCAGAAATTTGCCAACCCAGAAGTGCAAGCCGCGAGAGACGCGTGCTGAGCCGTGAGAGCTGCATGACAAGCTGCGAGCCGTGAGCCACGAGAGCCACGAGAGCCATGCCAGCCATGCCAGCTGCGAGAGCCACACCAGCCAGCGCTGGGGGTGGGCAGGAGTGCCGGGGCCTGTGGCATGGGGAGGGCGCCTGGGGCTGCGTTTAAAGGCTACGCCGATCTGTGAAAAATGTTTGCAAATTGAGCACCTGACAGTAAACCCTGCAATCGTGGGATTCTGTTACTAATTCGTTACTTTGTTGCACACGGATCCTCGCTGCAAAAAAAAAAAAGTGCGCCTTATACTCTGGTGCGCCTTATATATGAATATTGTTCAGAAATTTGCTGACACCTGGAAGTGCGCCTTATAATCCAGTGCACCCTATAGTCGTGAAATTACTGTAATTTAAGGCTGGATACTCTAAAATACTGGTTCATATTTAAAATGGTTTCCTATTGCTGAAGCAGCCTTATTTTCCATCCGCATCCAGTTATTGCTTTGCCAGCTGCTATGTCTGTCTTGGTGGCATCCACAAGGAAGCAGCACCAAGCATGCTGCCAGCTGCCATGATTGGGCTGCTCTAAAGAAACTGTGCCATCAAGTTCCAATACACCTCTCGGAGACAAGCCACTCCTGTGGCTACAGGCTGGCAGCTCCAGAGCTGCCATCTCTCATCCATACACAGAAGGTGGAAATAAAACACAAGATGGTGCCAAAAATGCTTTCCACCTGATACTAGAAAGTAAAACAATTATTAACTATATGAAATTATACCATCATTCCACCATCATTTAAAATTGTCTGCAGAATTAATTTTAGATCTACCTTTTAGATTTGCTTAGACTTCAGTGTGCATTCTGTAGAGCACAGTAACTGCAAATACTCTACTTTAGGATTCTTCACTTACTTTCTTAAAAAAAAAGTAGAACTGTATAAAACCTACTTTATTCTTCCTTCATTCCTGTTTTCTACTCTTACCCTCTTGCAGAAAGGTTCTTGATCCATGTGAAGTACACAATTAAATGGAAACTGTATTTGCACATTGGCAGAACACTTCTCTTTGTCCATGTAAACTGTACAGTAAAAAACAACCATATATAAAAAACCAAAAAAACCCCAAAGCTTATACCTGACCAATTAATATAAAACCATTTTCAACTGATGGCTATCTTGATCAGCACTGACAGAAACCCATAGTTTCAAAAGGGTAAACCCTAAACTGGATTGCAGGTGAGAAGCCAGATGGTAAAAAAGAGACAAATCTTGTGACACCAAGAAGACACTTTGATGAAAAACAAGCCATGACCTATCAGCTTTATCTTTCTTTCAGAGAAATTGCACCAAGACAATTCGACTGGCAGAAAATTCCTGTGTACTTAAGGGATTAATTACTTATTGCAGATACCAGTATCTGACTGTCAGCTTGTGTCATGCCCCTAACACAGATGTTTGGGCACTGATAGGAAAAAGCACTGGCAGTAGACTCCATAAGCAGCTAACTTGTGGGATAAAACAGGAAGCTGAGTTTAAATATGTAAGCTTATATACTGCTTAGCTTACATAAAGCCAGAAATGCACTCCACACTAACACAAATGGGCTGATTTTCACAGTGATATGTGTGCCACTGCACTGGAGCTGGATTTATATAGCTCAAGAGCAAAGCAGAGAATTCAGAATAAGCATGAGACTTGAGGGTTTCACTGTCAAGCCCTGGGTTACCATCTGACACTTCAAGTAACAAACAAGGTTTGTTTCTTCTATTTCCATGTTACTAGATACTCATTCTGCTATTAGTGTCATCTGCTTGCAAGAAGACTACTGCAAAATAAAGACTTGTTCCTATAGATGATCATACTCCTTAGCATTCTTGTTGCTTTAAATTTTTATGCAAGGACCTGGTAAGCTTTTAGTGCCATCAAGGGAAAAGACCAGATGATGAAACTGCTTCCTAGCTTTTCCCAGCTTGCGCACAGATGATGGTGGTGATGCAGCAGAACTGGCTGGCAGCAGCAGGTTGTTTTCCTAACCAAAGAGTCATAGCTTTTTCTATATGCTCCTCACGCATGCTCAGAAGTGCTGAATTCACATTACTGGCAGCTCACAGCTATAGGTCTTCTGTTTGCAAGAAAAGAAGTTAGGCTAATCTAATGAGATATTTTAAAGAAAGATGACTTGCTAGAGGCATATAGCATTATCACTGAACCAACTGCTTCAAAATGTATGTCAGGTGTCTAAATTAGTTATGACACTGTTTTAAGATTTGATATTAGGAAAGAAATTGGGTTCTTCAGATTTAACTTCTAAATTGTGAGCCATTTACTGTTCATGATTTCAAGGTTTTGCTGATAACCAAACTGTCTATTTCTGAAAAGTTCTTACCTCACCAAAGGAGCACAGCAGCTAACTTTACCACAGCTAAGCCACGCTAATAGAGAAGAGAGACTATGCTTTATAGAAACCACAGAAAGAAGTAACAGATTAACCAAAACTTGGCATTCTGTCTTTCTCTTTGCCCTGTGAATTTGTTTCACTGGGGGATTGCCGATTTGGATGAAATGTCTCTATCTCTATCTTTCTCTCTGTTCTGTTCTTTAGCAGGATATCAAAGGAAAGTACCAGTCATGATATCACCGGGAAGAAAATTACTGTTCTGGTTCCTGGACAAATGACGTAGGAATGACAATGGAACTGTGTTTATTTAGTCTACATAGAAGGCTGGGGGTAGATCTTACTGCAGTCTTCCACTCCAGAAAGTGGAAGACTCTTCTAACTCCAGTAAGGAGCTAGAATGAAGACAGAGCCAAACTTCTCATCTGACACAGCAAAAGAGCAAGACAATGGCCACAAGTTGCAACAAGGTTAATTCTGATAATGGAAAGGTTTTCACAGTGAGAGTACTCAACCACTGGAGCAAATTGGTGTTGCCCTTCATCCTTACAGACATTGAAACTTTGTCTGAACATCTCTAGGAAAACTGCTGTGGCTTTTGAGCTGAATGTTGGATCAGACAGCTCCCAGGAGCCCCCTCCAACCTGTGTTCTCCATGGTTCTGTGACAGGCAAACATGGCTCATCACACAGCTCACATCCAAAGGAGGAACAGTGACACGGCCAACACATACACCTGGTGATGACCACTCAGCAAATCAACTTACATCAGAACCTTAATGCTCAGATTTCCTTTGTGATGCCCAGCTTTTCCCCCCACCCTTACACTTCCACCATCCAAGGTCCTGGTCAAATAATGCTCTTCTGTTCTGCTATGTACTTATAAAGGCTTAGGATTTCTGCTTCTTAGAATTTCTTGGAAGTCTCCCAGGGAATCACCTAGAAGGGATTCAGCAGATGGTATCCATTTTCCCTTGAAGAGGCGGTGGTTTCTCCAGAATGTGATAAATAGGAACTCTTCAGAATGCAAGGGTAATGAGAACCCACAGCAGACATAATATAAACCCAATGAAATCTGCAATTTATCTGAAAGCTAGTTACTCTCCCACAGCTTAAACCCCAGTGTTAGTCCACAAGCATTAAAATGTCCTGTTAATTACAGAGTTATTAACTTGTATCTGCTGTTGAAGTTTGCTGGGTTTATTTCAGACCTGAAGAACAGATGTGGCAGTGGGTCAGGTACCAGTATGTTGCCACAATCCCCTTCCCATGGAAACAAAGAATGATACACACAGTCTCTGAGAGGCTACTCTCCTGCTAGTTATCCACTTCTCCAGAGAGACACACAAGTGCCTTATACATAACAGGCCAAGTACGTTTGGATTTGTCTGAGCGAAGCCCTAGACCACTTCACTTCCAGGATCTTGAATTCTGCCTTTTTCTCTTCCAGACTTAACTAAAAAGAGCATTTCTGAATCCTGGTCCTCAATAGAAGGACTGGGCTATCAGTCAAGCCCTTTGAGTACTACTATTAAGAATACCATTATACTGCTATTTTCATCTTCTGGTTGCTTCTTTAATACATTAGATATAACAAATTCTCTTTATCCAAATCCTCTATCAGCTTAATTCAGAAAGGACTTTAAATGTCATGAAAAGTGATTCTTACAGTTAAGATCTTTAGAAATCCCATGACATAGCTTCTGAACTTATAAGTATTTGCCTCTTTTACTATTTTTAGCAGGCTGGCCTCTGAAATACACTTTCCCTTCAAAGTCTGTGTCCTGGGGCTGTTTTAGTTCTTTGTTTTGTTGTTTTGCTTTTTTTTCTCCCTCACCTGTCTATAAACTTTAGAGGGACAAACTTCACCAAGCCCATCTTCTCTGGTAAGCATTATTCATGAGACAATTCAAAAGATGTGGGCATCAACTGAGTTAACAAGGAGACATGCTATTGTTACACTGCGATGTTATTTTCCACCAGTGCGTGGTACATCTAGTGGGAATCATAAAGAATGGCTCAAAAAGCAAGGCTGGGCAAACAGCTGCTCCATCCAGCACAACAGTTTTGCACTTGCCTGTGGCTGCTTCTGCTTGAGTAAGTCTCCCTTCTAGGTAGTTTCCTAACAGCAATTTAACTTTCCGGGCTCAATCCAAGAGCTTTATGCTACTTGGATTCTGGTCAGAAAGTTTGTCAAAGAATACACTCATTATCTGTCTGTCCAAGAGCAAAGATGAACAAACCATTATTTCCTTTGTAACCGCTTGTTAGATTTATTAAACTGAACAGGAGCTATGTCTTTGTGCTTTTGGAGGAGCTAATTTCTGACCTAGTTGTGGATTGCTCCAGCCACAGTACTTAAGTATCCTATTTCCCTGTCCTAATTTCCCTTTCTCTAGCTACAATGCTCCATTTCACCAAATAAATAAATAAAAATGCCAAACAGTTTTATACATTTTTTTTTCTCTGCAGAGAAGACTCTTCAATTCAAAGAACACAGACAAAATTTTTCTACATGCCAGGCTTACCTCTCCACTGTGTCTGGCTCGTACTGATCATTAACAAGAAACAGCACCACAACACTTTGTCTGTCAACCTGTAAGGCAGCAAAGATCCATGCAACAGCTCTGCCTACTCATGCTATGCCTCACTGCCTAGTGCCAGAAAGGGCTTCTTTAAGGTTGGTGATGGGATGGCACAAGTGGAATAGCACTGCTGGGAGCTGGTTTTGTTCCAGGAAGTAGGGAGAATTTCATGACTGCAAGCAAACACCACGGCACAGCAAATTCATTACTAACACCTCAGGAAATAACTGGGGTATGTCCACAGGATATTTGTACTGAATTTGAGGGAAAAAAAAAAAGTCTCAATTGTTACAGCAGATAACGTTTTAAGGGTATGTTTAATTGATTCCATATGTTCAGTCATAGGTACTGACAACTAAGGTGACTAACTAACATGACTAAATAAGTGAGGCAGTTCAGGTGACTGAGATGACTCAGATTTTCCTGCTCAGTGACACAAGAAATGACTGGACATTGGAAACTCTATATCCATGGAGAAACACGATTGATGATAAAACAGCATTTTACTTCACAGACTTTACTGATAGATTCTATGTTTGTCACCAAACTTCAGGCATACTTAACTGGCATGGGAACATGCTTTAATGGTTAACTGCCAAGGAAGGATAAGCACTTTATTTACTCCAAGTAAAGCCAGCTGAAACCCTGTCTTGTTGTGTGTATACACTATTCACCAAAACTAACATCTAAATATGTCAACTGTATGCAATAAATACTACTCCTGGAAACACCTGGCTTTCTTAACCCTCTTTTACCCATCCCTGGTTTTGATGTGCATGAGAAACTTTATACAAATGAGAGGAAGAAAAATGACTTTACAAGACAAAGAGTGAAATGAAATACCTAAAGTGCTGTAAATGATTTATTGTAAACCTGGGAAAAATAAAGCGATAAAAATCAATTTCTGCAAGCGATGTTTCACTCACAACATTTTAGACACTCCATAATAGTAGAGAGCAACAAAAAAGGTCACACTGTCTTAATTTTAAGACAATATTATATACTTTAGGAGAACTTTGTACATACTTGAGCCTTCACTTTTCAAATTTGTGTCTCAGAAGTGACACAGACCTTTAGATTTCAGGCATGTAATAGAAACCAGAAACCCATGTACCCCATGTGAGGTCACAGCCTACAGAAACTGAACAGATTTGCCTATGAGCTGAGTTTTCATTTAGTGTGTTTCAGTAAAAGGCTTCATGCAGCAATCCTCTGGAAAGCAATCCAGCTGATTTGAGCTTACTGGGAAATCAACAGTAAACTACCCAAACAGCTTCATTTTAAGCTATTCAGACTAGCAAGAAGTGAACCCCAGTAACTTTGTGTTTCCACTCCCCTCTCCCTTTGCACAAGCATTTACGTTTTGTACTGTCTTGTGAGTGCACGTCAGCAGCATTACAAGTGCCCAGGGTACTCTCCCCCCACTGCAGTTTCCCATGAAAGAAAAACTAATTCACACTGTTTGTAGCTCCTCCTGCTGCCAGCAGCGCCACTGAAACACACCATAGAAGGGCAGGAGAACAAAGAGTGTGCAAGGAAGCGAGAAATAAGCACCAGAAAGACAGTGAGGAGAGGAAAGAAAAGGAAAAGGCATATTCTGCTCTTGCTTATGTCCAGCTCTGGATTTATGTAACGGAATGAGAGTGCAAAATTTATCTCCTATAAAGACAAAGGCTGAGAAAACAAATACCTAGGATCCTCATTTGGACCAGGTCATTAATCTCAAAAAAACCCCAAAACAAACAAACAAACAAAAAAAAAATATCAAAGTATCACTATCTATATTTTTCTTACAAAGAAAATTTCCCTCCAGCTGCAGGAGAGTCTTTTCAAAACTAGCAAGTCATAATAAGCCATTTAAAATAATTCAGCCAATTTAGTTCTAGCCAGACTACAAGCTAAGTAGTGAAGCCTGATTTGAAATGGGAGCACACACTCCTGACCACCATCAGAAATTACAGACATCAGTACAGGTGACTGCTGTATCACCAAAAGTGTTATTTTAAATCCAAACCATATTACTCCAATTCTGTACTACAGCTTGTGAACAAAATTGGAAGGGGGATTGAGGAAGGAGCCCTGCGACATTTGTCATAGCTCTATTTACTTAATTTGAGCCTTTGAGTGCTTACATCAGCTGAACTATGCCCCACAGTTTATGGCCAGAGGTGGGTAGGAACCACGTTGCATCACACATGGTTGGATGCCTACCTGAGCATGAAGCAGTGAACATGCAAAAGGTACTTCCCACCCAGAACAGGCTGTAGGAGCTGGATACTTTAATAAGAAACGCCAGCATTAATTAAGAAAGCGGAGGTACAGCTTTTAATAATTAATAGTGAAAGAGATCTTCTAAAAAGACGAGCAGTGGATGATCGTATTGAATAATTCAGCACTATAACCAAAGCAACAATAGCACAGTAACTTTAGATGTTAGCATTTGCAACAAAATCCAACAAAAACATTTGATATGCTGATGGTTGCTTGTGTTCAGGAAAGGGCATACATCCAAAATACACTTTTCTATCAAGTGGACAATTTCTAAAACCGGTCTTCACAATAAAATTATAAGCTGCTACTAAAATTACACTGAAACAAGTGACTTCATACTGGGTTTATGCTCTGCCATAAGTTGGGCCCAAAGGATCAGAAGCATGGCCCAGTAAAGGCAGTACCTCCAGTCAGTAAATCTGCATATCCAATAGGACAAATTAACTACAACATTAAGTCAGTTTAATTATCAGAGAAAAAAAATCTCAACATATTTTTAATGCTTCCTGTAATTTCACAAAGGTCTAGCAGCAGGGATGTCAAGTTTAGAAACAAACATAAAGCTTCAGTAGCTGTTAAGCATTCAGATTTAATTTGTGGTCACAAATATTGCAGAATTTGAATTTTTTGTCTGTCTAGCAGCTGAAAGGTAGATATACATCAATAGAAAAGCAATAGGTCTTTGTTACTGCATAAGCAAAAAAAAATGTGTATTGCATACAATTGGAGAAGTCTAGCAAAATACCAAAGAGCATGGAAAAAAGATGCTTACAAATAAATGAGTGACAGACTAGGAAAAAAGACAAATTGTGCTGCTGTTCAGTCTCACTGCTGGCAAGGATTATTTGCCTGCTGGGGCTTCCTTAGCAGAAGAAGGCCATCCAAATTACAGAAAAACCCCTGCTTTCATAATTTCCTCCCTGAACTGTTTTGATGACAAGTTCCTGTTAAGAATTGTTGTGAATTCATCAGAAAATAGATGCAGCTTCCTTTGCTTACTAGGAACTGATGATCACAAGTTCTGCGGCACCAAAAAAAAACCCTGATGACGTGAAACTACGGTGTCATGCTTTACAGACTCCCAAGGGAAGAACAAGCATGTCCTCGTTTCTTCGTGAAGCCCAGCAAAAAAGATATGAAACTATCTTGAACACTAATCCCGCAACAAATGTCCACACTGGAATAGCTGGCAGATACTAGATCTGTTGTATTTAATATAAAGCATCATTCAGCAGGCTGCAGCCCATGGGGACTGTGAAGACAGGATTTTGGATGGTTGTAGTGAACCAGGATGCTATTCAAGCTAAGTATGAACATTTCATAAAAACTAAGTACTGAGTAGCAGGAAATTGTCGATACGGGTGGGAGGTTTTTTAAAGGAGAATAATTGTAATTGGAAATATTTAACCCTCAAACTAAGGAAACATACAAATATGTAAGGAGGTACAGTACAAAGAAAAAAAGATAAATAAATAAATAAAATATGCTAAAAATAGAACTAAGCGGACAGCAGCAGCGCTGGGTTGACGGTTGGACTTGATCTCTTCCACTCCTCATGAATCAATGAAGCGCTGGTAAAACTGCCAGCGCTCCGAATAATTTCACGCTCTGCACAAGTAAATCCCTGGATGTTTTCCTTGGGATTACACAGGCCGTGGATTACAGGGGTGCGCCGGCACCGGCGAGGCGCCGCCGCTCCTGCGGGGAACGGAGCGGAGCCGCGGCGGGGTCCGGCGGGCGGGGGCGAGGCGCGGCCTCGTGTCGTCACCGCAGAGGGGACCGGGGAGAAAGGGGCTCGTGTCGTCACCGCAGCAAGGATCAGGGATCAGGGACCGGGGCTCATGTCGTCACACCAGCGGGGATCAGGGATCAGGGACCGGGGCTCATGTCGTCACACCAGCGGGGATCAGGGATCAGGGAGCGGGGCTCGTGTCGTCACACCAGCGGGGACCAGGGACCGGGGACCGGGGCTCGTGTCGTCACACCAGCGGGGATCAGGGATCAGGGAGCGGGCCTCGTGTCGTCACCACAGAGGGGACCGGGGACGGCGGAACGGGCCCCGCCCGCGCAGCGCGAGCCGCCGGACAGCGGGTGACGGCAGCGACGTCACCGCCCTCATTTGCATACATTTACCTTTGCGCCCCGCGGCGGCCAATCAGCGGGCGCCGCTCACCTGCTGCGGCCGCACCCGCGCGCGGCGGGGGCGGGGCCGCGGCCTCCTGGCGGAGCGGCTGCCGCGCGGGGCGGCGGTGGCGGCGGAGCGATGGCGTGCGGGGGCTTCGCCTGCTCCAAGAACTGCCTGTGCGCCCTCAACCTGCTCTATACGGTGCGTGCCCCTCGTCTCCGAGCACCCCGCGGGGCTCTGCTCGTCCTGCCCCTCCCGCCGCCGCCTGAGCTAGGCTGGGGAGGCGGCGGGGTTCGCTGCGCTTCTCCCGGCGGGATGTGGGGGGGTCCGCGCTGCGGCCGCTGGGCGGTCGCGGCTTCCGGCTCGGGAGGACGGGGTTGGAGGGGTGAGGAGGTGACAGCGGTTAGGCCGGGTTTTGTCACCGCGCGGACGTGGCCGCTCGGGATCAAAATCCAGGGCGGCCTGGGAGCGCTGCCCGCCCGGGGCGGCGGCTGGCTCATCTCCTGCAAGGAACGGCCCCGGGGCCCGGCCCGCCGGTGCCCTTTTTCTCCGTCTGGAAAGGGCGCTGCACCAATCCAGGCGTGAAGCAGGAGATTTGTTATTCCTCAGCCGAGGATCGGCGCCCAAATGAGTGCGGTTCGGTCCGTGACAAGGCCACCAGCACCCCCGGTGTTCCCAGGGAAGGACCCGGGGGTTACCAGGTCGGGCGGCCTGGGGTGGTGGCGACATACCTGAGGAGGGGGAAAGAAGTAGGATGTTAAATAAATGACTTTGCTGAGGAGTACCAGGCAGGTGCCTGATTTTGTTCCAACATGTTGGAGGGCTTGTTTTCAACAGAAAAGAATAAAATCTCGAATTGTGGTGTAGGTACGGGAATTTTTTTCCTCGCCATCTATTTTTAAAGGGCTCAGAAATAGCAAGAAATGGGAGTAAGCGTAATGGCTTCCTCTCACAGCACATCTGGAGAGGTAGAATGTCCTCTAATGTTTCAAGTTAACAACTGTGCTTGGGAGTGACTTTCAGCAGACTGAAATTGGGGTCAGTCAGTGCTTGTGGGCAGTTGTATCCTTGGTTTTCCAAAAGCACTGTCCAATCTCAGCTGCAGGCAGGACGGGAGAACCAAGCAGGTCTAACACTGTTCATCAGAGCAAGCAGTAGCTGGCAATGACTGGACCTGATGGTGCTCACCAGGATGGAGCACGAAGGGATGTGGGAGCACCTATGCTGAAGCCAGAGTTGGCCAGTGTTATATTCTTGGGTGTATGAGGTCACTTGACCCCTCCTTTCCTCAGAAAAGAGCAAAAGAGAAACCTTTATATAGGAGAGGCTGCAATACTATTTGGTCTCCATCCTTGGAGGAGTTTGAGTAGTGAAATATGTCCCTGAAAAGTGTGGAGCATGCTTAGGCAGCCCAGCCTACCCACTGTGAAAGTCAGCCTGGATCCCTGTGATGCCTTGTGTTGTTGGGCTACACCCAGCCAGAACAAAGGGAAGCTGATAGGTGTTTGGTATCTGTAGTTGAACGTAATTTTAATGTATGTAGAGTGTCATGATGGAGCTAAGTTAGAGTCATAAAATAGCTCAGGTTCAAAGGGACTCCAATCATTGTGGTCAACTTTTCTTGGAATTTTCCTGTCCTAGTAGGTGGGTTATGGGTGCATTATCCCATCCCAATTTCACTTTTCAGTTAATGCAAGACTTCTTTTGTTATTATTGCTATTATTCCTTGAGTGACGGAAGAGTGAGAGAAATCTGGATCATTCTCAGATGGATGCACAAATCTTATTGTGATGTCATGTGGACATCAGGTATTTTTTTCCTGATGACTCCATCGTTTATTTCTGAAGTCAAATAACCATATATTAACCAGGTGTAATGGGTCTGGTAGGTCTTTTGGACATACCTGGCCTCAGCAAGGGTGGGTTGAACTTTTGGACTTCTGTAGTTCTGTCCGTGGTACCTGTACAATGTATTTACAACCTTAATCTCTGATGTCTCCTTGAGTAGACTTTACTTTGTGGGTGTCACTTGGTCTAAAGTCACTTGACCTATACAGAACATATGTTTTTGCTGAAAGAAAGGAATGACATCTTTAAATAATAGTTACAAGAATATCCAGTTGTTATTGCTAGTATTGTTAATTAATTACAGACAAGTTACAAGACTTAATGCTTTTAAATCCATGGTTGGAGAAATAGCATAGTGCTTAGTTGGCCTGGTAGAGTTGATCTAGTAAAATGTGTGTGCTTCTCTGTTCTGTTAGACAGAAACCTGAAATACAAGGGTTGGAGCATCACAGTGAATGACGGACTTCTTTTCTCACAGCTGGGAAAAAATACAGGAGACAATCAGGGCAATAACTTAGTAATCATCTCTTTAAAACAGTGTTGATTCACTAATAAGTGTTGAGAAGGAAGCAGTGGTGGTAAGAAGGGATATATAACACTTGGATGTTTTTATTGCCAGCACTGATGTATCTGTATGACATGAATTAACCCTGAAAACTGTATATTGGACGTTTCAGTTTATATTCCGCCTTTCTTTAAAACACTCCAAGATAAAATATTATATTGGACCTCAATTTATTTTTTTAGTACTCCCTTTTTTGAGTTTTTGTTGTAGTACACCAAGAAAAATTTATGTCCTGACATTAGTTTCTGGTTTAAGGCAAAAACCCAGAAACCCAGTTACCTAATTGCTCACTTAATGTTCTTTTCAGATGTTACTTTGCTGATGACTTTTGGTTCTTTTCCTGACTAAGTTAGTGTCCTTAGGCCCTGATTCTATTTTTCAATCTATTTTATATGAGTAATTCTGGTATCTGTGCTGAGTCTTGCTGACTTCGGTATGGCTCCTTATGCGTAGAAAAAAATAATTGAGACTATTTATTGACTCTGGGTATATGATGATGTAAATTGTCAGAATAAAACCTTACATGGAGGAACTGAATACAAGAACATTTAAAGTACTAACTTTGGGTATCTGACCTATTTGGTTTTTTATTTAGTCAGTCATATTTGCATTTCCCATCAAATGGCAAATTCATACAAATTATTTAAAGTGCCTGTCCACAGAATTAATTCAAATTCAGGGATGTGTTTGTAGCTTAAAACTTAAGCTTCCAAGGAATTGTTCAATGTTTGTGTTGAAGTGCAAACAATCAATATCTTTGTTCAAATCTGATTTTTGGAAAGGGAAGTTCCTAACTACTGGTGAAAGGTTGAAGTGGTAGGTGAGCCATGGGATTACATATTCAAATTAAAAAAAAATACTGACAGTTCATTCAGGTGTCATGTGCTGGTTTTGTCACCCAAGCAGCTACTTAATTATTGCTGCAGCAGGAAACATAAAATGTTTGTTGGCAACATGTAAACATCTCACATTTTGATGAGCAGGCTTTCTGTTTTTCTTACACCTAGAGCAGCCATTTGATTTCAATTAAAGCGTACAGAACCTTTTCCATTATAAATGTGTATTTTTTTATAGCACAAAGCTTATTCTATAAAAGCATCCACATTTACTTGTAACAGTAGAAAGTACCGTATCAAAATAATTCACTTTTAATATTACTCCATTCTCTGAACCTCTTTTTTTGATTACCTATTAAGTGACTTGGTTTTTGCATCCATTTTCAAAGCGTTGTGTTTTTGGGGCTTATTTTGTTTTTCCTATCACTGTTTCTTTTTCTCTGGGTGCTGTAATTATTGAAGGTGCATTTGGGCTTTCTTCCCTCTTTATCAAACTTGCTTTCCCTCTGTTATGGAAATATGCAAAGATAAGTTTAGAAATTCTCAGATTTGGACAATGTGTGCTCGATATCATAGAATGATTTGGATTGGAAGGGACCTTCAAAATCGTGATAGTCCAACCCCCCTGCCATGGACAGGGACACCTACCACTAGACCAGGTTGTTCAAAGCCTCAACCAACCTGGCCTTGAAGATTTTAAGAGGGTTTTTAATTACTAAGCTATTTTATAATAATGTTTGTTATACTTTCACAGTTCCTGATGCAGAAGAATATTGCATCTTCCATGCAAATCAGTCTGCTTGATCTTTTTGCTGCATAGGGGAAACCTGGTATTAGAGGCAGGGCAAGCATCTGGATCTTCCTCGGGAGAGGGAATGTGGCTTCGCATTCTCTTGATATTTCCTGCTTGCCATAGTGGCTACACAGAGCCAGGTGCAAGCAGACAGGAGTTAGAGAAGCACAGTTCTTGCTTCAAGTGGCAATTTGTTTCACATTGGTAAGTGAACCTGTGATCTCTGAGTGCAGCTCTGTTTTGGTTTGTCCTAAGTTTGTTTTCAGCTGTAAGAAGTAAATAGCCCGCTGCTTGCCCTGTCTGACGGGCTCTATCTGACAGCATTTAGGTGTGCAGCATCAAGAGTTTGCCCCAGCACCAGCCTGTTCTGTGCTGGTCTCCCTCATTGTCATGACTGGATGGTCAGCAAAATGGGACATGTTGCCTTGAGGCCATTTCTGTTCTCAAGAACATTTTGAAGATGACAGTATAAGTTGGGCTATCTAGACTTGACATGTAAATAAAATTGGTACAGAGGCTCCAAGGTATTAGTCAAGGAAAGTAATGTTGGTCATGTCAGTCTCGTGGCCTTTTTGTTTTCATTGGCATTTTGGGAAGGCTACTATGCTCACGCTTGAGAACACAGAAGAGTACAGCAAAAGTACAGATAAATATTTAAAGATGTTTTCCCAGGGCTTGGAAAGGCCCTTGGCTAGTACTGTGTGTCAGTTTATAGCCAAAGTGACAGCAGTTTGTGGTGGTGGTGGGTCAGAATCGAGGCGTGTGCGGGGTGCATAGACCAACCGGGAGTGGGTTTTGGTTTTTTGTTGTCTTCTGCAGAATGTGCAGTGGCGTTTGGAGCTAAGAAGGCAGCCTGTCCTTAGGGAAAGAGCAGGAGAAGGACAGGGCACAGAGGAGAAGGGTATATGGAACGTGGTGTGTTTGATACTGCTGATCTTTTCAGCCATCCTGGTAGTGCAGGTGGGCACTTTAAAACCAGCACAATTATTGAGAACCCCTTTGAATGCCCTGTAGAAGCCTTGTAGCATACCTTGTTAGTTGCGGGGTTTTGTACTCTTGTTTTTGTGTTGAAGGGGATATGATGTATGTAAGAAGGATCTGTGGGCTCACCAGACTTTCTGAAAACATTTCATAACCTCTTAAAAAACAATGAACAAACATGTGAGTAAAAGTAAACATTTTAGATCATAATTGCTCCTGCTGCACAGCTCAAAACTTCCATTTCCAAAGACCAATATTAAGCAGGGGTTAATCTGACATTTTAGTGTGTAAGTAGTTTGTTACATGGCCAATAACGTGAAGAACTCTTTACAAGGCCTGAAACTGAAAGAACAAGCTTTTGTGACAGGAGTCAGGAATGCTGCCTTTCACATAAATTGCTTGTTCCAGACTATGTGTCTCAAGGCTGTTCAGTAATCAGACCACTGATCACTTTTCATTTTAAGTAAGTCACGTAAAGATGGAAGATTTTACTTTCTGCTGGAAATCCTTTGGAGAGCTTTCTTTTGCTCTCAGTAAAGCTGAAGTAGTACTGTAAGGAAATAAAGTTGCTTGCAGGTTGAGTAGCTTTTAGCTGTGATAGAAACCAATTCAGTTTCATTTTGACTCACTAAAGGTTATGGTTACACCACTATGGTTATACCGCCGATTGTTTTAATGTGGTATTTTTAAATGAAGTGCCAGGAATCAGAATTGTCTTTTAGATTCTCTTTGGCTGTGCAGAAGTGGTTGCCCAAGTTGAAGGGGAGAGTGGTGGAAACCTCTACCTTCAGTATATATGCCATTTGACATTTAAATTTTAAAGCACCCTTAAAAGTAGTAGAATATGAACTTACATGGAGAGAGAGAGGTTAGAGAGGATGTATTTCATCATTTGTGTAATCTCTCTGGTTTTAGTTCCTGTTCCATATTCACCCTGACAGCTATTCTGTAAATATTTCCCTTGCTGATATGAGTTTAAATGCTATATAATCTCTTTACCTGAGAATGGTGAGTCAGTAGTTCGGGAAATTTAAATTCTGAAATGTAGTTTTTACCAACTCCTGTTTGAGCTGACGTGGTAAGGAAGCAGTGGGAATACCAACTTCTGTGTATGACTTCCTTCCTAGCCGGTAGTCCAAGCTAGTTGAAATACCAAAAAGTTGCCAGTTAGTCGAGACAGCAGAATTGCTGTGGCTTGCTGTTGTAGGAAGGAGGAAGTGGTTTTAGCATTTGGATTGTTTTTCATGGCATTGTATAGAGAAATAGTTTGTCAGTATCTTTGTTTCTTTTTTGTAATGTAGACTATAAACTTGCACATCAGGGGCACTGGTGGAGAGAAATGGTTTTTTTCAGTACAGGAATGAGGGGAATGAGCAGCTATGTGTACAAGAGAACTTTGATTCAAAGAAGAGAGCAAATTAGGAGATTGGTTTGAGAAACTATTATTTTTGGAACATCTCTGAAGTTCAAATGTATGTATATATGTGTATAAAAAAAAAAGGGAAGTAATCTAAACTGGAGGCTGATCTCTTCCACTGATCTTGAACTGAAATCTTCCCTAAAATTTTCCCTATACAGACACTGGCAGGCATTGGAGTAATGTTTTTTCTACTGACAATATGCTTGATTTTTTTTTCCCATTTTTTTACTCCAAAGTGGAAATGCTTTTATCTCATAGGGAAGACCACTGATCATCACTTAGAATTTGTGGTACCTAAAGGTTTGTTCTGGTAAAGCATTTACTTAATGTCAAAAGTGCTAGCTTATATATTGAATTATGCTAAGCCTATATTTCTGTGTGTGCCTTTTAAGTAAGGTAGTTAGGGCTTGAATTGGTGGAGAAGATAATATAGTAAATGAAGATATTAAATAAAAAATACTGTCACCCCTCCATATTTATGCACTTTCTGTGGCTTTGTATTGTTTTTTCTGTTTTGTGGACAGTATGTGCTTATAGCTTCGCTCTGACACAAACTACTCCAGTTCGAGGTTATTATAATTCTTTGCTTGTAGTGCTTGTTGGCTTTTATGTGAACATGCCTTAAGTGAGTGTGACCTTTAAAATAATTTCTGAGAACAAGACTTGTACTTGTGTTTTTGAAGCCGTATAAGTACTTTTGAAGAATCATTTGCTGTCCTTTTATTGAGAGACTTTCTTACTGCTTGTAAGAAGGTGTTTTGCTGATAGACGGTTTAGAAACTGTGTAGTGAGCTAAATGGTGCAGAAAAATCCTTGCTCAGTGCTAAATCCGCCTCTTATCTACCTGTTAATACTTTGATTTTTGGTGTGGAGAGAGTGGCAAGGTCAAAGTGCTGGCTGTGGTGTGTGGGAATGTTGGAAGGCATTTTCCAGGCTCATCAGTCCAGGCACCTGCTCAGAGCAGGATTAGGAATAACAGTAGCTTGCTGTCTGTGGCTTAGTCTGTGGAGTCTTGGAAACCCCTGAGAACAAAGATCATCACCAAACCACCTTGGAGATATGTTTTCTAATGTCCAGTGTGAACCTTCCAAGCTATTATTTGTGATATCCAGAAGAGTTTGGCACCTTGTTTATGTAATGTGCCTTTAGCATCAATTACTATGTGATTAACCCTAGGCAGCCTCTTTGTCATACTAAATGAACCCAGACCATCACCGCTTCTCAAACCTCTCATTCTCAAGGCTCCATGCCGTTTTACTGGCTCATACCAGGTTCTCAAATTCCTTTTCCACCTGGGGTACTTGAAATAGAATGCAGTATTTGAGCTTCAATTGCACCAGCATTGTGTTTCCTTTGATTGCACTCCTCTTGGCTTTCTCTGTTTGCAATGAGAGCTGACTCCTGGCTTGTATGCAACCTGACGAACAGTTTGATCTCCATATCTATCTCAGTAAGGCTGTTGTTCAAATGCTCCGATCCCAGGCTCCACTGAAGCACCCAGGAGCACAGTTTTTCACTTTGCAAGGTTCCTAAGGTTGGCTTATTCCTCAAGTTTATCGTATATCTGAGTTCAGTCTCTTTTTGGGGAGTCAGCCATTCTTTCTTGTTTAGTATCATCCATAAATTTTCTGAGAATTCATTTTGTGTTGTATTCAGATTGTTGATGAAGTTACTGTGTGATATTGGCTCCAGTATCAGCCTTTGTGGTGGTGCTTACCTGCTACCAGCTGGATGCTGAGCCATCAATTACTACTCTTCATGTTCAACAGTCTGGCCATTCAGTCTAACAGGTCATTTCTCCAGCCCTCCTGTGGGAAACTGGATTAGCCATAATCACTAAAAACTGGACTGTGATTTCAGATATTTCTGGTGAATACATCAAGCAAATATTTGAAGTGTTGCTAACCAAAGCTAGCTTTGTGTAAGTAAATTCGTATAGGTAAAGTTTCACAAGTAATTCAGTCTTCCAAGAATGGTTTACTTTGGGAGTCTTCTGCTACTGTGAAATGTCGTTTCAGTCAAATAAAATGTGACATTCAGAAGCTCAGTAGAAAGTCCTTCTTCTTTTATTTAACAGAAATACATTTTTGCATGTAGGTAAAGCTTGTATGTTTAGAATGTAGATGTTACTCATTTGAAGTGGTTAGGGTCACTGATTTTGTTTCAAGTACATTATACTGTAACACCATAGCAGCTTCAGTTTTAGAAATACTGCATTTAAATCCTTTCATCTCAAAACACTGGAATAAGCACTGTTAAGTGGTCATTTCTACTGGCTCAACCGTGCCTTACACTATGAGCCTTGCATTGTTTTACAGACTTGTAAAAACTCTTCTCAAAACAACTTACGTTACTTTTCCTTTTTGTAGTAGTGTTTTACTTTAGGTTTTTGCATTATGGCACTAAAAAAATTATACAGAGGGAGTTATTCCTCTTGTTCACATAATCTATGCCAAACCTGAAATTATTTCATAATTTCATTTTTCAGTATACATGTGAAGAGACAGAAACTTAATACCAAATGAGTTTCTGGAGTGGTTAGTAAATCTGTAGTCTCCGTTTTAGTTTTGAAGCAGTCCATTTTCCACAATGGCAAGAAATGAATGGCCAGTAATAATTTTGATCCAAATCATGGATCTACCTGACTGGATACAGCATTTTTACATATTTTGTCAGCCAGAGCCCAGTAGCATGGATCTGTGATCGCACTGAATTTCCAGTTATTTTAAGGAATTGGGCCACGGACAACTTTGTCAAGTGAGAGAAAATAGAGCCTTGGTGTTTTGGAGGTAACTCTTGGAAATGAGATTGATAGCTCTAAAACTTGAATGTAATCAAATGTGAAACGAAACTATTTTGTTTCCTGAATGTCTGGATTTCAATAATGGGTTTAAAATCCAGAGAAACATTTATTCCTCCATATTATTTCAAACCAGAGCTGTTATAGATTCTGCATGTGTCTGTTTCTACCAGAAAAGCTTCTTGTGCCAGGGTGTCAGGACATGTCTAGTGTCACTTAACTAATTTCATGCATATATCATCAGATTAATGTAAGATGAGATCAGTACTGGCAGCAAGAAGCAACTGGTATCTTGCACCTCACGGACTGTGTTTATCCAGTAGGTCTTAGAGGCACAGATTTTGTCTCTTGTTTTGATTTCAGTATTTTAAGAATCAACTAATTTCAACTAATGCTTTTAGAGCTCTTATGAAATGAGCAAAGAGCTGAACAAACACACATTTTGGTATCTTGGAGGCAGATTGCTGAAAGGTTTGCCCTCTGACAGAAAAGTTTTGGTGAAAATCATTAGGAACGAAGTTTTCTTTGTGAAATAAATTGAAATTTGTCATTGCTTGTCTTTTTTTAAATTGTTTCTAAGACATGTAGTAGCAGTGTGAGTTAAGTGCATAGAAGCTGATGTAGAGCATGGGATGTCAGACAACACTTCTTGATTGGAAATTGGGTATGGGGTTTCTTTTGTTAATTGCTTCTGGTACTTACATGGAAAAATAAATCTTTCCAGTGGAATGAGACAGTGAAATTAAGTCAATAGGCACAGATCAAAAAAGGTTGGTCTTGGAATAAACTGATTAGCAAGGCTAATATTTAATGTACCGGTATCAGGAAGTTTATGGCATTGTGCAGCATGGATTCAGAAAATTTTTCTGTGTTAGAGCTAAGGTGTTTTATTTTTTTTCTTCAGTCCTCTCTGTAATTTTGATTCATGACACATTGGGCTGTTGTTTTGGTTTTAAATAAATGTGGTAATTCAGACTTTTTTAAGAAAAATGTGAAATCATCCTAAAACTGTGTTGGCATTGAACAATTCCTTTGAATTTTATATATTATGTCTCTTAATGTGTTAAGAGAGAAGTGTAGGTATGACAAATATCCTGCTTTTATTCTTGCAGGCTCTTAAATTTCTTGTGTGGATTACTGGTTTTTGGTAAAAAGTTTTTTGAGATGTGTTCCTGTGTGAACACACAAAAAATCCACCTGCTGTCTTTTGATCTTGAAGAGCATCTCTAGTTGTTTTACTAACTTTCATTGTTATGTGAGATTTCCATGCTTCAAGAGCTGCGTTACATAGGTTAGTCCTCTAAAATGTACTTAAATAGAAAAAGTGTACAAATGTATTTGGCATTAAAACCAACAAGAATTCCCAGCTGTAGGGGAATTCTAAAGTGATAAGTTGGAAATTGCCTTTTTTTTTTTTTAATCCTTCCTGCCTCTGAGTAAGCAATAAAATGTAATGAGAATGTGCCTTGTTTGGATGGAAATGGTGAACAAGTGTCAGTGCTTGCTTGATACCTGTTACTAAACAAAGCCAAGTAGTTGGACTAGACTAAGTGCCTACTGTTTTATATTGTTGGCTTGGATTTTTTTGAAATAGCTGTAAAGCTGGGTATTTTCTGATGAGATCAGAGTTTTGGAAAGTTAAAACATGCATGTTGAATTGATGTCATTTAACAGAGAATGTAATGAGCAATGTTACATGGGTTGGCTTTGTCTGCTACTTCCCTCCTGCTGGACTTCATTGCAGATTTCTCTGCAGCTTTTCATGTTGAAATTCCTTTTTTCTCAGGGTTGTGTTTTTTGGTGTGGAAACAGGAAAGGCTGGAGCTTCCTGCCCATATAAACAATAAATCTCTGTGAGGTAACTGGGACAGATTCCTGCCTGCCTTCCCTGAATACCACGTTTAAAAGGAAGGAAACAGTATAAGTGTTTTGAGTATTGAAATAGGATTCCCTTAATAGTAGAGCTATTTTCTTGAAGAAATATGCAGAGGAGACAGGATGCCCCTATTGTTTTACTGCATAACATCCTTGAAATTCGGTTCTGAAATGTATTTTTGTGTGACCATGTTAACTGTTGTGTTACATCATCAAGTATATAGAAACTTCTTTAATGAATTAATACAACTGATTATAGTTAGTTTTGGCAAAGTGCCCTTTTTTATACATTCAGAGCTGTGCAACTGTATATTCTATTTTCTTTAAATATACTGCCACAGTTTCACAAAACATTCAGAATTTTCATTCTTATTCCACTCTGAATTAAAGCTGATGATTTTAGCTTATTATCAGTTACATTATGATCCACAGTTTAGTGTCTCTAGTCAATCACTGATAGTGCAACATGGCTTTACTTATAGGTAGTTGGAGTTGTAACAGTTCCACATTGGCAGTGTGGAAGAATATGTATGCCTTAAAACATCTGGAACTGAAATTACCTATACAATGATGTGGAGGGTTGGTTTGGTTAGGGTTGTGTTTCTTCTCTTTGCACCAGAAAGAAAAATTGTACCTTTCTAAAAACAACTTTAATGTAAAAAATTCTGTGTAATTCTGTGTGTGGGAACCTGTTTTAATATGCAGTCTAACTTTGTGTTTTCTCTTCCCTCCAGCTGGTGAGCCTGCTGCTGATTGGAATTGCAGCATGGGGAATTGGCTTCGGCCTCATCTCTAGTTTCAAAGTTGTTGGAGTGGTAATTGCAGTAGGAGTCTTCCTCTTCTTCATTGCCTTAGTTGGATTGATTGGTGCAGTGAAACATCATCAAGTACTGCTATTCTTTGTATCCTTCTGATGCATTGCATTGATTGCGGCATGGCTTGAGCCATGTAAACAGCCTCCTCTGTCAACTGAGATGGCTGGGGGAAGTGCTTCAGAAACAGAACAGAAATTCACAATCCTACTTTGGTCAAGTGCAGTCTATATTAGACTTCCATCCTAGTTAACTTTATTTGAGTTTCCTCTTTTTCTTCCATTGTTTGTGCTCTGAAGATAGAAGTATTCACATCTCTTTTTAAAAATAAGACTATTTTAATTATTTGAGAGCTTTTTATGGTAGCTCACTGTGTCACAGGTGCCTCTTACTGTGTGCTCAGCCCTACACAGGGCTAAAGTAGGTGAGCTATTAATGTTTAACTTCTGTGGTCTGTGAATAAGAACTGACCTCCACTTTACAAACAGCTTAATTGTGTGAAGTATCTGCCTCTGAACACAGTAGCCAAATTTTGAAAGTACTCCCCAACTTTCAAAACATGATCTTTAGTATCAAAATTTATTCTTTTTGTTTTATACAGTCTTCAGATGAAGTACTCCAGAGTGTGTGAGGCAGTGTTCTAAGAGCAACCCTTGCCTTCAGTAATCTGAATGTGCAATACCCAGAAAAATGTTTCCTCTACTACTTTATTTAAGTGAAGTATATTGAAATTACATGGATCCCTAAAGCTGGAGAAAATAGCTGGAGATTTTTCTCTCAAAGCCCCTTTCATTAACCTCTCTGCTCATGTTTTCTTGCTAGGCAAGAAATACCTAACCCGGAAATACCAGCTATGTATAGTAGTAGCCAAAAAGAGATAATACATGGTGATTTGGTTTGGGAACATTATTTAGATAATCTTTTCCACATCCAGTCATAATTTGCTTCCATAGTTCTTTTGTTTTAAAGGATTTACTCAGTGAAATAAGGAATACCATTAGATGTATATGTCATAAAAGCAAAATTAATTTGAGAGTATATCCTTAACTATCCGTTGTTTCCAGTACATGATTATTCTTCTGCTAGTCTTTATTGTCCAGTTTTCTGTCTCCTGTGCCTGTTTGGCACTAAATGAGGAACAGCAGGTAAGAAAACTTTCCTGACTTCTCAGTTAATCTGTAGCATAACACTGTAAATATATATATACACAGGCACATGTATTTGTATATGGTCCTCCGTAAAATGGAGAGAGCATATTTCAAGAAAATCAGCATTGTCCTATTTCATAAATACTAGACCTTGATCAGTGCTTGGCTCTGGTAGCTAGAAAGAAATACATTTGGGTCCCAAAATACCTTTTTTTTTTAAATTGATTTTTTTAAAACTTCCTTTCTAGATTTATGGTCACAGGTGTAGCAGCATGATATCTTGAGTATATCTTATATTCAGCAATTTCAGATAAGCTGATGAAATATGCAGTAATCATGGTGTCAGTTTGGTAAAGTCACTGAATTGTTCTTGTGTAACTGGAAAGGTCGTAACTACATTAGGCAGTTATGTATGAGAGTAAAACAGTCTTCCATGTGGTATGAAGACCAGTTCTTAAAGTGAGTAAGGGCACAGTGAATAAATAATTGGTTTTTGCCTGTGAGGGTGCTTTTTATGTATAGCCTGGGCAGTCCCAACTAGATTAGTCACATGTCCCTTTGCTAGTGATCTTGTTGGGTTAAGAAAAACAAAGGAAAGAAAGGAATTATACCCGTGAATGTGCTGCTGTTAGATGCTGTTCTTTCATTGGACAGCAACCTCTTTGGACACTCTAGTCATTCTTTAATATATTTGCATTCTCCTGTTAAGCATCAAGATCTGAAGGCTTTAGGTAGAGCATTGTCAACTTGATTTTGTATATTGGCTTGTAGTGTAAAACAGTTCAATAATGTAATATGTGTTTGTTTATGGCTTCTAGAGTGAACTTCTAGAGGTGGGATGGACAAACACCAACAGCGCAAGATCAGATATTGAGAGAAATCTGAATTGTTGTGGATTCAGAGTTTTTTATGCGAATGCAACCTGCGCTGCTGTAAGTTCTTCAAGTGTGAGAAACTATAACTTTTTCACAGTGTTTGTTCAAAAATGTACAACTGTTTTCACAGTTACAGAAAGCAGCATTTTAACAGATGTGTGATGTAGTTGTTACAGTGATGCTAAGCTCTTAACTTGCTGGAAAGACAATTACAGGGCACCCTGCAAAATTTGTACTCCGCTGTCATTTATACATACTTGCTCTCTTGGAGGCTTAAAACTGCTGGAGTTTTGTCCATGGGTAGCAGTCTCTTCTAGAGCAAACTAGGTGCTTTCAAACAACAGTGTCATCAGCAAATAGAAAGCAATTTTGTCTATCTGCTACAGGATTGTCTTAGAACTCTCCAATGTAGACCATGTGCACCAATAATGGAGGAATATGCTGGAATGGTGCTGAGATTTGTTGGAGGGATAGGACTCTTCTTCAGTTTCACAGAGGTGAGTGGATGGTTGGAAAATTGAGTGCTTTTTTCCCACTATTAAAGTTTTGTTTTGTGAAACACAGTTTTTGAGGATTTATTACAGGTAACCTCAGTCTCAGGAGTCAATTAGGCCAAATTTTTCAAAACTATGAGCTTGTTTAAGTTTGTCAGAAGGAAGACTTTTCTTGCAACTTGTTATTTAGACAAGAAACTTCAGCATTAAAATATGGTGCTGTAAAGTTTAAGCTTTTCAGAAAGGTGTTTAATTGTACCATTCTCCAACAGTGAGTGCTGTTGCTTTATCTTGTTCCCTCTTCTTTCCACCTAGTACTTGCTCACTCTAGTACACAAGGTCTTTGAGGTTTGTTTTTTTTTGTGGTGCCACCTGTAGTGCAAAGATAGAGTTGCATGAGGAGTGAACTGTATTTTAAACAGTAGCTTAAAATTAAAAAGGTCTTTAGGCTCTTTGCTTTAGTGCCATGATAATGCATAACTTGCTTTATTGATTGGAGTATAAAATCCTCAGAGCAGGTCTTTTCTAATCCCGGAGCTGAGCATGTGAAAATGTTCTTCCTGCTACTTAGTGGAGTTTTTAGAAGGTTTGTACATATGACAGCAACAAGAGATATATGGCAACTTAAACAGAATCATGCTGACCTCAGCCATCTCAGCTAAAAATGTGAAGGGAGGGAGTGGAGATAGCTGGGGAGAATAGCAAGATTTGAAAATGCACAAGAATAACTGTATAGTTGGTAATGGTAAAATGAAACAATTTGGAGGATTTTTTTGTCATTATACTAAAAGCAGCTTTATGAGTATTTATTTTTGGAAGAAGAGAAGAATAATTTAACTTTCGTTATAACAATGGAAATTTTTTATTGCATTGTGAATATAGGTTTGGCTTTTGTTGTTTATAGTTTTGTGGGTTTTGTTTTGGTTTTCTCTCTGTTGCTAGGGTATGATTTTTCTCAGAGAGAGAGGGTGCATTTTTTTTTTCTATTAAGAAAGATGGAGTGTGGTTGTACAATTTTAGCAACAGTACAATATCCCAAACTTGTATACTGGAAATTCGTTGTCATGTTTTTATGTTTAAAGCAAATTTTGTACAACCATAGGATGGGGTGGAGACCCTCTGCTTAATAATATTTTTGGTTTTTATTTTCAGATTCTGGGAGTCTGGCTGACTTACAGATACAGGAACCAAAAGGATCCCCGTGCAAACCCTAGTGCATTTATTTGATAAGTTTATAAAGGACTAAATCTTCTCTCTGCACCCTCTACTTAAAAATACTGATTCTCCATAGTCTGGCATTTCTCCATAATAGGTATTCTACATGTACCCAAAATAAAACGCAAGTTCTGTAAGAAATGTGTAGTTTTCACATTTAATTTTTACTGTTTTTCTTCTAAGAATCTCTATCTTAAAGTAGATGGGTGCATTCAGTAGCTGGACAAAGTTGAACTGCTGGTTAAGACTTGTTATTTGATTTGGTGAACGCTATATAATGAGTTTTATAGCACTACTGGGTTATCTGGTGTAAAAAAAACTCCAGAGGTATTTTCTGCTGTATTCATTGATTACAAAAATTCACATGAATTCTCATTAAAGTGATAAAAATTTATGGTGGATGGTTGGGTATGATTTACTTAGGTTTTAGGATGTATTCTAGTAAACTTTTTTGTCTCCCACTTTCCTGTTAAAATAAAAATAGAAACTAGAGATGTTATTTTCTATAGTGCACATAAGTGTATGTTAATGACTACTGTAGTCTTCACCCCTCCCCTTCCCTGTTTGTTTTGGTTTTCTTGTAGCTTTAGAATTTTGTTGAGAATAAAAACAATGTTAATGAATACTGTCATTATGAGAACAATGAATGATGAAAACCAGGAGAATGTAATCTGCAGCTGATTAACTTGAAACTTTTTTCCCTTGACAAGTGAATGAGGTTTGGTATTTGCACAATCAATGTCTGTCATCTCTGATGTATAAAACTTGATATCTGGAAAGTTGTTGTACAGCTATTTTTTTTAGATGGTGTAAAGTCATTGTTGTAATAACTCAGCAGTATATATTTCTGTGTCATCCAGATAACAGTCTTGATTTCATGAGAGATTGAATGATGTGTAAAAAAAGAAAAACAGCAACAAAAACAGGTTTCCAGTAGTTTGTTTTCTGAAAACAAAAAATTCAAGTTAGAATGGTCCATTAACCATGTAGAAGGTATTGTGTGAGTTGAAGTAAAACATGGTTGCCTGTAAAAGAAGTGATGCATCAGCTGAAACAGCAGACATCTAAACACTCAAGGTGCACAATGTTCCATTTGTTTCAAATCATACTGAATTGCAGATCTGCACTGCGCCTTTTCTTCATTCGTTCTTCACTCGCTGCTGCTGGCAAGGTAGGCAGTTGCTGTAGCCTGAAAGACAAGTCTACAGACAGAAAAGGGGAAGAGTATTAAGGCCCTCTGCCAAGGAATACAGCACCTGAGCAAGGTGGAAAGGAAGTCTGGAGGCAGACAGAAGTAGATTCTCATACAGTCACCCTTTACTAGAGAGATCACTTCTTACTCCTGCAGAGAAGGCAAAAAGAAATTGAAGCACATGCCCATCAAAGCACTTTCAGATTTTGAGGAACTGAGTGCTCCTGAAAAAGGAATTATCTTGAGGTTTTGAAGGAGAAGAGCTGAAACTGAAAGCAGAGGGATGTCAAGAACTTGCTATAGAACTGCTTCACTTCAGATGTAGCTTAGTTTTCAGCATCCATGGTCATCATGGAGCTGTTCTGGGAGCTGCTGCTGTGCCTGCTCAGCTGCTGTGTCTAGCTCGAGCACATACCTAGAGAGCCAGGGTACGAGCCCACTCGTGTGCTGAAACACCTTAAAAGCCTTCAGGCCTACTGAAGTCTAATAAAATGTACACAGCACTTTTCTTCTCCCAGTTGCTGTCCTGTTTCCCCCAGTTACTCTCCAGCCATTCCCAATACATGTCAAGAGGGCAGTGGTGCTCTCATGGCCACTTTTAGGAACAGTTAATTTACCTGGTTTAGACAGCCCTGTGTTTTGTGCATTGCAGTAATAAATCCAAGGAGTTGTTACATGGAGAGGGTTAATGGAGCTTAAAATAATACCACGTTGCTGCTTCAATTTTGACCTTTTTGTTCCTGATTGATTTTGTAGTGCTTAGTTTTGGGTGGATCTGGTTTTATAAATGCGGTAGATGATGCTGGAGTGTAAATGTGCACCAATGCAAAAACACTGAAAATATTACCACTTCCAAAACTCTCATGTCTCATAATGTGAATTTGTTTTATAGTCAAAATACAGATCAGTGGGTTGTATGGAATGATTAAAGTTTTTCTATGCTATTAAGGATACATCATCTCTTTGGGATTGTGGTTAAACAAACCCATCCACTCACGCAAATGTTGAAATTCCCAATCAGAGGTGTGGATTTGCTTTCCAGACCTGGTTCTGAAGTAAAACACGAGTGACTTTGCTTTTGGAAGGTGAAGAGTGTTGCCTCTCTAAGTCTGACTTGTGTGAGTATACACGAAATGCTGTACTATTCTGACATGCCAAACTAGAGTACTTTAAAAAGTTATTTATACTTGTTCTTGTGGGTTTTGTCTTTGAACTTTGTTGCATTTTCTTCTTGAAAAACTTTTTCACTGCACAAAGATTTTTTTGTTGTTGTTTGTTTTCTAGAGATGCATTTTAATTTTCACCTGACTGCTTGAGATTTGGACTTGTCACCAGATTTTCTAGAAGCTATTTACAGCAGCACAGTGTCAAAGTAATGGAATTACAGTAATTTCACGAATACAAGCTGCACCGTTTTGACTAAAATTTTGCTCTCACACCGGAAATGCGGCTTACACTCGGGAGTGGCTAATATATGAATAATTTTCTGACATTTACAACCCCGGAAGTGCAAACTGAGGTGCCGAGTTGAGCAACCTGCCACTAAAACCCGGGACTGCGTGATTGTTACACATTGGTTACTCTGTTGCGCCGCGGGTGGAGCCAGCTCCGTGGAGGCAGCGTGGTGGTGGGGAAGGTGGGGGAGCTCCCTCCTTCAGGCAGCCCAGCCCGGGGGAGGTAGGGGGCTTCCTCCTGCTGACCCTGCGGCTCGAGGGGAGGCAGGGGGCTCCCGTCCCCTCCTGCCACTGCCGCCGTGGGTGCCAGCGGGCTCCTTTCCCTCCTGCCGCTGCTGCCGTGGGTGCCAGCGGGCTCCTTTCCCTCCTGCTGCTGCCGCCGTGGGTGCCAGTGGGCTCCTTCCTCTCCTGCTGCTGCCGCCATGGGTGCCAGCGGGCTCCTTTCCCTCCTGCCGCTGCTGCCGTGGGTGCCAGCAGGTTCCTTCCCCACCTCCCACCACCGCCACGGGTGCTGGCAGGCTCCGTCCCCGCCTGACACTGCGGTGCAGTGCCGGACTGGGGCGAGCGAGCCCAGCGGCGGTGGCGACTGGCCCCGAGCAGCCCCACCGAGCAGCAGCGCCGAGCTGGGCCACCCGGCCCAGCCCCGAGCCCTCACGACCCGAGCCGAGCCAGTAAACACCGCCCTGCCGTGATTCTGTTACTAATTGGCAAATTTGTTGCACGCGGGTCCTCCCTGCGAATGACAGAGCGACTTATAATTGGGTGTGGCTTGTGTATGGAGAAAGAACGAAATGTTTGCCAACACCCGGCGATGCGGCTTATAGTCAGTGCGGCTTGTAATCGTGAAATTACTGTACTTAACTTGGAGCATTCTTGCTGCTTACATTAGATGTCTTTTGGCCTTAGTTTGTTGAAATGCTTTCTTCATGTTGATTATTCTGTAAAAATGTAGAAAGATGACTTCTTTCAAAACACATACACATTTTTATCATATAAAAATAATTGGCTACAAAACAATCTAATTCTTCTCTATCTACGGGAGAAAGTGAATCCGGATATTGACTAACATGCTGATACTATGCACAGTATCTGCCACCTTTCATACGAAAATAACTATTACAAAATGGAAAGCTTGTATAATTTGAAGTGATATCTGTAAAAGCGTACCTTAAAAGCTATAGCTTTTTACTGGATGTTATATATAGCATCAGTACCTCTGCTTAAGAAAATTATGCTACTTCCCATGGTGTTATAAAACAGCTTTGTAAAACATGATGACACGGGCAGCCTTTGTTTTACGCCACATAGCTCTAGCAAGTATACTTTGGGTTGAGTAAGTAAAGGTGATTTGATAACCAATTGCTCTGGCCTCCCTCTGTGCTGTCCCCCTGCTAAGTGATATGACCACATTTTTTGCTTTTTCTGACTGATACGTGATCTAGAGACTATTTCTGCCCCTCACAGCATCTCTTTTTCTACGGTCTTCTGGATGCTACAATAGAAAGTAACATCTTAGTGAAGTGCTGAAGGAATGCTGAGTTCCATGTCTGGGACCCTTTCCAGGTACCTCTTGAAGTTTCCTGGTAGGTGGGGTTTGCACAGCTTGCCAAAGACCTATGAGCAAGTACCTCCCTTCTGATTTTGCTGGGAGATTCCCTTGAGGTGAAATC
This sequence comes from Catharus ustulatus, assembly GCF_009819885.2. Lineage (NCBI taxonomy): Eukaryota > Metazoa > Chordata > Aves > Passeriformes > Turdidae > Catharus > Catharus ustulatus. The sequence goes on from NC_046221.1 coordinate 30,701,780, forward strand.
CTTTCTTCTCTCACCTGTCTTGCTCTTCCAAGCGTTTTCCTCTTGTAGTTCTCACTATAACTAGTAGTGGCAGTAATGGTAATAGAAGTAGTAAGAATACTGCTGTTGCCAAAGAACTGAGAGAATAATGAAGGTGTGGTCATGGCCAAAATGTTTCTCACTGATGCTGCTGCTGAGTTCAGAGACAGCAGATATTTGGGGCTGGAAAGTCTCCTTTTTGCATATGCACATTCTCAGGGCGTTCATCTGCAGCATTTATTTTAGTTCTGACTTCTCTTGTCCCTTTTGGGCTTAGGAATAAGCAATCATGAAACCAGCCACATAGTCAATGTGGTATCCCTTTATTAGTCATCTCAGGGCTTTACTGAAATCTGATGTAAGCAGGGGCCTTTTAAGGGAAGTAGTTACATCCTAAGTCACTTCAGAATACAACCAGTTCAAAAGAAAAATAAGCTCTGTATGCAAATGATCCCATTCTCTAGTCTCAAGTACTTTTCTGTGAAAGATTTCGACTTCTTGCTGTTTTAGCTGTAAAGAAAGGGCTGATAATGAAAGCTCTACATGGGCTGGTGCTACTAGAAAATAATACGAGATAAAGTAGGGTGAGTAATAGAGAGCTTAGCTAGCTGCTGAAACTGGAGATAAAAAGCTGCTTTCCTCTGCTGGGTTTGGCTGAGTGAAGTTGAATCTCTTCACAGTAGCTTGTGTGGTGCTGTGCTTTGGATTTGCAGCCACAATGGTGCTGATAACACAAGGCTGTTTTCTGTGATTACTGACACGGAGTTGAGGTCTGCTGCTCCCTCACACTGCCCTGCAACCAACCCTGGGCTGCAGAGAAGTTGGGAGGGGACAGAGCTGAGACAGCTGAATGAGGGACATATGTCATGCTCACCAAACAAACTGGGGGAAGAAGCAGGAAGGGGAGCACATTTGGAGTGATGGTGTTCGTTTTCCCAAGTCGCTTACATTTGGTGGGGCCCTGCTCTCCTGCAGGTGGCTGAACACCTGCCTGCCTATGGGAAGCAGTGAATTAATGCCAATGAATTAATCCTGCAATTTGCTCTGCTTGTGCACACAGCTTCTGTTTTACCATTAAACTGTTTTTATCTGAACCCATAAGTTTTCTCACTTCTCATCTGATTTTCCTTTCTCACTGGAGTGGAGTCAGACAGCAGTGGCTGTGTGGGGTTGGGCTGCTGGCTGGGATTAATCTATGACAGCCTTTTTCCTTCCAAATTGCTTGGATGTAAAATGCAAGCTGTGGTCTCAAGCAACATGGTGATTTTACTATTTCTAATAATGGTAAATGAAGATAAGGGGAAAAAATGAAAACAGCAATGTTTTGTATGTAAACACTTGAAATGAATTTATTTTTTAAAAAATCATTTTTACAGTTGAATCATACAGTATATTCTTCTGTACGCCTTAAAATAAAAGCCTCCAGCTTTTAAAAATGCTTCCCAGTACAAAAGTGCTAATGTAAAACTGTAGTGTTTATGTATAGAAACCATCACTACACATCACTAAATATCACTCTAAATGTCTCTTCACCAGTATCAAGGTGTGGAGAAGAGATGGAAGATAAGACTTCATAATATTTAAGGGCTTTCTTCTTCCTCTTACAGTTCAGTCTTCAGGAGCTTCAGCGCTTTCTGCATATTTGAATACACTAGAAATGAAATATTAATGCATGTTATTTTTGCTGCAACTTCCTCTGCCAGCAACCAAAAATGCTGCAGAGAAAATGTCATTATTATTAAAGCTTTTAGTCACATGCCTATTGCTATCAGTTTTCAGATGCACTTACTCTTCCAAGCAATTTGTGAACATCATGGGTTTAATTTTTACTGGTGAGAACGTTCATTAATACCAACACATGGGCAGAGACTGGAGCTGTGCAGCAGTGAGGGATGGCTGTATCAAACATCTTTCCCTGCTCCCAGAAGATTTCCTGACCTGGCCTGTTGGGACTTGTGTGTGAGTTCTCACTGTTGCTTTCAGTGAACACTGTTGAATTATGCAAGTTCCTACTGATGTATGCTTGCTTTTAAAATAGATGGATGCTCAAAGCTCCAGGGCTCTACCATAATTTTCTTCATCTCACTGAGTTTAAGTCTAGCATCCTGTATAATTTTATTCCTAGTTAAATGTCTTTCAGCAAGTACTGATGGTGAGAATCTGTAATGCCTGGTGTTATTCCTTGTCACATGAAAAATGGGACTGCTTTCAGAATATTTCCAGAATGTGTCAGAACACTCTACTTACACAATGAAATGTCAGAGGGCTCATATGCGTAGAGACGGTTTGAGTATCTTCCAGTAATATCTGCTCTCACAGTCAGGGAAGGATCTGGGAAAAAAGGGTGAGAGAATTTGTAGAGGTTAACCTTCAAGCAGAAGGAAATAAAAGGAAATAAATCTTTCTGCACTCCTGCTTGCTTCCTAAATGTGTCTGTGAGACATGTCTGCTTCCGCTGACTAAGAGATTGTTCTAACAGGGTTACTGACATTTCAGTTTTAAGTGTTGTGTTTGCAGGTTTATTAGGAATGGGATGAGCTACCCATTCCAGCGACTGTGGCATCAGCCATTAAGGGAGGAATGCTGGACCTGTGAAGCTGGGTGGTATTGATCCACAAAACCAACTCAAACCTTTATATTTCTCATGAAATAAATTCCTATTAATCAGCCTGACGATTTGAGATGCATGGTGCAGCAGGGGCTCTGCGCTGAGATCAGCTCTCATGCTTGAGGTACTCACCTATGAACAAAACCCGAGGGACGTACTGGCCGTCAGGTGCAAGATTCTTGTCTGTGGTTTCATACTTAAAGAAAACAGAGAAGGTTCCTAGTCAAGGAGCGCATGTTACATAAATATTTTTTTTCCTTAAGCATACTTTGTATTATGAAGCACAGCACAAATAATACATTTTGCAGTTTAAGAGATTAACTGTCTGGGATGCAGTTTTTTAACAGCTGGAATTGCGAACTGGTAACAGTTCATGTTATTATTAAACTTTACATTCCTTCACTTTCTGAGCTTATGATAGCTACCAATCAAAAAGACTTACTATGAAATCTGTTATGTTTCAGCAGTGGCCATTTTCCTAGCCAACCCTAGCTATTAAACTCAAGTTAGAGAAGCCAAAATTAAAAGCAGAACTTTGTCACTTTCACTTAATTAAGTGTAACTGGGGAACTTACCACAAGGTTCAGCAGAATGAATTTTTCAGCCAGCTTCTGTATATCTTTGTGTTCAGCAAAGACCTTCTTGAGGGCTAGAGTAGAAACAAATGGGAAGGAAAATTGAAAAGATACCCTTGAAATTTTGTCCTCCAAAAAGAAATTCAAACAAACTGATGAAACAAAATGAAAATGTCCAGTTTACAACTGCAGCAAACAAAGATTTTCAGTTCATTCCATTGGAACGTGATCCATTCATTTATATTCTGCATTAAAGAGTAATTACAATAGTGCAAAATGTCCCATCTTCCTTCAGATGGTACAGCTGGCTCTCAAATTTGTGTGCTTAGGTTTGAATTTGAGCATTTCACCCTTCAAGCCTCCTGTTCTACTACTGTGGTTTCTGGCCCCAGATCTTAAGGTACTTGATAATACAGCATGTAGGGCTTCAGACTAAAATGTTTGGAAGGGTTTAAATGCTTGTACAGAGACCCTTCTGGAGTAGTTGGAGCTATGGATGGATGCAAAGATCTTGCCATGTGGGTTGACTTGCAGGAAGGAGGGCCCTCAGATAAATTCAAAGACATTGGGAAAGAGCAATCTCAGTTACCAGAAATCCTGGAAGATTCAGTTTCAGCCTGGATTGATTTAGTCCCTGGCTGGATTCAGTCTCAATCACTGATGATATCAAGAGCTGAATATGATCTTTCCAACAAATTGTTACTTCATGCTACTGGTCTCACTATTGCTTTTGGCTGATTGTGCTGTGAACCAAATTCAGATTTGTCAGAGGTCAAACCCTACTAACCTGTGCTGATTTCTGTATTCATTTTGTACTATGCAATACTGAATTCCCATTTTAATTTTATTTCTACACATTGGAAAGCATCTTCGTGGTATAGTAATTTGAAGAACACTCCCCATGCTGTGCAACCTAGTAGTCACTAAGTTTTAAGCAGAACGGTGGCTATATATATATGTATATATATTTTAAAGCAGCGTTTTTCTAGAAAATTAAAACACGAATTATGTTTTTTTTCCCTCTCGAGTGCAGAAGGATTACCTTGGCTGTGTGGGCAGTCTTCCAAGTGGTGGATGATCATCAGGGGTTTCTGGCTGGAAAAGAAGAGCCGTGGTTAGGAGCGGGCAGGCGCGGGGCTGGGGGCGGGCGCGGCGGGGCAGGTACCTGTGCTTGGCTCGGAAAAGCGCCTCCTCGTAGGTCTGCGTCCAGATGAGCTGGTCTCCCCAGCCTGCAGGAGGGACAGGGGACACACACACATCCTCAGATAGCGCCTCACCAGCGGGGACCCCGGGGGCGAGCCCTGCCCCTGCCCACCTCTGCCAGGGGGCTTTAAATCGGGAATGAGGGAGGAGAGGGGCTAGGAAATACTAGGAAAAGTTTTGCAGAATGAGTTGCAAGATAATTATTTTCTAGAACAGCATAGTAGCTGACACATCCACAAGATATTTCTTTTTCAAAGAATTTAAAACTTTTTTAAAAATGGTGGAGGTTTTTTCAGTTGTTTGGTTTTTTACCTCTGGAGAGTGTCTGAGGCAGTTTTGGCTTAGCCGCAGTGTCCTTTGCATCCTTCTTGCCCGCATCCTTGGCCAGAGCACAGGAGATGACGATGAGCAGCAAGAACAAGGACACGAAACTCTTCTCCATGGCTGCTCCTGGAACAGGTGAGACAAAGCCCGGGTGGTGGCGGTGCCTCCCAGCTCGGTGCTGGCGGCCAGGCACGCAGCAGTAAGGACGGGCCAGCAAAGCTCAAGGCACAACTATGCAGCGGGGCGAGTCGGGGCTGAAGGAGCAGCCCCAGGCAGGGCCGGAGGGCACGGCAGAGCCAGGTTCGCTCAGCACAGCGCCCTGAAGGACCCGGCCGCTTCCCACCCTTCGAGGATGTGCATGTCTGTGCTGGCTAGTTTCTTCTTTTTATACATATTGCATATGATCAGGAAAATAACTGAATTACAGCAATTCCCAAAGTCCTTGCAAGTCCTAATAAGTTCACAGATCTACCTTGATCTCCCAGTGCTGGAGTAACGCAGCTGTGGGTGCTGAAAAGTTGTTTTGTTTATTCCCCCATTTTACTGTGGGAGCAATTCAAATGAGAAATCAGAATGTTTAAGCTAGATTTTACCATGAACATTAGCATAGACATGGCTTAATGATGTTGTTGATGCTTCCAATCCTGTTTTTTCCCTCAAAAACATAATCTAATCCTTAAACCGAGGAGAGTGTATAACAAAAAGAGTTGGGAGGAGTTGATGTGCGTCCCAGTGAGAACTGAAACGGAGTTTGATGGTGAAAGCAGCACAAAGAAAAGAGCTTTTCCTGGGCCAGACTGGGGCATGGAGGCAAGACACATCTGATGGAAAACTCCTCAACACTTCAGCTGGGATGTTCCTCTGAAGGGGAAATAATTTCAGCAACATGACCCTATGTTTTCTCATTCCATTTCCTCCTTCTAGAAACTAGAACCAACATAATGGGTACAAAGAGAAATTTTAAGATATTCCAGAAGCGGTGCAGAACATTGAAAAGATTAATGTGAAAAAGAAAAGAAAAAAGAAAAAAAAGGAGAAAGGAGTCTACAAAAAAACCCCTCACCATAGCAGACAGATTGTTTTTAAAGTTCAGATAATGAAAAGTGGACTCCAGGAAAACAGAAGTGTTTTTCCAGGTAGGAACTGCAGGAGGAGACATAAGCTGAGTTTCCATGAGTGATACAATGCTCTTTGCTAGTGGGATGTCCAATAGAGCTCAAATATCCAGACAGAACCTGTTTTAAAGGTATGAAATACAGCTTTTACAGCAGACTGCTTTTCTGCCCCAAGAAAAGTCTCCTTGGCAAGGAAGAAATTGCATGAAGTTCAGTTAAACGCTGGATTGTCAGAGTTGCCTCAAGAAATGTTTTGGCTAGAGCTGTATGGCAGAAGTAATGCTTCCTTAAAAAGAAAAAAAAAATTTAAAAGTATTGGACAACCAGGAAATCAAAGATCAGGCACATTTTAGGGTATTGTAGAGGCATCATGCAGAAAGTAAAGACAGAGGAACATGAAAAGCGTTGCCTCTGGAAGACTATGTGCATTTTTAAAAAGCTTTCCAAAATAACCCCTCTGCTGTTTTGTCTTTTTTTTTTTTTTTTTTTTTTTAACCTGCAAACCCAGTATTTCTCTAGACATTTTCCTTCATAAGAAGCTGTGCTGGACCTTGCCTGCTTTGCTGCAGCCTTTCCTTTCCACTGCTCAGATCCCCATCCCCAGCTAGCTCAGGCTCACAGCTCCCCAGGTACCTTCTGGAGCAGAAAGTGTGCAGTGCCTTACCTTGTTTACTCTCTCACTCGCCTGCCAGGATGTGAAGGTGTTCCTGGTTTCAGTGTGAATGCTCCTGTTCCTACTGCCTATTTATGCACCTTCACACCCCAACTCCACCCACAAGCTTTGAATTTGAATACTACTCTCAAAGAGCTAAACTTTCCAGTTTTTCCCCACCAAAACGATCAGAGTTAATTTTGTAATTAAATAACACTACTGTTTCCTGTCAGATACTGTATCTAAAGCTCAGAGACATTCCTGTAGACTTTTGGAATATTTCTTGAAAGGTGATTTTAAAAAATTGGCAAAGATCCAAGTACAGGTAAGCTTAAGTCAAGACTCCTGATTTGCTTGAAGAGCGATTTGTCTTTTTTTGATTGGCTGGACAATCAGTATGGGTTGCTGTCCTTTTAGTCCTTAGAAAAAGTTAATTGATGACTCAGAACTGTGTATGTTAATCAGATAAATAACTGTGCACATTATACAGGTATGTGTGCACACATGCACATATAACAGCACATAGTATTGTAATCAAATTGAAAAAAAAGTTTGTAAAGCTGTCCACAAAAATGTGTGTGGAAGCTATACAAAAAACCTGTGTTCACAAGCAGAGATCTAAGCCAACACTTAATTTAAGTTCCACAATTAATTAGTTGTGTAGACATTTATTTTAAACTTCAACATGAACCCAACCAATCATCTTAGGTTTCAGATATGCATATAATACAGCTCAATGCTCAGGAAAATGAGACCTGGATGGTCATTTCCACTGCTGCACTGCCCACACACAGTCCAGTGCAAGTCTGTCCTCAGCAATACATGCTGAAACTATGGTATGTTCTCCTTGCTGCATGCCTCATATATTTCAGTGAGATTAAAATCCCTTGTTCATGGGCAGTGAATGCTTAACGTTTCTCAGCTGGGTAGATGAAATCTATCAGATATGGGTTTTCCTGTTTGAAAGTCACAGTGCTGTCTGATGGCTGCTAAAAGCACCCATTTGTTACAAATATATTTGAGGGAATTACAAGCTTTGGATTTGGCTTGCTTTTTGAGTTTGTTTTTTTTTCATGAAAAGTAATTAGGAAAACAGAAGCAAGATGGTGAACTCAAGTAAAAAAAAAAAAAAAAAAAAAAAAAAAAAAAGAGGAGTTCTACCATGCTTTGCTTAGCTGCTTGATATGTTAGGAGGGTGAAACCAAGGCTCCCAGGCATATCAGTCATTTTAACTTCCTTTTCTGTATGTTTCATGGAATAAGTATGCTTTCCTGAGAGAATTTGCATGTAAATTTCTTCTTCTCCTCCAGCACTTGTCCCTGAAGATCTACAGATGTAAGTTGTTTGCTCCTGGATACTGTCTGTCCAAACTATATCCACTCAGCTTTTCTTCCAAAACATGCACCAAAAGAAGTCTCCAAGGTCCATATTTGGACATGGGACCACCCACTTTGGACAATTTAGATTACATTCTAAATCCACTTCAGTGTATATCTAGAAGTTAACCTTGGGTACCCATTTTTGTCAACTTAGACAATTAATAATTACAACTTAACACACTCTTGCTCACGGTCTTCTTAGGTCACACCTAAGAGCCTTTGATAGTTTTAAAGCTTGTACAAGAAGCTCTAATTCTCTCTAGTGCTGTGAAGAGATAATAGGCAGCTAGGTTGTCACTCACACTTTATAAAAAAAATTGGGTTTGTCTAAAAATGCATCCCCAAAACCAAGCCCCTACCTGCTCAGGGCACCAGCCTTAGACATATCTCCATTTAGTTTGCACCCTTGCTTTCTCCTGTTTTCAGGGGATGCATTTATCTTAGCCTGTGTCCACATAGCCTTGTTCTGCTCTGACAGAACTGCTTCCTGTAAGAGTCTCAGTAATTCAAATACAGCTGCTCACAGGGGCTTCCCTGCCAGCACAAACCCAGTGACCTCCATGCAGATAGTTAGGCTTGTCTCCAAACCAGCTTTGTGCCTTGTTAATGAAGAGAGGAGGGAGCTCAGTCTTTCCCACAGCTCCCTGCTTGGGCTCTGGGACTGAACAGTACCCAGCTGCTAAGTTTTCTTCTGGCCTTTTATAATGGGCTACTTTCCCTGCCTCAGTCACTAAATCCTGCAGGAACTGCCCCAGAGAGCTCCAAACCAAATGGGACTATTCCAGAGTGTTTTTCCCTCTTGCCTACAAAGATCTGGTAGACCCTATTACTGTTAAATATTAACATCTTTACAAAACCAGTCATCCAATTTTTAATATAATTTTGGTTTCCCTGCTCTGAGGTGCCTTTGTTCATTATATTATATAGAAATTTGCAGAGCTTCAGGTGGCTGATGTTACAGCTGTTCTGAAGGCATTCTCTGATGTGCTTTGTTTTTTCTTGTGTTTTGCAATACAGAAGTTTTAGAATTCAGGCATTTCTCCTAATTTCATAATAAACATATTTCCAAGTCTTATGATCTACTGCTTAGACTAAAGATCAGAGATTTACATGGGAGGAATGAGAAGTAATGAAAATGTGTAACCAGTCCCATACTGGCAATGCTGTGAGTCAAAGCCAGAGACAGACAGATCTGGAAATCATCAATCTTCCAGTGTCCTTAAAGTAGTAGTACATTGCAAGACATAGTAGTTGAAAGCAAACCAAATTTATTTGAGATCTGGTCAAATTTCTCTTGTCAGTGCTTTAACCCCATACAGGATTTTTATCACCTGAAAGCTCTTCAGACGAAATTTAACTAAAATTTTCCAGAAAGCCTTATACCCCAAAATTTAGGAGCTGAAACACCCTCTTAAACCGATGACAGATGCAGGCTCCATTTTGTTTCCTTTGTGCCCTGAAATAGTTCAAATCCTTTTCATGAATATTAAAGGTAGGTGCTGTCTGGACTGGGATGTGCAATGATGATTGATGTCACACATGCCAGGACTGTTTATTTGTGTAACAGGCATTTATATTTAGGTAAGAAAGTGATTTTCCTCGCACTGGATCAGGAAGTATTTCCTAACACTTGCAAATGGAAAGCATTACTAAAAGTGAAACTGGTGTCTTATAAGTGGTCCAGACATTCTCTTGAGAGTTGGAAGGCCATGGTTCAACCATCCCTGGTGTACTTTATTTTCATTGCAAAGCCACATTTCAATATATGGCTGGAAGGACAAAAGTTCAGCAGATTTCTGTTGCTGAACATTTGAAGCTGGTTACTGGAGCTCAGGTAAATTTTTGCTAGGAATCTGATGATTTGTCCTGAAGGACGATGGTTTTCCAAAATACGTCAGCCCAACATTTCCCTCTTTTTAGTTGAATACATTACTCAATTAACTTGCACTAGCTACAGTTTATTGATAATATTTTTTGACTGGCAGAAGAGATGCTAAGGATTTAAAATGTGATAATCTGACTCTTTAATTGCTGCTTGCAAAACACAAGAGCAATCTGTGAGGATTTTGTTTTCTCTGGAGGCATTTTTTTTCCACTTACATGTGGATGTTTATAATGCAAATCACCACCACTTGATAGAGGCTGTCATGAAAAGCATGGAGCATTTCTTACATTGTTTTAGATGAAGATATGGGTTTGTCATGTAGCCAGTTCTTATCCCATACTTTGTTTTGAGTCTTGGTGTGATGTCTGGAAGGCATTGCTGAATGACACGTTTTAAAATCACTAAGTCATTTGAAGACCCCTATTAAGTGTACTTGCTCTTGTATTGTTTAATGCCCTTTTCACAACAATAAGGAAACTGTCATGGTCTATTACACCAAGGAGTTTTAAGGTTTCCAGCATATGTGGAACTGAATTGCTCAGTTGTGTTTGGTAAGAGAAAGCCTGATCCTAGTAGCATTTAGATTTAACTTTGTAATATTTTTTTTCCATCCCACAGGGAAGCAGTGAATGGGTGAAGAGGAATTCTGTGATGAGAGGGATTGGGAATTTGGGGTTGTACCACGGCCTGTGAAGAAAGCTATATATCTGGTCTTCTTAACTGGGCAAGTCAATTATGATCAGCAGCTCTTAATGTCTGAAATTCTTATACTGAAGTAAACATGTTTTAATAAAATAAAATAACTAGTTCTGTCTAAAGTCAGAAAATTTTCTGTACTACAAAACTAAAGCAAATGACTCCTTCCCTGTCTGAGTAAGTGATATCCACTTTTCAGTATAACATGAAATCTGTAAGCCAGCAGTTCCTATTTTGTTATAGTGTAATATTTGAGAATACTGGGGAAAGCATTTATGTTTTGAACAGCTTATTTTTGTACTTAGCATCACATGGACATTTTTAAAATAGCCCCTTTCTGTTAATTAAGACCCCTTCTGGTTTTGGCCTGCCTTGGTCCTCGGATACTAAACTCTATTACAGGCAAGTAGCTGAGCCAACAATGTTCATAATTCAGCGCGTCTTCCAGAGCTGCCACCTTGCTGTGATCTCTCTGTAGGCGTCCTTTGTATTCATTGTTCTTATTTCAAATTTATGTCTGTTTGTCTGTAACCCATATCCTCTTAGTTTTCATAATGCTTTGCCTGGAAGATCAAAAACCTTTGGCTTCTAGTGAGTATCGGTGACATGACGTCCCAGATCTGACTCCAGAATTCATGGTTCTTAAGTAGTAATGGATGGGACTCTCTTTATTCTCTTTATTCTTGCTAATTTACCTCAAAGTTTGCAAAGACAAAGATGGAGGATTCCATCCTGCTATTTTTATTTTTGTTTTAAATGAGCAGTAAACACATCTCAGTGAAATTCCAGCTGAAACCACTGACACAACAGCTTTCTTAGCCCCACTGTTGCTTGTGTGCTAATGTCTTTTTTTTAACATTGCTTTTGCTTTGGGGCCAATATCCCAATCAGCATGACCTCTGCAATGAAGTGTATGCATTTGCTCTGCTGAGTTTCTCTTTCCTGGTAGTGTTGGTCTTTTTCTTCAAGCTGTGGAGACTCGAGGTGTTGACACTCTCTGCATAATGTGCTCCACAGAACCCTCCTGCTTCTCCCAAGTTCTTGACATTGCCTTGGCTTGTGTATTCCTCACAGAATGTGTAGTTTTAGTCAGCCACACAGACTGCACAGTTTTAGTGGACTCCAGTGCTGAGTCCTTTCTGCAGCAGCTCTCAGAGCCTCTCTTAGATGTTCCACCACATCCAAACATGCCATGGTTTTCTTTCTCTGCTTCAGTCTGAACTGGGTGGGGGTCTCTGTTTGGGGCACTTCCAGTTGCCTTGTCAAGGTTAAAGCTGGGATTTAGCAGTCTCATTTCTGAGCTGGATTTTCCAGGTCCCGAATGTTATATTTTTATCTGTGTCTCAGTGACAAACTTGTAAAACTAACTCTCCAAACGTAGGTATATATTACTTTTTTCCCCCCTTACTTTTTCTTTTTTTGTGGGGGGACTGTGAAGAGAATAGTTTACCATTGGCACAAGTTACCCAGAGAAGTCTTCTGTCAGGTTTCAAAGAGTTGTTCAACAAACTTGTTGTTTGATTATTAATACCATTATTCTTTATGCACAGGGATGGGGTTGGAAAGAGTACTTTTATCCTGCCTGACCTTCAACTGTTTGTAACATGAACTTTGAAATAACACAGCACCCAGTTTCAGCTGCTTCATGCTGTGAGGTGCTTCCTAATGCAGAACGTTGAACATACTTCTGAAAGCTTCTCACTACAATTCTTGTCTTCAAATATTGACATAATTTAATTCCTTTTGTTATACAATATTCTAATGGTGTGTTGCAGACCACTGCATTATCAGCAGGACAAAGAAAGTGAGAATACATCTGCAGTGCTGGGTCCAGTTCTGAGCTCCCCAGTAAAGGAGATATGCACATACTAGAACAAGTTCACCAAAACAGTTCAAAGGTGGTGAAAAGATGGAACACCTGTCGTTTGAGGAGGGGCTGAGAGAGCTAGGACTGTTAAGCTGCAGAAGAGATGGCTCAGAGGGATCTCATCAGTGTGTATCAATATCTGATTGTGGGGACATCCTTGCCCAGAGGAAGGCCACAGAGATGATCAGAAGGCTGGACCATGTCTTCAAGTCACTGATTTGGGGTTTTAGCCTGGAGAAAGCTCTGGGGAGACCTTACAGCATCTTCCAGTATCTAAAGGGTGGGCTGCAAAAAAGCTGGAGAGGGCCTTCTTTCAAGAGCATGTAGGAATAGAACAAGGGGTAATGGCCTTAAACTGAATGAGAGTAAGTTCAGACTAGATATTAGAAAGAAATCCTTTAAAAAGGTGGTAAAGCTATCGGGCTCTGTTGTCCAGAGAAGCTGTAGATGCTTCATCCCTGGAAGTGCTCAAGGCCTGCTTGGATGTGGATTTAAGCAGCCTGGTCTAGTGAAAGGTGTCCCTGCCCACGTCAGGAGACAGCAAGGTCTTTAAGGTCCTTTTCAACCCAAACCATTTTATGATTCTTTGGCTCTAAGTAAAGAAGGAAGAACTAGACAGACTCTTCTCTGACATCAAGTGACAGAATGAGAGGCAATTAAAATTCAGGAAATTGCATGAAAATATAAAGTAGAATTTTTTTTTCCTTTTGTAATGTGAGAATGATTGAAGACTGGAACAGGCTGTCTGGTAAAGTTGTGGAAGCCTCATTCTTGGACATATTCAAAACTGAACTGAGCATAGCCCTGGGCAACCTGCTGGAGGTGACCCTGCTTTGAGCAGGAGACTTGGACAAGACAGTCTCCAGAGATGCCTACCAAATTCAACAATTCTGTTATTTGGTGAATCTACATATGTAGCATACAAAAAAGAAAGGCTAAACAGTACAAAGGTGAACTTATAACTGAATCCATGCATATCCTACTCTCAGCTGTGCCTGATCAGCAAGCTAAATTAATGGAAAAATTCCATACTGTGGTCATAGGTTAGAATGGTTTTGCTGGAACAGTAATGAATGACTATTAACTTTTGCCCATGAGGTGCTCATGTCTCACCACGGTGTGGGTCATACACTGTACAAATGCAGTGTAATGTCCCTATCAGGACAGCTAGCTCACTGTTCAAGCCAACTGGAGTGACTTTAGTCAACGTGTACTTAAATTTTTGTTTAAACGTCATGGTCTGGAAATGGTAAGCACACCCCCACAGGTGGTGACACTAAACAAGCAGTATCAGTCACAGGGAGCTGATAGAGGATGGGTGTTCCCATTCTCCTGCTGGCACAGTTCCAGCAGATGGCTTGATGATAACGTGGCTCTATCTTGGCATTCAAATGCAAAACGCTCATTTAAAATTGCTGGTTTTAATTTTTTTTCTGGTGGTGGCATAAGCAATGCTATCCCAAATCTTGTGAAACACTTGGTGGTCAAAAGGCTGATATATGTTTCAACTATGCTTAGTGCAGAGGTGCAGGAGCTGGGACAGGGAGGCTCTCTCATTTGCCCTCCCTCTCCACAAGGTCGTTCCAGCAGCTGACAATGACTGAAATAGAAGCAAGATTAAACAGTGTGGTCTTTTTGCATTCAGCTGTTCCCCTTATCTAGCTGTATCACTTGAGGATTCCCTGGGAGGACGAGAATTCCCACATGGTCAAGTCAAAGGTAGTCCAATCTCTGGGCGCCAAAAAAATTGTGTGGAAAAAGAGATGTGAGTGTGATCTGAAAGCAGACCACTTCATGAGGAACCATACATAAGTAAAAATGCATATACTAGAGTTCCTGTGTCAATTATCTGTTAAGAGCCATTTCTGCTTTTAACATGTCTGAATGAGAAGAAAAAATCAGGTGTAATTTCTTGTTTTGTGTTGTGAGACCTGTAGCTGTCCTGCTGTAGCTAGCTAGGTTTTCAGAGTTGAATGCATTGAGTCATTACAAACACCAGCAAGTTGGGATTTCAGTTCCTGCCCTCCTATTTCGTATCATGCAGCTGCTGGAGCTGCAGAGCAAATAGGCAGCTGGCGGAGAGCTGCCTGCAAGCAGCAGCCTCCTACATTTTGCAGGTGTTGCTGGGCAGAAGTAACCAGGGACCATCTGGTAGCACCCACGTCCTTTCTGCAATGAGTGGAGGGGATATAAATCAGCAGTACAGGAAGAATGGAGGAAATGCCTGTCTTTGCTTGGCTATTGTGGAGCTCTGCTGTTTGCTACTTCGGTGGACTGGTTAGCAGGGGTGAATCCAAGCTGCTAGCTCAGGACACAGTGCTGATGCCTCCAGTGATCCTAAGTTTTAAATGTCAAATATCTTACAAGAAAAGTTTAAAAGCATGCTGACGGTAATGGATGGCAGTCATGTAGATGATGTCAGTTATTTGGAGAGAAGCAATTATTCAATGCTATATTCATGTGGCTACAATATGCCAAAAGACCACAGGTATGGGAGTCAGTAATTATTGCTATTACTTTCAATACAGATTTATATAGTAGGCACTACTTTCACCTAGTTCATATGACGATTAATAAACCATTAACAGTTTATAAGCTCCACTATCTGTTTTAGCTCCCTGTACTTTCTAACTGAAAATCCTAAGAAGCTAAAAATTTTTTACAGTTTTGGATGAGCTTCATGCGGACACTAGGATATTGCAAATGTCACATTGTGTATGCAGAGCTGTTCTCTATAGTTAGGAGCTGATACCTTTGGCATGATCTCCTATAAAATCTTTATTTTTTCTCCTCTTTTAGAAAAAAAGGAATCTATCAGTCTGTTCAACTAAAGATTCTTCATAGTTTTGGGAGGTGTTCCCTACACTTTTTTCTTTCTGTTCACCAATGAGATTGTCACACCTGTATTTTCTTGCCAACTTCCTGGTTGATGTGTGCAGGAGATCAGCATCTAGCTTGCTTGAATTAGTTTCTCAGGTAGCTGTTATGCACAACCAGTCCTACTTTTTGGTCTTGACTGTCCTGGCTCAGCCCAAAAAATAAATAGCATTCTTATAGCTGGTAAATTAAAGTAGAGTCATCATAAAGGCCTAAGAATTTTCATAAGAAGTAGCAAGCTGCATCTTGAATTTTGAGACCATCCTTTTGGTGATTGACACTGCTATGTCAATGAGACTTAAGCATGAATGCACCACAATAGTAAGAAATTTCCAACTGTCTCCTTGAGTCAGTCAGATTGGTTTTGAAATAAAACCAACTAATTTTTTTCTGTTAAATATAGAAAATGTAGGAATATAAAACTCCTAATATGAGTATGTCTACCTTTTAACTATTTCAGTTGCAGACTGTAGGAGTTTCTGGGAGATACCTTAACATTGTGAGGCACTCCAGCAAAGTTAGTGGGACCATTTGTTGTTGAATGTGCATTTGTCTAGCAGAGCTTGGGTCTACATTACCCATAGACTTTTTAGTTCCTTAGGATTTGGGAAATGAGGAAAAAGTTTAACGTAACAAATAGTTTTCAGATAACTGACACATGCCTTGGAAGACTAAAGATGCTTAAAGGGGCACATGGTGTGATTCTTGGGGGTGACCCGTTTGGGGACAGGAGTTGAACTTTGATGACCTTTGTGGGTGCCTTCCAACTCAGCATATTCTATATTTCTATGGTCAGCTTAAGAGAATAAAGATGTTAATTTAAAAGAAGAAGTGTTGAATTCACAAAGGTCTGGGGAAAATGAAACTGGTGCTTTGTGTTTACATAATTTAAAATGAAAAGCAAAATTGTTCCAGGGGTATTATTCCTACTGCACAATCATAAGGTTTTCTTCCTATCGCTAACATTGCTGATGTAAAGAAAAATGACTCCTTTTGCTCTGCAGTACCTGATTCTATTAGCAAGGTGGATCTATTAGCAAAGACCCCTCCAGGAAAGTCTTAAAGAGTTTTGCCTTCATGACAGTGCACCATGTTGCCATGTTTCTTTCCTGTTGCCTCTTTGGTGAGCAAATAAACCTTTTGAGAGTGCAGTCAGTGATCTGGTTCACACTCGGTACACAGACTTCAGCTTCCAAATTTTTTATGCATCTGTCTTTACTGCTATGTCTAAAAATTTTAAAGTCAAGCTCTATTCTTGGCTACTTGTCAAATGGTAATTTTTAAAAAATTTTATACAGGAATGCTAATGTTCAAGTCAGCCCTTAAGTGAATTTCAAACTGAACATTGTTTGCTTTTTCTAACTGCATCACCTGGTATGATAAATTCAGCTCTCCTTGCAAGCTGCTTTATATAGAAATCTTGCAGATAAAATGATTTGGTTCAAGTCGAAGATTCATTGTGTTGGAGGTGAATTCTGTAAAGCCTTCTAACCAGTTCCAGAGCATTGCTGCTCTCCAATTAGCTTGATTTCACTGAAATCTGCCTTGTTTGTGAGTCTTTCCCAGGACGACTCACAGAGCTGGCGAGCAGGAATCTTTAATAGCAGTAGCCCTGGGTGTTGGTTCTCTGCTCTGTGGCACCATAGCAATTTGGGAGTGGCTTTGTTTAATTAATGATCAAAATATCCTACTTGCTACATTTAGTTTGACTAGGGAAGTGGAGAGGGGGGAGAGAGACAGAGAGCAGCCCTACCTGTGGCTTGTAACAATAATGAGATTTAAATATTATGCAGATAAATTACAAAGAGTTTATTCTGTCCATGAAGAAAGACACGCTTTTATTTTCTCATTGTGTGTTCTGTGCAAGATGGGATTGCATTCTGAATGTGTTGGAGACAGCATCCTAATGCAGGAATGCAGCTCTCAGTCAGCAAATCTCAGATGGATGAAAGCTAATGCTGGGCTTACTCTGCTGGTTGAACAGTGGCTTGCAGCTAAGTTGTACCAGAAATATTGCTGCAATTCTTCTAACAGGAAATGAATTGGATATAAAACTAAATGCAAACAAAAACTCCACCCTACAGTTTTAGGGGTTTTGTTATATTATTCTGTGTTTTTAAGATTATGTTATTTGCTATGTTATTTGTTATATGTTCACACTAAGTTATGAATTTAACAAAGATATTAATGAAAGACCCACCAACATCTCTTTGCCCATTTGCTACAGGTGCCAGGTTTGATATTTTGGAAAATGAACACATATTTGGAGGCTGGAGTAACAACACTTGTTCTTTGTTTTGGTGACAGCTATCCCTGCCCTTGGGCCTATTCATAGGGTCTGCACAACGAAACTTCAAAATTACAGTGGAGTCAGATTCTGACCACTCTTTTTTCATTCATTCATTCATTCATTCATTCATTCATTCATTCATTCATTCATTCATTCATTCCTTTATTTCTTTTTCCTCAGGCTTCTGCAGAAAGATTAAAACCATGACTTAGGCAAGCTTTTTAAAAGGGATGACTGGGGATCCAGAGAGTTACACTTGTTGTCAACCAAACGCTTTAAACAAAAAAATAACTTTAAAAAGTGCTTGATCAAAGACTTGCATTTTTCCTGCATCAAAATTGTCATTTTGCAAAAAAATAGAAAAATCTGTTTGGATATGACAAGTAAGATTTTTTGCAAAATTTCTCCTTGAAGTAAAAATTTGTTTAGAAAAAGTAATTATTTTGGCTTCACTTCCCAAAATGAGACTGTCACAGAGAATTGCATGTACTTGTGGAGATCCACAGTGTGAATAATTCTATAAGTGAAAGTATGAGTCAGTTACAAAGTCTATGTTTTAGAAAGGACTTAAGCAGTTGAACAGTCTGGTGGGAGATTGGTAAGATGAAATAGGTTAAATCATAATTAGATGATGGGGTAAGATATAGCATGGCACATGAAATTTGTAATTTTCCATAGAGTCTCCCACTCCTGGTAGAAAGTCAGACAGTGGAATTTTGCCTTATAAAGTAAAATGGAGAATTTAAGTGCTACTTGAAGTGTAGGGAGGCTTTAAAAATTGTTAGAAGAAGAGATTCAGATTTTTGAAATTACTGTTCATTCAACCTGCAACTTCAGGACAAAATGCCCCTGAAATCTGAGCAATATTGGGCTCAACACTTGGATCTATGACCCGGATTTGCATTTTGTGCTACCATTACTAAATTTACTTGTAACTTTCTACTAAGTCACCCTCATGTTCTTGCTGATTAGAAACACTTTGTTAAATGTGGTTTAGGTGTTTAGCACTGCACAATGACTACAGCTTTTACCATTCTGAAGGAGTTTGTTTTGGACATGAACCTGGGTCATTCCAGACTTCTTGTGGGGCATCTTAATATGACACCTACAGTTTGAATCCAGTTTTTCCATTGGGCTCTACCGTTTACACCTCTAAAGATGAAATCAAATAACCAACTCTAAAGCTCTAAAGTTATTTACATAGATCAATGCAGTTATGAAATTGTGTCAATGAAACTGAGTTGGCAAACTGTTACTATTACAATAAAAAAAGAGAAATTATATAAATGGAGATGTGAGAGCACAGGGTGCTTGTGAGGTTGATGGAGTCCTGTGTGCCAGAGCTACTGGAGCAGAGTGGTATTCGAAGTATATACAGAAGTGGAGGAATTGGCAGGTCACAGCACAACCACACGAATGTTTGGGAAAAATTCTCTTTTTGAGTAGTAAATCTTAGCTTATCTGATAGAATACTGTGCAAAAATTGGCCTCAGCACCACTGGGGTTATTTGGGACACAGGAGTGATCATACTGTCATTTTGACAGATGGAATGCAGCGGGCTCACCATTATGTGTAATCAGTTAACTGCTTATCCAATGCCTTCATTTCTAAACTCTTCTCCAGCCACTGAAGAACTTCTCCTTTCTTCTTGGAGCTCTGCCATAGTGCTGAGTAGCCCTCCCTTTGCCAGGTCTACATGAAGAGTTTCACTTCTACCAGACATGGTTTTAAGGTTAAGCTGTCTGAGGTACAGCTTGTGTGTCATGTGTTAGTGCTCAGTTGTGTCCTGGTTCCTGTCCAGTTCCTGGGGACAGGCTTTGAACAGAAGCACCAGCTTAGAGTGAGATCTCAGCCCTCTCACTGAATGAGCTGGGGGCACGATGATGTATGTGTTTGTGATTATAACTCTTGGTTTGAAAACAATGTGATAGGGCAAATTTTTGTTACTGACTCAGGTTTTTAAATTCATCCTTAATTTTTCCCAATTTTAGTGATGTCAATATTTAATAATCTATGAAATACTGTTGTTCCTGTGGCACAAAATATGGAAATATAGCTCAATATAATGCAGGAGTGTAGCAGGTGTGTGTTCAGGCATCCTGAACAGGATGTGCTGGCGGAAGTGTCCTCAAACTACCTTCCTCTTAATTCCTGCATTTAGCTCACTTGCAAAGCTAATTGGATATAGTTTCTTCGTGTAAGCAGTAGCTTGGCTTGTACTTCCACTTTGTTTAATGACTAATCTCTTCCAATCTATATATGTTTAATCAGGAGATGACCTAGGTCAGATAATAAGTCTGCTGCAAATGTTCTATTTGCAGCATGTTGTGCTAAGCAATAGCAAATCTCTTGAGTATTCTTGTCATGCAAATTCCTTTCGAATCACTTTTACTGATGGAGAGAAAATGTGTCAGCTTTGAGGGGCTGCCTGCCTATTCCTGACTGACTTGATGTTTTCAAGAAGTTTCAGGGAATAAATATACCCATGCTATATTTATCCATGATGATTTCAATTTGTCAAGCCTGCTGCTAATTTAAGTTGCAAAGAACTTCCTTTAGTATTAAGCAATTATTTCTAGGTTGATTAGTCTTAAATAATTTGCCCTAAATCTCAGATCTGTGCCAAATCTTGTGCACTTTTATTTCTGTTGTTTACTGTTTCTATAAAGGCAAATAGCTATATATCATTAAAACCTGATCCATAGATCTCAAATTGCCCTGTTTATCTGTCAAATCTATGTTTTAAAAACATCTATCTATCTACCTATCTATCTATCTATCTATCTATCTATCTATCTATCTATCTATCTATCTATCTATCTATCTATCTCTATACATGTGCAGACTCCAGAAAGGACAAAGGGTCTTGCCAGAGCAGTGATGCAGAAGGCCTCTTCTTCAGTTAATATTTGGGAACAGGTAACAAGTTTCTTTCATGGTGGTAATTTTAAACATTTAATATCTATTAAGACCACTCCTCACTGTTGCAAAATTGAAAAGCCTCATGGACTTTTCTGGGGTTTTTTGTGAGCAGTGACATCAAGACTGTCCATCAGAGGGTCTTTCCATTGTGGTCATCAGGCGAGCCTGCTCCTCTCTGTGTGAATTTATTCCAAACCAGTAAGCCATGCCTGGGACTGGGGACTGCCAAGTTGGATGAATCTGCCCCTTGACAAAGGACATGCTGTCTCATTACAGTGCCTAGCGTGATGTCAATGATGTGGTTGGTGCTCGCTGAGATCACTGCTTCTCTGGTGAAGGGGAGGGCAGGAGGTCAGCCCTGCCAGCCCAGCCTGAGGGATCCCTCTGTGCTGGCTCTAATTGTGCTCCTGTGGCGAGGGGCTCAGAAATGAGAGACTGAACAACTGCACTAAGCTGCTGTGCTGGGAGGACTATTGGGAGGTTTTTCACATGGTAGTCTGTTCAACAAAGCCCCTAAATATACCCACGCTGGGGCACGGCTGTCGTTCTGACCCCAGCAATTTGTTTCCTTCTTGCCTGATTATTGAAGATTAATATTCTGCCTTCTTGCCCCCTGTAATATTCTGGTCTTGAGGGAGCATAGGAAACAGCTTATCCTATCAAATGAAGTGATAGGGAATGATTCTTGAATGCTTGATCATTCTTGTCATACTGTTTGACAACTCTTTTTGTGTTGTAAATGTGCAGTAAGACCTTTGATCCCGGAGCTGGTCACATTAAGTTCACTGCTCAGACTGAGGCCCTGCTGTGCATTCAGTGAAGGTTTTTATCTGTGGAAAAGAATTAAGGGACACAGAATGCTTTGTGCAAACCAACCTGAGAGGATAGATGTGTTCTGGAAATTAAGCTTAAACTGTGCCTCTGCAGAGGGAGTGGCATTGCTGTGCAGGCTGGCTGCTGCTGTACTGAGCACAGCTTTGCCTTGCCCTGTTTGCGTAGCTGGGTGGGTGCTGGAGACAAGGGCAAAGTGGACAGGAGCTTGGACTTGTTTGCCTGCCATGCTCAGGATCCTCGATGAAACACAGGAGTCATCATGTGGTGAAAAGGGAAGAAAGCTGCCCTGTGCTTTCTGTGCCAAAAAGGGAGAGTGTGATGGTCACTCTTCCTGCCTGGATGCACTTTTGTGCTGCAGGAGGAAATGAAAAGTCAGGGCGGTGATACACATGCTTATAGCGTGAACTTCCTGTAGCATAGGAAAGGATGCTGTTATCTCCCACAAAACCTCGCACAAACTGTAGGAACAGTTGCAACCACTCCTGACAAGACTAACCCTGAGCGACTACTTAGCAGAGTCCACAGTGAATAGCTGCATTGTGAAGGGCTTGGCTCACTTCTGCTCCCCTAGGTGTTTCAGAAAGAGGGATCGCTAAATGAAGATAATCAGTGGTATGATAAACCAGTGACAAAGAAATGTTGAGCAACAATCAAAATTCTATGCAGGAGCTGGAAGTTGGCTGTCATGGATACATGCCCATTTCTGGGTTATTTTAATTGAGCAATAGAATCTTTGTTTCAAAAAAGGACAAAGTGCTGTTTTGGTGAAAAAAAGCCCCAAAACCATAATACCTATAGTTTTAACTAAAAAGAAGTATTTTAATTATAGCAGTTTTTCTCTGATTGTGAAAATTCCTTTGATTTATGGATGTTACTTATATTATATACCCTGATAATAAAATAATTTTCTAATTGTTTATGAGTGAAATTCACTGGAGACGTATTTCCTTATTTATAGCCCTTGCTGTGGAAGCTACATTCTTTGATTCATTTACCAGCTCAATTAATCCTGATGCCCTTCCTTTGGTCATGCCCACAATTCCTTTCCTTCTTCATTACAGGAAGGACCAAGACACAGGCACAAACTACCTACACAAGGAAGCTGCATGTCCTGGAGATATGAGAGAGAGAGCAATGTGTAATCCCTGCAAATGAGGAGGCCAGATTCCAGAACTCCTTTCCTAGGAAATCCATACTGGGAAATGGCAGTTTAAAGTAGCTCAGACCAGCCTCTCTTTGATGCAATTAGTTTTTTTTCTTCACTGGAGAAAAGAACCTATGAAGGCACATTTTGCACTGCTGTTCTTTAGTGCTTGTGTTGCTCCATTTGCTGTTGAGTAGGATGAGACTATACGTTATGATACTTGTCTTAAATACCTGTTAGTGATGACCCTTTCTTCCCCAGGCAGCCACTGACTGCTGACTCATGCTTTTTTTCATAGAGAAAGACAGCCTCAATGCTTTAATTTTTGGCTTAATTCTGACTCGAATTCAGGAAAGTATAATTTAACATATACAGAGGAATTTTTCAGTGAACAGCTTATCCTTTCTTTACGGTCTTCCAAACTCAGTCTTACTTTTGATATTGCTTTCTTTCATGTTTTTCCTCTTAAATCAAGGCAGGACAAACATCTTGTGCAGACAAAGTAACAATGACCAGGAGAATTGAGATGCATGTACACATTTTAAACACAAATTAAAGAAGTTTATCCTGTTATGTTCTCTAGTATGCAATGTTTTGCAATAGATTAACTAATGGTTTAGTAGTGCGAGTTGCTAAAATATCATCCCCACCTATAGTCCCTTTTGCTGTCTTATCCAAATAATTAATTGAAACATAAAGATGAATTTTAGGTTCTATATGTTATAAGTGGTTTTGTCAACATGAAAAGGAAATAACACAGCTATAGAGAGAGAATACATTTCTCAAGCTTAATGTATAGAATGGTTACGCTTATGTAAGTTGCTTATATAAGTTACCACTTACTTCATCAATTTGCACCTAAAATTAACAAAGAAATCTGTTTTATTCAGTATCTACTCTTGCCTAGCATTGTCACTTCAACTGTGCAAAAGCTGTCCTTTCTCTATTAAACAAGCTAATTCCTATCTGCTGTTCTACTCTGGTTTCACAGAGTCTAGCTTATATAGGAGATGAGTTTGAAAATTTTCTGTAGTGATCACACAGTAAATGCCTTGGTAACTGAGGATAATTAGAGACATTTTTTGTTGCCTGAAGACGTGTTTAAAGAAGTGATTAGAATCAACATATGCCAGGAGGAGGCAGCCTTTCTATATCAAGCTTTTTATAACAGGAGATTATAACCACTCACAATTTAGCTGCAGAAACACACTGCCAATATGTTTGGTGTTTCGTGCAGTAACTTTATATCATTCTTAAAGGTCATAAAATCAGTAATTTAAAATACTACAACCCAATACAGGAGAGACAACATGTTCCAAATATGTATGAGCATTGCCTGAAAGCACTTGATGTGTAGGTAAATCACAGGCAGTGATAGGTCCTCATGTGCTTGTGCACACTCCCCTTCAGGTATCAGTAGGGAATTCTGTTCAAACCAAAGCACTTCATGCTAATGTTTATCTGAGTTTGGGGTAATACTCCAAAAATAAGAGAAAAGAACTTGTAAGGAAACTTCAAGGCTTCATATCCAGGTGCACACTGAAGGCCAAGGCTCTGCTCTGAGGCAATTGTTCTCCAAACAGAAGTTAGTTTCATATTTGGTAGATACAGTTCCAAGGCTTTATTTGTCCTACCACCTGCCTTAGGCTGTAGTGGATACTCTGCCCTTGAAACATAAGCTTCTCCCTTTAATTTGTACCAACTAGCCAACTAGCATTTAGCTACTAGTTAAAGTTCAGATAAGCTCATAACAATCAAGGGATTACGATTATTGTTTAATCGTGTGTCCAAATGAGCCAAGGAGAACAATGATGACAGCTTCCATGGCTTCCCTTCATCAAGGCAGAGCCAGTATTGTTGAGTAGGAATAGTGCATTTTACTTATGCAGTAATCACTCACCTCAAGTACCATGTGAGGAACATAATGGCCAGAAAGGGGTTCATGTCAGCAATATGTGGTGCTGTTGGGGTTGATTCTGTCCTCACTCCATGGAATCAGAGAATTGTTTGGGTTGGGAGGGACCTTAAAGCTCATCTATTTCCAAACCCCCTTTCATGATCAGGGACACCTTCCATTGGACCAGGTTCTCAGGGCCCCATCCAAGCTGTCCTTGGGTCATCCATTAGAGCCCTAGTAAGCCCAGTGACTGCTAGTAAGCCCAGTGACTGCATGCAGACCTCTAATTCCTCCATATGTTCCCTATGCCATGTGTGTCTGTGGACAGCCAGTATAGAGAACACCCAGTTGTGTTGGTTACCCACAAAGGGGATGGGAGCCATAATCCTGCCACCTGTCCTTTCCCCAACCCTGTATCAGCATGCAAACCAATCTACAGTTTCATAGGTGAAATACCCCTAAAAGTGTATTTTCATTCCTGATTTATCGAGAAAGGCAAATACCTTTGCAAACTCTGCATACAAATATGCAAGATTTTTATTTTTCTCTGCACTGATTTGAGTTATTATAATTACTTTTACGGGAGATTTTGCTTGTTTTTCAACTTTGCTGTTTCAAAAGGTGGCTATGAGCTTGACACCTTTTTGGCAACTTGCCCCTATAGTCCCTGTGTAGCTTGAATATGTTCATGATTTATCACATACTGCCACAAGCGTATTGACCCTACATGACTAAAATATACATATAGTATCACGCCAAAGTATTTACTGGTACTGGCAATGCTTGCTATTGTCAGACTTGGAGCCACAGTTTCTTTAAATGAATTTCAGCATTACCTGGAGACATGGTAGATAACCTCTACCACTGTAAATAGAACTGTGGAATCATGTTTACCAAAAGTATTTTGGGAATTCACTCTTTCTCAAAGACATTGTTGCATTGTTGCTTCTAGGTTTATGGTTCAGTAGACCATGTTATGAAACTCCATAGCAGGAAGACTTTTCTTTAGCTTTCTTGGTGAGTCATCCTCTCAAAAGACACGTATCCTTTGATTTGCTTCAGCACAGGAAGGAAAAGTTTTATGGTTTATGTATTGGTTACAAAATTGTGGATCCTTTCTTCCATTTGTCTTAGCACAATGCCTATTCTCCCTTAATTGGAGGAATTCAAATGGCAGATTCCACAGTCAGAAGGAGGCAATGATAATTAGTTGGTGCTTTTTTCCATTGATACTAGCTCGATAAAGGCACTCTCAGTTCCATGACCTGCCACATGCTTTTTGTGAGATGTCCTATAGCTGTACCTAGGGCTGTACAAGCTCAGCTCATCATCGCTCAGCCAACACATTTGGTCAGGAAAGGCAGCCTGAAGCTGGTCATTCCTGATGGTGCTAATAAAGTGGCTGCCACATAAACACTTCAAATAGGTTCACATTTGCACTGTTGCCTTCTATAAATAGCACGTGAAATAAAGCTTATTCATTTAAAATTTGCTGTGAGATATCCACAAAGCTGTTTCTTGGCTTTTATAAACAACAACAACCAACCAAACAATAAAGGTTTATTTCTCTTTAATGGAGTTGTTCCGCATCTCATATCTTTAGTCCAAGAATGCAGGGCAGCCCATAATACATTTTTACTGGACTATGACTCCCTCTGTATTAATTTGTTTGGTAAGTAAATAAGAAAGGGCGTTTTTCCAAGGAAGGAAATATTTAATCTCCAGGTCCAGGGTAACCCTTTTGGTAATTAATTATGGGATTTAGGATTTTTTTTTAATTTTTATTTATTTATTTATTTATTTATTTATTTGAGTCAAGGCCAAGAGTATATGAATTACTGAGAGCTAAGCCATTGAGTGAATATATTTTCAATTAGGACAAGAATGCTCCTCAGTAGGAATGTATATATGAAAATGTTTGATAACACAATAATTTGATATTTCAGTTGTGGAACTGTCTTCCAAGTGAAGCAGTGGAGATCTGAAAGATGTGTGCTCTTCTTCCACTCTTATGCTCTGATAAAAATGCTCAGGAGTTGTGTAAAATCATAGCCCCAACTACTTGTAGGCTTGAAGCAAAAAATCCTTCAGCAGAGCAAGGTTACTTTTCTCTCCATCCTGTGCAATATTCCTCACCATGGGATGTAGCTTCTCCTTCAGGCAGTCAGTATTCTCTTCCCTGTATGTGAATATGAACAATGAGGCTGGTGGTTTTTATACATCCAGGAACTTGTCTCTGCACCTGGCTGAGTGTTAAATAGCAGGGTGGGTTCATATGTGCCAACCTTTTACAAACAATCACCTGGGGACATGTAGGGTGTGCAAAGGAGAAATGAGTGATACCTCAGAAAGGTAACAGAAGACACAGTAGATATTTTTGAAGCATTTTAGGCTCTTTCCTCAAACAGTTACACAGTCTAAGCACCAACACACTCCATGTGGAGTGTCGTCTTTTCAGTCTTATAAACTTGAAAAGTTACTGTGTATGGTATTTTTTTTCTTTCTCTCTGGTCAGGCTTAGGCGTGTACAAAGGGTGACTTGATGAATGTCCGCTGGAGTTGGTATTATAGCGAAATTTCAAAATGCAGCTCTTGATATGCCAGTGTGATGATTCTGCTTATTTGGGTATTTTCTAATTACACAAAAATAGGGGAAGCAGCAGTTTTTGTGCCTTCTCTGATTCTAAAGGGATCAGCAAATATCTGATACATAGTAAGAGAAAACAGTCTGCTGAAATAGATGCACTTTTAGTGACTATACATGGTAGCAAACATGGATGAAAGTGATGAATTGCATGAGCATCTTAAACACAAGGAAAAGGAATTAATAGATAGACTGCAATTTCTGTAGATTTTCTAGTTGAAAAGTAAATATTCCTCCCCTTCTATTTGATGTTTTGAACTTTTTAATTGCCATGGAGACTATTTCCTTCTGACTTACACTGTAAATCTCTACATCCATTTGAAAGAAGGAACAAGCAAAAGGAAGCAGATTAGTGACTTGGCTGATCCTGTGGAGGACACCTCAGCATTTGGAAATTTCTCTGTGTCAGCCTTTGGCAAGAACGCTTGTAGTACATGAAACAAGCCTAATTATATCAGTCTTACTCTGCAAGCCCAAGTTACTTTTGCATTTTAAGTGCTGAGGTGTCCCGCAGTCTCTCACCTCCACGGTACACAAAGGTATGGTGCCTTTTCTTTTGTTCTGTCAGGTGCAAATATTTGCACATGGGAAAATGCTTTAGCTCCACACACCAATAGATCAACCATCTGCCTGGAAAAGGGAACGCCTTTCTACACTGAGACGGATACACAGGGGAGGATCCTGTTCTGTCAGTTCTCAATTCCTGAGCCTCACCTCACTGACGTTAAGTCCACGTTTGTTTGTCTACTCTTGGTCTGATTACACCAGATAAGTCCAGACAGTGAAGTAGAGACGGATATGTGAACAGGTGGCAGTAATTTTGCTTCCCTGAATATGTTGTGTTCATACCAAAGGCAAAACTCAGAAAATCTTTTTACATGAAATTTGGATTTCCACAGGAGGTGCTACTTTATGCCCATGTGAATATTAATGTCTAAACATAGAGAATACAGGTTATGAATTCTGTACATAGATAGATTTTCTCATCTATTGGTCCTTATACTGAGACTGAGTTTATTCTGTGTAAAACAACTTCTGCTCTCACATTCACATTTTCAGTCTTTCATTTTCTTCCTTCAGCTCTAACCTGGTTGGTTTAGTTCCAGACAACCAAGGAGCAAAAGGAACAGTTTCCAGTTCTTTCCTTAAGAAAGTGGAAAATAATGAGTATAAATAAAAATCTGCCCATTAATATTTTGAATAAATAGAACAGAAAAGCAGGGAATAAAAGAGAGTGAATCACACATTCATTTCAGGGGAAAAGAGGAGAAAGAATCTTGTTATGTCTGTTATTGAGCAGGTTACAGGCTTACTATCTTATCTCAGATCAATGAGACTTTAATCTGAGATCTCAGTTTCTATTCCATCTGCAGAAATATTACCTGGCAAAAAAGTCTTCAAAAAAGAAGGTAGAAATGTAGTAACAGCTCTAAAATTAGGATGAGTATTGAACTAAGTCTTGAATAAAAAAATATGTGCATACAGGATGTCTTTTACCTGAATATCTAGCTCCACCAAAAGGACTTAATCTGAGTCTTTAAGAATCTCAAAGTTTTAGTCCCATTTCTGAAGGCTATTTCTGGGAAGAGATTTCAGCATGGTACTTATAGGGATTTGAGAAGAGAAAGAAGAGTATGAAATTCCCTTTATTTGCTTTGAAAAGACATTTCATCTGACACAGCATAACTCGTGCCTCTGACATCTCTAGAAAGTGGCTACTCTGCCTGAATGAGTGTTTTGTTAAAACTGTTACAAACTTTCCACAGCAGCAAATACCTTTTAAGGTTACAGATGTAATCGTTATTGATAATATCTTTGGAAATTATTCTGGATTTTCTTTAAATGTTGAAATAACATTCACTGAAGTGTAAATCTAAAGGCTAGCTTTCATCTGATGATAAAGTCAGTGGTCATTGCATTGTTCTGAAAATTTGGTTATTTATTATGTTTAATTCACACAGTTTGTGTCCTGTCTGCTGGCTCAATATCAAATGCCAAAAATAAGCAGAACAACAGTAGCCTTCCAGGATTAAGATTGGAATTACTTGTTTCTTCCACGATTTCAATAAGTGGTAATGATACCATTTATTTCTTTTTACAGCCCTGAGGTGAAAGAGATTACGAAGTCCTTTCCTGAGATCAAGCAAGATCTGGACTGTGGTCCTGCATCACAGATGTTTTGGGATTCCAGCTTTGAGCATTCTTGACAGACACGTTTTTGCTTACGAATGGAATAAAGAACTTCAAGCTTGATTTGAAGAGGGAAGGGGATAAAACCAGTCTCCCTGGAGTTAGTTAGGTCTGGTAGTGGCACACAAATATTTGAGGAACAGTTGCTAGTTCTGCCCTCTCAGTGGAGGTAGAGGATAGAGCCATGTGGCAGAAAAGAAACAAGGGTTATTGATGTTAGAAACCACAAAGTGCCTGGGAATGGTCATGTAGGAATAAGTCTTCTCCCCTCAAAAAATGGCAGGATCAATAGCCCTGCTGAAGTGCATCTCCACAATGCAAACAGCATGGGCAGCAAACAGAAAGAACTGGAAGCCGCTGTGAAGCAGGAAAACTGGTGTAGGTTGCTGTTAGAACCCTGGTCACCAAGAATTTTAGACTTTCTGTGCTGACAGACACTGACCCCCAGAGGAACATTGCATTTGACCTGAGGCTGTGGAAAAGGCTTCCAAAATTGAATAATAAAACTAGAATTATAAGTGCGTAGTTTAAATAAGTGTGTAATATCACATAGTAAAAAACTTAGAGTTTAAGGTTTTAGAATATAGTAATATATATAAAACAAGATGGAGATTTTAAGGTGGAAGCTTAGTCCTTCTTCACCAACTTCTTCTTCACGGGTTTAGGTAATATTGTGTAATTGAATAAAAAAGTCCACATTGAGGGCCATGAGTGGTTAGATATTGCGTTAAAAGGAAAATTAATTTAGGTAGCATTTCTTAATTGGACAGTTTACCCTTAAAAGGCCTTGTAAAGAGAGAAATAGAGCTCAATTTTTAGTTTTTCAGCTTGAAGTACTGTAGAACTCATGGTTTGTAAGACTTTAATATAGATAAGAACCTTTGAATCTGAACAAAAAAATACCACCTTGCACATTTAATTCCAACCTTGGCAAAAAAAAAAATAAAACCCAACAGGTTGCCATCATGTAAACATGGTGGGATGGCTGACACAATTGGAGTGCTGTGCTGGATGGCTATAAATTCTTCAAAAGGGACAGGAAAGGAAGGGGAGCCCTGTATGTTTTGGAGTTTTGATTACCTAGAGCTTGGTGATGGTCATGACAGGGTTGAGTGTTTATGGTAAGAGCTGGGGGAAGGCCAACAAGGCAAGTGTGTGTCCAGAGAAGGGCAATGAAGCTGGTGAAGGGTCTGGGACACAAAGCTTCTTGAGGGGTGACTGGGGTACTGGGGCTGTCTAGCCTGGAGAAAAGGAAGGTGAATGGCTGCCATAGCTGTCCTGGGTCATCTCTGGCAGCTAGTTTGCATTCTTTTCCCCAGAGTATCTCTGGTATGCTCAAAAGAGGTTATTACCACAGACAGGGAAATCTTGCCAAATCTGGAACAGATAAAGACATAAAGGAGTAGAGCTCAGCACAAATCAAAGGAAGATTTTACTTCTAGCATTTTTGCCATAGGTTAAAAACATCATACTGATTGTAAAGACAATACATTTCTAATAACTGAAATATTTTTTTTTCTCTTAGTGTACAGGTAATTTATCTCCACTCCATTGGAATATATGCTTATATTCAAATTTTACATAATTATGAAGATGCGGGTATCTGCAATATAACTCACTCATGATATATTAATACTATAGGTATTGTGAATTAGCAGAGTTTCTTGCAGAGGTCCTTCTCTCATCTATTATGTGTACACAGGCAACATCACAGCAAACAGATGGCACAAAAAAATGACATAGGTGATTTAAAGGTAACAAAACATACATGCTTCTACTGCAGGTGAATTGCTGACTATTTTGCTCTAACAAAAACCTACATTGCTGGGATAATAAACCATTTCAACTGACTTTGGCTTTTTACTCAAAATAGGTGTCCACTCTTGCATACAGTAAGCCTGTGAAAATTTTGCCAAGGTTTATCATGTCCAGATTCCCTGAATAAGCTGCCACCTTCATGGTGGAATGCTGCAGAAAATGAGGGCATGACCTGGGATGAGCTTCCCATGACTGAAATGCCATTTAAATGCAAAGAGTTAGGACAAACCCCCTCATTTTCCCTTACTCCAGAATTTACAAACATCACTTAGCCTCTGGACTGGAGTTCTGGGTCTGTTTCCTTCCCTCTCTCTTGCTTCACTGTATCCTTATTGAAGCAAAATGTGTAGCTGCCCTTTGATTATTTTCACCCCACTGAAACTGCATGCTCAGTATCTTCTGTTTTCAGCTACCACAACAAAAGTTAAAGAATTATATGGAGGTAAGATAACCCCAGAACCCTTTTTTTTTTTTTTTTTCTTTTTTTTCCCCCTCCTCCTATATAAACTATTCAAAAATTCATAGCATGACCTTTCTGGTCTGATTTGACAGCAAAATTTCCTTTCCTTTAATGAGAAATGACTGTATAAAGCAGGGCTACACTAACAATTAATAAGCTTCTTACAATGAAAGTTAAAATGGGGAGGCAAAATGCAGATATTAACTCATGTAATAAATTGCAGATAGACATCGAAAAGTTTGTTTATAACTCCTCTTCAGAAATCATAGCTGATCTAACAGAGTCATACTTGGATTGCTAAAATACAGCTCAAATTTGCTGCACTTAAAACCATCATTTTCAGTTCTTTAGATAATTAATTTCAAAGCATTTAATATAATTCTCCTCATGTTTTCCAAATGGGTGCTTTAGTCTTTCTATGTTTGTTCTCCAAGTTATACATATACATTTCTTATAAAATCTGGTATACCAAATCTGCTTGATAAAAGTTCAGTTTGCAAGTAGAGACAGAGAGGTCCAGCTTCACCTCGTAGAGGCTATGGTCATTTCACTGTTACAGGTTACAGTTCTGTCTGAATGAGGCGTAGTGCTTTCTTCATGTTCTCTATTACTGAAAGAAAAATAAATAAGAACTGTGAAAATGTATTAAAAGTACATTTCTAGAACTAGGAAAAAAAGCCACCTAGTTTGATTTAGTAAATTATTCACACTGAAATTGATTTATGGTCACACATTTTATTTTAGAGATTTCTGTTTTGAAAATTATGTCATTCATACTAAAACAGAAAGTAAAAAATTTCATTAATCAAAATGTTTAACTTAAGGGATTTGACAAGAATCCTTTCAACTCCCTCATTTCTCAACAGCAAGCCTTGTAATCAGATGTGATGTGTGTATTTGTGTGAGATACTGCATTGGTGTCAAATAGATGGCATAGAGTAAGAACTGGCTCAACCTGAAAAATCACATTCCTTTCTGAAATATGGCTGTTAGGGGTACGGACACAACAACCTGCATTTCTTTACTGATTCCCTCCCACCACTGGCTATTTACATTGTACAGCTGAATACTTTTGAGCTTAGTGACTTTCACCATTCTCCATAAAACTACTCAGATCTTGATCCTGAAGGTTCTCACCCATGATCTTTCAATTTTTCTTACTTGAGTAGTCCCAATAAATTCAATGGGACAATGTGTGTGATTGTTTTGCTAGAACAGGTTAGACCATTATAATTTATTGCAAAATCTCTCACACGGTATTTATTCTTTACTTTGACATCCTAATGGATTCTCAAGCACACAAGTGATCAGGATGGGGATATCTGGCTGCTCACAATGTGAAATGCAAAGTAACATGGCAAAGGGACACTTACAGAATGTCATGTCCTGCGGTTCGTAAGTGTAAAGCCGGTTGGAGTATCTTCCTGTGATATCAGCTCTTACTGTGAGAGATGGGTCTGAAAAAGTATTTGGGTTAAACACCGCCTTCCATTCCCACAAAAGCTGAGGGTGATGGTGTGACATTACTTTGGCAGCCGTGTTTCTGATTTCATCAATGCAGCAATTATGAGGCCGTTACGCTCTGTTCCAAACAACTGCTCTTTACTTGGAGAATTCCTCAACAAAAGCTAATGCTCATTTTTATATTACATAGCTATTTTTAAGTGCTAGGTTACATGTGCATTTCATTCATATTTAATGAAAAATATCCTGTTTTACAGGTTCTGAGTTTACATCAGAAGATGTTAATCTGACTGGATGCACACATAGTGGGGGCCATGCCTATATATGGCCATGGATGCATGACTTACCTAGAGCCTTCAGAATGAAAATCTTCTGAGTCCTAATGTTCCCAGAGTGGGAACAAGTTGTTGTGAACCTCTCTTCTCTCAGTTACCCTTACAAGTTTTTTATTAATTTACTGATTGCTGTAACTACACTGCTGTCTGTCTGAGTGTGGGCTGAACTTTGAATGCCATCCCAGAGCTAGTCACTTGAGGCTCTTTGTACAGAGAGTGAGAAGGAACAGGCACTCTGGGGCATAATTAATTTGGTCCATTCCAGAACTCAGCTTTACAATGGGATAAATCCTTAGATGCCACTGACTGTTGATTTATTCTGCAGTAATGTCCACTTCATAGCCACCCACATTCAGTCAGATATTTGACTTTTTCAGTAAACTTTGTTTTTAACTGCACTGGCGAGAAGCATGTAGAGCTAAAGCCCAGATATTAACAGACTTTTAAACATCTTGCTCTCAAGCCCAAATTAGTACCCTCCAGGATATACCTGTAATCTGAGGAAGTTTACAAGAGCCAAAATATGCAACAGAGGCAGAGAGATTTTCTTTTGTCAAAATGAGTAATTTTGGTGTCCCCACAGGACAACAGTGGCATAATTCATATATAAGAACTTTGATGATACATAAATATTTTACATACCTACAAACATGATTCGAGGCACGTATTGTCCATCAGGTGACAGGTTTTTGTCTGTGGTTTCATGCTGGTATAAAAATTAAGGCTAGTTGTTAAAATGTTTCTGTAAATTTTGCTGAAATAGTACCACCTGTGAATAACCTTGTAGCAGAAGACAAAGCCAAATATGTACTACTCGTGTGTGAATACATGCACAATGGCCTATACTTAAATAACTAAAATATCAGATTTTTTATCTAAAATGACATGGAAAAACAAGACAAAGAAAGAGAAAACACAGACCATGAAACAATACCAGTCAAATTGCCCCAAACCCTTCATACCATGAGATTCAGCATAATGAAGTTATTTTGGGCCATTTCCTGTATTTCCTCATTTTCTGCGAAGGCTTTCTTCAGTGCTGGAAAAGACAGGATCACTTTGAAATCCATCTCAAATGCTGCCTTTCCATCTGTGCTTGGGCACATTGTTCCTGTCTCTGCTGATTCACATTCCTGAGGACACACTTAAGGGTTCTATCACTGCTTTTGGGGGATTTTTTGGCCTACGGCAGTACAACCTCTGGCTATGAAAATGGAAGCTCTCTTCTGTTATTTATGAAGCCTGTTGTCTCAATGAATACCATGTCTTGGCTTGACAAAAGTGCATTATTCTCAGAAAATTCTTGTTAGATCAATTTCAGCAGCCCTGTCCTTGCCTCCTTCTTTAGTTACCATTTCAGGAGAGCTAAACAATAATAAATCTGTTCAATGAGTCAGTAGCCAATCTTTGCCTCTTAATTTAAACTGAGTGCTGCATTTCGGATAACAGTACAGCAGCAGTGAGAATTTTTCATGTTCTTTATTGTGTAGTTTCACAATGGAGTTTTTGTAAATAAAGGTAATAAATTTTTTACTTTTCAGATACATTTTCATTTACCTGTTTCTCTGAATAATTTTCAGTAAGTGCAATGTAAATACATAGATAGGTTCAGTTTCTTATAAAAATATTCACAAAATTTTAACACACAAAAAATCAAAATTACCTTGGCAGTATTGACAGTCTTCCAAATGATGAATTACCATCAGTGGCTTGTTACTTTATTAATAATAATGAAACATGTAGTTAGGTCATTTGACATATATTCAGATGGACGATTTTATTAGTAGATTGAAAAAGGCAAATTGCATTTAATTTTATGTTAACCCACATTAAAACCATATAGACATTCTGTAAAATATTACAGAAATTTCTGAGCAAGGGAAAAGTGCATAAACACTTCATAAAAGAAAGAAATAGAGAAACAGAGTTTCTACATCTAAATAGGCTCTCTATAGTAAGAGATTCTAGAAGAAAGAAACAACAGATCCACCATAATTTCATTCCCAGGTAGTAAATAATCAGACAAAGTACGTATTTAATGTTGCTTAGGTGTGAATTTCTCCAGGATTAAGAAAATAAAAATAATACATATGAGTTGGAATAAAATAGGTTTTATAAGCCTGGGTTTATCATCAAATACTTTCCATGAAAATTTTCTCTTGTTTTAAGCTTTTTTGAACACGTATATAGTATATTACTTATCTTCTGTAAATAGTTTAATGAAGTGTTAAAATTTTATATTTTGGATGTCAAAATACGAACAAGTTCTATGCATTTTCTCCTGTATTTTTTTAAACTATATTTACTGTTCAGCAGGTCGGTTACTAATTCTTAGTCTGCTTTCCATGTCAGGGGTTGCTAATTTCTAACCATTTTCACACAGGGTACATGAAGTTAATTGCCTTTTGTTTTAAAAATAATTTGCCTTCAATTTAGCAATAGCTCATGCTACACTATTGTGATCTACAATGAACTGTAAAGGATATTTAAATAAGTATTGTTATGAATTCTCAAACATATTTGCAGCTGAGCCTCAGAGAAAACTGAGCTTGAAACTTTCATTTCTATCAAGACAGTGAGAAAATATATCATGAACATATTCCAACTAATAAAGTGTTGGGGGAAACACCAAAGGGAATAGATCACCACGCAAGAGTAAATGTAACATATTTCAAGGAAGTAGTCAATTAAAGGAAGTACATGATATTAAAACACAATAGATGTAGTTTAAAAAATATGCTATCTATTTATGATTAATAATTTAAAGGACAGCACCTCTTTTGTGGCAATGACAGCATTACATTATTGGCCCATGATGTTACTTCAGAGTCATGAGTCCTACAAGTCCTTTTGTTTATAGACAGAGTCTGTTTTTATTTAACTGGATGATCTGCAGATGAGCTCTCATGGTGTTTCTTTATTCTCTTTGTCTCATTATTGTATATTCCAGCAGTATGGAGTAACAACTTTGCCTTCATACTACTTTTTAAACTCTTACCTTTTCTTTGCTTGATAAAGCCCTTCTTCATAAGTTTGTACCCACGTAATTTCATCTCCCCACCCTAGAAATAAAACAAAAGGACTAGTTGCTGGCCAGGCAAGTAACTCATAATAAATTCCTTTCTTTCTCTTTTTTCTTTTTTGTTTATGTGTATCAAGTTTTGCATGCAAATAATATTTGGGATTTTTAGTCGAAGGTTCTCTAACATTGTGGACATGCTAATTTCATACCTCCTGATAGATACACAAAAAGGTTTAAAAACCTCAACCAAACAACAAAACCCCCCAAAAAAATCTCAGCTGGTTGCATATCCAGTTCAAGTCCTTTGACAGACTTGTCAGTTATCTTTCTAAATGTTCAGAAGTCCCTAATCACCACCCAAGTCCTTTCTGCATCCTAGGAAGTGTGGCTTCATTCATGGCAACTCTCATGGGAATTGTAAAACAATTTCTGGATCTAGACCAGGTTAAAGCTCTGCTTCTTCTGTGCTGTCTAGACAGTGCTTGGACCAGCCCAGATTTGCTGTTGGATTTCTCACAGGACAATTGCTTGTGATTCTTCTAGATCATGTCTTCTTCCAGCGCACAGGTCTGTCTGTCTGTCTGATGGTGGGACTCTGGCATCCTGACCAGTGCTTTCCCAGCCCTGGTTGCTGCCAGCTCCTGATGCAGGCAGTTGAACACAGGAGTCAGCAAGGGGAGTTTTGCAGCACATTTAAGCGTTTCCCTTTGGTCTGTGAAAACTACAGGTAAAGTGCTCAACGCATCCCAATTGGCCTGAAATCAGAATTTGAAAGTTACATCTGTTTTATGTGACTGCTTTGCAGTTTACTGGGTTTATTTATTTGTTTATTTCCCCCAAAACTGACATAATGTAGACATAATGTAAAACATTTTGTTATCTTTTTTGTCCATTTAGGTTTACTGGGAAAAAAAAAATCCTGATCTAGGCAAAATAGGCAATACATCCCAGTCTGATAATAACCTTTCCCCAGGGATATTGCTTACAAAAAATATTTTGAAATTTCTCTTAGGCTAGTCCAGGTGGTGCATGATTTTGTCAAGTGGTCTCTGAGCAATTAGGTTCAGATGGAACCTCGGAGAGATTTGCAACTTTGCCAGGATAGGGAAAACTCAGAGGTCAGCTGTGGGATCTCAGACTTTGTACAACCTGCAGAAGAGGTTGGGAAGAGAGATGGAGAATTTTTTTGTTGTTATTGAATAGTCCCAAAAGGAGAAGAAAGATGAAGAAGGGAAGAAGAGCTTTCTAAGTTTTTTTTCTGCTTATATATCTAAGGATTAATCAGATGGAAATAATTGAAACAGGGTCTTTAACCTCCAAGTTGAAACTT
This sequence comes from Catharus ustulatus, assembly GCF_009819885.2. NCBI lineage: Eukaryota > Metazoa > Chordata > Aves > Passeriformes > Turdidae > Catharus > Catharus ustulatus. Next base: position 30,739,330 of record NC_046221.1, read on the forward strand.
ATGCACCGCAGGGAAGTGAATTACACACAGTCATGCTTTACTGTGGATATCTGATGAAAAGCAGAAAAAAGCCATGCAGAAAAAAGAGGTTCAAAATGTTCTGTGTATGAAAATGAGTCTGTAGAAAATTTGTTCCATAGCAACTGATGTTATGGTAGGTTACAATAATAATGGGAGGTTACAATAATAATGGGAAGTTACAATTTCAAATGGTCTATGAAAGAATATTTTTCCACTGATACATCATGTACTTTTTGATTTGAGAGACTCCTTTTACATTATTTGCTTCTGTTAGATCACTATGAGTTACATAAATTATGCAGGTTATATGAGGCCCTCAGTCATATCCTTAAGAATAAACTGATGCAGTCAAATGTGAAATAAGAACATATATTAATTAAACCATCTCTTAAAACTAAAGAAAACACACCTCAGTAAGTATATATGGGCATTCTATGTATGTTTTATAAATATACGTGTGTACACATATACATAGATACATGTTCTGTAAATGTACATTCAAAATACAAATATTTGCTAGTCTATATGGTGCGGTAAGCAGGTAACTGCATTCAGTGAACGTGCAATACCTCTTGACAGTGTCTGAGGTGCTCGTTTTTCCTTTTTAATTGCCATTGCAAGGTTGGAAGTGACTGCAATTAGCAGGAGCGACAAGGCCAATGTAGAATGGAGCATTATTTCCCTCCCAGTGCAAGGAGACTGGAAAAAAAAGAGACAGCTTTAGTGACATGGATTTGTTACCTGGTGCTGTGCAAATCAATAGATTAGTGGCATCCTAACAATCTGTACCTCAGAGCAGAGACACTTTTGGTTATTTCTAGAAATGCCTGCCTTTGTGAGGAAAATGAAAACTGAAGGTGCTTGATTTTACTGTGCAATGCTACTTTCAGAGTCAAGATTAGGCTGCAGGGTATTGTTCTCATGATTCTCATGAACTAGTACAATGTTGTAATACTGGATCACAGCAATTTCAAAATACTGCTCCAGGTGATTAAATTTCACTGAAACCTGGCAGCATGGGATTTTTTACTTCTTTTTACGTTGGAGGTTTTTTGTCAAGAGATGTCTCATAATATCCTTCTTAAGTAGGAAGATTGGCAATTATTACCCCAAGTATAATACTCTTTAAATTGTCAAATCCATCCAAAATGTTGAAATTATGGTAATTTTTAAAGTCTCCATTTAAACATTTCCCTATTCTTCATTGCATCTTTTACACTGAATTTCAGCTCAACTCCTTCTGAATAAAACAATTCATCCGTGTTTCTGGCTGGTTCAGTATTCTCTTCCTGACCGAGGTCATTATAAGAAATTCAGTAACTTCTGACCTTGATAAAAGTCATAGAACAAAAGCAAGAGCTGAGAAAAAGCATTACAAAGCCAAATCTTTTAAAATTGATAAATCTACTTTCTGCCAGTACAATCACTTTTAGGTATTAAAGGTCTGATATTCAGGTGGGTATCAGATGGTTTCAACTGAGTTTAAAAATGTAGTGCATGTAGGCTGGGATACCACTCAGTCATCTCCCTGGAGATTCTACTTTTCAGAAGTTGAGCTTTAGGACCTACCGGGATGCCTCACTGAGAAATTACTTCAACTTAAATAGATAAAAACCCAAACCAAATGAACAATAATAACCATAACCTTCCACCCCTGTCCCGCCAAAAAATAAATTTGCCCATGACATTTGTGCCCATACTGATACAGAAAATTTCTTGCATTTAAAATTTATATTAGTATGGAATTACAACCCTGAGCACTGGCAAAAGAAAATGCTTCATACTTTTTAGGACCGAGTGACATCAAAACTATTGTTTTAATAAATCTCTTCACATTACAGAATCACTGTTAGCAGTTAAATTTCTTGTGAACAAATTAAAAGTCCATTTCTAGTAACTGCAAATCTCAATTGGAGAAATTAATTCTATTTAGGTGGATGGAGAAAAAGTTGTACATTAAAATATGCAAAAGCTAGGAAAAAAAAGAATTGTCATTTTGCAGTAAGAAGTAGTCTTTCATGGTGTATTAATTAAAAAAATCAAATTAATCTTTAAATCACAAGTATAATAATCTAAATCTTAATAATTTATTATTATCTTATTGAAAATCAAGAGGGTTTTGAAACTGCAGCTGGAGGCAGTTTAAATTTAATATTCCATATTTTTGATGCTACATGATCCAATGTTATTTAATTGATTGAGAGAAAAAAAATGACAGCCAACACCACATAGATTGCCTTCAGTTCCCTGCCAGAACAAACATTTGCTAGCTAATCTCTATGCATCTACCATTTGTCTTTTTGTATAACTAGGCTTGTAAGGCATTTGTGAACCAAACCCCGTTGGTTTACTAAAGGAGAGTTAAGAATGAGAAATACTTGCCCACCAGCAGCGACCAGTTCTCCTGACTGAAAGTCCTTTTCCTGTAATTTCTTAGTTAAAGATCTGTGATTTAAGCACAGAACACCTGAGCTACCCAGGCCTCTGTGTAGCAACAGCAGCACATTCACCTGGGAAAAAATGTGAGGAACCTTTGAGCTGAAAACCAAAATAATGTGTTTCCTCCCTCCCCCTTCCTTTTTTGCCATGCCTCCAACTTTCTCTTTTGCAAGTTCCCATGCTTATACACTGAATCCTTGCATTTCTCTTCATCTTGGCTTGTATCAGGTGTCTTGTATGAGGATTGGAAATAAATAGTGGCTTGTTTTTGTCTACTGCTTCCCCCCTCAAACAGTTTGGATCTGGCTTATGTCCAGTGAAAAAAGAAACCACCAATGAAAGCTGGAACTGGAGGTGCTTTTGTTCCCAGAGAATGGCAGAGTTCACTGGTGCTTGAAGATAGGAATTAACCTAATAGGAAGACACAAGGGTTACTTTGTGTAGAGAAGTGTAATTAACAAATAAAACAAACTGGAGTTTTTTGAGAGGGAAATAAAATTATTTATTTAAGAACTATGATTTAAACTACCTGATTATTGCTCCTGGGAGTTGTAAATTAAAAATATCTGTTTTTTTGGACATGATGTTTGATATAATTTTACTGAACTTGATGAATACAAGCAATGTCCTTTATTCATCACCTTTGCAGAAAGAAGGAATGAACTGGATCATCTTTTTCCTCCTCTTTGAATTGCTTTTGCAAGGGAATCAAAAGCGATCCTCTTTTGCTTCTTCTTCTCCCATGCATTCATTTATATGGACTGTATGGTTACATTTCTTAGAAATATTGAATTTTTCCAAAATTATGGAAGTAATTTTGAGATATTGTATTCTTAAGCTCTGAGGTATTGTGTTTTTCATGGCACAGGTTTATTATTGTAAGGCATAAAGGGGTAGACATTCAATCAAATAGGTTGAAGTTAGTGCAGCACTAGCTGTGAGTTCTTTTTAGCAGGATCACATTCAGCAATTTGCCTCTATATTTGAAGGTCAGAATTTCAGCCTTTGTCAATTTTGCCAGAGAGATTGGCAGCCCTGGTCAGAAAGACGGTGTTGATGTTTAATGCTGAAAGAAAATGACTGTAATAATTTATAAAACCAAGTAGGCTGCCTTCAGTATTCCTATTCACTCACTGCTTGCTAAGTGGATCTTACCACCTGCCTGTCCCTAATTTCTTCTGCGTGTGTTCATGAACAGAGCGTGAAGCCTGAGCTCCATCCCAGGCACAATCTCTGCTGCCTGGCAGTCAAACCACTGACTTGTGCAGCAGCATTAGCAGCCAAACATCCAATCTCTGCAATGAAGAGCACTCATTTCTGCACTCACTCACTGAACTAGCGTGCTCCCACTCATTGAACTCGGCCAATTTAGGCTCCAGGCCAAAGGGGGTGGAAAGTCTAACCATTTTTCTCCTCCACTCTAAAGATTAGTTTTGGAGCAACAACTATGGGTTAACCTTGTATGCACAGTTATATCTAAGTCAAGATTAGGAAATGTAGTAACTATCCAAAAGTAGGGCAGAATAAGGCAGCAATAAAGTATGTGAAAAAGAGACTTCTAGAGAGAGAAGGATGTAGCAGAGTAACTGGTACTTGGAATCCCAAGCTGCTGCTTTTGTGTGAGTCATGCAGCAGCAGATTCAGGTAAATATTCTTATGTGTAGCCTATTTATGAAAACTGAAACTGACTTTTAAATTTTATTTTACAGAATGCCATACAAATGGGGTTGCTGATGAATTTCTTACTCTGTCCAACTCTGCCTTAGCCCCTGGGTGAGCAAGGGATGAGATCACAGCTCCTGTGACAGCTGCAATTCAGCATCATTCCTGCAATCTCTATTGGCAATTCTGCCAAAGACATATGATCAATGTGCCTCTGCAAATCAATACAAAATTAATTAGGCGATCACAAAGAGAAGTCATAGTGTGGCCTGGAGGGGGAAGATGCACCACCACAAATACCCAAACAAATTTTACACTAAACAATATGAGAAAACTTTGCAGAACACATATTTTCATGGATGGGAGGTACTTCTGGCCCCTAACACAGGTATTTGTTGTGGACTTGGTCTGGATCTCAGTGCATATTCAAGCAGCACATGGTACCAGAGCAGAGAACTACTCTTGGGGCTTAGAGTGCTGAACATTAGCTTTCACTGCCAAACAGTAAAAGGAATAAGTGGAAAAACCCTGCAAATATCCATTTGGCTTAGGTCTTGACTGACAGCCAAAAAATCAATTTCTGGATCATTTCAATAAAGCAATTTAAAGAGATCTAGATATGACATGGTGGTTTGTTTCTGTCTGTGTGTCTTTCAAAATAGTCATAATCGTGGAAATAGTTCTTCTGGTATTACAAGCTGATTCACTGCAGATGTACTTTCCTCCCACCCCCTTCCCTAAAAGCAGAGCTCTAGGTACTGCTCAAGTGAACAAACTACTCCTGTGTTATCTGCACTCCAGTTGTTTGCTTTTGCTTGACCATTGCACCTTTTTAGCTTTGTATTCCTGTAAAAACATTGTTATAGAACATAAGCATACTAACATAACTGGAAAAGCATTTATTGGATTAACTTTTACAGTGGTTTGTACTGGCTGCAAACAATATTCTCTGCTTTCTCTGCTTTCTAGACCAATGCCCATATTTTCACTTCTAAGCCTTCAACTTATTCCAGTACTGTCACCTCCAACCCCTCCAAGGTTTTTGCTGCGTTTTTTGGAAACTGGCCCCTCCATCCTTAAATTGCCTTGTGATACAGTCCATGGAAAACTTGGTTCCAGGGTTCATTGACACCGCGCTCTCAGCTGCTCTGCAGCTCTGTGCCTCTGTGACTCACTACTGTCTATTGGCTCCCACTTCTCAACAAGATTATTTTCCTGTCCTCTAGGCTTCTCGGATTTCCCAGAACTTTTTATAGATACAAAGCTTTGAAGATTGTAAGGGAAAAAAGTAATTTATTATTTTTCATGAATTTTGCTGAGATTTACGGAATAAATGTGTTTTGGTAAATAAAAGGAAACCAGCACTAGATGTTGTTGGCTCCTTCCTTCAGTCCAAAAGTACAAACAGTTCTGGACTGTTTATTTAACGCTGTGAGAGCCCTGGCAGGCAGGACTTGCCCTTCTACCAGCAGATCTTTCTCTTCCAGTGTGGTTCTAGCCATGCCAGGCAAAGCCTGGGAAGCCACTCTGGCTCCCAAGCTGCTGATGCATCCCAGGGCACACACACTGCCAGCCCAGAAGAGGGGAACAGCACACTCCATGCCCATGGACCTTTCCCCAAGGCTTTGCTGGACCTGGGGAATGGACATGAGGATCTGCAGAAGCCCCTGTCCTCTGTTCCAGCTCCCTCTTGCTGCGTTCTGGGCAGCTGTGTGCTGCTGTGCCCGACCATCCTGGGCATGGTGGGGAGCAGGAGGGGCAGCACTGCTGGGCCCAGGCTCTGTGTTGGAGCACAAACACTGACAGCTCTGCACTGGCCCCTCTCACAGTGAATTAACCACCACAGACACATCAGGGAAACACATGGGACAGGCGGTAGCTGAGCTTTCTGGTCAAGGACATGTTTTCTCTATTTTCAGTATTGCTCCTTCAGCTGTGAACAAACACCATCCTCAAAGTATATACCACCCTACAGACCTGAAAACCTATACAAAAATTGACCACTTGAATAGACTATGATTTCTTCAGAACTAATAAATTATGAAATCTGATTGAAATCGTGAGTTGTGAAAATATGTAGAACTTATTTTGATGTGAAAATTACAATCTAATTTTGCTTTAATTCTTGAAATGTCTTGTGGAGGTGCATTTCCAAAAGCTGTTAAAGTGGCTCTAAAATTCTTTGAGGAGCCCAAAACTGACTTGATTTTATCTGAGTTTCTCGATGATGTGAGGTGGTGCTTGGATTCAATAAATGACCTTCTGAAGGAAATGATACGTAAGTACGACTGTAGTTGAAGGACTTGGGTGGGACTTTGTAGTGCAAATATGATCTTTTAATTTTATAGGTATGCAATCCATTTAAGTTTATCCATGTGTTCCACACGACAAAAATTTGATTATTACCAGTGCCTCTAGTTGGCAGTGTTGCATTACTAATAGCAAAAGGACAAATCTTTCTGTTTCAACTTTGCTGTATTCCAGTGATAAGTTCAGAATACGGATAATTTTAACATAAAAATTATCAAAGTTTTAAAAAACAATTAAAAATCAATTTAGAAAAAGTCAGGTTTTTTTTTTTTAGATATATGTGCTCATAAAGTAATTTGAGAGGTGACAGTGGTAGAAACCCAGACCAGATTTTAAGGAAGAGAGCCAGGAAATTCAGCATGTGTTTTGGAAGAGATTGAGAGCTTAGAAATATTCAATGAAACTTTCTGACTGCCACAAGAAATGAAAAGCGGCTGCATTTCCCTGCAGTCAGAGTGTCCCAATAAAGACTTCACAAGCAAGAATGCTCTCCAGAAACACATTGGACTACTTTGCTGCAGCTGTTAGAGTGAGTCAACCAGGCCTCTGTTGAAAGAAATCCTGTTGCTGCAATGTTTTTGCAATGTTTTCCTGCAGTGACATCACTATATCTGCTTTAAAATGCAATGCTCTCTAAAAAGCAAAAGACATTGTGTGCTGCAAAATGAGTATTTACAGGATCTTCCAATTTTTTGGCTTTCTGCACAGGTATTCCTTTAGTATATTGAGGGGTTTATTCCAGGGTTTGCTTCCTTGAAGGACTAATGCAAGGGGGCATGATAGCAATTCAGCATCTCTCAGCTTTTGTCTCCTCTATACTCTCTGTTCTTTGGCCAAACCTTGATCCTGCAAGTTTCTGAGTCCTTGGTCCCTTTCCAGCACAGCACTCGATACATGTTTAACTTTAGGCACATTAGGCACATCCACTGATGTCCATAGGGCCACTCATATGCTTAAAGTTAGGCATGTTCATGAGTGTCTCTGCTGGATCGGAGAGTGTGGGATTGAGGTCTCTGGCAAGTGTCCAGACAGACTTCTGCTGAAGAAGCCAGACAAGCCTCTCTTCTGATGTGGACCTGTCATGGTGCAGTAATGTTTATCTCCAGCAGCCAGTTGCTAAAAAGGGGCTCCAGCAGATCATTCCTCACTGACTAAGCAGACCATGCTGCTCTAGCAACAGAAAGGCTTCAGCTTTGGCCATCACAATGCAGAACTGCTCACCTGAGCAGCTCGTGGAGCTGTGGCCTGAGGTGCCTGCACCAACCCCTTTGGTGGTGCTCAGCTCTTCCCCCAAAGCTGAGCTCATTCACTGCAGTGCAGACAGGTATATTTTTATACTCAGTATTATATATTTATTTACATACTTAGTGTTTTCAGAAAACTTGAATAACAATATTTATAAAAACCAAAGCAAACAAAAACTTTATGGCTTGCTATGGCCTCCTCTTTCTACAATTCACGCCTGAAAAGCAGGATGAAGTTAGCCTCACCTAACTGAAAATAATTTCACTTTGAGTGCCAAAGGTGGAGATGGCAAACATGTGAAAACATGTGGGAGTATCTCGAAGCGCTGACAGGTATCCAAGGTCTCGCTTTTCTTTATCTCCACGGCCATTAAAAACTGGTAATTATCACAGTATGGCTTCCACTGAGCAACAGTTTGCTTTTAGTGTGGAATATATTTTTAGCCTGGCCAAGCATAACCTTTTGCTATTTTGTTACATTTATAGCCCACATAATTGATGCAGAAAAAATTTTAGCTTCAGATTAGCTTCTAGCTACAGTATTTTCTTGCTGTTTCTTTTATAAAGCCAAGGATTAATAGGAGACAGACAGAAACATTGGACTGAGTCATCAAGTGCTGTCCTCCACTCCTGGAGGCAGCCACATCATAATATCCTGCTTATATATGCATTAAAATGACTTAGGAATTGTGCCATTCTTCTTTCTCAAGCCTGCCTTTGAAACTCACTCCTTTGGAGAGGCTCTCATTTAACTGGCCAGGACTTAGACTTGGCAACTTCTGATCAAGTGGGATTTTTTGCCAGCATTGCCCCAAATGCTTCTTCTCTCTGTCTCTCTTGCTCTCAAGTATGTCTGCAGAGAAATCATATCTCAGCTTGACCTTTTTCTTTCAGATAGAACAAAGAAAGGATTTTGAGTTTCTTCATTTACCACATCTAGTTGCCCTTTTCTGCATCTATTCTAGCTGGAGTTCAGAATTCCTGAGGTGTGCTATTATGTTACAGGTATGGTCTCACACGTGGGCCTGTGCAACTACTATCTCTCTGAAAAAATGTTGTCTTACTTCTCCTTGAGTCACATTTGCATCTCTTATAGACTTTTTATATACTGGTTACTAATGATTAATTTTAATATGATCTATCCCATGACACCCACATCTTTTTTCTTCCAGAATTTTTCCCAATTTCTGAGGCTCAAACTTTGAGCAGAAATATCTGCCACTAGCCTCAGTGAAAAGAATGTTCTAGATGAGTGCCTTTTCCATCTTATACAATCCTTATAAGATGTGGATGAGCAGGCCTTGAGGCCAGTGGGGAAAACTGGAACATCTTGCATTTTCCTCTGTAGGAGTATTCACTCAGGCTATGCCTAGCCTAAAGCAGTTGGTCTCCCTAAAGCCACTACTTTAGGCAGTGGAGACAACAGAGATGACTGCAAACATATGGATTAAGTCTTCTCTAAGTCACCATCTGGAGAAGCCAGATGGGATCTGGATGGGAGGTACCAGAGAAAGACACCCTAGAAAATTGGCTCCCATCAGCTGATGTTAGCCTCTTTAGATAGCTTTCCAGTCACATCTTTGGAAGATCTCATTATATCTGCATTCTTCTTTAGCACCTACATCAAAATAGATAATGCTAGATCTCAAAAAAAGCCCCAAACCCAGGACCTACTTAACACATTTTAGGCCCAAGGAACTAGATATCTGAAACACAAAGTTCTGTGTTACCAATACTGAAGCTAACCTTAGTGAATTTGTTATATGCCCTAGCTCTCACCATGCACTTGTTTAACTGATATTCTCCCGACAATCATTTCCAAGGCCTGCATAATTGCTTTCAGCTGTGGTACATTCCCACATGTGCTTTTTTTTTCCAGAATAAAGGATAACCTTTTGCTTGAATTAGTGAGGTGTATCATTAGACAGGTGTAACCTGACAGTTCTTTGTTATTTATGATGGTGATGCTGCAAAGGATGATGTTAGAGATTCCAGTGACTTCATCTTTTTCCCTCGATTGAATGAAAAATACATTGTTGTTGCATCTACACGTAAAATATTGCAGCTGGTATTTGGCTGAAAGATTTTGGTGCAATGTGCCAGGAAGTGTGGCTTGTGGTGTGGTGTGGTGTGGTGTGGTGTGGTGTGGTGTGGTGTGGTGTGGTGTGGTGTGGTGTGGTGTGGTGTGGTGTGGTGTGGTGTGGTGTGGTGTGGTGTGGGTTGCAACAACCCTGGGGTTCTGCTCAGCTTCTACCATGTTGCATTTCCATGATGAAAAGGAAAACAGTGAACTTTTGGAAACCTGTTGGAAAGAATGTCTGTTGTTTGTGATAAGAGCACAAACTAGAACAAAGGCTGAGCAAGGTCTGCAGTGAAGTGTTACTGCAGAGGTTATGGGCAGAGCCCATCATCAGTGGGACCTGGACTGTGTGAGAGAATGCTGGTGGCTTACAAATACTTTCCCTTCTCTTGCATGCAAATTTAATTCTAGCTTAGCTCACCAATAGTCATAAATTGCATATAGAGTGCTATATGGATGCCACAGCACAACTGACCATGCTTTTTTATTCCAGGTGGGAAGAAAACTCCTGTTCCAATATGAGCATGATGCAAATGCCGTGGGGATTTTCTCTGTGGCAAATGCACTGTGATTATGTGCTTTCTAATAACGAAGTCTAAAATAGGTTTGTAAAGATCTCAAAATTTTGTATATCCACTGATATTGAGGCACTTTGATGGAGGTTGACTAGCTCAGATATGGAAGTGTGCACTGTGGACATCTGTACTAAAGCTGTGCAGGGAAATCTATCCCACATGTCTCTGCTGTGGATGACAGAGGGAGAGCAGGGTGGAGGAGCCTGTGGAGCAACCAACTACCAGGATGAACCTATCCTCAAGGACAGAAAGCTGACCCAGGGCTCTTGCTGCAGGAAGGTCTCTTAGACTGACGATATCCACCAAATTAAATAGGAAACAAGGACAACAGTCAAGACAGGAACAGCAAAAATGAGCTGGTGTCTGTACTATACTGAACATGTTTCACAGGGACCACATTAGCTACAGTTCTGAGATTGCATTTGGGTAACAGGATGATACTCTAAAACCTAGTAATTTCTTGCCTGTTTATCTTCCTCTCATCTTTATGAAACTCTCTTTCTTGGTTGTCAGGTCATGGTATTTGACTTTTCCCAAAGCAGGCTTTTTAAAATGAAGAAATCATTGTTTTCTTCAATTATTTAAAGAGAAATGTGTTTCCTGTTTCCTGACTTACTCCAAATTTGTTAGTGGTGTTTAAATACAGAAACATCCAATTTGGAAATGGCCTTGGGAGGTGTTTAGTCCAATCTCCTGCTCAGGGCAGATTTAACAGTGAATTCAGACCACATTGCTCAGGACTTTGTCCTGTTGGGTCTTGAAAACCTTCCAGGAAAGGGTTTCCATTACTTCTCTCAGTAACCTAATAAAATATTTAATTCTCTTCAGAGATTCTTTTTCTTTTGTCCTTGAATCCAGATAGGACCTTCCTTGTTCCAATTTACATTTTCTTCCCTCAGTTAAAATCTTGCCTCCTTCTTCCAACCCCTCAACAATTTGTGATAGGTCCTTGCTAACATATCTCTTCCTTGGGCTAGTCTAGCCCATATCCTCTTGGTTTTCTTATGGGTCAGCTGCTCCAGCTCCTGAGTCTGCAGCATCTTTCTACATCCCCTTGACAAGGTTTATCTTCATCTTTCATGTAGTTGGAGGCACAAAACTGGATACAGGTTTACATATGCTGTCTAATAAATGCAATGCAAAGGGGAATAACCAGTAGCAGGAATCTCATTAATTGAGTCCAGGATGCTGTTGGCCTTTTTTTCCTGCCAGGGCACACTGCTGGCTCATGCAGATCATATAGCAAGCAAGACCCCAGTCTTTTTCATCAGAGCTGCTATTAAAGCTGCTCAACCTCCAGACTACCCCATTGCAATGTGTTAGCTCATCCCATGTTCAGCAGTATGCATTTTTTTATTGTTTTTGAATGTCATGAAACTCCAGAAATATAACCACATTACATTAGACTCAGAACAAAGCATATCTAGTTCCTCACCCCACTCAAACAACCAGCAGAAATGCTCAGAGTGCAAAAGCAGAAATGGTTAGAGTAGGACAACCACAGAATAAAACTGTGCAATTAAAACCAGGCAGGGACCTAGAGGCAATCTCTCAGTTTGATTTAGAAGTTCACAATTAAAGATTTAAAGCTCAAGTTGGCAACATTACATCCACAAACATTCTTTTTTCACAACCATGCCCTAAAGGTATGAAAAGTTCTTGGGTATGAGAAGAACCAAACTGTTTTTCCATGGCATAAGCAACTCTTAAAATTACCTGTGATATTCTTATGTCTCACATATGGAAAGTGAGTTTGTGAATAGATAAGTAAATAAATATCTCACTGTATATATATATATATATATATGTCTATCAGAACTTGTCCCAGAAGTGAATCTCAAAAGCATTTTTAACATGACAAAGAACAGAAATACCTGGAAAAAATCACTTCAGCAGGCATAATTGAAACTAGTAAACTAACTGTACTGAGAGAAATACCATTGCAAATGTATAAATGTAGGTATTATAAAGAAAGAAAAGGAATTTTTTGTAGAATTAGTTATCTCAGGCTACCCTGAGTATCCTATTGGCCTGGTTTTGCAGCTATAGTGGTCTCCCATGGCAGTTTTTCATCTAGTTCACTACTGTTTGGTTCTAGTTTTAGCTTTTTATGAAAATACTGTACATAATGTCTTTGGTGAGTTTTGTGTCTGAATTTTATTTATTTATCTGAAATAGGGACAATAATGTAACTTGATATATTTCCTAATCATTACACAAACAAATAATTGATATTTTCAAAACCACTGAGAAATTACGTAAAGGAAAAATAAACAGGGAACATTTGGACAAAGTTGTTGCATGAGGTAAAGAGCAGAAGATATAGTGGAAGGTCTTGAAGTTAATAAAAATATCAAATATGCCAGCCAAATTTCATATTGCTTCACTGTTAGAGCACCAATATTCTGCTGATAAACTGATTGTCACAGACACTCCTAAATAATTCAGAAACAATCTCACAGTACCTAAATACCGTGCTGAAATTACACAACTGCCTTATGCAGAGCAGCTGAGTGAGCCAGTCCTGCTCAGCCTGGAGGGAAGGGGGTTCAGGGATGACCTTATTGCTCTCTAGAGCTACCTGAAAGCAGGCTGGAGTCAGGTGGGGGTCAGGCTCTTCTCCCAGGAGACCAGCGACAGGACAAAAGGATACAGCATCAAGCTCTACCAGAGGCAGTTTAGACTGGATATTATAAAAAAATTCTTCACAGAAAGAGTGGTTCAGCATTGGAATGGGCTGCCCAGGGGTGTGGTTGAGTCACTGTCCTTGGAGGTGTTGAAAAAAAGACTTGAGGCACTCAGTGCCATAGTTTAGCTGGTAAGGTGATGTTAGGTCACAGGCTGGATTCTAAGACTTCAAAGGTCTTTTCTAGCCTAGTTTATACTGTGATTCTGTAATTTATGTGTTGTGGATTCATGAATAATAATATTTCCTTATCAAGTGCAGTAATTAATTCTAAAAATGGTGGTTTAAGTTCACCTGACTCAGGTTATTCATGCCATATCTCCAGGCTTATCCAAAATGCACACAAGAAAAGTCTGGAATGCAAAAAGGTTCCAAGTGTTCTTTATGCTTCCCCAGCTGTCACATTATTTTATGCACAACACTCCCAATTCTGAAATGCCTGCAATACCACAACACCAAAACACAGCACCAAGTTCCTGCTCCCCAGACTCTACCCACGTCCTCTTTCTTTCAGTATGAGTTTCATCCTGCACCAGAGAGGTCACCTGTGCTGTGGAGGAGGCATGAGGTGGTGATTGATGAAGTGCATGTAGTACTGGCTTGTTCACCATCACATGGCCCTGTAGGAAGAACCCAGACCAGAGGAGCTGGTGGGTTGAGGGAAGCACAGGTAGTGCAGTCAATTCAAGAAGAGAAGATTAGGCTCTGCATTTCCTTTGTCTCTGGTATGATTAGAAGGGAGAATATTTTCTTTCATTCTCAATCTGAAAGGATTACTACATAAAACAGTATATTTTATAGCTGTGAAAGCAGACATGTGAGCCTCTTCTGTGATGAGTATCACTGAAGAAAGGTATCTTCCTTCTCTGCTTACTGTTCTAACATAATTTGCATCAGTGAAGAAATGATTGAGAATACCACTTTCAAAATTATTTTTTTTCCTGCATCTTCTCTATAAGCATCTTAAAAATGCTTGAACATCTTCATAATGCTTCATCTTTTCTATGTTAAAAGTAAAGATCTATTTATGACCAACTTCTATGAATTAAAAAAAAGCAAATCAAAAAAGATATGTAGATTTCTTGTAATCTCTTATTTCATTCACTTGCCTAATTTATTTCATGGTGTTTTATCATATTTACTGTTTGCTTCACATGCCTCTTGTCCCTGACATATGGAAATACCTCTTGAATCTCTGTCCTTGTGACTTTGATATTTTACTTTCCAAGGAATTAATTAAATCTTTGAATATTCATGTTGCATTTTATCAACTGATAAATGTATTATCATTTCTGCGGGTATATCTTCTGTTGTGTAATATTGGCCTAAATAATTTCCCCTATGTTTGCCTGAGCTATCCTTTCTGTGACTATGTGGTGATAGTTTTTGGTTATGCTCGTGATAAGTCTCAGAAACTGCATTTTCCACTGCTTTTGAACTATCACTTTTGTAAATTATTTTGGAAATGCCCATGTATATGTTATGGTGTCTCAGTATTTTTGGTATGTTCTTGCCCCTGGGAAATGCATGGTAATACATTCATAATATGTTATGATGATAATGTCTGTCAGTTCTAGATATAATTTTGTTTCACAGTCACTGTTATGACCATCAGAGCTTTCCCTGAACAGTTCTGACACAGAGATATAAAGTCCATGGGAGTTTTTATGGCACGTGATGTTGTAGTTCAGTTTCAGGAAAACTCCTGGAAAGCTGAAAAAGACAGCAGTAATATTTTCATTATTACTAGTTATTATAACAGATGAACTGTAATAGTAGATATCCATGTGAAATGTTTAATTAATTTAATTAGTCCTTCATCACGTGGAAACTTCATCCCAAATTATCCTTTTGTATTTTCATGACAATGGCTGTGATAAAAACAATGTCTAAATATAAACTATATAAAAATATGAGCTTCTAGCATATAATGCAGGTAAGGAACAGTATTAAAAAAAACAAAGACCAAATAATTAACGCTTCAATTAATTAGATGGAGATTAACTGGCAAAATATTTTTCAGAAATCTCTGGAAGAGTGCTGCCTGGAAGTTCCAGTATGCAGTCAGTTTTGCCTCACCCCAGACAGAAGTACACTTCCTACTACAAAAAGTTGACTTGTTTGAAGTTTTTTATAGCTAACTTTGCTTCATTCTTCTTTGCTTCAGAGAACAGGATGTGCAAGAGAACTTCTACAAACCACAACCTGTATCAACCAATCTGCATTTACCACAAGGTGCCCTATTTTTTTTTTTTTAGCAATGAACCAAGTATAGGTATGTCTAAAAATATCTAGACAGGACTTCTTTTTCAGAACTATGGCAGTATTGCGTTGCAAAAAGCAACAGTTTTGATGGCTCTAGGAAAATTCTTATTATGAGAGGAAGAAGGATTATTTTAATTTTTAATAAAAGGATTTAAAATTTGTATTGATTTGTTAATGCCATTGGTTTCTGTCAGTTCTCCCACATCCTTTCACAGGTGGAGGAGATCCCTGGTACTGCTGTTGGCTTAGGTCATTGCATGAAGGGATGAGCAATTTTAAGGGAAGCTATAGAGGAGGTCTGTACTGCTCCTGTGGGGTAGATTTCAGCTTCACAAAACCCTCTCACATCTAGGCAGGGTGAGAAAGAGATTTTGGAAATAGACAATGAAGAGTTCTGCTTCTGGGACTATTTGACTAATGTGAAGTCCACAGTGGGTCTCGGGAGAATATACTTTTGAGTAAACAAGAGAGCCTTTGTCCATGGATGTCCTCAGTTCTGTTAGAGACTATTGGCAGGAAATGGAACCTTTCCTCACCGGCAAGCACTACAGCCAGGCTGTGTTAGCCCAGTTTTTCAGAAGGTTATTTCAATTAATGAGCTAACAGAGGTTAAGTAAGCCTGCAGATTTGGTTTATATGGTGTACCTCAGCAAGATTTCTTAGCTCTACCACACGGGTGTCTCCTGGTTCTAATGTGATGCATGCCTTCCAGATCCTTCTGACTCCAAGAATGAGCTTTTTAGATTGAAAGGGAAGAAACTGAAAAAGTAAAAGTGCATGTAGATGGCCACCTGTAAGCAGGCCTCTTGCTTACATTTTCTCTAAATTCTTGGCTAAAGCAGAAAAAACAACACAGTCATCCTAAATTCTTCTTTGCCCTTGAGACTTTGCAGAATTTAGAAGGTGCTGCCTTTGGCCATGAAGAAATCACATCTATTAATCCTTTCTTGTCTCTGCTGGGAACATTGGAATAGTGTAACTGCAGATCCACGGAGCTCTAGCCACAGTGATACATATCAAATGAAAATAAACTGTCCAGTATAGGGATATTCTTATTAAGATTTCATCCTCTCAGTGGTCGCCTATGTATCTGAAGTAATTCTCACAATGAAATGCTTTTATGTAGGCAGTCTGGTTTTCCTTGCCTTCTGAGGCTTTACACATACAGAAAATTTCAGTAATCACAAAGTCTGCCTCTTGACGTGTAATGTGACCCCAGCAGCTGCCCTTTAAGTACAAAGTTGTGATTGAAAAGGCATCTTCTTGAAACAAGTAATTGAAACTGTATGGCCTCATTCTTGACATTTATGGTAGCATACTGGATTTTTATAGGAAACATGAAGGGATGACAGGAAACATTTTCACATGTGGTCATGGAACTCTGAAGGCATTTAGAGGAAAACAGTTCATAGAGTTCTTGCATATGGAAAACAAACATTTTTTCACATACTTCTCTATGCACAGAAAGTATAATCATTTTGCGTCTTTTTTAAGACATGTGGCAGTATTCAGGAAACATAGCACTATAGTGAATAAATATAGAAATTTCCAGTATACACTGGGATGTTACCTGTACAACCCATTCAGTCTCAAGATCTTTGTCTTAAGCTCAGAAACTGATTTACCTTGAAATATTACAAAGACCTTGTGCCAGTAAGTCAGTTTGGATAGAGAGCTATTTCACCTCACATGAAAGAAAAGAGTTACAGGAGTGCAAAAGAGGGGAAAGATGGAAGGAGTGAGAGATGAAACAGATGAAGGATGGAATGGGTCCTGACAATTTATTATTAAAAGGAAGAATGCTGCTGTATGATTTCTTTTGGGTAGAATGAGTTTTGTTTTGTGGCAGAAAGTTATTTGAACTCCTGCGTACGCCTTGTCCACATAATCCTATGGGCTTGTACAGGAGGAACAGACTAATTTACGCAGGCCATAACTTCATAAGGGGGCAATGTAGCTGGCATTTAGTACAGTCACTTCTGACCTTCCAAAGTGACTGCCAGGTACCCAGTTCTAACTTGGTTTACTGTGGTCGAGGTGTGAGGCTTTAACTCCTTTCTTGGCTCTTGCAGTGAAAACTACTTAACTAAGTGGATTTATAAAAGCAACTCAGAAGAGAAACATTTTGAGTGTGATAAAAATGTTGAGAATCTGCCTGTCCTGATTTCTCTGGGTACAATGCCTTCTGGCGTTGCAGATCACCAGAGCTCCCCAGCTCTCAGCTCTGTTCATGGACCCTGTCATTAAACAGAGATCTCAGCAAATGTGTTTGGCCAATATGCATCAGTAGTTAGCAAAACAAATAGGATGCTTGAATGTAGTAAATTATGCTATTAAATAACAGAGAAAGTGTTATGGACCCAAATAACATGAATTCATGTGCTGAAAGGCAGTAAATCTCTTCTCAAGGCTTGAAGACTTTGTTAATTAAAGCACATTTGGAGGGGAGGAAAAAAAAAAAAGAGAGACACTATTACTCCAGATTTTAGTAATGCTAAACACAAGGCTGTTCTTTAAGGCATGGCCAGATAGTGTGAAATACATGTAACACTTCATAAGAGTTGAAAGGAAATAAGTGAAAACTAATGACATTAATACATTTTTTGAGATGGCTTCTTAGTGGTTTAGCTTACATCTTATTAACCTTTTGTGGCTGGCAGAGACTGCGAAGAGATTTGAGTATGAAACATCTTGAGAAAAGGAACTCATGTTTTAGCTGGAGCTTTGAGACAGCCATGCAGTGCAACTGAGAGCCAGTACCAACAGAAAAATGTTCAGTTGTGGTGGGTTGACCATGGCCAGCAGCCAGGCACCCTCCCACTCATTGCTGCTCACTCACTTCCTCTTCTCAACAGTACGGGGGAGAAAATAGAATTTAAAAACTTGTTAGTTGAGATACAGATGGGTTTATCACTTCCAGCTAACATCCCAGGCAAAACAGACCTTAGTTGGAAAAAATTAATTTCTTTCCAATGAGAATATATTTATAAAATGAAAAGCAAAACAAAAAAATAAAGCAGTATCTCCCCCCCTACTTGCCCATTTTTCCCCAGGCTTACTTCACTCCTTCATTTCTACCTCCTTGTCTTGGGTTACAATACAGAGTGTGATAAAAGGTATCTGTTCTATCACCATCTGTTGAGGGTTGGGGCAGTGATCCTTATCTCCGCAGGAGATGTTCTGCTGGGCCATCCATTGAAACCAGGCAGGGCATTGTTCTTTATCTTTTTACAACTTACCCTTCCTCCAGGGAGTTATCTTCTGCTAATGGCCCAATGAGTCCCACTGTGTGACTGATAAAATTACTGCATCCCATTGGAAGTTGCTCTAGCCAGGGGGAAGGGCCCAACATTTCTTACCAAGATAAAACAGAGGTGTGGGGGACACCAAGCTAGCCCCTTCTCCACTGGACTCCAGAGGGAAGCTGGATTTTCTCCACATCACCACTGGACCTCCGGAAGGAAGCTGCACCTTCTACAGGAGCACTGCTCCAACTGAATCACATCTGTCACTACAAAAGGGCTGCAACCACCATTTAATGGGACTGCTACCAACACCCTGACTGACGGGGTGTCAGGTTGTACTCTGACTTTGTCAGGGTTTGGAATTTGTTTCTTTGTAGTATTGTGTATTTCTATTTTAATTTCCCTAGAAAAGAACTGTTATTCCTAATTCCCACAACTTTGCCTGAGAGCCATTTGATTTCAAAGTTATAATAATTTGGAGGGAGGGGGTTTACATTCACCATTTCAAAGAGAGGCTCCTGCCTTTCTTAGCAGACACCTGTCCTCCAAACTAGGACACTTCTATACCTCCTCTTCACCCCAAGCAGTGCAGGGAATTTGTGGACAGTCCAGAAGATCTCCTCTCTGCTGCTCCCCTCTCTGCTGCTTCCTACTCCTTACAGTTTTCTCATTGCTCCAGCTCTGGTCCTTTCTGTGGGTTGCAGTTCTTCAGATGAATCAGGTTTGCATGGCCTGTCCACAGACTGCTGTTCCTTCAGAAAATACCCTCTGACTTTGGAATTGGGTGCTCCATGGTCTGCAGTGTGGAAACCAAATAAAACAATCCAACTGGTAATCCTCTCCTTTGAAATAAGAGCATGTCTAAATGCACATGGATGATTGTCACCACTGTACCTGTCTGAACACATTCAGGAAACCAGGAGTTTAACATTTCTGCAGGTGTGTTTCA
The DNA here is from genome assembly GCF_009819885.2 of Catharus ustulatus. Taxonomy (NCBI): domain Eukaryota; kingdom Metazoa; phylum Chordata; class Aves; order Passeriformes; family Turdidae; genus Catharus; species Catharus ustulatus. Next base: position 30,758,806 of record NC_046221.1, read on the forward strand.
CTTGTTGAAGATGGGTCAATTTTGTGTATGTGGTGCCTTCCATTGAAGAAAAAATTACAGAGAAGCTCAGCAAGGTGATTCTCCAGTGTTTCCATGTTTTCCACAAAATCGAATGCACAAAGGAAGAATGTGAAAGGGAATTCTTCAGGCTGTTGTGGACCATGTGTGGTCCTTGTATATGTGCAGCTGACCAAGGAACAGTTGATGCTTTCTCCTTCTGCTCAAAAGTAGTATTTGTTTAAGATCTAGCCATCCTGCCATATTTTAAGATTCCATGTAGCATGATTTCTGCTCTTCTGTAATCAACTCATGTGCAAGATCAAAAAGACCAATGGAGAGAGGAGTTACTTGCTGGGAAAATGAAAAAAGTAAGATAGCTGGTTAAATTCACTTCCTCTGGGATCGCTTGTTCCCTACTTCTGGTAGGAATCCAGCTTACCAGGTGGACCAGCTCTCTGATCTGAACACTGCATTACTTTTCTGAGTCCACCTCTACTTCATGTCATTTCTTGTCTTTGTTTTCCAGTAAAAAATAAGGAAGTGAAATTAAAAACTTTGGGGGATGGGTGAGATGAAATATATTTATTTCTAGGTTACTCCACCAAAAAAGAAAAGCACATAAATAAGAACAAGGGGTCCCAACACACTTTCGCTGTTGTAAAAAGCAATTTTTCATTAAAAAGCAATTTCTTATTCAAAAAGTGATTTCACTGCAAGAAGAAAAAAAAGCATTAGTAATTGAACTTTTGTTGACTCAGACCTGCTGAAGCCAACTGGGAGCTTTCCCACTGATTTCACTGTTTTGGATGGGGTCTCTTATGAACTAGTGATATGTTGTTGAACTGGTGTTTGTTAAAGAGAAGCCAGAACTTTCAAACACTTTTCCTCAGACTTACAATCCCCCCCTCAGTTTTTTTCTACATTTCTTTCATGAATGTATGTATGACAATAAAGGGGACAGGGAGAGATGAGTATGAGTTTACATTTCCCTTTTCCAGAGCTTGCATGGAAACTTCATTCCTTGTCTGTTGTTTTAACGTATAGCAGGCTCCTGTTGCTTTCAAGATGGAAGCAGCGATTTTCATTATTCTATAGGAAGCGTATTCACGGCAAGATCCTTTGAACAGTTTCCATTCCAGACTAATGGGGAATAGGAAAAAGCCATGGGATACTGCTAGAAAATCAGATTTCATAGTGTTTTAAAAAGAAGTCTGTCTTCTTTTTAATCAGTTTCCTGGGATCCTGCTGAGGACCCCTCCTGACATTTTGTCATCTTGTCAAAAATAAATTTTCTTTTGCCTTTGCTCTGATGGGGGTGGGGCTATTTTTACAGATGGCTTGGTAACATGAGTAAGAGCCAAGAAAAAGGGATAATTATTCATAAATGACATTTCCCATTTCTGTGGGTTTTCTTGAACAGGACAGATATTCTAATGTTCAGTTCTAATGACAGGGAAGAATTTATGGTCTCTCTGTCTTATCTCCTGGGAGTGTAAATGTTTTACTTTCAACTCTTCAAGATGTTTCAGTTTTCTTAAAAAAAGTCCATAATGCATCTTACTTCAGTTTTGGCATTTAACACCAGACAGTGTTCAGAATCCTGAATATGTAAAGACAAAATGTCAGATAACTGGAGAGCTGTTTAGCTGTTTCATAACAATCTCCAGGAGTACATAATTTCAAGGATATAACTTCTTAAGGTTAAGTTGTCCTGGGTATGAAGCATTAGGTCATTCTGCCTGTTTATTTTCAAATTCAGGAGGTATGTGATGGGAAGTGTTCCCTTTTGGGCCACTGTGAAGCAGATAACATGGTTACGGCAAAACAGACAGATGAGTCACAGGTGGGAAACCGTCGTGATACTGAAGAATTTTACTGTAGCCGTTTTCAGTGTTACCTCATTTTGAGAAGGCTTTCTCTACTCACACTGTGCTGTTCACTTCTGACTCATCCTCAGACAGATAAACCTGGGAGTCTGTTGAACTAGAGCAGAGAATATTTCACATTTCTAGGCACATGCAGCTCTCAGGACTGAGCACAGCTGTTTTCTCCTTCAAGATGTGTAGATTTAACAGCCAGATTAGACCACAGGGAATCAGATGAATGAAGGTTTAACCTCATGACTTCATGTTGCAACTCATTGACTGGAGACATGCTGGAAAGCCAACGGAGATTTTCATTATTCTCCAGGAATCTATTCACAGTGTCTTCAGAAAAGACTTTGGGAAGCCTGGAAAGTCCTTGCAGGCTGAGCACCTTCTCTGCAAACCGTCATTTATGTCTCATCTATTGCTCCAACCAAAAGCTTGTCTTTTGTCTTATGGCACAATACCCACTAATGGGTTGAGAATGGTCTGAGTCTCAATGATGATAAATAATGGACAGGAAACAGGGAGCTGTATAAACTTGTTACTGAAAAGTGAATTCAATAGAAGAGCAATCTCCACCTCTCCCTTTCTTTAAAAGGAAATGATGTATCTGCATTAAAAAACCCTATGACAGTTACATGGAGGGACTTTTCTTACTTTCTTGTGCACAAGGAACTTGGAGACCTCGTGTGAAAATCTTATCTCACCTGGCTGACCCAGAAGAGTCTTGAGAGTTTCCACTAGCTAGCTTGAAATTTATAGACAGCATTTGTAAAATCCACTGATGAGCCATAAGAATATGGTGCAGTCCATTTTGGTGTGTCTTCAATTTCAAAGAAAAACACAGGGTGTTGTCACTGTTAATTTTGAAGAGGAACTCAGGCAGAACAAGAGAAATACCCACTTCTCAATTCCAAGACATGACTCATATAATTTTCTTTTCTGTCCCCTCTTTCTTTCCCTATTATTGTTATCATTTAATGCAATCCTTTCTTTCTCATATAAAAAATACAACTCCACTACACAGTTGGCTGTGTCCACTACACTGTGATATTCTTTTAATTGCTGAAAATCCAAGGCATCCAGAATGTCCTGTTCTCCTAATTTAAAATCTTCTTCCTACACAAGAAACCTGTAGAGTTCAACTTATGTAATATAATCATCCTGCTTCATGAAAAATGCATACATGATGCTCTACCAGATATGCCATCTTTTATTTGGTAAAAAATCTTAGAAGAATTCTCAAGGAAAAGGATATGGCTGAAAAAAAAATAAAAGAACCAGAGAGTCATGAGCTACATTATCTCTGTGAGAATGGGGATTTTCATCACTCTTCTGAAGCCAGCTTCCTACAGAATGTGATACCACCACCTGCTAAGCACATGGAGATTGTATGAAGGAAGAGTTTATTCAGTGTTTTGTGAATTAGCCACTCATGAGAGGAAGCACAACGAAGATGTACTTGCTCAACCACAAAGGAAGCAAAGGTACCTGCTCCTCTGGTGCTCATAATGCTCTGTATTGCTAAGGCAGAGACGAGCTCTGCCTCAATGCTCACTACAACTCTGGCCCTTCAGCTCTTTCTGTCAACCAAAATCCCAATTATCAAATTCCCTGGATTCATGAAAATGCATGTATGAGAGGCTGGATTTCCCCATAGCTACCTTGCACATAAATCACCTTATTACCAACAAATACCGTTCAGTGTTGACATGAGACAAAATACCTATCAGTAACCTGGGGCTGGCTAGCATTCTGCAGTGTTTCCTGACCAGTTCCTTTGAAACACCAGCAGGCACGTTATGGTATTGCAGAAACAGACTATTTTTACACTGATTCTGAAATAAAGTTGTTGTAAATGCTCTATTGTACAGGTTTGAAGTAACATGATTTTTTAAACAAATTCATTTTGTTGTAAAATAACTTACTGGCTGTTTCTGAGAAAATATCTCTGCCCTACATGGTAGTGTGCTTGCTTTAATATACCTATAGGTAACTGTGCATTAAGCTCAGTAGCATGACTGCAGCAGACAGCAAAGCTAGACCGTAGCCTTGTTGCTGTCAGTCCCTGAGACAGCTCTTACATCTAATAGCCTTCTTCAGATGGCCTGTAACTTGTTCAGCTATATCTTTCCTCATTTCAGATAGGACTGAGTTAATTTTCTTCTTAGTAGATGGCACATTGCTGTATTTTTGGGTTTGGTATGAGAAAAATGTTGATAACATATTATGGTTATAGTGGTTGCTAAATAGTGCTTACCGTCAACCAAGGACTTCAAAGTTTCCTATGCTCTGCCAGTGAGCAGGTGTACAAGGAGTTGGGAAGAAGCATAGCCAGGACTGCTGGCTTAAACTGGCCAATGGGATATTCATGCTGTGGAATGTCATGCCCAGTACATAAACTGGGAGAAGTTGTCTGGGATGAGCCCGTTGCTGCTCAGGGATTGACTGGGCACTGATCAGTGGGTGGTGAGCAATTGTCTTGTGCAGAACCTGTGCTTCTTGGGTTTTATTTCTCTCCCTGTCTTGCATTATCATTATCATTACTTGCATTATCATCATTATCATTATCATTATCATCATTATCATTATCATTATCATTATCATTATCATTACCAACTACAATTATCATTATTATTATTATCATTACTATCACTACTATTATAATGATTATTTTTAATGTTGTTTTTATTATTGTACTATCTTGTTTCAATCATTAAACTGGACTTATCTCAAACCCCTAGTTCTTACTTGTTTTTTAAAATTCTCCTGCCCATCCTACCGAGTGGGAGAGCGAGTGGCTGCGTGGAGCTCAGTTACTGGCTGGAGTTAAACCACAGCACATCCTGTCTTCTGCAGGGTGTGAGAAGCTGTGCAATGAGAAAATGGTGCAGCCAGCAGAGGGCAATGAAGGTCAGTTTTTAGAGAAGTTACATAAAACAATCTCAAAGTGGTCGAAATTGTAGGGCAAAAAGGTCAAATGAGAGCATGTTGTGAACTGCTGCTATACATCCATTTCTACTAATTGCTATGAGACCCAAGTGAACCCTTGTGGTCATGTGATCTATAAACCTCCTTTTTAATGGCCACATTAAACAATGCAGCTCCTTATTTATGACAATGGAGTTAATAGTCATTTCAGCCGGGGGAAAAGACCCAATAAAATTATACTCTTCTAAAATAGGACAAGCAGCTTAAACCAATAGCCAATAAAACCACAGCTCCTCATATAAATTCTGTTTTATTGGTCTGTTCTGGACAGCAGTTGTTCTGTTTAAGTTGATAACAGGTCATTTGTCCCAAGACAATTAGGTGCTTGGATAAAAAAGAGAGAGGTCCAGAGAAGTCAGCTGTTGCTCAGATCAGATGAAAAAATATGCTTCTCTCAGTCAGACTCAAAGCTCTTTATTACAGCTCTTAATCCCATATGCTAGGAATAATGTGAATTTATAGTAATGAACAACCTTTTTTGACTTGGGTGACATCTGCTAGGGATGTAACTTTTATCTAAGCAGTTGAGCAAGCCAAGAGAAAGCAAGCTGTGTTATTTCCCTCTGACAATCTGGGCAACATCTTTTTGAGCCTAATCGTGGCTCTAGGTGCCAAAATTTTTAAAACTGATCTCTTGACATTGCTACGCTAAACCAAAGAACAGCTTAATAGCAGGAAATGCCTGAAGTGTTAGTGGGAAATTGTATTTATTTATTCTGTGGAAGATCCTAAGGGAGCTCTTCAGGAGTGGGACCCTGTTGCAGTTCTGCTGTGCTGCAGAGGAAAGCTCCTGTGTGATGTAGACCTGGGTTTTGCTCCTTGGCTATCCTGGCCATGGCACTTGGCTTTTCTGCACTGAGCTTCCCACCTCAGAAAACGTTTAATAATTCCTGCAATGTAAAGTGCTGTGACTGAAATGACTGTATAAAAGCTAGGTTGTGTTTTGATACAGAATAGAGAGAAAAAGCAATCCTGCTTTTATGAATTTTATGAGTATTTACGAGTATTGTGAGTCCAAGAGAAAGATCCTGGGCTGTTCAAGGGAAATGAAATATCTTTGTCCCCCAAACTTTCATCAGAAACTGGGTGCTATACCTGTCATGGTGAAATTTTTTCTGACTATTCAGAGTAACAGAGTCACAGAGTCTGGGAAGTATACCACAGGAGTCCAGGCAAAAAAACCCCAAACAAACAAACAAACAAACAAACAAACAAACAAACAAACAAACAAACAGAAAAAGAATAATCATTCTAAAAATGAAAAATAAAAAAAAAGCCAAAATAGAGCCTTGAAGTGATGATGTGAATTTTAAATAGTCATGAGAAGGAAGAGTAGTCCCAAAGGAAGAGGAGGGGTGAACCACCCACCTTGTGTTCCCAGCAGAGGTTCCCTGGTGGGATGCAATTGGCTGGTGGTAAGTGCCCTAATATTCCTATCTATTAACTGCAATGATAATTATAGCAAAAGCTCTCATGCCTGTGTGCACTTATTTCAGAAAGAATACAGGACGTTACACTGTGTGGGACACAACAGGCAGATATTAATAAATACCTGTTTGCATATGAGATAATTGCTGCTTCTGGGTTTTTATGATGTCTCATCAGCTGGTATCCAGAAGTCTGGCTGGCGTCAGATCGAATGCCAGGTGGGATCTACCTGGAAAGATGGCAAATATTTGACTTGGTGCTGATTAGGTGGATTTCAGTCATGGCTCTCTGTCCTCATCAGGAGAGCTGTGAGAGAGGTAGTGGGTGTGTTTGAATCCTGTTCTTGAATGGCTGCTGTGCTTCCCTTGTTCACTTGTCTGATCATTCTAATGCAAGCAAGAAGTTATGTTCATGTGAGCACAACTGAAGTGCAAGCAGAGTGGCTTTGCTCAGGGCTAGAGATGCTGTTCCCAGGGGCACAATATCCCTGGGAAGGTAAGAGCCAGTCCTCTTGCAGGAGGAATTGCTGGGGCTTCTTTACAACAGATGGAGTCTCCTGCAGGTGTGCAGTGGAGGGCAGCCTGCCTGCACTTTCCCTCTGCTGGGGCTGACTTCTCTCCTGGGTCATGGGGGCCAACTGAGGATTTCAGGAGGGCAGGGCTGCCCCAGTTTAGCTGCTGTGCAGTGTTTTAATGGAGTCAGTACGCTGTAATGCAGCAGCACTTTTGCCAGGCTGACGTATTCTGCCAGCGCACATTAAGTGAAATCAGTGAGCACAATAGTTGTAGGCAAGTCACAAATAAATTATATTCATAGGCTTTAAATATTTTATGGTTTTTTTCCCTGAGGCTAAGAGGGGTGGTAGTTCAGTCTCCTATGTCTCTCCCACAACACAGACTTTCACCCAGCTACTCCTAACAATTTGAGGGCAGATTTTAGACCTTAAAGAAAAATGTCAGTGTTCATCATTACCTACTTAAGCGTGTAAAATAGAAATCTCTATATCTTCAGCCATTAAATTAATCAGTAGATGGTTTTGTTTCACTGTCCTGTGCTGAACTGTCAGAGAAAGAGGAAATTGCTGAAATATTTTTCTATCTTCTTTTTCCATTTGTTCTGAAGTGTTCACATATTAGAGTGAAATAAAGCCAACCTTCCTTACTGTTCCTCTCCTCTCACCCATTTTTTTTCTCACAGCCAGACCAGCATCAGCTGTTTAGAGGATGGAGTGGACCAGCAGCTCCCAGAAAGGTGGTTCATAGCCAGGGGAGTGTGACAGTGGCCTCCTAGGACCACTCCAGCAGGGTGTGGATGAGAGGAGGGCAGCTGAGCCCTGCATGGGCTCTGCATGGGTGTTTATGCACAGCAGCACCCCAGCAGGGTTTTGTGACTGGTCATATATCATCACCTTTGCGTTCATGCGGATCAGATACTACAGCCAGGCATCTCTTAAGTGCCCAGCTTTTCATAGCAGAGCCTGTAATAGCAAAGTAATGAGTAAGATCTTGAATTGCTACGAGTTTATGACAAAAGCGCAAGTGTTGAAAGCATTGGGAAGCATACTTGGAAGAAAGTGACCATTTGATGCTTTCCAAAAAACAGGATCAAAAGTTTTAAAACTTGTAAGAGAATCAGAAATTCTTGAGCTTTATTTGTTTCCCTACCATTCCTGTTTTGGTCTGGGTGAATCATGCCCCATTTCTAATTTAGATGTGAAGAGAATTTTCCTGACTCCTTTTAAACCGATCACTTAGCAGCTACTTTCCCTCTGAAATACAATATTAATATTCTTTGCTCATAAGAACTGGGTTATGTGCTTTAAAGAGAGGAAGAGAAGAATAATAGAATAAATAATAATAAAATAATGGATTGTTGATAATGTTTGTATTCTAATACCTGAAAATGAAAGCTTAATTTATTTTCCAAGCCATTTTGTACCACTGCAGCCACAGTAAAAGCCATTTAATTGAATAAGGTAGAATAGCAAAAATACCCAGAAGAACAGTTGATCAGAGACATGAAAAAAAGGTTTTCTGTTCTCTGTATTATGGAAAAATGAAGTTGAGAGTTGTGAAGAAAAACTTCTTAAGGGAACTGATTTGTTAACATTGGAAGTTTAACTTCTTGAATATTTTCCATCATTAAAGAACAAATGCTTGTACTGCTGTACAAGAATCAGCTACAGCATTTTTACTGTTTTCAACAAGAAAATTGTATGGTTTGTAGGTGGAAAAAGCAACACATAGAAAGGTAAAAATATTTTGTAACCATACCACAATAGGAGCTAAGAAATCATATTTTTTTATACCTGGCAATATTCATAGTCAAACATAATCAGTTTATTTGCAGGTAACTGGAACTTGTTTGTGTAAAGACTTCCCTGTAACCTTGCAGCAACGCATACGTTCTTTAAAATGAAACTGCATACTCATGATTTTGGCTTATTTTGTTTTGCAATGTACCTTTATATTGAGGAAATTTTCTGCTTCTTAATAGTGAATTACAACATGTCTTCTTAGCTGAGAGAAATTGCCCATTTTCTGCTGAAAAGGTCAAAAATAAACTGGAAATTTCCATGTTGATAAGAAAGTCTGAAAGCAAAAAATATTATACATGAGATAATGCAAAAGGCATGTTGCTGTGACAGGCTCTTAGCCAGAGATGTTCTGAGATGATCCTACCTTTTTTCTCTCGGGCTCACTCCTTTCCCATCTTTTTGTTCTTTCCCATTCTTCATTGCTCCAAACCTAAAGATGGCCAGATATGAAATGCTGGCAGTCATGACTCCTAAGCTTCAAAAGGATCTCTCATCAGCAGTGACAGAGGCTCTTTTGTGTAGCTCTTGGAAGTGGCTCTGGCTGCTTCCGCGCAGGCAGGGAACTCCGGAGCTTCTCTTCACTCCAGCCTCTCAAAGCACCATCTGGATGTCGGAGGGATTTTTGTGTATCTTCCCCCCAAGGCTTCAGGCGAGGTAAGGCTGCAGTCAGTGCGATGGTCTGCAGGGACACGTCATTCTAGATGAATGAATACAAAGAAATGGGCCTCCGCATCTCGGTCCTTCTCACCGAAAGGTACTTTTGGCCATGTGTTTTGTCAGCTCAGAGTAGTCTTAAAACTACAGGAAACACGCTACAGGAAACTTGTGCTGGGAATTCATCACCAAATGGATGCATCACCATGCCTACTGTCAAAGAAAAACTGTGAAAAGCAAATTAAATAGAGGTAATGCTGAAATATTTAGTTTAATGCCATTGTCATGGGTTTCTGAGGATCAGGAAATAGTACTGTGCTTTCTGAGAGGGGATTTTATAGGAACTGTCAGCTTGATTTCACAAGGCTTTGCTCTAATTTTTTGTGTCCTGTTCGGTGAAAATGTGAGTGGAAAATTCTGCTATACCGACAGGTCAGTTAATACCACTGAGCAAGGGGCAGACAATCTGTCAAGTGCAAGAACCAGGGAGAGGTGACCCTTGTCTTTTGAGCAAGTGATACAAATTGGGTGAGAAGGCATCATAAGAACAGCCACAGTCAGTCAAACCTCTGATCTGTTTAATTCAGTACTTTGTAAGTGAAGGTGGCTAACAGGGAATGCTTAGCAAGAGGATAAAGCACAGTCTAAATACAGAAACTGCCTTTCTGTAATACAGCTCATGAGCTGGGAGAGAGGGAAGAGAGTCACTGAATGAGGCTGTGAAACTCCTCATGCATCTCTTGCAGTACAGAATTTTATATTGCCTGTGATTTACTCTTACGCAGAAAGATAGTGTTTGTCAATGGCTTTGCAAACAGCAAACCTTGCATTTATTTTCTCTCTTCTGCTTTCTGGCAGCTGAAGCTCAGCACCACAGCTCTCTGGGGCCAGAGGCTCCCTGAGGCAGGTGCAGTGTCTTTCTGTGTGTCAGCAGCAGAGTGCCAGTTCTCCCTGGGGCTTTCACACACTTGTATTCACCGCTGTTTCTTCCACTTCACAGATCCAGGAGACCTTACCTCTGGTCAGTGGTTCATGCTATCCATGCCTCTCTAGATCATGTGACTGAAGTTTTTGATGCCAGCATAAGGGAGTTGACAACCTTCTGTAGTGACTTGGATGTGATTACTGATCACTAATAAAGCTCGGCATGCATATTTGAGAAAGAAGCAATAATTGAGAAGAAAAAAATCTCCTGGGGAACTCATAGCCTTCCTTGTGGATCTGAGATCTATAGAACTGTAAAGCTGGTGACCACTTCAGCTCCCCTGCTCGAAGCAGAGGTATACAGGCATGGAACGTTTCTTGCACAGTTTCTTGGGTTATTATTACATTATTTTCATGTGTATTTCATTTGTAGAAGTACTTTCTAGTATTTTAACGAAGGGGGAAACTAAAAATGGTGTACTGTGAGTTACCCTTGAAAAATCGTTTTAGATGCTCTAAGAAAATGCTCCTGGAACATTTGACCATTGGAAACAATAGATTATATTGAGTCTAAACCAACAGAACCTTTTTACACCTTGTGGCTAAAAGATTTTTCAGGCACATAAAGGCACCACTGAAGGCAGAGCTGAGCAGTACAGCAAGGAGAAGGTTTGCTGACAGTGCACTGTACAGGGGGTACGAGATGGTGCAGCTCTTTTGCCTTCTCTAGGCAGCACTCTAGCATATTAACATCTTTTATTCAGCATTTAACAAGACCAAGGCTGTGTCATTTCTGGGCAATGCCATTCTGACACTACCTCAGGGTAGAAAAGCTTTAACTGTAACACAAATGTACCTTACAATAATGGAGAAATCCTTTTGCAAGATGGAGAGTAATGCACTCCAGAGGAGTTCTGGTGGCCCCAAGCTGATATCTGCCAGAGAAACCAGAAAGATGTATTCACAGCAGCAACAGTATTTTACAATAATTTGCATGAAAACCCCCCAGAATAACAGAACTGGGGGTTACTCTGAAAAAAGATGAGATTTCTTTTTTTTCCTAGCACTAATGATACTGAAATATTTTGTGTAAGAATTTTATTGAAACTGCATGTTTCCTGGAGGAAAAAAAATCCAGCTTTATCCCTTCCTTTTTCCTCCATTGCCATTTGGAGGAATCTCTTCTTCCTCAGGAGGCTCTATGCAAATGGTAAAGTTGCTACATAAATAGAGGACACAGAAGGAATATTAATTTTCCTTCTGCAATACCTCGCTGGCCAAAGTAATGGAGAGCTTTTCCCCACTGCTTTCACTGCGACAGATTTGTAGGTGGAGGCATGCAAAAACCAATGGAAGTGTGTTGCCTCTATAGTGTAAGAGGGCTGAGGACCATTTCGAAAGGTGGTTGAGGCCCCAACATGTGTTGTTCAGCAGCACCTTGGGGCCAAGGAGTCCCTTTCTCCATGACTCAGCTCTTCCCAGGTACATGCCTTGGCTGTCCTCCCACTCTGCAGCAATACCTGGTCAGGCACCAGCCCCAGCAAGATGTCCCTGCTAATCCATGGGGTGCAACCATGGGACAGAGGCTGTGGGGCTGCCAAGGCATGTGATATGCTCTCTGGACAACTCAGGAGCCTGTTGGAGGGTAGGGATATGGGGAAGAGAGGTACTGCAGAATGCAGTAACTTCACATTTTCCACAGTCTGAGTGTTACTGTAGAGCAGAGGCTCAGGTGCATTATACACATGGCTCCAATCATCAGAGCCGCCTGAGAAGGCACTCCTCCTCCTACCTTCTTTCCTCTCAAACAATATAAAAGGATTATTAACTAGCAGTGGATGTTGCCATGCAAGGGAATTTCAAATTCTTACAAAATCGCTATGATCCAGACCAGTGTGGCCCAGCCCAGAGCTGTCTGGGAAAAACCACCTGTGGATGCCACTGCAAGGCGATGTGGAAGGGCCAGGGACACCAACAGGCAGTACCTTGTATACATTTGCAAATAGCCTGAGACAAAGCAGCCAAAATTATTTACTGCTTTTGCCTTCATGTTGAGGGCCTGGAGTGGGAGCCTGGAGGCATGTAATATTTGATGAATGTAATATCTGACACATGGAATATCTGACACATGTAGTATCTGATGTATGTAATATCTGATGAATGTGATGCTTGCCTCAAAGAAACCAAGAGGTGTTACTTTCTCTGTGGCCTAGGCAGCAGAGGGATATTCTGGGAGCCAGCTACAATGGCTCGTGTGATTGAGCTATTCAGACTTCAGAGCAGTGAGGTTTTCTTGATTCCCAATGTTTTAATCCAGATTTGCAGGTCTTTACAACAGTGACCTCAGATCTCTACCAAAACTAATGCAATCCCTTCTGCTTTCAGGCAAAAGAGTAGTTTGGTAATCTCCTACTGTAATCTTGCTCTTTATTACAGAAGTAATTGCCCTGACCTAGCAACTCAGATGCCTTTTGTATTTACCCAAGTTTTGTACACTTGAATGGTAATGCAAACTCAGGCACAGAGATATAAACTATGAAGACTCTGCGTTTTTTTTTTGTTTGTTTTTTTTCAAACATCACATGTCATCTTGCTGTCTGCTTTTGCTCTAATTTGTGGGACTCCTTGTGTGAGAACATGGCCTTGAAGATTTTTGCCTCAGGTCTCTTGTGGTATATTTGATTCCTCATTGTGTTCACAATGACAGAGCCCCTTTCAAGATTCAATCTGGACTGGTGAATTTTTTGCCTGTAATATTCCAGTTGCTTTGTAAAGCAACTGCCTTCAGGGACTTGCCATAGACGAGTGAGGTGAGTATTTGTCCTCCGTTCCTAGGAATTATTAACACGGTTCCCTCATATCTCAACCACAAAACTGCATGATCAGATTCAATATGGAAGATTCAATTTCCAGGCTATGTGATAAAACCCACATCTCTACAGGCACGAAGGAGCCTGGGGACGTGATGGCAGGCAGGAGAACCCCATAACCCAGCCAGGGAAAGGGACACGGTCTCTGCCAGGGCTGTCTCCACAGTGCCTTTGGCCCCATGTGCCGGGGATGACGTCCAGCACTGATGATGCTGCTCCCCAGAGCACTCTTTGGGCTGAGGGGGACACTGCCTAGGGATATGGGATGTATAACAGGAGGCAAGGGAAGGTATTTTGGGATCATTCAAGATTTATTATGGGAGGTTTAGGGGACAGAAAGAGAGATAAAGGCAGACTGGGGAGGAAGAAATAGCTGGGAAAATAAAGTCAAGGCTGGCTGCAGGTAAACAGGGTTTTTGGCTTTTCTGGATATCCCCTGACCCTGGCCAGCTCATTCTGTCCTACCTTGTTATTAACTCAATTTCTAGCTATCTTTCCTTGTGAGAGGCTGCCTGCTGTGTTCATGTGTGTTGGGAGGTCTGTATGACAGTAGCTGGAGCTGGGCCATGGTCAAGTGAAACACGTAACTACAGTGCCAGCAGTCACACTGAGTGAGAATGTACAGTGTTTAATAGCTGGCAGATATCAAACTGGTCCTGCCAGTAAGTTGAATAACTGTCTGGGGAGCCAGATAGCAGCCTTTTTTCCCCAATCTTCTTTTAAAAGTCATTCTCACATGGAGTATAGCACTCCACTTGCTGCAATATAATCTCATAACCAACCCCTTGTTAATAAAAATATGTTGAAAACTTAGTTTGATTAAAAGTGTTGTATTAAAAAGCTGCCTTTGAAGCTTTCTGACTCTTCCCTGTTTTGAAGGCACCTGCTGCAAATAAATATGAAACCTTTCTTTGACATTTATTCTGATGTCTCCACTGTTTTAGTGTTTCAACTGGCTTTCCTGCATTTTCACTGCCTGTTTGGTCCTGGCAATAGGTGTTGATAAGCCATTGGTTGAACTCTAAGTGTGATAGTTGATACACACACAGTGACAAGCATTGTTTAGCTTCTGCTTGAGACTAAAAGCATTTCTAGCAGGCTAGCACTATATCTTTTTAAGAATGTAGCTCTTCAGAAAGAGCCTTTTCTTGCCTACTAGCTTTTCTTGGTGGAGCAGGTCCAGGGTAAAACACATAATTAATACTTGTCATGCCTCAATCACTTCAGGGCAAACAATCCAGATAAGTATTTTGGTTTTACTAATGGGTAAGTGGGTAAATTTGGTATTTCCTGTGACACAATCCAAATTTATGGCAGTAGATGTACTTGTATGCCAGATCATGTACAGGGTGCAGTCAGTTTGGTGCCACAGCTTTTCTTGAAGATGATTCATATCAGACTTATAAACATAACACGTTATCACATCAAAAGATGTCTAATATCTGTTCTTGGAAATGAACAAGAGCAATGAGATAAGGACTGTAACAGAACATCACAGTTTTCAGGAAATTAGTTCTTTTTCACTCTAAGTCAAAGGCTGGATTTCTTTAGGCCTATATATATACATATCCCCAAAGATCTCTCAGAAAATTATTCTTATCTTTTGAAACAATATCCTGTGGTATTGACCTGTCATACCTGAATGGAAAAACTAAAAAGACTAAACAGTAGAAAACTTTCATCTAAGAAAGGTACATGATAGGTGGATCCCATAACAGGTGTGGGAGTTAAACACAGACAGACCTAAAAAGAGAACTGTATATTGTGGAGTTAAAATCAAATCAAACATAACCTTGATTCAAGAGAATTGACTCATTTCGAGGCAGACATGGGTTATGCAAATAATCCTAGCCGACATAATTTCTGAAACTCATACTCTATCATATTCTATCCAATTTGTGATAAGGCAGCATTGAAAGAGTGAGATTGCTTTCATTAATTTTAGCTATTAGCTGATGCACTGCTATTCATACAGGAGTTCATCCTCACCAGAGAGTGTTCTCAACTTGGTACATGCACAAAACCTCTCTTGGAATACCACTGTTAGCATTTAATTTGCTGTTCTGCGTGTGAAGCAGTCTTTGTCACTCCACACAGTTTGCAATGGTTTTGTGGAAGAGAAAATTCCTTATGCTGTCAGATTTCTATGTTATTGTTCATTTAGTAGTTGCATAGGAAGGGCCCAAATACAGATTAAGGTTATCTGTACTTTTTCCATGTTTTCTAGTACTTGACTTTGCTATATTTGTAACATTTTGAGGTGATCGTGCCTATGTGAATGTACTGGGGCACTGGGTTCCAACAGATATTCTTTCTCAGGTTGCATTCAAGACAACTCCAGCTATGTCCAAATTACCTTTTACTATACAATGTACAGCTGTGTACATCTGTAATGTCAAACTATAAGCCCGAAGAACTGATTCTTACGATTGAGAGAAAACTATTACTGAGGTTGGTGCAATAGCAGTTTATTGTGAAAATTATTGACTAGATGTGCACCACAGATATGAGAACTTTAGAAACAAGAAGAGTCAAAAGTGGTTAAAAACTGTGGAGTGTTGGCTTGGTGATTCATCTTCATGGAAAGGCTGAGAACTTGGTGAAAATTGCGCTGTCTGTGGTATTCATTCTGACCTTCTACAAATAAGAACCTGCCTTGCTAGAATGGCATCTTTATTATTTCCTGTTATATTATCCCCATTCAAATCTTATTTTTTTTTCTCTGTGACTGTGAGCCATGAAACTAATGTGGCAATCTAGGAAGAAATTGAAACTATTCTTCAGGCTTTCCACGCTAGCATGTTACTCGCAGAATTTACAGTAAAAACTGAATCCCACCCTTGCAAATTGTTACCTTTTTTTTTTTTTCAGATATTTTAAAAACATCACTGAATTGTCTGTTTAGATCGTGGATGTCATCCATTGACATGCAGGAAATACTCCAGTATAGAATGCTAGCTCAGACTCTAATTCCTCCTTCAGAGCTCTCACAAAATATGCTGCCTTGTGTTTAAAGGAATAAATTGGAGTTCTGTCTGAATAATGACTTCATTGGAGTAAAGGCTTCATCTGAGGACTTTAGTCCTAAAATTAGAAGCATCTGTTCTGATGTAAAGGCAATATGATTATTGAAGCAAACTTTGATGACCAAAATTCTCAGGACTGAAATAAACTTCATGTTAAACAAATTTGGTTTGCTGCCCAGGGTATAGCTAAGCAATCAGATTTCAAACGATTGGTCTCAACCTTTATCCAGCTTGAAAAATGAGGGGAATTTAAAGGCTAACAGCTTTAAAATAAAATGTAAGTTTACACTATTGATCATTACAAATTAATTGAGTAAATACAAAAGATTTTGGTATTTGAAGTTGTGCTAAATATTATAGTATTTTTCTGAAGTTCAGGGTTATAAGTGTTTCAAGTTCCTATATTATATAGTTCAGAAAAAGCAAGACAATCAGATTAGTCTGCTCAGTACAACATCTTGAGAAATATATGATGTATTTCTGTAACAAAATCATTTTCAGAATATGTACTTAAACATTTTTGTACCATCAATATTTGAGAGATAAATATCTTTTATTACTAAAATATTTTATTGTGACAGTGTTAAAAATCATTTATTAGATTGGTCCTTGCTACATCAGCTCTTTGGTTGTCTGTCTAGTAAGCTAGGGGGGAAAACAGTCAAAAATATGCAAAAGGACAAATATACTAACAGACAATATGCTATTACAGTCGAGCCTTGGGTTATAAGGTGTAGTGGCAATGAGATTTTGGGTGAAACAGAAACCAGTCTGTACCATGAGAGATGTCTGCGGTTAAAATCACGAAGATAATGATCTTTTTTGGAAAAAAAAAATAGTACTAATGCCAGTGAAGACAGGGCAGGAATTTAGATTTGTGGCTGGACACTACTGTTCATAGTGGATTATTGCTGGTAGATTACAAGTATGGGGATAGAGACTGATTCCTGCAGATGAACTTTCTCTGAAACTATTTTTAATTCCCCAAAATTGTTCTATAGTCACTTGTGAGAGAGATGTTTCCAGATACTTGTCAGAAGATCCCAAGTGGCTTTCTTCCTGGCTTTGCTCAATCAAAAATTATGACTTTAGATCTGGTTTTATTTGCCTTTTTTAAACATACAGGTCCTGAATGAAGTTTAGTCTATTGTCTCTGATGTAGCGTCTCATTAAGTAGAGAGCCAAGGTACATGTGGTGCTCACATATTTCATATGTTTGCAGCATTTAAATATTTGTTCCTTTAGTCTCTGCCCTGAAGATATTTCCCACCAAAATCAGGTCTGTCTTAATCAAGCTGGGATGGGTGGTGGCCACAGGTTAATGACTATGTAAAATTTGATTAATTTCTTCTTAGACAGTATGTCAGATTAGATGAGTAAGTGCATTATCCTAATAATTTTGTGAATTTTTAAAATAATAAAGTTATTAAATAATGATAATAAATATTAGAAATAAAATATTGTTGGTTTAACTGTGAGAAAGGATCTGGGAAATAGAATTGTTTCTACATAGTTCGGTGCACATTACCAGTCCCAACAAACAGAAATTGTAAATCTGCTGCATTCCTACTGCATGGCCTAGATGTTTACCCTTGACAAAGTCCAGCTCCATTTCATATTTATACACATCTATAGTTCACCCTGACTCCTGACGCTGGTCCTGATGAATCTTTGGCCCATTGCTGGGCAGATGCCTGAGCTGGTGGGCTTAGCTAGAATCAGTGCTAGTCATTGCTGGGTTTCTGCTATGTGGGTACTCTTCCTTTATTGCTTAATAGGGCCAAGCCATGCCTGTTCCCTGTGGGAACAGACCTAGGGTGCCCAAATGCTTTGGCACTTGAAGAGAGGTGTTCACCATCGTGATGCTGTTCAGACTGCAAGAGCTGGATGTGCAGGGTGGGCCCCCATCCTGCCCTGCTGAGGAAGAAGCTCAGCTTCTGCATTGCTCAGGAGTTTGTAGGCACAGAGGTGGGAGCGGGAGCTGTCAGAGTGTGGGTCAGGAGGTTAATGGTCTGGACGGCCCAGAGGTCAGGGCTCAGCCTGACTAGTCTAGGCACAAGCCCATCTTAGCTGGTAAACAGAGTTCCCTCCACTGTCACATTTATTTATATTTGGGCAAATTCTGCGAAGCATTCTAAACTAGCATTTTATACTTGCCTCTGGGAAGATGTTGAAAGCTTTCAGCTCCCATTAAACTCATGCTTTGCATAGGTATGGGTAAACCTTTAGTGCACTTTTCACTTCTCCAGTCTCAAAACAACAGGGAATAAATTTTCTCTGTTCTGTAAAAGTATGTTGTCTTCTTATGCCCTGTGTGGGGTCTGGGACCTGAGCATGATCCGCAGTGGCAGGTGTTGGTGAGTGCAGCAGCCTTCCTGCTCTGCACTTCAATTTCCTTGAGGAAGAAACCCTGATATAGTGGCCAGACCCAGGCATCATGCCTGAGGCAACAGGGATTGGGACTGCAAAGAACATGACCATCCATGCCTGCTCAGCCAACAGTCCTATGCTGGCACTTTACAGCTGACTGGCACAATAATTGCATTTTCCAGCCCTGCCTTTGTCCCTACCTATGACCAACATGCTCTTCCTGAGTTCTGGAGATAACTTCACACTTTAACCTACTTTAATGCAGCTTTCTGTGGGAGGCACTGAAATTCTTACCCACTCTTCTCATCTTGTATTCCCAGTGATTCCCCCATGGTAGCTGGCTTAGGGCAACAAGTACAAGTCTACAGAACTCGTGTAGCTGTGTTCTGGTGCTGGTTTCCCATCAGTGGACATGTTTGGACATGAAAGTATTAAATCTATGAGAGAAAAACTTTGAGAAGGCCGTTTGTGTCTTTTGCATTAATCATCATTGCCACCCACACTTTTAAAAATATTCCAGAAAATTCTGTGCCAGATAACATCATATATGATTAAGATATACATTCCTTAGCTGTGAGTATAAATAAAGAGCAATGTATTTCCAAAATATTATAATTGTCAGTTATAATTTAATTGCCAGTCATGATTTAATAAATTATTTTGTGAATATAAAATACTAGTAAGGCAATGAACAAGAAAAAGTTTTTTTTCTTTAACTGCAATCTCCTATTATTCCAGAAAATTTTTAAGCACAGAAGAGAGAATTTCATCATCTTAAGTGCTCTTGAAAGACAATTTTTGCACATGTGAAAAACATGGAAGAGTGTAGCAACAGACTGGATTATTTTCATGAACAGTAGTCAAGTTGCCAACACAGTGATAAATATTCTGTGATACTGAACTGATTATTTGCATTTTGGTTTTTGTTTTCCCCTCTCTTCTTTCTACTTGGACTATTATTCTGTTTCATTGGCATTTGGAATGAAAACAGAAAAGTAGATAATTTACAAATTTACAAAAGAGATTAAAAATTACTGTCCATTTAAAAATTTGTCTCTGATTCTAAATTTCTAAAAGAACCCACCCAACAACTTAGGTCTAAATAGTACTTGAAACTATGTCAACCAGATTTTAAAATTCACAGGTAGCTATGAAGTTCCCAGGTAAATGAAAATATCTCTCTATTAAAAAAAAGGCAAAGTATTTAACTGAATTGCCTAACACCATAAACCCTAAGGAAGTCTGTGCTCTCTGGCTATTATATTGTTCCGTATGCTGGGTAGACTGTCACAACTCTCTCTGGGGAGATGCACCTTTCCTGTCTCCCCCAGAAGCTAGAAGAAGGAAAGCTAACCCTTCGAATGGGAGTGCTAATTACAAATCCTACATCCCACTATGAAGAGCAGAGAAGACTAAAGAGAAATTTCGTGTGCTGAGTTTCTTTTTCCTTGGCTCAGTAGTAATGCTGTTTAATGATACTCCCTGCTCCCTCAGCTAGCTCTTTTCAATAGTGTATAAAATGAGAAACTAGACAAAACTGAAAGTCACATGTGATGAGAAAGAATTTAACTCCCAACAGTTGCATGTTTTAGGCCTTTTCCCCTTTGTTATGAGAGGCAAATCAGTTGTGTGCAACAGATTTACACTGTTAACTTTTGTGTCTATGGATGACATCGAGGTAATATTTTTGAATCATGTAAGACATAAGGAACCTAATTCTCCATTTGAGATTTTTTTCAGAGGTGAGGGTAGGTAATTTTTCTAAGACAGATTCTGCTTTCTCCAGACATATCTCCCTGCTTTTCTGTTTGTTCAGCTGATCTGAATCTTACAGATTTTTTATGAAGTCTCTATTCAAATAAGAAGTGTGCTTGCTTAGATTTTATTTTACAGATTTGTATTTGTGCCCTTTAATTTTTGACCTATTAAAATTTCTTGGAGTACATAGCTGCCTGCAAGTAGATATACTATCAAGTCCAACCACTGCGTGCTTTCACAACAAATACTTTAAAGCCGTTTATGCAATATCCTTGCATACTATCATTTTGTTATCTTATCTCTTGATGTGTATTAATAAGTTAGAAGATGCTGAGTAAATAATTTCACTCCTTGAAGTGCCTGACTTATTTCCATTCTGCAGCTGGAATTCACCAGAGCATGAAAAACAGGTACTTCAATTGTAGTGTAGCAGTACTTAAAATATAAATCTGTGTGAGAAAGAAATGTACTTCCTGCATATCCTTGGTGCAGTTGAGGTCGTAGGGCTCTCTCAGAGTGCTAGCAGCAGTGTGCTGGTTAGATACACAGTGTGATGCAGAGCACATACCTATTCCCACAGGTCCACACCCTCTTTATTTTTTAGAGTAATGGCATCTTGAGCAAAGAAAGCAAAATTCAGCAACACGTTTCTAGGGTAAATAAAGGCCTTTAGTTTAATAAAAACAACACTATTAAACCAGACAGTATGTTTTAAATGTATATTCTCATTATAAATTGCAATAGGTGAATTTTTCTTGCATCTGCACTGTTGTTAAGCTTTTTGTTTTAGAGGTCTCTCCATGTTTGTTACAGCTTAAGAAGTGGAAGTAAACCTATTACAGCAGCCTGATTTGGCCTCCTTTGTTGTCCATTATAGGACTTTCATTGGGAGCTGGATCATGCAGTTAAGGTCATAGTCATTTGCCCTGAGAAGCTCACTTAAGAGCTCTTCAGTCACCTTTCTGGAAGCTTTCAAACTGTTAAGTCTAAGAATTGGCAAGAGGTTTGAAACTGAAAAAAAAATCCTGGCATCAGACACCCGGTAGCATCATTAATCACTGTTGGAAAGAAAAAAAAAAAAGAGATTGGATGCAGTGCCAAATCCTTGTTTGGCTTCATCACATTTTTATATAATGGATGTGCATAATGCCTTATCAAAGCATAGAACTCAGCCTTCCTTCAATATGTAGATATAAAATGCTCCAAGTATTAAGAAACAAATAGCAGCACGAGTCCTCTTAAGTGCCAAATGATTTTGGTTTTTTTCTTTGTTTCCTTCCATAGCAATTCTAAAACACATTACAGGCTGTTGCTGTTATGTGGGGAACAGTTCTGCTTGGGCCACAAAAGCATGTTTGCCTCTAGAATCTCTCTTTCGTGATAATCGCCACGGTATTACAGTTTTCTTCTGCAGTGACAGGAAATGAAATTCAAATTTTGCCTGTCTGCTTAGCCCACATAGATATTTAGCCAGAGATGGTAAGAAAATGTTCTGCAATTATGCTAGCTGAGAGTCTAATATCCCTTCAAATCCATGGTCTGCACAGAAGGGAAATCTGAAAGGACTATTTCAGTTGTTTAGGGTGTATGTTTCTCTGGCACACTCATAATCTGACCAAAGCCATTATTTGGAAGTCAGTTGCACTCAATCATTTTGCCTGCTAATGAGGAGTTACTGAATCCTCCAAGCATTAATCCCATTTAGGAAAACACAAAGGCAATCTGTACCTTGTATCAAGCAATTATGATTGCATCGAGCTTGAGGAATTCAGTTATTTGTTGGAGGTTGCTTTTCCCACAACAGACCCTGTAAATAGAATTACCAAGCCTTTCAAATGTTAATTTGTTAAGAAAAATATAATGGCTAATAAAGACAATTAAGTTTGTATTGTAAATACTGGACTGCAGGACTAAAGCTGCCATGGCTTGTGAAGAAAGCGTGGCACAACTCTATGGAACTGCTAAGCCTGGAAACTCTCTTCATAACTGAATAAAGAACATGTAGGTATTAGCATCAGCCACAAAAATATGTTTCATACGAGGTAAGTGTAACACAGGGTCAAAGAAAATATCTCTTGATATGAGCATTTCTTTCATACAATGCTAGTTAAGCAGGGAATACTGAAGATCTGAGGCTGCAAATGCAATGGATGAGCAGCTAGCTCACAGTTACAGTGCCAAGAGTTACAGTAAATGTGATTATAACAGGCTAGTGACTGGTCACTAGTGGTGTTCCATAGGGCTCCATTTTAGGTTGGGACCCCTTCAACATCTTCATAAAGGGCTTGAATGCAGGACTGGAAAGTAAGTTTGCCAAACACACTAATTTGGGAGGAACTGGTGACTCTCTTAAAGGCAGAGAGGCCCTGCAGAGTGACCCCAACAAATTAGAGGGCTGGGTTATCACCAACCATATCAAGTTTAACAACAAGTGCTGGATTCTGCATCTAGCATGGGACAACCCTGGATGTATGGACAGACTGAGGAATGAGAGGCAGGAGAGCGGTGCCACAGAGAGGGATCTGGGGGTCCTGCTCATTGTCAGGCTGAACACGAGCCAGCAGTGTCCTGGCAGCCAGGAAGGGCAACCCTGTTCTGGGGCCATCAGGCACAGCATCACAGCAGGGCAAGGGAAGGGATTGTCCTGATCTGCTCTGAGCTGGGGCAGCCTCACCTCAAGTGATATCTCCAGGTTTGGGTGCCACCATGTAAGCAAGATATAAAATTATTAGAGAGGAAGGCCACAAAGATGGAGAAGCGCCTTGAGGAGTAGCCTTATGAAGAGCAGCTGAGGCCACTTGGTCTGTTCAGCCTGGAGGAGACTGAGGGGAAACCTTATTACAGTCCACACCTTCCTCCTGAGGGAAGAAGGGCAGACACTGATTTCTTCTGGTGACCAATGGCAGGACCCAAGGGAATGGCCTGAAGTTGTGTCAGGGGAGGTTTAGGTTGGATATCAGGGAAAGGTTCTTCAGCCAGAGGGTGGTTGGGCACTGCCCAGGGAAGTGGTCACAGGACCAGCCTGATGGAACTCAGGAGGTGTTTGGACAATGCTGTCGGGCACACTGTGTGACTATTGGGGTTTCCTGCACAGAGCAGGAGTTGAACTTCAATGATCCCTGTAGGTCCATTCCAACTCAGCATATTCTATGACTGCATGATCAGTAATATGACACTGCTGGGAAAAAAACCCATACCTCAGAGATAAGTGCATTGTTTAAATAGAAGATTGGAGCTGTAACTCTTTATGCTGTGCTCTTTGTAGAACTCAGCTATGCCTATTTGCACCAAAAATTTTGAAAAAAAGGTGCACAATTTTTAGGTCTGAGTTCAGGGATGTCAAAGTTTTGGGAGGAAAAAACTGACAGGTCTTTTCCCTCCTTTAAAAAAAAATAAAGACATGGTTGTAGATTGTGATTTATTCCCTTTTAGTATTTTTTGTTCAGAAGACAAATATTGTTTATAAAATTGAGAAACAGAGATAAAATGTAATACAGTGTGTATAAATCATGGAGTCCTTGATGTCTGCAAATTACCCACATATTCATAACTTGTCTGGTCCCAACTATGTTGCTATAGAATTTGTTTACATAGTACAAAAACAGGACAGATTTCCAGTATTCAGTGCTTCTGCTTCATCTAGAAATACTGTGAGAAAAGTGCATTGCTGTTTCAGCACTTCCTCTTTCAATCTCGCTTGGAAAAGGAGCTCAGGAAAGTGGGCAGAGGAAAAGTCAGCGAGAGAAGGGCTGTGTGACAGCTGGAGAGAGCAGGAGAGAGGTACTTGAGAGGAAAACAGTGCAATCTATGGTAAGAATATTGGCTCAATGCCTGTCCTTCAGACAGACAAGTTCAAGTGAACCTCACTGCCTTCTGGCCATCCTTACCCCCTGATCCCTTACTCCCTAAGTGAGACCATTATAGGACAGAGAGACCCGGAAAGAGTCATTGGAAACGGTAAAAGCCTGGAGCTTGCTTTATAATCTCATGTGTCTTCACTATTGGTTTGTGTTAGCAGAAGAAACACCAGGCTCACCAGATTCCTCAAGCAAAAACCACAAGCATGTGTTTTGAAAATTCAGCCAAATGTGAAAGGTGCTCTACAAATTAACCAGATATAAATCATTCGTCCTTTTTTTTTTTTTCTTTTCTGTTTGGATTCTACAGAGATCTAAGATATTTCTGAAGCTCTCTAGTCTTTTCCAAGGCCAGATTTTTATCTAGACAAAGCAGAGCAGAAATATTGGCAATGTAGCATGTATTTATTTCCAACATGAATGACAAAAATCAGCTTCCTCCAGGTTGTGACAGACCTCAAACTGCTCTTCTTGAGCATGAGCACGAGAAGAGGTGAAAAGGGCTGCATATGTGTCATGAAGCCACTTTACTGACAAGTAAGAAATTGAGAAAAACACTGTTATGTCCTTAGTAGGAAGCAGAGATATGTGCCTGAGATGTGACTCTCCTCTTACCAAGAGACTGCTGACTCTACAGTCGAGCTCTTTATTTCCAATTACTGCTCCAGGTAGCTCACATGCACAACTCCCACTCCCTGATTTTTTTCTAGTTTGCTGCTCTCACCAGATGTTCACACAACACACTGACTTCCAAGGACATGAGGAAAGGTGCACTTTATCCAATCCCCCACTTGCAGAAGGGCACCAGCTCTAGATGTTACAGGGACCCCATCCTGGGGCTCACACTGATGATCCCAGCAGTGCAGCAGGAGCAGACCTTTCTGCTGTTCATATTTTCACTGCTGTGCTCACCTGTATGGCTTTATGCTCATCTCTGTGGGAAGGACACCTGAGCTTAATGAGTAAAAGTCCAGCATGAGGAAGGAAAAGATTTGGGTCTTTCCACTTTTCCAAGAGCAGAACCAACCCCATAGGAATCACTCAGATTGAGTATGGCCAGCACGCTTTAATTCTGTAAACCTTGAATTTGCTACAATGAAACACCCACCAATAATAATAATTTTTAATCTCCTTCCCAGTCTATATGCTGAGGCAGATCCCTGTGTTGCTTGTGTCCACATTTTACTCATTAAATATTATGTTCTTAGTCACTTGTTCATAGTGGTAGAATATTTTAATTAAAGCTCATATGTAAATGTTCTGGGATGGGAATATGAAATTCATGTGTGTGTGTGTGTGTGTGTGTGTGTGTGTGTGTGTGTGTGTGTGTGTGTGTGTGTGTGTGTGTGTGTAAGTCTGCATCTCCTATTTTTTCTGACCTCCAGAGAGGATATACGTAATACTGGGCTGGGAGTTAATATCTGTTCTGCCACTAAAATCATGAAAGGAAAAAATATGAAAATACTTTGAGAGCTGTTAAAAAAGCATAGCTTTGTTTGCCAGTTTTTTTATAAAAATACATGTAAAATTTTTTGTATTGATAATTACAGTAACTAAATATCCACATTTTAAATTCAAATTTAATAATTTTCAGGGCTGGCAGATCAACTTTAATTTGAAAATTAAGTAAGACTGTATGGAACTTATTGAGAAAGAACAAAAAATACCCCAAATGTCAAGAAGATGTATGCTGTAAAAACAAGATGGACAGCACAGTTAAGAAGTTATAACAGCAAAAGGTTATATAAAAACAAAACATTTGATGTAGTGAAAAACAAAACATTTGACGTAGTGATTGGATGGTCTGAATTTTGTGAAACTAAAGCAGGTAAAATGAGGTAAGGTCTTTCAAATTCTGCGTGACCTCAGATGTGAGTGAAGAAGCATTTCTGTTGTGGCACTGGAATCACAGGAGATGTGGTCTCAGATGATGGAATTGATAATTAAATTAGTGCCAGGAAGCTGTAATTTTAATGACTTTACAGTTCCTCTCACATTATTAAAAAAGAAATAAAAAGTCATGCTTGTTATGGAAGTGATTGAGAATGACCAGGAACAGAGCCAGGCTGTGGTAGTCACCCTGTCAAGAGAGAGTTTGTAGGCTAAAGTAAGCTACCTGAGAAAAAATAACACCAAGAGCCTTCTTTGTCCCCATGTGGTGATGAGGGGCAGCAGCTGCCAGCACTGCCTAAGTGGAGAGCAGGAATGTTCCCCTCCTTAGCGCAGTGATTAACAAGATCTGCTCAGCCAGAGCTTTAGGAGGGTCTGTGGGCATGGTCTGCAGAGGCCAGTGAGAAACCATGCAGAAAAGAAGGAGCTGTGAACCCTTTCCTCCTGCCTGCCTCCCCCTCACTCTGAACTGGAGGGAGAAGGACTTTTCCAGTTGCGATCCACAGCTGTATTTTCTCTGTCCAACCTAAGGGCCCTATGTCATGGCTTTTGAGGGAATCATCTGGCCTTGCTGTTTTCATCCTGTGTGTTTGAGGGTGGGGTGAGTACAGGCAGTATGACTGCAGTACAGTAATGCTTAGGGTATCTGATGAAATGGAAATCCTGGGATTCAGCATTTTTTTTTTTAAGTTGAGGAATTTCAACGTACACATTTATACATCCCAGAAAAGCCTAACTTTAGAAGAATGATGCTCTCTGTCCCCACTGCTAAAATTGGGCTTTAAGCTAAAACGAGAGAGTCACAGCAGATCTTTCTCTTGCTAGAAGTATTTCTTAGAAGGTGATGGTTTTCCTGACATTTTTTGAGCATCTACATCAGCTTCATGGGTAGTGTACTTTCAAAGACCAGAGTGATCCCTTGCTACAGCTGTTTGTTCAGAGGAACATTTGGACCTTGGATCTGGGTGCCAAGGCAGACTCAGGTGGCTGATTATCTTAAAACCAAGGTGTTCTGGAGGATGATCAAGAGCAAACCTTTTAGGCAGATGAGAAAACTTAAAATTAAATTTTAAAAAACCTAAAACCTCACCAGCAAATGCTTAACTATAACACATCAAAATGATGGGAATTGTTTCAACACAGTAATGTTTTCTTAGATCAGGGCCTCCAAGATTTTACAGGCAAGATCTTAACATTCCAGGCAAACATTCCCCTAAGAGTCAGTAATCAGCAATCAGTACACACAATCTATTTTTCTAATAAAGTCTTTATTTGAATTCATATGAAAGAAGCAAATTGTTGGACCATGCACAGTGTTATTTTTAAGAGGTGAAATGGGGAAACAGTGGTGTATGATACAAAGGGTAATGCAAATAGGTTCTGAGACAATTTCTGAAATTTCTGGCTGATGAAGCATTTGCAAAAACTGAGTTACAAATACTGCTAGAATGGATACTGAAAATCACTACTTTGTTACTGGTGATTCTAACAAAGAGAGGAATTACAGTAGAGGGTTTCTTTCTAGTCTGATATAGTCTCAGTAAATCAGAATATGATGACAGCCCCTAAAGGGGAAGTGGTTACTTCTTAAAATTGCCAGATTTTTAGGTTCCTTTTTACAGGAAGCTCCTTCTAGCAATCTTACAATCACAGAATAGAAGCGTGATCTGCTTTTTTCTTTCTTTTTTCTTCTCTCCAGAATGATTTGACCACAAATGCTTAATATTCTTGTTTTACTCTCATTGCTGATGCCGGATAAAAAAAAATAGGCACATATATTCAACTTTTACTAAGGCACATATAACAGCACTGAGAATATTTGCAGAGCAGAGTCATTATTTGGCTCCAAGTGCCAAAAGAATATTTATTCAGTCTTTGAGCATACTATAATTTAAAGAGGGGCAGGTGACATTTCAAAAGGTAAGACTGCTTCCTCTCCCAAATTTCTGCTTTTAATTAACTGAAACTCAATGTGAAAGTTTCTTTCATTTCTTCCCCCCACCACGTCCATTCTCCTGTCAGTCTGGGAGCCTTAAATGCTGTACCAGCTCTGAGGAAGGAGCTGTTTGTCATCAGGCTTTGTGGAGTGCTGCCATTGTGTCTAGTAACACTGGCATACTTATCACATGTGGCAAATTGCTTCTGTCATCACTGGATGGTGTTCACCTTTATTTTAATTTGTTCTTTCCACTTAGCTCTGAATAAACAAACCAACAATTTTATGATGTCTGCTTTTATTGTTAAGACACAAATGACCCAATTGGCACATCAATAGAAACCTCTGGGACACCTTTTCTAAACATACCTCTGTTTATCACAGGGATTACCACATTTCCAAGAAGGAATTTTCCCCAGATTTCTTTCAGAAAGTTTTGTCTAGTTGGCTTTACTGATCCAAAACATTTACTCAAACAGAAAGGCAGAAGATCCTTTTAATTGCATGTCATTTATGTGTGGGTTTGCTTGTGGTTTTTCAGTGTAATCACTAACTGAGAAGGTAAGATTTACAGTCCCAAAAGTAATGGAAATAACATTTACTACGCGTGGGCTAAATGGTTTCCACTCTCAGATGTGCTGCCTGATTTTCCTCTACTGCCTTTCCATCGATATTTCATTAGGTGGTGCTTCTAGGTGAGACACACCAGTTCATTCCACACCGTGCAGGACAGGACCCACCTTACACCATTTAGTGAAGATACAGCTGCTAAACATTTGCCTGCAATTTTTTTCTCTCGGGACAGAGGAGGAAAAGATCTTCCACAATTCACAATGGGGCATATGTACTCAGGTGTTTCTGTGTAACAGATTTATTCTGTGGCTCAATTGGATGCTGCTCTAAGGGGAGCAGGCTATGACTCCCTGAGATGTACTAGCATGGATAAGTTGTTTCACCTCAGATTTGGTCTTGGTTTTGGCTTCTTATTCTTGCTGTCCACCCTCTAACTCTGAATGCTACTTTCAAGTGCTGATTGCTTGTCAAAACAATTGTTTGGTAGTAGTGGGCAGTCACACAGCCTACACTAAAAAATGGCACTGGAAACAAATATATTAGGAAGATCTGGCAGAAAAAAAGTCAGTTTTAACAGTAGTTTTAAGAATGTGAACTAGATCTTCTCTAAAGGTCATGAAAATTTGTTCGAATTCTTCCTTATCTATACTGTCACTATATATCCTTGTCTGCCCCTACATATTTTCTAGTGTTGATCAGAAGCAGAAGTAAAATAATGATACATTGAAATAAATATTATGCTGAAAAATTCTCACCATCTTATTGGGGGGAAAAAAAAGGAAGTGCTAGAATGACAGAAATTAAATTTGAAAGACAACTGTTGCAAAATTTCCAACACTATTTTGCAGACCCAGGAGATTAAAATACAGAAGTTACTGATGAAGAGCTATTGTTTGGATGCTTGTGAAAATATCCAATCCTAGACAGTGTATTTTCAGGCTATAGTTTTGAAAGTTCAGCTTAATGGTGTAACTAATTAATAGGAGGGAATACAGTGAGGTGTTTCCTAAGGCAAGGTGGGAGGAAAACAGGATAGAAGGGAAATCTTAGCCCAACTAAAAGAGGAAAATAAGGATAATTAAGGCTAAGATACAAGAGATTAGCTCGGTTGGTTAGAGCATAGTGTCAATAAAGCCAAGGTCATGGATTTGATCCCTGTGATCTATTCACTTAAGAGCTGGACTTGATGATCGTTTTCAGTCCCATCAAACCCAGAATATTCTGTGATTCTGAAAATGAAGATCAAGTCTGGAAAGAAAAGAGGTGCATATAAAATATGCATTGTTCATGTTTATGTGTGGGATTGGCTAGTATGAGTAGTGCATACTGAATGATGGCCATGTGCAGTCAGTCGTGTTACTGCAGAGCTGATAAAACAATGCTTGCTGGCCTTCACCCTCACCAGATAATTTATTTTCTGCCCGTGCACATCATGCCATTTTTAAATGAGTTGTGGGTATTGTAGATACAGACCTCAGCAGGATAGTGTGAGCCCTGAGGGATGGAAAAAACCACAGCTGCATGTTAGGGATGTGGCTTTGAGGAAAGTCAGGCTGGTCCCAGCTTTGCTGAGTTACATCCTTCCTGACACCAAATGAAGGATGAGCTCTGGAACTCATGGAGTCAACTAGTGTTTTGTTCCTTCTGAGGAGAATTTAAAGGCAGAATTATCAGTATGCAGCACCTGGATGCTGGGTGAATGAACACTTTTGTTGATCACTGTGAGAAGAGCTTTATCAGTGGAGAACTTGAGTTGCTGAGTATTTGTTTATGCTGTTGGCACTAGACAATAGATGAAAAAGAGCTTGTTTGGTTTGTCTACTTTTTGTAGGCTTCTTTGCCACCAATAAGAAATTCCTAGACCCTGACTTACAGCCTATTGTTAATGGCACACATATAGTGATGAGCAGACTTGGCTTTGTGGTTTCTTTCCTCACTAAGTCTTCTAATCAAACAGTGGTCTGTGTAGGCAAGAAGAAGAGATCACATTTCATTAGCACTGACTTTGGCAGATCTGGCACTGGAGCTAGAGGTAAGCCAGTGTATGTCCCCAGTCAAAAAGAGCTGGGAATGAGGTACAGTGTTTCTGTCTTTCACCTCATCTGGGACATAAAATGATGAGGAACAGATTTAGGCACAATCACCTCCTTATCCCATTCTTACTTGAATACAGTTGTGGATCTGTGCCTTTCAGCTACTCCATTAAAGGTGTGTTTTTGATGATAGCCAGCACGACTTGGCAAATAAGAGGCAGTATATTGTTATTGGCACTGCACATAGGCTGTTATACTTTCCATACACAAGGAGCAACACAGATGTTTTCAGCTTAGTCCCTGGACTACCCTTAATGCCATGGTTGAAATATAACATTTGACTGCTAAAAAGTGTTTATTCTAAAGTTTGAGCACCTTACAGATTTTTTCAGGTGATGAATTTCTTACATAAAAAAGTGACATGCATAGAGCCGGAATCTACCTGTGTAGTAATTTTCCATTAAAAATTGGGCATTTTTTCCTATATTTTAAAAATTAGCATATAAGAGAGTATTTTTATGAAGAAAAAAATATTTTCTTGGTACTTTAGCTTGATAAATTAAACAAATAGCTGTTACATATTCTATCTTCAAGTTACTAAGCCATTTAGGCTTTTTGTGCATCTGCGACAAAATATTATTTTCTTTTATATAATTTTATTGACTCAGAATTGAAGAGATAAGTGATATTAATTTTACTGATAATAAAAGGTTATTCAAGAGGTATTAGTACTTGATGAATTACTCTCATCCCAGTTTGGTAAACAGAACTACTTCCACCTTGAGGTAGAATTGTGGGGGGCAGTATGAGAGTGTGTACACAGAGAAAGAAAATATTCTGATATAATGGGCACTTGGTTAGGTAAGAAAGGAGTTTCAGAATGTGTTCTATGACATTCACTAATCTGCGCTTCTAGTCTTTTTCTCATCTTTTGGGTTAAATATCAGGCATTATTTTTTATTATGCTCTAGTATTCTTACAAGATTAGAGGGGTTAGTTCTGGAGTCCTGGGCAAATGCCAGTTGGCACAACATGTACTGATGTATTGACACAGCTGTTAAATGGGAGTATTATTTCTTCCTTGTACTCTGTTCTGCACTTTTCTTCTATGAAATGCTGTTCCAAAGGTCTCACTGCTAAGTGATATTATCCCTCTGACATGCAATTTATAAATCAATTTGTAAAAAGTGGTGAGTGCCTTGATCTTCTGTGGATTAGAGATGATCTATAAATAGCCACCACATTTTAAAATTTTTTTGCTAAATTTCACAGACAGAATTGTCACAGTGCAAAATGAATTACTGTTATTGCTTATTATTTTGGAGTGCCATGTCTGAGTGTGTAAATCATCCAGGTCTGCTGGATGAGCTTTCTCTATAGACAATGAAATCCATAAAGTATCACCTTTACATATGGACAGTGTGGCACAACTGTTCCAACACCATTAGCAGTGGCCAAGCACTGGGGGTGAGTTACAGAGCCCCTGATTATGGGACTGGTCAGCATTTATTGAGGCAAGTAACAGTATAATAACTGACTTTGCAGTAGTTATACTCAATAGAGCTTCCCAACATCTCCTTATATCAGTTATGATTTTAACAGGAAAATTATTGTGAAGCTGAAAAAGAATTATTTGAGGAAATGGGTTCATTTAGAGTATCCAGTGAAATCTCTTATATGGGCATATCTCCATAAATTGAAGATAACTTATTTAGAAAGTAGTAAAGAAAAAAAAAATTGCCCTATGGCAGAAAAAGGTGTTATTCTTATGTGCGTATCCCTAACACACAGGCATAAAAAATAGCCGGCTTTTCCTTTTGTCTCTATAATTAGCAGTAGCCCAATGACTCTCTAGCATAAAATACAGGCTTAAATCTAGGACCCAAAATGTTACAAAAAAAGCCAAAAAAAACCCCCAAAAAACCCCCAAACCACCAAACCCAAACCCCAAAAACATTTTAATTTGAATATGTGAGTCCAAGTATAAGATATAATAAAAGGCAGTAGCTACACATGCCTTGAGATGATATTCTTTCTTTTTAGTAATTTTCTTCTTATTTACTCTTCAACAATTATAGCTAAAATATGCCTTTTGGTATACTGTGGAGAAATTATTTGTATTGGTCAAGAGAGATATTTTTTCCTTTTTTATTTCCAGTGTGCTGAATGGCAGGTCCTGTGGTTATACTCACCTAAATTTCAATGGTTCGCAGCTTTTTATTACCTCGTTTTAAGTATCCGTGATAGTGTGGAGCTGGCTGGACCACCTGTTCTGAAAACTGTCTTCCACTTGGGCTCTCAAAATCACAAATTGTTTTTTAAAGTGTAGACCATAATTGTATTTGAGTATTTGTACTGACTGTGTGCCTTTTGAACCTTAAGGGAGCGTTCCATTAGATAACACATTTTTAGTGAGATAAACATTGCTGGTGAGGCACATAAATAAAATGTGGAAATGATCAGATGGGAGTCTAATCCCTCAGGTTGTGCAGATTCGTTATATTAAATGATTTCTGTCTCCAAGAGATTACTGTTGACATTCCCAGGAAATATGTGTGTTAAGAAGGAATTGAGTGAAGACTGTTAGTCTTTCAGAGGAAAGCACTGACAGAAAATCTAAAAGAAAACATGATGTGAGAGAAGCTTAGAGACAAAAGTGAAATAAAGTTTTGGAAAGATACTGAGAAGAATAAACTTTAGCATGTTGCTGGGTATGGGAATTAGAAAATGTAAAAATATGAAGCATGGATAGGTTTTCATTGCTCTGAATAGGGAACAGAAAATTGACCAGTGATTCCATGAGTAGGAACAAATCTCTGTTGCTCCAAGATCTGAGTCAGAAATACTGTGTGCAATCAAGAAACAGATTGTTAAACATGACAAAAAACATTCAATGGGCAATACTGCCAGATTTCCTTCTTGTAAAATTATCTTTATACAAATATATGTATGCAAGAATACATGTAAGTATATTTGGAAGTCTGACTAGCTTGAAAAAATTTATGACTTTTGGGTCCTGAGTATCTGCTTTATTCTTGAATTTTCCTGAGACATGACACTTTTTACTACAGTATGAGTTACAATGGGTGTGAGCAATTACTTATAAAACTTCATTTAACTACTATTTCTGTCTAATATTTTTTGGTCATTTTTTTTGCTTTGCAGTACTTCCTTTACAATTCTTTGATAGCAACTAAAAATGTTAGAAGACCCCCTATACTCCTGCCATGCCTTTCAGAAACAGCAGCTTTCCTTAAAAGGTGTTCACTAGTTTATGAATAATAAATAACAGCTTATTGTATCTGCATAACCATTTTTCTTTAAGAAACCACCATATTTATTTTCAACACATGGTTTTCAGCATGGTCATTTTCAAATTCAGCATTTTTCTAAAAGAAATTTTTCACAGAGAACATGAAAATGAGATTTTTCTCTTGTAATTAAAGTCTCTGTAGCTCTATTAATCATAATGAAATAATTTCATTAAATGAGTGATGACCAATTTTTGTCTCACAGAATATTAATGCAATCCACTGTTTCATGCTTTTCTTCTCACATTTGTAATTGCTATTGCTGCTGAGCAGAGTCCTACACATTTTATCAATATTATGCTTTAGAGCAAAGTGCAGAGGTCCCTAACAAAAATGTCATAATCCAAATAGTATCCCCCAGTTGGTGGGGGATAAAAACCTTTCATCCTTTTTTTTTTGTGAGTTGGTTTTTGTCTTAACATGCTTCAAGACTGCAGTCTGTAGAGTTATTTAAGCCCAATGTAGAAATCCGGTCTTGATAAAGCTCCTGCTCTAATGTGTTGTGAGGTGAGCTATTAAAGCAGTTCTCACAGTTCTTGCTTCTGGCTTTGAACCTGAGGCTCCCAATTCAATAGAGCATGGTTATATTCCCAGAGCAAGAAGCTGGAAGCAGCCATCAACAGTATGAAGTAATTGCTTATTATTTTAATTTGTCAGTAAAAAACATCATAAAAATGAATTTTTAAGTGGAACATTCATAATGTCTCAGTTTATGCTCCCGACATGTTTTCAAGAACTCAAAAAAAGAGAGCTTTTTAGTACTCTGAACAAAGAAAAATATTCCCCCAAACATTCAGAAGTTATGGAATCTGTGTTTACATTAAATTATGTAACAAAACAGAGACAATTCTGGGAAAGGGAGCTTTAGCAATCTTTCAGGCCTCCCATACCACGTGGTACAGCCCTAAGGCAACTCCAGGCAGCAGAAAATAAATGAGAGTCCTTGTCAGAAAGAGTTTATAATCTGTGGGCCTTCACCAGAGCTTAGCAAATGCAATCAGAGCATCACCAGGAGCCCAAAAGGGTTGTTGAGAAAGAATAAGTTGGAAATTTTCTGAAATAGAACTGAATGAATGATAATTTTTTTACTCCATTTAGTTCACCAGCAGTAAAAGAAGAAAGGAAAGTAGTTTAATGCAAGTTTCTGCTACTCTCTGGCTGCAAAGGCAGGAGAAATTGTGAGCTATTTTTACAGTTGGTAAAATCCGTCCCATGAAGGATTATCCAAAATAGAAGTCGTCAATTTTCTCAAGGAAACTAGGTTAAAAATAGCTCCTGGTCAAATAAGAAAAACAGAAGGACATTTAAAAAAGATATTTGGAACATTAAAAAATGTATTGAAATGGAATATTTTGATTTTTGGGGAAAATTTTGTTGCCCATTTCCCTCATGTCCATCATGTGCAAGTCACATAATTTATCAAACTGCCACAATCACAATGCTTTTTTTCCACTTTCACAAAGCATCTCTGCTTCTGATGTTTTCAGCAGAAAAATTTGACTTGTAGGAGTGAATTACCTGTTTTCTTGAGAAACTGAATGTTTTTGAAACTGCGTCTTTAAAATATATTTCCTTTTATTTCCTCCTTCTTTGTTTTTGGAATTGTTTTCTCACCATTTGGGTGTCTACCTCCTTCCTCCTATCTAGGTTTTGGTCTCCAGAGAACAAGTTTGTGACTCACACCCTGTTCCTTTTTCTGTGGCCAGCTTTTGCCTCATCTGATATATTTGCTGCCTTTACTATTTCCTGTGCTCTTGTTTTGGTCTCAGCCCTTGCACATTTGTCATTTTAGCTGTCTTTGACCTACAATCACCATTCCTACTTGCTCTCTGATGAAGACTCGCAGCTCCCAGTTTTACTGCTTTTCTTGTGCCCTTTCTCCTCAGCATCTCTGTTGCTCCAGTCCTCAAAATTTCAGCTGGGGGACCTGAAAGACGATTGAAACCATTGACACTTGCCCTTCAGGGTCTGTCCTGCATCCTGACTTTTTAGGTTTTTTAAAGAGAAATTGCACATCTCTCTTAGTGCTGCCAGTGTCAGAACCAAGATGTCTCTCCAATATTTATTAGGGCATTATTTGTGGGAGGTGTGGGGCAGAGATGAAGAACAGCTGTCAATTAAAGTGTTACTGATCTGACATCATGATACATCTTGCTAGAGTTTAAGCCCTAAGCTCTTGGTATCACTGTCCAACATGACTCCAGAGTTGCTTCTGTGATTTACTTGCTGAATTCTGCTGAATTTTGGACAAGACCATGTGCCCCATGGGTTCCAATAATAAGTGGATATATATTCATTTCAGCACTTGTCATAGAAAATCCCACTGAATGCTCACTATAATCAGTTTTAACAGTACTCTCTGGTGTATTTACTTACAGAAATATTATATCAAGCCTCATAAGAGCAGATGACCTTAAACTTAAGTGCTGCTGTAGCTGTACTGCAAGAGGATTAAAGAGCTTTAATCTCAGGCTATTGTCTATCCTTTGCGATCTAATGAGTGTATTTTATTACTGATCTTAATATGGCTGGAATGGTGAGTTTATGAGATCATTCTAAGTACTTAATGACAGCACATCACTAATCATGTGCCCTCCTTTTGACTTAATTAAATATTGATGTTTTATTGCAACCTAGCAACTATAAGCTTTTCAACCTTGTCAAATTTTGAGAGGTTAAGGGGAAAAATAAGCCGCCAAGGCTATAAACAAATAGCATATAAGGTGCAATTCTTCAGCAAAAATTCCAATTGCACATTTGATCCAGTTTCTGACTAGGAGGGAGTTACTGGAATGATGACTGGACATTATTATGTATTGTATTGTATTGTATTGTATTGTATTATATTACATCACATTACATTACATTACATTATATTATATTATATTATATTATATTATATTATATTATATTATATTATATTATATTATATTATATTATATTATATTATATTATATTATATTATATTATATTATATTATATTATATTATATTATATTATATTATATTATATTATATTATATCTAATATTATATCTAATATTATATCTAATATTTTATTTGATATATTATCTAATTATCTTATAATTAAAGTCTTTTCATTCACACAATACAGGTGGTATGTTCTCAAGAAAACTAAAAATGAAAGAATTTTTCTTCACCTATTAACCTGTAAAGGGATATTTGACCTTTGCCAGGCCAGCCTCTCTCTGCTTGGCAGAGGAATAAAAAAATCTATGTCTGCCTTCTCAGCTTTTTGCTGAGGTTTCAATTCTGAAATTTGACCCCAGCTACTGGACACCAAATCTAAGAGGGAAGAGTAAAATTGTGCACATGATGGGCTGTACATGACTAGGTGGCTACCAATAGGAAAACACAGAAAAACAACAACAAAAAAAAGCCACTGCAAGAGAGGGATTGAGATTCAATCACCCTTCTCTAGTCACCCCTTGTCCAGCTAAATATCACTTGTCACTCCACCAGCCATGTTTCTGTTATCATTGTGAGGAACCTGATAGTGTACCTTGAAGGTAGGTAAAACTGTCTGGAATCAATTTCAAAGGGAATATATTTGGATATTTTGATTCCTCTACATGGAGGAATCGTAGAGGCACAAATGCTTACAGATGAGCTCATGGAGAGATTTGCATTATGTGCCAGTGCTGACTCTGGCCCTGAGTCCGTATTATCACCTCATGCAATTAATAACCTTCCCTTGGAGCTCTAAAAGGCCAACTGTATTTGTCTGAAGCAGTATTTCAGGTCTTTCCAACCTAACTGTTGACCAACATCACCTATAGCAACGTATGTGACTTCTAGAAAAGATATGTTATGGGCTAAATTTTTTTACCCTTCATACAACACTCACAATATTTTCTTTCCAATGTACATATAAAACTGCTAGAGTAATTTACCATTTTGCCTCTAGCTTTAGCCAATATTAAATTAAATATATCTTGGCCAGCACAGAGCAGACAGGAAAAAGGTCAGTTTACACCTTAAAAATATTGGAAACTGGTCTTTGTAATATGAACACATCAAGCACATTTCGCAACACAAAAACTGCTATCACTGGAAAATGTAAGCTTAACAGATGTGTTTATTTAGGTGATTTTCAACTTAGTCTGTGAATATAGATTACAAGTCCAAGAAGAATAGCACAGATAGTATTTTACTTTTGTTTAGCTTACTCAA
Source organism: Catharus ustulatus (assembly GCF_009819885.2). Classification (NCBI taxonomy): domain Eukaryota; kingdom Metazoa; phylum Chordata; class Aves; order Passeriformes; family Turdidae; genus Catharus; species Catharus ustulatus. The sequence goes on from NC_046221.1 coordinate 30,796,804, forward strand.
CGTTTCTTATATCTAATTACTGGTGAATCAAATGAGATCAGCATGCAGACATAAACAATTTGAATCAAAATAAAATCCTGGATTATGCTTTTTTTCCCCCTGTTCATTTTGAATACTAAAATACTTGAGGTAATGCTTAAGCCCCTTAAGCAACAGGCTACATCGATGGCATACAGAAGTCCTTGAGCACTCCTAAACTACTCCAGCATCACACCACAGGCATCACTTTATGTGACCACGACCTAGGAGCCTGGCTACTTTGCTTCACCTTCCAGTGGGCAATACTAGATTATTGGTCTTAGAATTCTAGTACTGTAAAAGTACCAAAATTGCTGCTATGTGTAGCATATTTATGTTGTCTTGGGGGAAAAAATGAGCCATTCTTCTCAGACATGCTGTGATGCTTTAAGACCAAACAGACTGAAGTATTTCTATTTTTTATTTGTATTTATATATATATATTTTGTATATGTCAGCATGCAATATGCATGCAATACATTTATCTATACAGATTTACGTTTTATGTGTCTAAAAGAATCAATAGGAGGATAAGTTGGTGGTAAAAGGCTGATGTGCTAGCAAAATTAAAATTTCATTAAGGAGTGCTCCTTTACATTAAACTTACTACCTTGAAATCAGCAAAATATTGACCACGACTTTGGTGGGCTTTGGGTCTGTCCCCATTCCTTGTTCTTCTTATGAACATGGCCTGGCTTAATCTGGTGTACAGCCTAGCAGTCCTACAACCACTGCAATTTTTTTTTGTAGTCTACAGGATTTCCATATTTATTATTAAAGGCTCTTGCCTTTCTGATGTTAAGTTTGCACAAACTACATTTTATTCAAATCTTTGGGGAGTTTTTCCATTTTTTTTTGTCTGAGGTCTCTTTGCATAGTAGGGATTAGGACTCTCAAAAGGCAATTTCACAACATTATTCTCTGCTGTCCAGACCACTGGCTTAATTGCTTCAGCCTTTTCTAAGCCTCTGTCCACCCACCCCATTCCGTCAGAGTGTGCCAAGGCAAAAAGCCATGACAGGAAATACTACCCCACTGGTATGTCTGTAAAATAGGAATCCTCCTTAATCTAAGCCACTGTAGTAATTATCTGGGTCTAATATTTCAGTTGTGTACGTTCTCTGGATAAGGCATTTTTGCTAATTGGCATTTCTTGGTTCTTGTGGTTAACATTTATAAACCATGGACTTTTAGTTAACAAAATGAGTGAAGAGATTCTGAGGAACCTTCATTAAGAATTTCACAATAGTGTTAGAAACTGTAGCCACGGAAGTCAGCTAATTTAATTTTCCTTGATCAAATATGCTAAGACGGGATTATTCTTAAATGTAATTGCTCCCCAGGGAAATTAGGAGGGGAAAAAAAGACAGGGATGGGGTTACCTTGCCAGAAACTGGTTTAATGGTGTGCATTCCTACTCTCTGTTTTTCACTCTCTAAGTCTCCAGCTGAATTGTATGTAGTCTGTCTGTATCATTGATTGTTGTCACTGGAACAGAGCAAGTCAACCACAGAAGAAGTGGAATAAGAATCAAACTGGGCAAAAAGGAGTGTAAACACATATTGATTCCTCCAGGGAATCAATAGCAGCACATGTCCATCACACTCTACCCTCATTATATCAGTGTCTTCGAAGCTGGGCTTATTTAAAATTAGAGGGTATAGTAAATAAGGATAATTAAAATAATTTTTAATTATTTGGAAGCCAAAGCTACGTTAGTAACCCTAAAGTTAAAACAAACTGACTGTGTAAGCAGTCTGTGCAGTCCAGTTTCCCATACAACTTTACTTCAGCGGTTTTTTTTTACAGCCATTCCCTTTGCCCCATTCTGTTAAATTCTAATCTGTTATGGCAGTCTCAAACTATGCTTTATGGGATTTGTGATTTGATAATGCACGTGCTGCATGCTAAAACTTAGTCTCCAATCGAGTGTGGTTTTCTTCCTATTTCTTTCTCCAAAAGCTATGGAAAAAAAAATCCAGTTAGCAGCTCTCCAAGTCATCAAAGAGAAAAATAAATTTAAAAAAAAAAAAAAAGAAAGAAAAGAAAAAAAATGGAAATAGGCTCAGCAGCTCAACACTCCAAACTCTTCTTCTCAAGTAGAAAATCTCTTCCAGAAAAAAATGCTTATAGATTTTTAGTGTAAACTGGAACTGGATAATGTGTATCATCTGAAGTAATCTGAAAATTCACCTGAAAATTAGTTTTGATGTTCAACTAAATATCATGTACTGCAAATGCTTTCAGTATTGGCTTGTTTCAAAGCAAGTGTTAAAGCTTTTGCTGAAGGAGAGGATAAAGAATATATTCTAACAGAATATATTTCTGCTGGAGAAACCTAGCAGCTAAAAGAAGGCTAGAGGAAAAGGTTAGGCAGAATTCCCGAGAGCTATAAAAAGTCCCCAAATAACTACAGAGACATCAAAATGTCATCAGGTTGTTAGACTTCAAATTATAAACAGGTGATTCAGTGATGTGATGCAAAAGCAGTCCAACTCCTTGAATTTCAGACCAGGAGCCTCTTCATTATTTACTGCTAATTATGCTGAACTGTGAACTGGATTTAAATTAAGCTTGTCCTGTACGCTGTCTGCTCTGAAACTTCTAACGTCATTAATCAGACACCCCACAAAGCACAATATTATCAGAATAATAAGTTGCTTTTGGCTTTTCTTTTGCTTTTTGAATCTTTTCCCTGCACATCTGTGAGTGTGTGGCTCCCTTCCAGCTCAGCTGCTGTGCTGACTAGAGCTGAAGGTGGAAATATTCCCTCTGGAGAGCAGTGCACAGGGCAGATGCCCACACCCTGGGGCACAGCAGCCCTTCTCCTCAGAGATGTTGGGAAACTTGAGCTCCCTGTGGGGAGGAGCCCCTGCTTGGGTCATCTGGAGGATGGGATGTGACACCTCCTGATGAAGAAACAAAAAAAAAATCATTTGGACTCAGTCATTCCATTTGTATCATCAGAAGCCCCTTCTTGTGCATGGCCTGCAAGAGCAGATGTAGCTAAATGATAGCTTTTGAAACTTGTGTTGTATTCAAGCTGTTCCTGAGCAGTTCCTCATGGGAATTGCCTTGTGTCTCTGGAAGCAGGGCTGTGGGGAGGAAGGGCTAAGGCATCTGAAACAAAGATCTCTAATTGTGCTGGGACACAGACATTTGCTCAGGGAGCTGCCGAGAACACCTGCAGAACCACTCACGCTTCTTGCCAGTTGATTTCTCCCAGAGTTCCCCCAATTTGAGCTTTTTAAGATATGCAGAATGCCTCTGGGGCCTTTCAGTCTTTCAACCTTGTGAATATTTTTGTTATGAGTTGCAGCCCTGGGATGGCAGACCATCCTGATGTTAGAGATCTCCTGTGCAGATGCTTCCCAACTGTGGCCAAATGGGAGATTTGCCGTGACTCTGTACAGAATTTAGGTCTAGTCTCACTGACTGAAATTATTTCCTGAAAAGACTGGAGGACTGTTTTCTCCTACTAAAGCTGTCAGATATGCTGCAGTTTGTTGATGATTTTGAAGTGATCAGAATTACAGGAGTCACTTGCAAGTGTGGCTGAGGATTTATGAACTCTAAATTTGTAGATGAGACAAGTTGCCTGAATAATGGGAAATTTTCAAGGAGAGTTGAAATGAATTCTTCCACCTTCTTTTGTCTTCCTTCTACCTTTTTCACCTGGCAGCTGAAACTGCCAAATGCGGCAGAATTAGATTGGCAAGACTCCTCTGGAGACTGCTGTTTCCATTCCCTACTTCCACATATACAGAGGCAGCACCTTGAGGTGCTCAAAGAAAAGCAGATTTCAGTCCTGTGTTTCTTTGGGTGTGGATCTGAAAAGTTTTCTGTGAGTGACTGGGTAATGAAGTTACAGTGCAACTATGTTAAGAATCAAGGAGACCATATGTAAAGAAGGAGGAGAATGCAAGTATATGGCAAACAATAGTAGTTTATGATAAAACACTATGTAATATTTGAAGGAACTATTGCAAGGAAGGTGCGACCAATAGGGAGGTTTATGAGTCCTAGAATATAGTGAAGGATAGTCTGAATGATATTTTCATGGTTAAGTTGTGGAGTTGGATGGTCAAATCTCTCAGCTGAACCATCAGGGTCCTTGCCTGATGCTGAAAACACATCTAGGTCAATACTTCAATTCTGTCAGTTTGTTGGAGTGCCTGTTCAGGTAATCACAAAGGCTATTTCTTTCCTTGCCAGAGGATAACCTATACAGCTCTATCTAACATGCTTCAAACTCCAGCTTCTTGATACCTCTCAAAAATCTATATTGGGATGTTTATAACTGAAGATTCTAACTGAGAAGTCCTTGAAGAAAACAATGATTCTTGTCTTTCAAAGTGAGATACAGCCTGTTTTATATAATCATCATGAAGATTAATTCAGTCATCTTTTACCTGTTGTGGGAATCTCAGAAGGATTAATGATAATTCATCATCTTTGAAACTCTGAGATACATTTTAACATGATGTTTGACAGGTTTGCATGATGTGTGATTAATCAATTAGAAATTTTGTACATATGCATGACACTACATGAATATTTCTCTGATCTTCCTCCAATACACTTGTAGACACAGGGTTCTTGTACAGTAGTTTAAAAAAAATCTCTTCATTCAACTCCCACTTATGAAAGGTTTCAAAAAGAAATAGCTTTGCATTCACTAATGAAGGAAGATAACAGAAAATCCACCTATCAGGAAATCTGATATGTGCTACACTTGCTAAATCCCCTTTTCAGTGAAATGGATTAAGAGACCTTATAGAAAAATGTAAGCGAAAAAACGGGATAATAAACCACATGCTTTAAACAGAAGATAAGATTATACTTACTCCTCTAGAAAAAAATCTGTTCTTTGTACTGTGGAATAAAAAGCAGTTCATACACACATCAAACCTTTATTCTGGATCTGAGCTGTCTAACAGTTTAATGTTACTTCAAATTGCCAAGGGATTTTGATGGGTAAAGCTTACACTTCATTCTTGAAAATGTGGGTGAAACTTCAAGCTGGCACAAGTGACATTCACATCAGTATACCAGAGGGCAGGTACTGGGTATGAATGCCTCTCATTAGTCATAATCTAAAAGTAAGATCCTAGATGAAAATAGATCTAAAACGTAGAAGTACTCAAAATGGTTGTGGATCCAAGATATACTCAAGGGAGTTTTGATCCAATGAACTAAAATCTGGTAAACAAAACTTCCTTTCTATTGTGAACCTTCTTTACCCATTTCAGTTTGGCTTGGATGGAAATGCAAAAGCAAACCATTCATCTGATACTAATTCTTGTAGAACAGCTCAGAATGGCTGACCAAACACCAGCTAATGGAAAAAGGAATGTGATTTGCTGACAAACACTTCAGTTAACACATGCAAACTATGTGCTTACACATGCTGGTTTAGTGGCCTCAGTGGTCCATTTGATGGAGAAAATGCAATAGTGAGAAAATTAATCATGCTGGTGCCTGTCTACCTGATCTTTCTGGCATATTGTAGAACTTAATTTACAGTGAAATTTGGCAAGGGATTCTGATTTTCAGTGAAATAATCTATTTTGCAACACTCTCCTCTATCTTATTAATTTTTGGCATGTAACACATTTGGAGATTAGAAGGTCAGATAAAAATATTCATTAGTAACCTAAAAATGGTTACAGCCACTGACAAGGAAGAAATCAAGTCACAAAAATCCTTTCCAGAGCAGACTGTGAAAGGCTGCACTTGATGCCAAATGTGAGGCTGGTCAGACCTATGTTTAGAAACCCATGATAAGTTCTAAACACAGTTTGATGAAAACCTGATGCAAGCCTCTCCTTTCCCTGTCATCCGTTGACATTAAACTGTGAAGTTGCCTGTGATGTCAGCTCTGAATTATTCCCTCTTGATTGCTGACTCAAAGGCTAGATACTAATAGAGAACCAAGATTTTTAAGGTTCATCAGAGAAGGCATTATAAATCTGAAAAATATGCATAACTCTGGCTACAGTATTCTCACATGACTTTTCTGTACTCTGTTAACTATTCTTTAGCAATAATTTTGCAAAAGGTCTTTTTTTTCCAAAGGCTGATTTCTTTCTGGTTTTGTCTTAATGTTTCTGTCTATGGAGAGGGAACATTGGCATAAACACAGAAATTCTTTGCCTGAGTTTAAGAGAAATTTCATGTGAGAAAGACACTAGCCACTCTACACTAATAAGAAAGCTTCAAGACAATGTTCAAACTACTTTAGAGAACTTTGGAATATTTGAAATATTCAGAGGAATAATTCAACTGAAGTTATGAGATTTTGCTCTTGAATTACCTCCCATGTACACCATAGAACTCACCGCAAAATAACCCTCTGGTGCTGTGAGACACGCTCTTAGCTTTGATTCAGTGGCTACTGCTTGACTAAAGTTTTAGCAACAGTGGGGTTTTTACCAGAACCAGGCTGGCAGTCCAACCTTGTCTTCTTTGGACAGCCAAAGGAGGGTGTCTTTGCCTCAGTCTTGGTCCCAGCATAGTTCTCTTATTTGAGAACCTGCTGCCATTAAACTCTATTCTCCCTTGCTACCTAGGTTTTTTCTTATCCTGTTGTCTTCCCTTTTCAAGAGAAAAGAGACATCTGTCCCTGTTTTCTCCTATCCTTGCTGTTTCTTCCAACTAATAAATGAAACAAATCTATCTTCCAGTGACTATTCCAATAAGCAGGTCAGCTTTCAGCATTTGTAATTATTATCGGGCATCTCCAAATATGTTCATGTTCAACCCACGCTTTTCAGTTTTGGCATGCTTCCTTAATGCTGGAAGCATTTCACAAATATTAGCTGGTTATACTTTCCAAGGAATCTGGTGCAGTTAAAATAGTATAGTTTCCATTAAAAATAAACTTTTATCCTTTTTTCTTTCCTTTGTTATTAGAAGAGGTGGTACTCTGTGGAATTTCAAATACAGATGTGATGCAATTTTGGAGAAAAGGTATGTCTTTAAAACTTCTGAGTGTCTCATACACTGTGATAGGGTAGTGACAGAAGAAAAATATTGGACTAAAACCCAGAATGAGGATTAGCCTTTGGAGAAGTGTGTAGCATTGAATAAGTGGGATGATGAGAAGAAACAAGAGAGAGATACAAGGAAAAAATGCCAACTAAAATCAAATGCTGATGAACTATGAGAATAAACCCAAATCTAGGGAACTATTACAGTATGAGAAAAGAGAACAGCAATAACACTCAACTGCTTGAAAAAACAGTAATGCAATTATGCACAAAAAGTGTGGAGAAGATAAACAGAGATGGAACAGAAGTTGTCAGACAGACATTAGAGAGTAACATTAGAAGGACAAGAATGGAGTGAAGCAGAGGGGAGTTAAAAGTTAAACCCAGTGCACACAATCATCGTAGATTTCAACTGTTTATCTGGTCTTTATGGGAAAGCACTGATAAATATCATGGGATATATAGTATCCCATAGGGCTCTTACTGTATTTCTTGGTACTTACACTACTACAGTATATCTACCTGACAGAGAACAATGGTTTCAAAGCAAAGGGAATGGAATGATCCTTTACTGATTTTCTGCATGGTGAGAAAGAGTGGCCAAGTGTGGGACTTTTCCATCCTACTTTCTCTCCAGATTCTGCGTGCAAGCAAGATTCAAACCTTCCTGGATGATGGTGGTAGAAGGAAACAAAACTTGACAAGCTTTTTTGTAAATGCTAGACTATCCTTGTTTTCCCATTTTGTGGCTAACCCGGTAAAATTATTTTACATTTTGAACATTTCATTAATTAAATTTCCAATCCATGTCATGCTGGAAATAAAATCAAACTACAGTCTTGTGAGGTTGTCTCTGTTTAAGGTATTTCTTGACAATAGTGTGTGGTGGAGAAACCTGCATTATCACAATCACCCATCCAGCACAAATTTCAGTCTTTTATTTGCAACAGTGCCCAAGCATGGGGGCACAACCCCATGGCCACGCTCCACAGGCTTCCTCAGTGTCTGTGAGAGCAGGAGACAAGTGTGGGCTCCCGAATTTTGCCGTGTCTGAGCCTGTTGGTGCACAAGGCAGCTGCCCCACTCCAGGTCCATGCCATGGGTCTGAGTGGGTCTGACCAGGCAACCTGGATCTGAGCCCTGCTCTGGTTTGAAGCCAGAAGGTATTGAATTTTTTTCTTCACCCTGTTTGCATTCATTGAATGAAACCTTCTGAACTTTGTGAGATTGAAGCAGGCAATACTGTGTCAAAACTTTTGTTGAATGGGGTAGTGGGACAAAGTCCTCTGCTGGTGGAAATCCACCCAAATCAAAAATTGCATAAACTAGAAACTGAACTCAGGCTTTAAGTCTGTTTCAGTCAGCTGAGGCAGAGATGGCCTTGGAGAGTGAGAGAGAGGAGAAAAAAACCTAACAAGGTTCTCAACTTCTGGCAAAACTTGCTCAGTCTTAAGGCCTAAATGTAGAACTTAATGAAGCCAACAGAAATTTCGGTAAGCATCAATCAGCTCTGGATCAGAAAATTACCCATATGTTCATTTACAGACTCAAGAAAAATCCAAAATTATGATGGGTAAACCTTGCCTCTTCCTCTGCTGTCAGGGTAGACTACTTTTAGCAGCTGCTTTATTTGGTGCTTAAAAAGTTTAATAATAGTACACATATTGGGCCAGAAATTAATGATTATTTCCATCATAACTGCCATACAACACTCGTAAAGGCTGCAGTTTTAATAGCTACTCATTGGTGTGGCAATGTAGTGGATTTTCAATAAGATATACACAGAGTACTTTATGAGAAGATTGACACATCATACCACCATTGGGCTCGAACCAGAAATATAATATCTTCTCTGAGATTTTTCAGGACTGTTGCTGAATCTTTGAACTATATCGTGTCCAAACTTTGTGTAAACAAATTCATTTTACTCCAATTCAGCCTGGCATTATAAATGTCTTGAGGGGGAGAAACAGGATAGTGTTGTAGTACAATGATTTCCAGATATATTTTTAGTCTTTTCCTCACAGCAGTGTAATTTGGTGTAGTGGTGTGCATGTGTCGGGAACCTTATTGTTCACAGCTATAAATGAAAGATACTGTTTTTAAAAGTCATAATTTACACAATGTCTGAAATCCATATTAACTTCAACATTGGTGAGAAGATAAATCTGCCACTTCCAATCTTAATGGTTGTATTTCAGAAGGTTCTAAATTGTATGATTGCACTTAGAATATTAGCAACTTTTGTCATCATCAGCATGAGAGCGGTAATTTTCTTTTTGCTTTTATGTTTTAATTTTATTGATTAGGCAAAAGCACGAAGAAATTGCACTGAATCATGGAATTGAGGTTTAAATATTTTAAGAATTGAAAATATTTACAATGTATGAAGGAATCATACAGAATTCCTAACTGCATGTTGTGGTAACTACTTATAAGCTGGAAGAATAATCACAAAGGTGCACATGGTCAGAGCAAACCACAGGTTCTCCTAACATTCTGAGGTGACTTCAGAAGAGTAATTCTGCTGAATCCATGCACTTTATGCATGCTGATGGCTCAAATGCGACAAACTCATGCGTTCAAGACCTAAATGGGCCTTCCTAAAATGGAGCAGACTGAAGATGTGGAAAAATGTTTCCACACTCAAGTCCAGTTGCAGACTTTAATATCAGAGGCTAAAATTTCTGACTTTCCTGCCAAGAATGTATTTTGAAACTGCAAAATATGAACTGAAAATCAATGCCAGATTATGGGCAGCTGGACTATTTTCAACGAAGAGCAATGCTTAAGCCATCGTTTACATCATAAACAAACCATGGTGGAAAATGTGCACAACCTTTCCATTTAGTCAAAAGAAGAATCTAAAACTTTCCCTTGCAATCAGCTTATTAGCCAGATCATCTTGGGGGCTTTTTGCACAGAAAGGGACCTTTGGCACACATATCAGCCTCTGCCCAAGTGAAAGAAATGACAGAAAATAGTGGTATATTTTATACAATTGTTTCAGATTTCTAAGCCATGTCTCTGCTGCGTTTGTTCATTAAAGATCTGATTTGAGAGATATTGGATTAAGTGGATTTACTAGTCACCTCCAAGGCTGATGGATCACAGCCTGGCCACCTATTGTGCATAGTACTACTAACAACAGAATTAGAAGGAAAATCAAAGGTGCATTGCTATGGCAGCTTGTATTATAGGATAACAAAAAAAAGGAATACACAGCTTTACTGAAAACTACTAAAGGTGCTGTTTCAATTATAATCTAGGCACGATTCATGGTGTTTTGAATTACACTTTTTTACAACTTGTTTCATGTTGGCAATGTGAAGTCCCACATCAGAGTACCTCAAGGTTCTTTTGCCAATAAACTAAACTGTGTATATATTTGAAAATGCTTTGTGTTTGGGGTATCTGGCAAATAGGACTGAGTGATCAGTTTGCTTCATCACAGATATATTGCGGTCTTAAGAATTCAGTGAGGGGTAGGCAGCAGGCTTTTGTTTCCTGTTGTTGTTGTGGCAGCTTTCTGCACAGCTGTTTTGAAACATCTTGGCACAACTGATAAGGCAGAATGTTTCCATTTTTGATGTCCTGAAGTCAGTGTGGTTTTGATAAGGACTAGTGGAGGAGTTTTAGCTCACTGCAATCCAGTACTTTTTTAATTTCCCTAATAGAAGTCAAAAGTTTTCTTTAATATTGAATGCCTGGCTGGATCAGAGCCTGATCTATGCCTTATTGGTACAGGTGATATAAAAGAGAAATCATAATTGCCCTGGAGAGAATCCAGCTTTCACTAGTAACTTATAAACAATCTCATGAAGAAAAAGTGGTCGCTTCTTGCAGAAGTGGTTAAGATAGAGATGAAGAAAGGAATAGCACAGTACAGTACCATACTGCACCATGAGGATCACTCTTCTGAAGATCAGCAATATCTGATACATGTTGAAACAGTCTCTTAAGCTTTATCACACAGGACAGGTGGCCTAAAATTCAGAAATTTGGGGTTTGATATTTGTCTTTTTGACTGTTTAGTGGACTTTTATTCAGATTGCTGAACTTAATTTTCAGTGAGGAGGGAGAGACTAGCTTTTATTCTCTTACTGTAGTTGACAGAACTGTATGGCAATGCCTTTTTTTAAATTCCCTTGGTATGTGGAGGGAGTGGAACTGCTGAAGAAGGACTATACAATTTTTTCTGTACTGTGTGGTTCTAGTGGTTCTCTCTGATGCTGAACATTGGGGGTTGGCTGGAGGTCATAGTATAGAGACTGAACCACCAATGAGCAATATGTTAGTGCAAATAAAATTTAGGAGCAGACAGGCTGACCCTTCAAGGTCTTCTTCAGAGGTCAAGGGAAAGAATGATGACTGCTCAGGGATCACTGTGACTCTATGGCCAACACAGCTATTGCATAATTAACAGTAAAAGAAATGGCTGGAATACAACCATGAAGGAAGATTATCTGCATTGAGATCTGCATCCAGGCCATGTTCAGAAACTAAGGCTCCTGAATTAACTTATGGTCTTCACTCTGTCCTACATTACTGAGACTTTGATGTAAGAACAATCTAGGTCCCTCTGAAAACTTGAATCACTTTCTCCATATCTCCTCATCACCTGTTAGGCGTAGGTTAGCATGATAATGAAAGAGCAGACTGCACCCTTGCAGAGCCCTGGAGGCTGTGGCATTGACATGCTTTTATCAGCAACTTGATCTCATAAAGAGTTCCTGAAAGTCTCTGCATTGTGGGAAGGAATTAAGATCTGCAGCAAAGAGATGCGTGTTCTAAGTCTAAAAGAACGAGGAACAAAACCACATCTGAAATGCTTCACTGCATAGCATGTTTCTCCTCATGCCTTCAAATCAACAGCTAACAAGAAAATGCAAGCATGCTGGAAACACATTTTCATGTCAGATCCAGAATTTAACTTTATTTAGAGTTATTAAAGGTTTATTTGACCTTCAACCTTTTGCTGAATGAAATACTTATATTGGAAAAGTGCTACCTTTGTTAAGCATTGTAACTGAAAATTGACACATAATGAGTCAAGTCTTTGCATGAGTACTTTCTAGAGCTAAGTTTACTAGAGCTGCACCATGATAGCCTCAGGGTTTACTGAGGTGAGAAGAAGGGAGCTTCAGGGGCCTCTGATATCAGTTGATAATGGTCTCTGCCTGGCCAAAGAAGGCGAGAAACAATTTTTAAGGGGAAAAACAATTTTTAAACAATATTTAAACAGAAACACAGGTCCTTCTGTTCTGGCAGAAACCAGAATGAATGGATTGGAAATGTCACCAAGGGCTGCCTTTTCATTAATTTACAGTAATTTCATGATTACTAGCCGCACCTGATTATACGCCGCAGGTCCGGGTGTCGGCAACATTTTGTTCTTTGTCCATATATAAGCCACACCAGATTATTAGCCACACTTTCGTTTGCAGCGAGGATCCGGGTGCAATTTTCACAAAGTTGTCAATTAGTAACAGAATCATGGGATCACAGGGTTTACTGGCTTGGACCTGCTTGGGGCGGCCGCCAGGGAGCGGCTCTGGCCTCGCTCACTGCTGCTGCCGGGAGGCAGGAAAGTGGCGTGCCTGGCCGGTGCTGCTGGGAAACAGGAGAGGGGCTTGCCTGGTCGGTGCCACCACTGCGCCCCGCAGGGCTGGGCAGCGCTGCCGCTGCGCCGCCACTGCCCCGCCGCCCGGGGCCGGGTGGGCTCTGCCTCAGCTCGGGGTTGCTGCTGGCTTGGACTTCTGGGTTGGGAAATTTCCAAAATTTGTTCATATGTAAGCCGCTCCTGAATGTAAGCCACACTTCCGGTTTGGGAGCAAAATTTTAGCCAAAATGGTGCAGCTTATAATCGTGAAATCACTGTACTACACCTGCTACCACTATATCTTCCTGAGCTCCCTGAAACATCAGTTCACTGTATCGTCCATAGCTCCTGTTATCATTGCTTTTGATATAGATGCACAACAAAAGGAATCAAAGGAAAGACTTTTTGTGTGGACAGAGTTTACTGAGCAATTCACTGATAAAATTGAAATTTTGCACAGGTTTTCATATAATGTGAGTAAGTAAGGTAAGTAAAATTCTATTTTAGGAGTGATTTTTTCCTGTTTAGGGAGAGTTGTTTAGGATCTTGAATTCGAACAATGATAATTCCAAAGAAGAGGAGGACTATGTGTCATGAAAATAGGAACCAGAAAAAAATCAAATTAAATATATTTTTACACACATTGATCAAGACAGAATTAGCCTTATTAGGCTATAACTGCTTTTTTGAACAATTTCCTCAATATGACAGAATGACTATTCTGCTTGTGGCTGCCATTTTACTATAGCTCTTTGCCCACATAAATGTAAATTTCTATCTAAGTGCATACACATAACTTTTAAATGTCAGTGTTAGAAATGCATACAACTGTATGATGTCTAGATGGTAGTTTGTGTCAGTCAAAAAAAAATCCCAAACATTTCTTCATGGGAAACATCAACAAATGTATAGATGTTGAAAGTGACACTTACAATAAATGGCAGAGTTTATTCTTCAAAATCAATTTTAAAAAACCCTCAAAATTTGACAAAATGCAGCTGCTCTTTGGAATTTGTGCACTTTATTGAAGTATTTGAATGTGAGTCTGGGTGGCATCACAAACATTTGTTTCCCATTGATTTAAAGCTGTAAATGCAAAATCCTTTGAAATCCCCTCCTATACCAAGACTCTAAAAGAATGACTTGAAAGATCCAAATGTCAAGCTAGAATCAAAACAAATTTGAGGAAGTAGATCATTGAAAGTAGAATAAAAAGAGCATCACCATTGCAAGGCAGTTCAGCTATAGTCATGTTTGTCTGTGCATTTGCAAAGCTGGTTAATACTGCATGTGCTAAACCTGGGTAGGGCTTGGTCTCCCAGTGAACTGATAGTGCAGTATCAGAGTATCGATGGACTGGGCAGTGCATTCCTGACATTACTGCAGTGTTCCTCACACCCACTACAGTGGAGCAACCAGCCTTTGCACTTGTCCCATCTTCTCAGCACACCAGAGGTGCTACCCTGCTCATGACTGCCTGCTCAGTTTGTCACTCTCCAGAGCTCCAAGGAAAGTGCAGCACTGACTGCGCATAACACCTGAAGCACATGTCCATGTTTCTTTCCATTCTCCAGCACAACACCTTCCCTGATTATTTTCTTTCCTTCAAAGAAAATTAGTTTCCAAGTATTTCACTATTTGGACATATCTTGGGCCATGCCAAGATAAAGAAAAGCTTGCCAGCAAATTTTGTGATTCATCTGCCTTTTCATCATCATCTTGTGAATCTGCTTTTTGTTTGACTGGAAGCTCTCTGGATTAAGCAGATGTGGTTCAACATCACCTTGTACTAACACCTCAGAGCCAATAACTGACTACATCTTCTAGCTTTGTTTCATCTTACTAAAGAGATGATTATTATCATGCCACTGGTCTCTTCCTTGTGTTCAGCTTCCAAGAGTGCATGAAAGAAGATGAGAGGAAGCGAGAACAGCAAATAAGAGGATTAAAAGTACCTGGCACTAACAGCTGTAGGTGCTGCTATTATAAAAGTTCTGCTGGCAGCAATGCTCAGTAGTGCTTACAAAATGACTTTTTCTACTGTTGTTGAATTAGCTAGTCATCTGAATAAAACCACTGCAGATTACCACTTTATATCTCACAGTACTAAAATGGGAAAGAGTAACATTACATAGCTGAGGGGTTCCTGTACCACAGCTTCCTATTTCTATGTTTGGCATCAAACTTGCAGTACTGCATTTCAAAATCAAATAGCTATAAAATCTCATCTGAATAACAGCCTAGTGCATGTTTTATATCAAATAATAGAAAATAGCAACTGGTGTATCAAACCTTGAAATTTCTGATTGATTGAGAAAATAATTCATCATTGAGTGATAAGTAATGCAAATCCTATTTCTTGCTTGGTAAAATGCAGTGATGATTATTAACAAGGTTGGTAAAAACCAGAGCCAGTGCCGGCTGTTCCCTGTCAGCCCTGCTAACACAGGAATGACTCTGAATAGGAGGAACCTACTTACCCAGTTCCTGTAGCCAAAGCCATTTTCCCACTGTTGAATACCAAAATGTTGCTATCATATAGGAAGCTGCCCCTTTGTAATGCATGTCTTTGACTTGTTGGACTACAGAATTGATGTAGTTTGCTATTTGCTGAAGCTGTGCTCTGCTTCAGGGATAGGCATCAGAGAGAATTCTGCCCTCTGTAGAGCAGAGCTGTGTAGGCTGGCACTTGCTTTGGCATGCCCCTGAAAATGAGGAGCAGACTTGATTCTTGCTGTGCAAACATGTCAGTGACAGCATAAAATCTGAGTAAAATATTTATCTGCTAGGTTCAGTGTATGCTTGTCAGCATGAATTAAAAAAAGAAAAAGAACTTGTAGAAACATATCTGAAATGAGGAGACATTTTGCCTTTTCCTCATTCACCTGGACTATGCTGTCCTTTCATATCTGTCACTAGATTAAAAAATATTTCGTCTCATATTTGTCATCAAATTTTGGGGCAAATCACATCCTTTCTCTTTTGTCATTGTGAGGACATCATTAATAATGATACATATCAGAATGAATATATTTGAATATTTTATTTCTTTGAATGGTGCAGTAGGCACAGCAAGGACCCATGTTGGGCTGTTCAGCAGTCTAGATCTTAATGACTAATGAAACTTTGACTTTGGGAAGTCAGATGTGGTAGGTCCAAATAAATAGCTGCAAAGAAAATACTCAGCACTTCAAGGATTTTATTAGCAGAAGAGAGAAGAGAAGAAGAAGAGAAGAGAAACTCTGCTTAGTTTTCAGCTCAGCTGGAGAGTGTTTCTGAAGGGTTTACACATCTTCCAAACATAGATAGAAATTCACAGAGCTACAGAAACAGGAAAAAATTGGGAGACTTTAAACCAACTGTGCATGTGCTGAGGCATCTTCTTCAGGACACATCTGCCTCACATGACTTCAGAGTGCAGCAAGTCAAAATAGAAAGCAAGAAGGGACAAGAAGGGAGATTTGGATTAGCAGGTGTAGTTTTTTGTGTTGGAGGAGTTCATTTGGTCCACTTTTGGTGGCATTGTCCTCAATCTGTTTTCAACCATGTATTCCTTTATGAGGTTTTTTTCCCTTAGTTAAGACAGAAGATTATAGAAAGCATAAATTTGGCATATGATTTTTCTTCCAAGGAACTTGTGTATTTGAATGTTTCTGGGCTTTTATTAAAATATAATCAAAAAGCAAAACTCTAGCAATTCCATTAAATTGTTATTTTCATTATCTCCACTGTAATATATCAAAGAATGCTAAAGCACAGTCATTTTATTCTAGTCATATCTTAACTCTCAATAAGTTGCACTTCATAGACATAATTGCCTCTTGCTAGTGAGCTGAAATATTCTCCCCTTTTGCTCCCCAGACATCTGGCTGTGTTCCTCATGTTCTCCCTTCACCTTTATTGGGGTGGCTCCTGCAGCTCAGGCTGCCTCAGAGCTGGAGCTGCTGTGGGCACTGAGGGCTACGGTGACATGATAAGCACAGGGCAAAATGTTCTCCTAGACATCTCCTGAGGATGCCACGCACTGTGCAGTCTGCCCTGGCAGTGTGAGACGTTTGGGATGATCCTGACTTACTGTGAGCAAGCACTTCTTTGATGTAGATCTACCTGAGTATCCAGTGTAAGCTCCTGGTGCATGCTTCTCCCAGTGCATGCTTCCACCGTGGGCCAAACCTGGGTACTCAGACATGACCAGAGCAAACACTGAATCTGGTGATGGGGGTTTTTTGCCCTGAATCTATTCAAAGAGGTACACATATATTGTATTTCCCAGGAACAGGCTGATGATGCCAAGGGCTGCCCAACCTGCTGCTGCTGCAGCTTGGTGAATTTTGCTTTTGATACTCACTTGCCACCATTTAGATCCACTGAGTCATGCAGGTGGCAATCTGAGGAATGATACGCTTTATTAGAGACTTCAAAAGTACTAAAGAGCTGATGTTATATAGGCATCTGAACCTTCTTTACCATTCTTCAGGCTGAAAAGCCGGCTGGGCTACTCTGTGCATATAGGCTTCAGATAAAAATCTAAAAGCAGAAAAAAAAGTATCAAAGCTTGGAAAGTCTTCTAGTGTCTTTCTATTAACACTACAGTCACTCTCTTTCATTGCCAGAAATCAGTTTTTCAGGTATTTCTACAATGCTCATGCAAATCCTCTTTCCAACCTTAAAGAGGGAAGACTGAATTAGGGGAAAAAAGAGCTGAAGCAGCCATAGTTAAGCAACTGTAGCTTCTTCAGGACTGTCTCTTTTCCCTGCTGCTGTCACACACAATTAATGTTTGTAAGTAAAATTAGGTCAGTATTTGTTACACTGTTTTGGAGTGAGGACTCTGGTAACTGTGTATTAGAAATGTGCATTTGAAATAAAAAAAAACAAGTGAAGTTATTATAGTTATAGCACAAGTCTGACAGACAGGCCAAAGTATTTACAGAATGTAGCCCAAATGGTCTCAGCTTTTAAATATGTATATTAATTTTGAGTACTCCCTTGAAACAACATAGAATAGATTATCAGTGCTACTCGCTAACCCAAACAACCTTTGCCAGTAATCTTAAAAAGCATGCTGTGTGTTCATTTGGCTCAAAAATTCATGTGGCAGTTTTAAAATACAGTTTCCTATTTCTAATTTAAAGAGATGCTTATACTCCATGGAATGTTGGGAAAATGAAGTCATTAACATTGTAATGTCTTGACAACCTCATACCTACAGAAAAAGGAGAGGAAAAAATGTCAGCACTGCTCAGTCTACCCAGTTCCTGTCCTGTTGGTTTATAAGATCCAGACAAACCAATAATAGTCCAGTCCAAACCAATAAGCAGTAACAAAAGTCACTTTTTTTTCTTTCAAAATGAAAGAAATTATAAGTTGGAGTTTTCAATGGAATTGAATAGGGAGAGTCATTTTTGAAAACCAGTCAGGTTTGTATTCATCAGTATAGCATGTAGCAGATGAATGGAACTCTTTCCCTTGGAATTCACTCGGGGACCCAAACTCTTATTTTGCTTGTTTTTTTTTCTATAGAAAATTCAGACACAGAAGTATGCAACAGTTTAAAATTAAGTTATGGAAATTCACAGCAAATGTCTTTTCTGAAACAACATTCTGGGGTTTTGTTTGTATTGGAAACTCTGAAAATTTAAAATACAAAGGTTCCACAGCTTATTTATCTGTCAATTTCCCCTTTTCAACCAATAAACGCAAAAGAAAAAAAACACAGAGAGAAAATGATGTCACAGAATCAGGTAAAAGGAGACTAAAACCTAAAACTAAAATCAGTTTTCCACTCTGCTTTGAGCCAGCTTAGATCAATTTGCCTGCTTGGAATTCTGTATACTTTAGAGGGGGTAAAAAGCATGACCTTCTTGCTTTGAATAGGATGTGCAATGACCATTTTACAATTTAGTCTCCTTCTCTTAACATATTCAGTCTCCTTTTCTTAACATATTCAATCTGGTATTTCCTTTCTATCCATTATGATGTTGTATATTAGGGAGTAATGAGAAAGACACAGACCTCACAGTCTGGCTTTCTGTTTTGATTTGAGTTAACTCAACAAGGCTTTGTTTTCTCTCCATGGCTTTTCCTGCCTCCCTGGCTGGCTCTGCACCACGTTGGAAGCACAAACCATGCCTCATTTAGCAGCGACCTTGATCTGCTGTCAGAGCGGGCACACTCTGCCTGGTGTCTGGTGGGTCCCTATTTTGTTGTTTTTATGTTGTCTAAATATTATGACAGAGGAAATCTTCCTACAACTGTGGATGCCTACAGCCACACTTAATGTTTTCAGCAGGTAGGAATATGGGAGTACACTTTTGGCTTAGCCTGGCTGCATGGCCAAACACCTTGAGGCCACTGGTTGGCAATCAGAGAGCCAGGGGGGAACTGGTTGCACACAGCACTGCCAATTCTTGTAGGCTAGTCTAGAGTCACTGAAGCATACCTGTAATCTGGGACAGGTACCTGGAAAATAAAACATGACAGTGGCTATGAGAAGAATAAAGAATAGCTAGGAGGAAGGAAGTGGGGTCAATACACATCTTTCAGGATCAGAAAGATTGCTTCACTGGCCGATTTCTCAATAAAAATGGCTGGATAGTTTTTTTTTCTTACCAAAGATGGATACTAGTTTTAATACTAGTCCTAAAATTAGGCTGCAGATATTAGGCAGCCTTTCCCGGGCTCCTGCAGAGCCCAGGGCTATAGCACAATGGGGAGGGGACAGGCTTTTCTGCTATTGAGATGGGTGTTGAGATGGGTAGCCGTTCCTCATGTTGATGAACAGACAAAAACAAGCTGGAACCATGAGTTGAAATCTCAGTTCTCCACACAGAGGATCTGTGGCAAGGTTTCCCAAAGACTGGTGCTTCACACACTCTTTGTTTGGACTTCCCAAGCTTAATAGCCACCAACCCAATATGACATTGGCATAGCTGTTCTAAACGTCACATTGCAGCCTGCAGCTGCACAGAGAACTTCTCTGTCCCTGTGCCAGTAAATGGCATACAGGCTGCTATGCCATAAACCTGACAATTACCAGCTCATCCCAAGGAAAGCCCTATCACTGATGGAGGATACAACAATCTTCACAGCTCAGCCTGCTGGCCTGGCTTCCAGGCTAAAGATGGTGACACCACTCTCCATCATGATGGCTGTCTACCATTCCTCTGGTATTCAATTTCAGCTTTATTTCTACTTCCAGAACTGAGAGGTGGAATTCCACTCCTGACATCTAATAAAAAAATTTTCTGGAATCTCTCAGTCCCAGTTGAGTCTCATGGTAACTTTACAGCCTCCAGACTCTGGCTGCCTGGGCTCTTTATAACAGATGTTATAAAAGAAATGAGACCACTTGACCTCTAAAAATCTTTTGTGGCTAGAACAAATGTTGGGGAAGAGGAGAAGAGAAGGGAATAATAGTTTTCTTTCATGCAGCAGACTTCTGAACTGCTTACCAAAAACTGACTGTAGAACCAACATTTCATTTGTATTTCTTTTATTTCTGATTCATAAGCAGCACTTGCTTGAGGCTGTTATAGTGTACAACCCAATAGCTATCATGTATTTGTAAAAAAAGGAAGAAATCCTGAATAGGAAAAAGGGTCAATCAAAAGTAAAAGACTCCTGTTACTATCTGAGGAGTAAAACCTCATCTATAGTTTGAAGTTCTGCTGATTTCTCCTGGAAGGGTCCCATAGGTGGGTAAGTGGCTGAAATTTCCATAATCAGTTGCTTATTTTACTATCTGTTCTGCAATCACTATTGTTTCTGAAGAACTGGCCTCCCTACCAGGGTTTTGTATGGTTTGTTGTGGTTTTGACCACTTCATTTCTCTTAAGAATGAAAAAAATAAATGAAGATAAAAAAAATACCTGTGCATTTAGATTATATTTAGCAGCCAGCAAGAAATAGAAAGACCTATTACATACCAATCAAAGAGTCAAAATCCACATTGCCCTACCTTCAAGTTACTTGATTTTATTATGCGTAATTATGCAAAATTACAGACACTTTTCTTACATTCTTCGCACTCAAGACAGTTCAAAAAAGGTTCTTGTTGTGTAGCCCATAGTCACTGTTAGGAAATCTTTTTCACAAAAACCATTTTCTTGAGAGTCCATAGATTAAGAAGACATAAACACATGAGCAGGGAGGAAATACTAGAATAAAGCAAGAGCTGTTTGGTGCAAAGTTCTTAAAGCTATTATTCCTGAACTTTTACAAATGCATTATTCTTGAACTCTATAATTTCTTGCTCTTAAAGCTAGTTCAAATGTGTGAAAAAGATCATACAGTCAAAAAAATCAGCTGCTGTGGCATATATTCCAACCCATAAAACAGCATTTAGTCTTTGTTGTATTACAAATAGAATAAATGGGTGAAAACTTCTACATAAAATCTAAAAGCATTGATGCATTCCAGACAGATGACCTGATGTTATCAGAAGAGGTTTAAATACCCTGCCTATATCTTTTGATGGCAAAAAAGGACTGAATAAAAACTGAATAGAAATTGAACTGACGTCAACCATGTTTTTTTTCATTACATGCCAGCTGCACTCAGAGGAAGCTGAGACCTTGTTTAAGACCAAGATTAAGAGTGTGGAGGGCTGTCTAACAGTTCTTGTTAAAACCTGAAATTATTTTTCCTAGTTTATACTTCAGACTGAAAGCCTTTCAAAAGGTGCAGAATCTTGGGCATGTTTAAGAAAACAATTGAGGAAGTGGCATGAGAATTTCAGCTTGAATAGATTAACTTTTGGTGTACTGATTGTGTTTCTAATTTTATTTTTTTTAGTTTTATTATACATAAAGTTTAGAGAGAAACCTTTTGAATTTCTATCTCATAGTCAGCTGACAACTTATGCTTAAATTGCACTGGGTATGATAACAAAATCAAAGTGCTTGGTCAACCAGAATACTGCGTTAGCATGGTAGTGACTGAAAGAAAGAAAATGCACATTTAATCACTGGTTCAGATTATTAGGCATGTTTTATGTACTGTCATTTATTTGTATGCTAAATGACTCATCTGAAAATGTATATCAAGAGTAGGATTTGGAGTTGAAGCCTCACTCAGAGATTTTCGAAAGCATAAAAATGTGGCAATCTCACAAACAGCTATTAAAAGCAATGGGAACTTGATAGAAGCAAATCTTACACAATATTCCGTAGAGAGCAGACTGCCTGCAAGGGAGAGCTCAGGCAGCATGGAAAGAATGTTTTGGTTTTCATCTGAGAGAGACTGTAACTAGAAGGAGAGGCATACAAACTGTGGGCTACCAAGACTTTTCAAAGATTTTTAGAAAAATAGTGAGAGGATGTTTATTCGGCAGCAGAGATGGAGGGAGCCCTTCCCAGTGTTGGCAGTCAGAGCATTCACCTCTGTGCTGACAGCAGCAGATCAGGGAGGTGAATATAAGGCAATTGCTCCAATCAGTGCTCTCTCCCCAGTCTGTATGAATTACTATTAATAAAACATGAAATGCCTTCAAGAATAGTATAGCCAAGAGCCTAGTGTCAAGTTGAAGCTTGCTCATTCTCAGAAAAGGAGCTGATTTAGAAGAAATGGCATTTTCTAGCAGGAACACTTTATAGAAGACCTCTCAGCCAGCTTTGTTTTAAACACAACACAGTCTGTGAAAATGGAAGAAGAAATAATCTTGTCAGAAGAACCAAAATCAAAACGTCTCTTTTCAAGAACAAACTTAATGGGTGTAATTCAACCATTATCAGCACATTTCAGATTAGATCTAAAGAACTGAACAGTTTTATTCTGTAAAAAAACCCCAAAACAATTTACAGAAAATATCCCTTTGGTTTCCATCTGCTTTCACATTGATGTTTTCCTCTGAGCATATCTCTTCAACTTTGTCCCTTGGTTTTAATCTTTCTTGTTTTATTCTTTTCTGTCTACAGTTTGTCTACAGAATGATCTTTTTTTTAATGAGAATTTCGTTACTCCATTTATGCAGTGCTTAGCT
Organism: Catharus ustulatus; assembly: GCF_009819885.2. Lineage (NCBI taxonomy): Eukaryota > Metazoa > Chordata > Aves > Passeriformes > Turdidae > Catharus > Catharus ustulatus. The sequence goes on from NC_046221.1 coordinate 30,819,398, forward strand.
CAGTAACCCAGATTTCATCACTAGTAACAAATAAGAAATATATATGTATGTCTTGGCAATACTCTGTCTGGCTAGACACTGTACAGATGAAATTGGTTGTATACATTTGCTGCTTCTTGGCCTTAACTTGTTAAGATCCATTAGATCTACTCTCTGCCAATGCCCTACCTCCTCTTCTATCTTCTAAGACTTCATGGTAAATACTGCTGACTTTGTGATTAAAATATGACAAAGACTTGTGAAGACACGTTGATTTTATCTATGTCAGGGAACAACAACAGGGAGCACCAAGTCACAAGAAACAAGGTCCAATTAGGGACTGCATCCACACAGCTGGCCTGAGTTTGATCATGCTCAGAGATCAAAAGCAGATAAAGAATCTGCCTGTTGGCATAAGAACAGGCTCAGATGCTTGAATCAAGCGAGAAAGGGCACCATGGGTTTAAGCAGTCTATGTGGAGATGGGTTATAGTAACAATTCATAAGATTTCATTTTCTGCTTGGTATGAATCAGACAAAAATGCTGTCAGAAAAGATCTGGAATCCTACAACTTGCTTTGATTCTTGTTTTCTTTTGTCATATGAATACTTCTTAGCTGTCAAGCATAATTTAATTTCCCCATAGGAGGCAGATTCTATTTTATAAAAACCAACTAACCTTTTTTGTAATTTTTTCACAATGTAAAAAAAATCATATAATGATGGCAGCTGAACCAATTTTGCAGAGTTGGCGAAGCTATACAAAAGTAAATCATCATGTTTTGTTTTTACTATACAATCCTCTGTTAGCTTTACTCATGAATTTCAGCCCCAGAAGTGCCAAATCCTAACCTCACCTAGAACCATATTATTCACATGAAATAAACAGCAATAGCCTAACTTTAACGTCTTGCTCATTTTGTCAGAAAATCAGTTTTCAGACTTATGATTTACATTGTTATCTTATTTCAACTCCCTGTTTCAATGCCTGCCTATGCCATTAGATTTGCTGCGCTTCAAATAAGAAACATAATGTAAGAATGACTCTGTGTCTTCCACTGTATCTTTCACTGTGTCCAATGTGTAAAGATCACAGAGAAAGTATAACACACTTATAAGACACTTTTACAGGCAATTACAAAATATGTGTTTAGCAAGTTTGGACTGTCATACTCTGTGTAGCAAAACTTGGTAATGTGGTAAAAATATGTGGGAATGTGCCTCTTTTGTCAGTCTTATTTGGAGGATGCTAGTGGTAGGATGAGGTCAGAAGTGGAGAAGCTTCCTCCCATCTACTTGTCTTTACAGTTCTGCAGGGATATGGAGCTGCTGAGAGGCTTAAACTGTATGAAACTTACTCACTATAGATCTGGGAAGGGGTATACTGGAGATTTGCAGGTTTTGGGCCTACAGTTGCAAGTGACACCTAAATACTAACTTGAGCAGTTATTCTTTTTTTAGCTTATTCTTTGATGGGAAATTATTTGTATCAAAAGTATCCAAGACATGAATAAACCCACTTTTTTTTCCTACATGCTGTCAGATTGTGTCTGATCCTAATGGCACAAAAATACACAAGTATTATCTCCTTTCCTTCATATCCATGTGAAGACATTATTCTTTGTGCTGGTCTTAATGCTTACCTAGCACTGAAAGCTGTGAGGCTTGTGACATCAGCTCTTCAAGTGCCTCAAGCTGATAGTCATGTCTTTCTTCTCTGCTCACAGGCCTTCATGGCAATATCTGAACTCTAAATCACTCCCCAGAGGACTAAACAGTGCTTGTTCTTCCCCTTTCCACATGGTCAGTTGGAGACAGAAACCTGAACTAACTTCCAGATCCCTGCTTGATGCTTGATGTATTGCGGATAGAAAATCTGTTTTAGGAAAGGCCACTGGATTCAACTTTTTTTTGGTTACAGATTGGAACAGATGCTCCAAAATTTGAAATTCCTCATGTGGTGGAGGCACGGGAAGTCAATAAATAAGTAAAGGACAGTTTCCATTACAGCGTGTGATATGGGTAATTACCTCCTACTTAGGCAAAAAGGTGTTCAATGTCAAATATTTCATGTTGCAATTGTAGAGCATTCATTTTGACATTTTTCAGGATCTGTTTCTGTTTTAGTGAAAGAAATTATGGTTGGAGTGGTCATGGTAACAGGAAGCAGTTCTCTTTTGCCAAATGGCTCCTTCAAAGCTTTCTTAATGAGTTCTAGTCCTGTCACTTGGTAGTCTTGTCTTTGCCCTAGACAGGAGGGAATAAACTGTGGCTCAATCTAACACAACAATGAAAGGGTACAAAATACCCATGAAGCTGCTTCAGAGTCATTACAGCAGTAACAGAGAGTAAAACCTCTACTCTTCACCCAAATGAGTGAAAAGGCCTCCCCACTCTGACAAAAAAGAGGCAGACACCTGGTTCTGTTCTCTCTTTGAAGTACTATAATTAGAAATGATCTGAAACAAGAAAATAAATTTTCTGAATCTAGTAAAAAAATCACATCAGCTTCTTTCTGTGGAAACCAGAAATACTACATTGGTTTTCTTTGGAAATAATACCAACCATTGCTCAAAGGCTTTCTCTAGTCCAAACCAAGACTTTTTGATATTTTTATCATTAAATTCTAGAGCTACAGTAAAAACTTGAAAGATGCATACTTTCAGGATGAACTGGAATGACTCCTAGAGGGTTTAATTGGTGATAACTTATGCTGCAAACTCATACTTGAAACAGTGTTTATAAATATCCCACTTAATGTAAAAAAAAAAGTTTTGAGTGATGATAGAAATCTGTCTGGCAAAAAAAAAATTCTATCTTCCAACAAGTACAGATTCTCAGTACAACTGAGATGTGTGTCCAACTGTGTTAAAAATCTATATGTTAAAGATAATTAATACACTATAAATTACCACTCAAAATTGTTTGCTTCAGAGGTAGCCTGCTGAGTTAACTGCTACTGAAGCGCCTTTAAACTTGTTTCTCAAAGGCACTTGATTTGATCTTCTAATAAAAGGATGAATACAATACCTACAGTGAAAATGTCATCAAAATCAGCACTTGAAGCTGATCCATAAACAGTCTAAGATGACTTCAACAGGGAAATTTTAACTTTCCCATACATTCATAAGTCTGCCTACTATAGTGTAGAGCTATAATTTCCTACTAGAAGTATGCCTCCACAGGAATTTAATTATATTCTGGTTTATTTACTTCTTGCTTTCCCACACACATATATAAATATATGTACATATCTATACATATTAAATGAAAGAGGAGCTAGCACTAACTGAAACATATCTGCAACGTCTGTCAGCAACTATAACAAGAGTTAAGTACAACTGAATGCCAAAAAGAGATGAAAAATTTTCTCATGGCAAGCAGCACTTTTTCAGGATATCTGATAAGCAATATTATGCACTATAAACCACAGTCAAACAGAAACAATCGGTTTGATGACATATACCACATCTGGATCATAGGCAACTTGACAGTGTTTTTGCCTTGAGCCATAGCCATGTCAGCTTTAATGTGACATTTAGCATATTTAACCATGAACATATGACACATCTTTAGAAATCCTTATTGTCTAAATTGCTTATTTTTACATGCATAATTGTCAACAACAGTAAATAAAATTCAGTGTGAAGTGACATTTCATAAGACCTTATCAGTTTTGTCCTGTGGCATTCGTCTAGCCCATACTACAGAACATGAGGCATATCCCAGATGGTATTTCTGAAGTCCTGCACATTGACATTATCTTTAATATTCAATGTTAACTGTAACAAGGAATGTGAACTTTCCCTGCAATTTGTGTACTTTCTTTTCCTTTGTATTTTCCAGTCCTTTGGACAGTGACTTATTGTGTAAAATCTCTGTGACTGCCATAACTTATGGCCAAGAGCAGGAGGTCATGGCTTGGAAAAAATCATACAATAACTGCATACAATATAATTGCAACATGTGGGAGTAGCTGGAAAACATATCTGATGATGCTTAAATCTCTACCTCTGGAGTCCACAGCTTGACATAAACCACTTTTTAAGTTGATAAATTCATTACATTTATGGACTCAACTGGGTCCTATGAAGAGATTAGAAAATGCTATTTTTTTAGTTCATATCGATATTGGTTCTATATTTAAAACACAATATGGAGCTCCCAAGGTAGTGCCAATAAAAGATGCACTATGCAGACTTTATTGATATGGAGACTAAAATTTTTGCCTTTCCCTATGTATCCCTAGAATAGCAGGGTAATGTGCATGGCAGTAGCAGTAGCAGCTGATAAAAGTGTTAACATGTTGATATTGTCAAGATTGTCTCTATGTCACGCTTTGTGTGGCTTGGAACTTCATCTTTCTATAAATCCACTAGCTGAAATACCTTAAACACACATGATTTCATACAGAATTATTTGTTTGATATCCTGCCAAAGCTTCATCTGCTGTTACAGAAACTTTTCATTTAGTCACCGGAAGTTTTGTCAGATTTCTTCCTCCATATGAATTAAGAGATCTTATCATCGATGACCAGCTGATGACCCCTTTGTTCACAGGCTTTAGTTTGATCTTTGCTGTTCCTCATCTTTAGTTCAGCAGTGCCTCTGGAGTTCAGCTTTGCAAAGAAGACAAAAAAGTGGTAATTATTATATACGCACATTCGTAAATTAATATCCGCATTCTGCCTTACCCTCAAGCTTGTTTATATACATGAGGTGGATTAGGAATTTGTTGAATGGTCACATCCAGAGAGCAATGATCAATGGCTCAGAGTGTCACTGGGCATCAGTGATGAGTGGTGTCCTCTCAAGGGTCTGTACTGGGACCAGTGCTATCTTCAATAACAACATAGACAGAGGGATTGAGGGATTTGCAGCCTCAGCAAATTTGCAGATGGCACCAAGTTGAGTGGTGCTGTTTACACACCTGAAGGATGAGATGCCATCCAGAAGGACCTAGAGAAGGAGCAGGCTTGAGAAGTGGACACACTGGAATTTTATGTGGTTTAACAAGACCAAATGCAAGGTGCTGTGCCAGGGTTGGGGCAACCTCTGGTATTTACACAGACTGGGGGATGAATGGATGAGAAGCAGCCCTGCTGAGAAGGACTTGGTGATGCTGGTGGATGACCCAGCACATGCTGGACATGACCCAGCAATGTGCACTCACATCCCAGAAACCTGTCCTGGGCTGCTTCCCAAGCAGCATGGGCAGTAGGTGAGGGAGAGGATTCTGCCCCTCTGCCCTGCTCTGGTGAGACCCCAGCTGGAACCCTGCATCCAGCTCTGGGGTCCCAGCACAGGACAGCGACATGTTGGAGTGAGTCAGAGGAGGGGCACAAGCTGTAAAGAATGGAGCACCTCTCCAGAGAGAATGGCTCTCTGGAGAAGGCTGAGAGAATTGGGATTATTCAACCAGGGAAAAAGAAGACTTTGTGGTGACCTAATTGTGGCCTCCCTGTACCTGAAAGGAAGTTACAGTAAAGATGGCAAAAGGCTATTTACTAGGGCTTATAATGACAGGAAAAGGGGAAATGACTTCAAACTGAGAGTAGGTTTAGATTAATAGTAAAAAAATATTCTTTATTGTGGGGATGGTGAGGCAATGGAAGAGATTGCCCAGAGAAGCTGTGGATGTCCCATCCCTGGCAGTGTTCTAGGCCAGGCTGGACAGGGCTCTGAGCACACTTGAAGGTGTCTCTGCCTATGCCAGGGGATTTGGAACTAGATGATCTTCAAGGTCCATCATAAACCCAAACCATTCTTTGATTCTGTGATATAGATCTTTGGAATAAATTCTGTAACCTACATCTTTCTAAGGTAGTTCTGACCAGTAGTTCAGGGCTTTTTGAAGGAGTAAAGCTAAAATGTGGCAAAAGGGCTGTGGAAAAGGCAATACTTGATGATCATGATAACATCATCTGATCTGATTAAAAGGGGTTTTTTTGGGTAGAATACAGAGGAGAAAACAATTCTGCAAAGTAAATCTATTTCGTCTGTTATTCCCGAACCCTATGACCAGATAACTGTAGTACACTTCAATTTTACAAACACTATATAAATGCTATTGCTTAAAAACTGATACATTTTACAGTTATAAAATGTTCTGAGGTTTGATTTGCATTCTATTTTGGTTTATTGATGAAATATGTGGTTAAGTTTCAGGGAAAAAAAAAAAAAAAAGAAAGTTTCCTAGGCAGAGTTTTTTACTAAAACTGAATTTAAATAAAAAGAACTGAGATTTTTTGTATGGTTTGATGTCTTTAATGTGTTTGTGTTAAGAGAACGAAGTATGGAAAATCAGATCTATCTGATGTAACAGGATAAAAAAAAGCAGGCTTTAATCTTTTACACTAGAATTTGCAAGTTTCCAAACTGTCATCTATAGGTAATTTTTTTTCCATTATATATATTGCCTATAAATATGATATCTGATGCACCACTTAGTAATACTTATGTGCTGGGAACAATTACTTTCCATAATAACTAATAGCAGTAGTAGATATTAAATAAGAGTATATATGTTGTAAATGAGTTCTGTTTTCTTCATTGAGATTAAATTCTTCTTTGTGAAAGATATAATGATAAAATTGTAAACTTTTTCAGTGTGCTAAGAGACGTGTGAGTTGATCAGGACTTTGCAAAATATCTGCTAAAGCAAGAGGACGCTTCAGTCATGAATGGTTAGCAAAACAAAGTCAGGATAAATGATTCCTCCAACCACATACATACATTAAAAAACAAAAAAGAAGATTTGAAAATTTATGACTAGATCAAAAGGTCAAAAACTGACTAAGTCAGTCATTTTCAAAAAGGATGAAAGGATTTAAATTTTTTGCAAGAATAAAAGCTGATGGACTAGAAGTAGAATCAAAGGACATGCTTATATGACAGAAGACACTTTTGACAGTTAGATCGTATGAGATCAAAGGAAGTTTATGTGGGATGGAAAAAAGAGAGATGTAACCAAAGTCATGCACTCTGATTTGAAACCGAGCTTCTAGGAGGACAGCAGATGCTCAGGAGCACAACTAGTTACCCACAGGAGGGGTTACAGCATGGAGCTTGGGAGCTGATGTGCCTCGGTTACTGTCCTGCTGTCAGCTCATGGGCACACAGAGTCTGACCCAGCAGGAAAACAATTCCAAAGCTGCAATCTGAAGGAAGGAAAATTTGTCTCACTGATCTTCCCATCCCCACTGCACTGTTCTTCATTTCTCCAGGTTTACAGTGAGGATAAAGATGTTTGCATTGCAGCATAAATAAAAGGACAGAAGTGGTACTTGCTGAGTGTCTCTGCCACAGTATACAGCAAAAGGCCCACAAGGAAGCATTTGGTTTTGTATTGTATATGTGGTTTCTGTCTCAGTTTGCAAGAATGTTCGAGGATTTTGTTATACACCCTTTGTTTTCTACTTTTTGACTAATGATAGAACTTAAGCTTGTATTAATAACTTATCTATATTTTTTATTAATGTGTTTCTGGTATGTTCCTTAATTTGCTTTGTCCTGCTTTCCCAAAAACATTTGTTTTACCATCTGGAAGTACATGTTCATGAAAGTACATTAAAACAATAAAGTAATTTACTTTTTAGAATCAACTTGTTTTATTACATCACCTCTGTGTGTGGTATGTCTCTTTCCATAATTATATTAATTAATTTTAAACCATTGATCTTATCAAGCTAAAACAAATTAATATAAACAGTCAAACAGCAGATTTAAAAAGTGGATTAATTTTATGTAGATTTCAGGTTTTAGATATTTTGTCACCCTTATTTAGCCTTAGGTTTTATTTCAATTAGTAAATCATCCTTTACAAACGACTTTTTAATATCCATCAGTTAGAAAAGGACTGATAGTTTCTTTGAATATTCATGCTTGTGCAAACTGAGAGAGGTTAATCTTTTTTTATCATAGATTTTCTTTTCATTGAATACTAAGACTTGCTGAAAAATTATTTTTGTACCAGGAAGGTTTTCTAACAAAAATATTAAATTTTCTGTAAGACCTGATAGAAATACATTTTATGGGATGAAATGGTCTTAGAGGAAATATTCTTAAGCACAAGCAGTACCCTGACTAGTTTAAAGAAAGAAATAGCTTTTTCAAAATAGAGACTTGGGCCTAGAAGAAAGTACGGCTGATAATTTTTAGTTTATTTAAGTTGTTGTAGTTATAAATAAGTAGAAAATGTCTATGAACATATTTTTTTATTTTCTCACATTAGTAATTTCTTTTGGTATCCATCACGTTTTGTTGCAACATGTCCATAACTTCTCGTTTTTATGGATAGGCATAGAAAATACTCTCATGAGGTCAATTTCCGGTTAAAATGACAAAAGAAATATCTTTCAACATACCTACCAAGTATTAGTCATTGAGCTGCATAAAACAGTGCAAGCCCACACTCTGGCAGTAGTAAAGAATGAGGAAATTAAATGTTAAGAAAATTCCCAAACCTTAGTATAAGAAAACATTCCTGTCTTAGTTTGATTCCTGTAATCTCCCCACATCTCCCTTCTTTGCTGAAAATCCCACCACAAGTCTTTTTACTCTTAAGCTTCTTTGGCACTACAGCTCTCTGCCTCTGAGGACCATCTCATTGACTTACTAGTTTTTACCACATGAAACTCCTTTCCCAACTTATTTGGCTTTAGGAAGGGTCTAATTGGCGTGATTTCCTATTTTCCATCTTTTTTTCATCTTCCTTCTGCTGTGAACAAAACATTGTAACCTTCCAAGGGTAAGCCAGACCAAATAAAGTATTAATAAACAAGTCAACATTCATACATTTCTCCAGGCTGTTTGCAGACAGGAGCAGAGCAACTCGGAATTCTGCAGAGGGTGAGAGGGGCAGTGATGCCCTCCTAAAGCCCAGCTCCACACCTCTGGTGTCATCGCCTGAGACACAGCACAAAAGCTGAAAAGCACCAAACCCCCCAGGCTGAGCCACCCAAGAGAAGCTGCTGGCTCCTACAGTCAGGGACTTCATGGACATCAGTGTGCAGTAGCTATAATTACAGTAATTTCATGATTATAAGCCTCACCATTTTGACTAAAATTTTGATCCCAACCTGGAAATGTGGCTTACACTCAGAAGCGGCCAATATATGAAAAAATTTCTGAAATTTCCCAACCCAGAAGTGCAAGCTAAGGTGCCGAGCCGAGCACCTGCCAGTAAAACCCGGGATTGTTTGATTGTTACAAATTGGTTACTGTGTTGCATGGTGCGTGGAGGCGGGTTCTGTGCCAGCAGCGCCAGGGGGGAGGCGGGGAGCTCTGTGCCTGCCTGCCACTGGCGCCACGGGAGTGGGTGGGCTCAATCCCCGCCCTCTGCTGTGGGGCAGCACCAGGCTGGGGCGAGAGAGCCTGGCGGCGGTGGCAGCTGTGGCCGGCCCCGAGCAGCAACACTGAGCTGGGCCACCTGGCCTCGTTGGGAGCCCGGAGCAGGTTGAGCCTGCCCAGTCCCGAGCTGAGCCAGTAAACCCCGCAATCCCACGATTCTGTTACTAATTGGCAACTTTGTTGCACGTGGGTCCTCGCTGTGCACGACAGTGCGGCTTATAATCAGGTGCAGCTTGTAATCGTGAAATTACTGTAATTGCTGACACGTGGGAACGTGCCGCAAAAGGAAGCTGTTTGAGAAGAATGGGGTTTATCCAGTTTTAAATCAGTATAAATACGTTACAAGTGGTAAGTCTTATTCAGACTGATGCAATCTCCCTCATTATATAAAAGTAACGTAATCTCTGCCTATCTCAGGATGTTATTTTGTCTGTTCTGTCCCTCTGTGTAATCTCTGTGGAAATAATAATCAGACAATATTCTGTGTTCAAAGGACTATTTGCATAAATGCAAATATACCTATGCAGTTTTTATGCGTAGAACTACGCACTTGTGAGATATTTCATGCATTTACTTGACAACAAGATTGGTGTTATTTTCTCTGCTTTCTGATATTTCTCACCTTTACATTAGTTAAATACAAAATAATTGTGGGTCTGTGTATTTTATATCCTTCCCCATCATATTTGTTTGCATTGATGTCTACATGATGTAACCATCACAATTCAGTTGATAATTGCCTACTTAACCTCTAGTTTCAGTTCTATAAGTTTACATTATGCGGAAAACATCAAGGAAATTAAGTAATTTTGTTATTTCCTTTGTGCAATTGAGTTTATCTGTACTATGGCTGAACCAGAATCTAAACTTGAGCAGAGAGGACTAATCTATGCTCGCAGATTTAGTATTAAATAGAATTTTTTTTGGACCATAAATTAATTTTATACCAAGACTGCTGGATAGAATGATGCTCCTTACTGCTCTGAGCAAGGAGTATTTAGCCCTTCCTCTCAGCCAACTGACTGTGTGATTGACTCACTGCCACTCTCCTGTGTTACTTCACCCACCATCGTCTGCGCAGCAACACAAAGCTTCCATGATTTTTTCTTCTATGGCTCTTTGAGGCGCTGAAACATGTCCAGAGAAAGGCAACGAAGCTGGTGAAGGTTCTAGAACACAAGTCTGGAAGCAGCTTAGGGTCAGGGCAGACCTTATCACTTTCTATGACTGAACCTCTGAATCTCTGAAAGGAGGTGCAGAGAGGTGAGGGTGAGTCTCTTCTTGCAGGTAAGAAGTGACAGGACAAGAGGAAGTGGTCTCAACTTGCACCAGGGGTAGCTTAGACTGAATATCAGGAAAAATTACTCTGCAGGAAGGGTTATCAGGCACTGGAACAGACTGCCAAAGGGAAGTGGTTGAGTTGCTGTCTCTGGAGATATTTGAAGATGTGTAGATGTGGCACATTGGCAGTGCTGGGCTTATAGTCGGACTTAATGATATTAGAGATCCTTTCCAGCCTAAATGATTTTATGATTCTATGATCTTCAAACATTCACATGGTTTTAGAAAGCAAAAATCATTGTTTCATATTAGACATGTTAGAAAACATTCCTGGACTAATGGCCATTAGATTTGAAATGGAGTAGCTTGGTTCAGTGATGGCAAACCTTTTCAGCATCTGTTGCCAAATTTTCTTTAAAAAGCACTGTAGCTCACTGCCCGTAATGCCCACCCAAATTTGTCAGAGCAAAATTTGGCATTGGTACAAACACTTTGTGATCATTGGCTTAGACAATGGAAAAGCCCTTTGTAATTTGAGCTGCCTGTAGAATGTGTGTGCTATACAATACTGTTAGCCAGGCTGCCATCATCCTTCTAAAGAATTATTTTGCTTTCAAAAATGCTACACTAGCTCAAATAATTTAACTCAAAAGAAATATATGATGTTTACTGCATTTTTTTTCCTGTTTGTAGAGGATATAAAGCTCTTAGGCTTCACATGTATGTTCTTATGTAGCTATTCTGTACATCCTACCTTCAGTTCAACAGCTACACTTTTCAGTTGCCTCAGAAGAATATGGACAAACTGTACAGGAGCTTGTAAAGAATAATTTTGCATCCATGTAAATTTTTTACTGACTCCTGCTAGTCTGAGAATATTTTACGCTTTTAAGCATGATACTCCAAAATTACTTCCTTAGCTGACACTCATCCTTAATGAGAACAAGGATTGACTTAGATTTAATTTGCAGACAGTATTGCAAAAGACACTTCAATGGGAAGAACGTTACATTGCCTAGCAATAGATCTTTGTAGCTGAGTTCCAATTATTTGTTTATGCATTCTGAGGTCTTGTTTGTCCTTTTTGTTTTGTTTTGTTTTGAATTCAGACATACACTAAGCTTTATTCTGCCTTTCAGTTCTTTCTTAGTACTCTATGACTTATCTATTTATGCATACTTGCTACTTTGGTTCCTTATCCTCTAAGTGTATGCAGTATATTTACATTAGTGTACTGGTTGCATTTTTGACTGCTGAACCATTCACCTAAAAGCAGGATGTGAATGTAGAGAATACAGATGAAATGTTGTCCTTTACCCTACAGTGAAAGAAGGGCAAAGTAAAAGAATTGACCACTTACGTTCATTAATGTGTGCCAATATGGAATAGTGTGAGTCCTAAGAGACACACAGCAAGGTATGCATCACATTTAGAAACTAATCTTTAACAATGTTTGAATCAGTGTTGAATAACAACAGAACGATGGGGGAAATAACCCTTCCCTTCCCTTCCCTTCCCTTCCCTTCCCTTCCCTTCCCTTCCCTTCCCTTCCCTTCCCTTCCCTTCCCTTCCCTTCCCTTCCCTTCCCTTCCCTTCCCTTCCCTTCCCTTCCCTTCCCTTCCCTTCCCTTCCCTTCCCTTCCCGGAACCTTCCCTTCCCTTCCCTTCCCTTCCCTTCCCTTCCCTTCCCTTCCCTTCCCGGAACCTTCCCTTCCCGGAACCTTCCCTTCCCGGAACCTTCCCTTCCCGGAACCTTCCCTTCCCGGAACCTTCCCTTCCCTTCCCTTCCCGGAACCTTCCCTTCCCGGAACCTTCCCGGAACCTTCCCGGAACCTTCCCGGAACCTTCCCTTCCCTTCCCTTTTGGCTTTTATATTAAAATCAGTTTGCCATCAGCCATTCCCGGCACTTATGCATTAATTGTGAAACACAAGATCAGTCACAAGACACGACAAAACCTAACCACAGAGAGAAATCAAAGAGCTCTGCCCAGCCTGAGTTTTGACATAAGAGCAATGTTACAAATGAGTTTGTGATACCTCATCAGACGGTAATAACGTGCTAGTAGGTGATTTAATGCTATCACAGCAAAAAGTGCCCAAGAAAGTAATCAAAATCTGAGAAATGGGGCTTCAAGAGTACTGCTATGCTGATTAGTTCTTTTCGGAGCTACATTATAGATTTTTGATATTAGCTCAGCTGAGGAGTGGGATTTGATGTATAATAATTTCTCTATTGTAAATTCAGACAGTAAAAAGAGCAGATTGTTTTTCTTTTTTTTCTTGCTTTTTTCAAAGTACAAAGACTAAGCACTTGCCTTCTTAGAGGTGTGTGAACATCTACTGCTTTTCCCACAGATATCCTGCAAGGAGCTAGGAAACCAAGTGGAGTAGATTTACTGCTCTTTGTTGTTAGACTCAAAGCATAATTTTGCATTTAGTTTTTAAAAGGCAACAATTGCCTAAAGTGGTAGGAGAGCCAATATTTTAGAGATAGTTAAGACAATACAAACATTCCACACACAGTTGATTAAATGAAAAGCAACCCTAAATAACACTCTATCTGTAGTACATATTTCATTCATTGCGCAGACCTGGCCTGAGGCTTTTTTGAAAAAGCACCAGATGTTTCTCTAAGAAATGTATTTGTCTTTGTGTGATGACAGATGCTCTTTGAAATCACAAAGTATGTAATAGCAGAGTTTGCCATTTGAAATCAGGAAATTCAATTTGTTTTCTCAGAGGCATGACTGAAGGGCAAAGCCCAGTAAGAATTGCTGTATAAACTAATGCTTTTCAACATTTTGTACTTGTCTTGCTACTTTGAATCTCATTTCCAACACTGTTCCAAACAGAAATGGGAAAATCAGCTTCCAAATACGAGACCTCTGCCAGTAGGTATTTTTCCTCTGAACTTACTGTGTTGGTTTACTTAAACTCAGGTTTGCCTTTTGTATTAGGCACCTCACATGATCGGTAGTCTGGGCTATGAACTAATGGAATGGCTCATAGGGAAAAAAAGTATTCAGTAGAAACTAATTAAATAGAAGAAATTTCTATATACTATGCAGCATGTCCTGTCAGTAATTTTCAAAATGTTGCAAATGGAAATGACAACATGCTGCAAAAGATGAATTCATACCTAAATTTGATAGTGGACTGGTTTTCTTTCAAGGTTTTCAAAAACCTTGGCATTCAGACTGGCATACAAAAAATCACCAATGTGATGAGCTCAGTATGTGGGTTCATGGCTATGTATTAACAATCCAGAGAATGTGACAAGCAAGTAGAAGTAGGAATTTGACTGAAAATAAGTTTTTAACCAGACAGGGATCAAAAATTGTGGAGAGAAAGAAGGCCAAAATTTTTCCTGTTTGGGCTTCTGTTGCAAACGTATAACTTCTGCCTCACTCATGACAAAGTTTGTTGAGATTCAAAACCTGGAAGATTTTCACGATCATTAGTTCATTTGTGGTATGGGATACAAACTGTGTAAAAAACCCTATAGTTTGGCCAAAAGTTGAAGGATACATTTTACGTCACACATCCTTAAGAATACAAAGCAGTGATTTAAATACTGTTTCATAATGTATATGTCCTGCAACATGTCTGAATATGCAGGACATAATTCTTGTCACAGCAGCAGAGTTGTTTTAGGCTATTGCAATTTAAGCCTAGATTGCTTTGAAGTGTCTAAGACCAGGTTTTTAGCTTTTTTTTCAGTCTTTCAGTGGCCTCAGTGCTAAGAATTTGTTTTGGAATAGGCTCTGAAAAAATGTCAAACTCTTTTTGCTAAGAAATAATTTTTCTTGTAAGATATTTGGCAACCACCGATTTGAAGCAAAAATAGCACAAAACACCAGTTTCTTGACATATACTTACTTGGGTGCAAGTGTGACATATGCTAATGTGTTGGCACAAAAACTAGGAATTTTGTATTGTGATTTAACCACACTGGTCTACAGCAATATAAATATTCATAATTCTCTAATAAAAAAGATACCGATTTTTCCACTGCTATGAGTGGACGCAGATTAGGTACACCTAATCCTTTTCGCACATGTGTGACTGGGTTGCTCAATGACAATAGCCAGGGGGAGAGGAAATTCTGGGCCAAGACTTGTTCACACAGGAAAATCAGTGTGATTAAAAACTTGGATGTCCAATAAAATGCTCCTGGAAAAGGCAATCCTGCCCTCCTGCTCCTCTGCACCTTTCCCCACCTTGTGTCAACATCAGCATGTGTAGGGCCACATGCTAAAGTGGATCCAGGAGCAGACTGAAACTGAACTGGCACGAAGGAGGAAGGTTCATTTATTTTTTGGTTGGCACGGTGAGTGTTAGGCTATGATGTGTGAGGAGACAAAGGGAGGGCTCTGCCCTTAGGCCCTACCTTTGATAATACAGTCTTGTGAAAACAGCTTCTGAACTTGGGCATCTTGTCTTGCCTTTTTTTTCCTCCCAGTCTCCTGTCCATGTGTGCTGAAGGTGTGGCAGACCACTCAGCTTCCAGATAGTCGCAGTGAGGCTGAAGCAGCTGAGAGAAGCAGCTACCAGGCTGTGTGTCAGCCTTCTGGTTTTCGGTGTGCTGACCTTGTTGCCTTGCAAACCAACAATATAAAGTCTCTCTGCAATCCTGCACAGTAAAAATCATATCTTTCTGTTCTGTTGACTCATTTTAATCAAGCGCTGAATGAATATAAAAGAAGTCAAAATCTGACTCAGAGGTTCAGATTGCAGAGCCAGTGTTGGGGAATTCCTGAATGCAGCACTTCTCCAGATTTTATAATGCATACAAATAGTGGTACATTTATGCCTACTTCCAGTAACAGCTTGCCCATTACTGAAAAAACATGCATTTAGCTAAATTATTTTAGGATGCAATTACTGTGTTCTTAACCCTGCAGCAACTGATACACACGAGACCACTCGCTTCTGAACACTGTGCACTTCATGCATACATGACTTCCATTCATTTATGAGCTTTTCCTTTGTTTTTAATTATTGGCAACATTTAAAAAGTCTTTTGCTGCAAAACTTAAATCCTCAAAATTAGATAATGAGCTGGTTTTTACCCACTCTTTGATCATCACTTAGAAATATATCCTACTAATTCACATGTTCTTATGTGGCATATCTGACTTTTAAGGCAGGATTTATCATGCAGTACACTCCTGGGAGTTTAACTTACATTACAAAAAGATACTGTGTGTAAATCTTAATGACACTGAGGTCTTACAAGTCCTAATTTTTACACTACGTAGGGTATTTTGCATTTTTTTCCCCAGTAATAAATACAAAATCTTAGATCAAGTTTCCACATATCAGACTTGAATTATGTGCTACATTTTTTTTTCAGTATCTAAGTCATTAACTCAGGGCTTGAATTACATGACCAAGCCAATGAATGTTGCTGTGGTGCCACTCTACCTACACCAAGACAGTTTTGCTTGTCCCTAGCACTCCATTTGTTTAATCTTGTTAAACCATCCGAAAATGCCACTGCCAAAAGAAAAAAAAAAAAAAAATTTGCTCGCTCCTACTTTAGCTTTATGGAATGGGGTGGCACAGGGTCTGGTGCAATTGCTCCTCCAGATGCTGGCATGGGGTAGATGTGTGGTGGCCAGATAGTGGAGGGGAAGCTATCTGTATCTGGTCACTGGATGAACTAGAAATCTGTAAGGCCAACGCAGAGATGCACATTCTCCCATGGCTGTTAATTTTGATCAAGTAACTAAGTAAACTATCCCTCTCCCTTGGCTTTGTTATGAAAATTATATACCTCATGGAACCTGTGTGAATACCACTTCCCTGTGTCTCCTCCTTCCTGCTGGAGGAGAGGGAAGCAGGCATGTAATTCCCACTAGTTTGCAAAACTCCTCTGGTGAAATTTGTCCTTGAAAACTCTTGCTGGCAAATTGGGCTGGCTGAGACATGGATGCAGCTTATGGTGGTATCTGAAGTTAATGGACAAGAGCAGAGGTTGGAGCTTTGGTGAATCTCCGAGAAATATGAAATATAACTTCAGTGAAGGCATGATTTCTCTCTAAAGGACTTGTTTTGCTCTTAAAAATAGTCATGTGCTTGCACTGCTTGCTGAACTTCAGTTTCCAAGACAAAAATTTTTTCCCCCATTTTGTTCCAGGTTTCCCATAACCACTTCAGGACTCCAGTTTATCATGTCCCGTCAAAAGGACTCTAAGATTTTGGTCCTGAAAGAGACATCCTGGATTCTAAACTCACTTCTCCTATCATTAGTTTACCTTCATCTACATGTTCAAGATATTTTCTATAAATTTAGCATTATCCTTGAAGCTTCCAAAATGTGTTACACTCGTTTTATTCTTTTGATACTATATTTAAGCAAGAAAATTCCTCAAGCTCATAACAACCATCACATAAGGACCATCAGCATAGAACAAATACAAACAAAATTGTTACCAAATGTTCTTAGTATATACTTTTCAATAAAAGAGAAACAAAAAACATGAATAGTCTGAGTTCTCAACATGACTACTTAATTACTTACTTGACAAACATTGAATAATAAAATGCAAATTAATTCTTTCAAGACTTTGAATTTTTATAGACATACAAGGTGGAGAAGATTTTGGTGGGTGGGTGGTCTAAGAATTTGCCTTCTGTTCAACAATTTTTCTTGAGATGTGAATGGGTCTCTGTTTTCTAAGTGAATCAGTGCAACAGTGATATATTATTAGATAATCCCAAAGGCAAATTGGTGGGGAAAGGGAGAAAACATGAATGAGCATCTTTTGCAAAAGATTGACTATTGAAAGTAGGAGCTACTGGTAATGAACTCCAGACATTGCTCTAGGAGTGATAAGAACAGGAAATGCTTTGGGCAACATTGTTCTACAAAAATAGCCCTTTTAAAATGCAACATGGCTGGCCTGTCTTTAGCAGCATAGCTGTTGAAAGGATTGCGTGAAATTAATTGTACCATAGATGACTCTTGACATGCTGGGCTCCTCCTTGTTTCAGATTCTACTTTGTGATCTTGTTAAGCTCTGGAACTGGAACAGCAGACTCTTTCAACAGATAACACTAAGTTCAGCTATTCTTCTCTGTAGCTCGCTGTTATCTAGCCTTAATGAAAAGATTAAGAATATCAGCTTATTTTCAGTTGATGGGAAAGACTCTGGGTTTTTTTTACAGTTATGAAAGGAGTGTCTGACACAATCTGGGAAAGCACTGGCATTCAAACAAGTATTCTTCTGAACCCAGACAGTTATATAAGTTTCAGTGGGTGCCATTGCCAATTTACCGAAAGCAGTTTCTTTTGATATTACATATCACTTCAATGATGTTGTAAAGACACTGAAAACTTGAATATTTCTACTTCTTTTCCTGAAGACTTGATTTGTTTGGGAATGTCAGATTCTAAACAATGTAGTTATTCATCATTAACTTTTTCCCACTCTTCGCTCTGGAATAAAGTCCCTTTCAGGCCAAGCTTGTTGGGAAACTTCAAATAATGGAGAGAACAACCAGACAGTAAACAAATGCAGAAGTTCTGTTGTCATGGAAATATTTTAAAGTCATATTCCAAAAGTATTGCTCATACTAAGGTGTGCAGGTGTTTAAGCATGACTGTAGCTCTTGCAATACAGCAATTATCTATGTCCAAGGATTTTGCTGCTGGCAAAAGAAAGTAATCAAGAGTTACAGTTAGCAGTTCATGATTTAGGCACAGAAAATTCATAGCAGAGGTTTCTTTCAAAACCCTGTCTCTTCAGAGGGAGATAAGGCTTTTGGATAGAACCTTCTACAAAGTACCCACTACCACATTTTCAAGACATTTGTTTGCTGTTTACATTTTTAAAAAGAGATTTTTCCTATTATGTATGTAATTATTAACTCCTTGCAAAAACTTCTGGTGCTTTTTAAAACAATCTTAGTTGGAGTTTGAGTTGTTCTGGATGGAATTCTCAAGAAGTGAGAATTGAGACACATTTTTATGCTTCTTTAACCAGAGCTGTTGTCAGTTATTTTTTTATGAACAATTCTGTATAAGTAGACTGAAGATATTTGGAGTAATTAGGGTGGCTAGCTGAAGAAAATATTTAATGTTTTTCTTAAAAATGAAGTGAAATAGCTTGATCATCAATTCGTGTAACAAATTTATGGAAACACAGAAAAGATCATCTTTGGAAACACCAGTGCTTGAAAAGGCATGGAGATGCATTCTTACCAGATTAAATGGCATGGCAGAGATGGACAAGGAGTTGACATGGTCATTTTCCATTTCTCATATGCTATCTGAAGCCTATGAGAAGTGGAATATAATTCAAAGTGGTGCAGATTTTGCTCCAACTGAAATCAGAAGTATGTTGGCTTAAAGGTGTCTGAATCCTGCTAAGCCATTTTAGATCAAACGTAAGAGGAACTGAGGAGAATTTCAGTTGAATAATTAGATTACTTCAATGAAACTTAAACAGATATTTTGACGTTTTTTTTGGAAGACAGAATATTCAAGCATCTTCAGAGAATATACAGAAATTACTAAACCAAAAGTAGCACAGGCCAGCAAGTTATTTTTGTTTCCTGACTTGAGAATTCAGGTTCCTAAGCAAAGTCTACCTTCTCACTTTCACTAAAATGAGAAGCTATTTTCTCTTGCTATTTTTTTCAAGATAAGATTAGTGGATGTCTGATGCCATCTGAAAATATTCAGTATATCCCATTTTTTCCTGAAGGCTGGGAGGTCTCCCAAGTTCTCTTTTGTCATTTTGTAAGCCCTGGGCTGATGCATTAGACACACAGTAGGCCTGAAATGATGTCCTATGCCTGTGTTTAAAGACCTGAAGCCTTGATGTTTATCAAGTTCTTACTAGGACTAGTTGGACGATGTGAATGAGCTTTGATGTCTGATCCTACCAGGTCTGTGAAACTGAGGACTCAGTCTTTGCATCATCGTTTGACCTTTTGAAAGCCCACTTTAACACCCTATGGAAGGAATTGACCAGGGAGAGTCTAACAATTCCACTGCTCAAATTAAGTTTTGAGTAGAGCAAAATGCCAACTACAACTGCAGTTAGAAATAGAATTTATTTTTCTACAATCATCTGATTCTTGGTTAATGAAAAAAGAAACAAAGGAAGTAATTTTCTTCCTTAAGAATAATAATCTATTACTCTGATGAAAATTGTGCTTCAGCTACCAGCCAGTTCCATTAATTGTGGGATCTGCTATGCAGTTTGCTGCTAATTAGTGAGTAATACTCTATAAAAGCAATTGCGTGTGAACTCCTTCCTTTAAAAACACAACCCTCAATGGGAGTTGACTTCCTCACTCTCCTTTGAAAATTCCATTCCTGGTATTTCTTATTATATTAGTAAGCAGTTATTATTCAGAAATTATTACTGGCTAATTACATTCAATGGAGAAGGCAGATAAGGAAGAAACCTCATAAGTAATTACAGTAAATAGCATGCATATCTTCTTAATGGTGGGGATACAGTGAGTTCTGCAAGAAACTCTGCTTAGGAGCTGAAATGGATGCAGAAATAAGTAATTCCTTCTTCTGAAGAAATGTACCCTGCTGAAAGAGCCCTTCATTTTTCACATGATTGCACTTGCATTTTGTCTGCAGCTATTCACTGCCAAAGTCCCACACTGTTGAGAGATTGTGGCTTCTGAGCACATCGCTGAGGTTGTCACAATGACCAAAAATGTCAAACTCATACTCAGAATCTTGGTAAGTACAGGAAGAAACAGCACTGCTTATGCCATACAGATATCTATTGGAGTAAATGCCTTTTTAAACATAAATAAAAAATAACTGGTCAGAGCTACAAGATACCAAACTACAGAAAATAGGCTCAGCTCAGTCAGGAGGACTTGAAATGTCCTGAAAAAGGTCACTGAGTCCCCTACGACACAGCAAACGGGTGTGAGTGACCATTACATACCCTCTGAATGTGCTTTAATGCTGTTATTCCTAATGCATGCTTGGGTATTTTTCTGATACTTTTTGGCAATTTGTGTTGGCATGGGACTGTGATCTACGTTGAAATGATAAAGGAGACATTGTTACAATGGAGTCAGTGGCTCTGAATCATAACCCCCTGCATAATTGTTTCTGTCTTTTACTGGCAATTTGCTAATACTGAGGATGCTTTGGGTGTTTATTCTCTGTTAGCGAGGTATTTACCCTGTGGTAAGCAGTCCCAAGGAACAAAGAGTCTGAAAGAATGGTCTCTTCAAGGATATTTTCTGTGGTGTCTAAGGATAATAAGAGGATAAATTAATTAATATCTGCAAGTTGAAGTATTTCTACAAACCCATTAAGTGCTGTTATTCTATCTTTAAAAATAGTTCATGGCTATATTAATGAATTATGTCTCAGAATATAAGAACAACCATAAGAGGCCTGATCCAAGGCTCATGCAGCTCACTGTGTTCCTTCTGGTTGTGATCAATAGCAAGTGACATTATTCAGGAGAGTATAAAAGGCAGAAGCCTCAGATTCAAAGATCTAGTGGGCATTGTCCTTTATTGTGATAGGCAAAACTAGATGATATATTCTCTATAAAAGCTTTGTAATCCAAACCATGTAGGAACATGTGGTGTCTTTAGCAGAGGTTGAAAGATAAAAAATCTCAGTATGGCATGCCAAATCTGCATACCAAAAGGTATGTCTGACCTGGATTTGGGTCATAAGTTTAGGTATACATTTTGTGGTCTCTTTCCCTTCTTGATTATTTTTGAACCTGCCACAGAAATGCTAATCCACTGAAAAATGAACTGAGAGCTTTGAATTTCTAGCATCCTTTTTTAATACATGGATAATTTTTCTTCTCACTGAAGGACTGTGTTAGCCTGGTCATAATATTAAGGAATGAGAAGATAATAGAAGAACAGTCAGGCACGATACAGATTTATTGAAGACACATCCTTCCATGTGCTTTCTCTTTGATATATATCTTTTAAAATATCTGACTCAGGCCAAAATCACTTAAAACCAAGAAAAGAGAACACTCCCTCCCACAAATACCTTTGAAGATATTCCTGTTTTGTTAAGAATAAAGGTAGGCATGAAGTGCAAAAATTTTATTTTTGATTTACATGGAGAAATAATAATCTAGGTTGTAAAATATGTCAGCTTTTTTTGGCAAACAGCTTAGAACTTGATGTTTCCAAGGATAAACTAAACTTCTCCTACATACAAGCAAGGGATATAATTTCTTGTAAAATTAATTTTGATATAAACATTCATAAATACTATGGCTGAAGAATTCTGTAGGGGAAAGCAAACGCAACAGCCTGGATAGTCAAGTGATCAATCCTTCGCATGGGCTCATTAAGTTCTTTAACTAAGTGGATGCTTCTCATTTAAGGACCAGTGCACATGGATGAGTCTTTGTATCATCCACAGGGGGTCTCCTTTCTTATACTTGGAAAGTATAATTTATCCTTGAACTATAACCTGCACAGTGCAACACCCACAGAATTTTTCAACTCCCAGTGCTATCAAAGGTGAGAACACTGTAAACTTAATCAGAGATAACGAGAAGCACTTGCCCAAAATATTTTGTACCAAGCTTGATGAAGATATATCAGGGTAAAGTCCCCACATTGTTTTCTCTAACCAGTATTCTATTGGTGTCACTTGAGATTGAAAGGGTGTCTTAAAACAGGGCCAACATGTTGCTTACTTGACCCATAGTTTGTAACAATATGTTATACACTGTGCATGTCTTGAGAAATTATTTTATTTCAGTTTATACAGATCACAGCAGCAATTGACCCACTGTGATTTAGAGGTCCTTTAATCCTTCTCCATTTAATCCAGAATGATTCAGCATTAAAAGTAGTAATTAATGAAGCTAAAATTTATTAATAACATTAATGTTTGAGCCATAATGCATTGAATATGCAGGTGGATCTCAGTGAAAGAAACACAAAACCAGATTTTGGAAATCCAGGAGTCTGCTGAGGTAGACTGATCAAATTCTGCCCAAATCTGCTTTCTTCCCTGCATCTGCTCTCAGCTGACATGTAAGTACATGAATGTGAAATTATGTACTTGTAACTAAGAAGAGATTTTGTCCCTTCAGCTGTCTCTGCACCTCTTTCATAAAATTTTATTTTTCTTTGCAAATGATTAAATATATTTTGAGATATATATATATGTATATCTATATATCTATATATCTATATATCTATATACCTAGTCCAAAGAAACTATCTGTTCATTAAGCATCTGTGTTGTGGGTGAGCCATGGATCAGCAGTTAAACATGAGGTTTTAAACAGATTCCTATAAACCCTGGTTAGTTTCAAGTCCAGCACAGATAGAGAGTTGTTCATCTTCCTTTAATAGCTAGTATATCCCTGAGGCTTCTTGTATTTAAATGGCATCATTTTCTCTTCTATACCTCATAATCTTCATACTTCACCTCTCCAATAAATATTAGTTCCAGCCCAGGATACTGAGCTTAACTTACTGAGCTTCTTACTGAGCTAAGGAAATTGTTTAAATTTCCTTTTTTTAAAATTATGTCTCTTTTTCAGAGCCCAAACTGGAGCCTTCTTGCAGGCTTAAATCTTGGTGAAACTTCCACTGAAATTGGTGCAGCCAATATTTGGTGGCCTGTTTTCATTCAAACTTCTTTTCATGGCAGCTGTCACACATTTAGGAAAACTCAAGGCACCCTTGGCCCTTATATCAGCTCCCCCAATTAAGACAAGGAAAGGAATCCTGGGCTTAGCTCTCTATATGAGTATTTTGCAACTGTTCCTTTTGCTAAACAAATTGCTTCTGATGAAAATCTTTCTGCAAGTGCTCTCTTTGCACTCCTTTCTCCTCACCCTACATTGGTTCAAATGTGAAGACTGGGTTACTTTTCCCTTTTATGTTGTGTTACCTTAAGCACAATATAAACAGTGCTTACATTACATATTTGTAAAACTAGAATAAATTTTCATGACATTTGTGCAAACTTCTGGTTTAGCTTGTGTAAATTGTGCATTCCTTATGCACAAAGAATGGGCTTTATTACATTAGTGAAAATAGGCTGAGCTTTAAAATAAAGTATTACATATTCCAACTCAATGCAAACATATAAAGCCCCCCAAATTAAAGATGATAATGTTCAGAACCTGGGGATTATGTGGGGGAAAAAAACCCCATGAATGTGAAAAAAGAAGAAATTAACCTTAGATCCATTGCTGGCATCCTTAGCTTGCACATGTGTTTGGCAACCATGAAATACTTGAAATATGAGACCTAGCAGTACCCTGGTGTCAGACATAGCTAGCATTAGAAATATTCTTCCAAATTATTATGAAGTGCTCTGAAACTGCAGCAAAAACAAAGTTCCTAATCCTAGAATATACTCCTTACATCGAGCATATAAATGTATTACTGTATATACTCCTTACATTGAGCATATAAATGTATTACTGTATTTTAACATCAAAATAAATTGGGGAATATTTACATATCCAGGACTGATTAATTTCCATCAAATGCAAGCATGAAATGGCTCCAGGTTTCAAAATAACTTAAAATTTTACTTTAGAAAGCTTTTGTTTTCCCTCATGGTGCCGTCATATAGACAGCTACAGCCTGGAGTGGCCAACAAAGATGCTCAGTACCTCACCAAGTCCTCTGTGTTTTCTCTTACCCGCATTTCTTTTCATTACATTGATCACAAAAAAGTGAGGGGAGTCAGCATTCATTTACTTTTGGTAATTTTATCAAGTTCTAAGTGGTGCTGACAAATAAGGTATACTTAAGTGATTAAATTATTTCAAGTTTAGATGATGTCAGTTCCTCTAGACATGCCTACCAGAGTGTGGTGATTACATGAAACACTGAAGGGCACTTAGAGGTAAACTTTTCAATCTTTGTGTGGGATTTATATATACACACTTTCCCATTTGCCTTCTGCAAGTATATATGATTTATGGAGAACTGCTGCTTAAATCAAGGAAAATCAAAAGGTTGGAAAAATGGACTGATTTGAATGAAAACAAAGTTTGCTTTTAAAAAAGCATAACTTGGGTAATCTGGAAGCGAAAAAACAGCTTTTTAAAGTGATGTATCAAAAAACTTTCTTTGACACCTTAATGGAATAATCTGTATTTTCCATTAGTATTATAACTAACAAAATTCAAAACTCTATTTTTTAATACTGAAACTGGAAAAACTTGAAAGTTTCAGAACTGAAGCATGGGGCTTTATTTATTTCTTTTAAAACTGAATATCCTAATATTATGTGGGGTTTTTGTGTTTTGTTTTGTTTTGTTTTTCCCACAGACCATTCCAGCACTTTCAGTTTATGTTTTCTTTCAGAAATCAACAAAACAGAGAAGGTTGTTGATGAGATGGACAAGCTGGTTCCGAGTCAACTTTAATAAAGCATAACTTGAGGTGGGCAAGCCAGGTGATTTCCATATTATCTTTTACTGGTAAAAGTCTACATGCACTACATTCAAGCACTTCAGGAATTCTGTGGCTAAAATATGCTGTAGAGAGAGATCCATCATGCCACAAGCTGCTCCACATATTCTGCAAGAAGTTAGCATGAATAACATCAAGCAAAGAGAAACCTACACTGAGCTAGTCTGACAGTTTCCACAGTTATAAAATCTTCTGGATAAAGAAGTACCACAAGTTCCTGGTGTAAAGACTGTTCAATATGAAATGGAAATATGTCCCTCTGGTGCTTTCTGTAATTTTAACCTGTACCTCCTTTGGCTCACTCACTGGGCTTTGCCTGTGTTTTGAATCCTCTGATGATTTTAGTCCTGCTCAGATTGGTCATTTTGTGAGAAATTACTGCAGCTGTTAATCTGTGAGATCCTACAAATGACTATGAGAACTGTGCAGACCAGCAGTATTGCTATCTGTAGGGCTGAACTCTTGTCTTTATACAATAACATGGTATTTTCATAAATCAAAATATGAATGTCCCTTGGGAATGTAACATCTCCAGGTTCAGGGAATACATAAATGCTCACCTGCTGAGGCTGAAACAGTGGAATTTTGTCCGTCTTTTCTTACAGTCAGTCTGCTGGGATGTTGGCAACGAAATTCTCAGATTGGCAGATCACAGACTTGATGATTCTTCTTCATTCCAGAGTGTTTGTTACATCCTGCAGTTGTGGTGTTTTGCTGGTCTGTATAAATTCCTTTAACTTTCCTACAGTGACATGATCACCAGTACCCAATGCCTCATGCTGTGACACGACTGTAGGTTTTTCCACTTTTGCTAAGTAAAATTCTGAATAGAAGTGTGGTCATTTCCACTTGTGAGCAAGAACTGCTCCTTGCACTTGGCCGCTAGCTGCACTGCACGACTCTCTGAGAGATTTTTAATGAGATCACAGTGGCAGAGCTACTGCATGCCTCTGTTACAGGAGCACTACAACCACAGCTCAATGTGCATTGACTGCCCCAGAATGTCTGGGCACTGGAGAAATTATCCATCTTTTACCCAAGATTTGCTATCTAATGAGGCCTAGATGAACACTCTTGTGTGCTGCAATCCCTTTACCAAAAGCATATTGCTGAAAGTATCTGCTTGTGTTTGCAAGGAGAGTGGGCCTTCAGTTGTCTTTAAATCTGTAAAGGCAGTCCTAGGAGGCAGTCAGTGTCTGCAGATTTAACGGGGTTTTTTTCAATATTTTCAAAAGAAGATGGGGCAATGAGCTATAGAAATGCGCTGTTTCTCCTTTGTCCTGAGAGATTCCATACTCCATGCATAAATTTCTTACACCCTTCTGATGGTAGTTCTGCCTGTACACCTTTCTCTTCTAGTTCCTCAGAGTGTGATTTTCAGCAGCCAGAATTTTAAGTAAATCAACCAGATTTAAAGTGGCTTGGGGCAATGTACATCCTGAGAGTTGGAGGGACTTTAAAAGGTCTTTTAGGCTTACCTAGAAACTTGGCACTGAGTTTTAAGGGCAGGTCCTCAGCAAAGAGGGCATGAAATGTATCTACTTCTTCATCTTAATTCAATGAGAGACTCTCAGACTCTGTGAAAATTGTTAGCCTTTAAAGACCAGTCTGCCTTTAATTACACAAACAAACGCTGTAGGCCTATCTGTTTATTAGGGAAAACATTGCAGGCATTGTTTTTAATACAAAGTTTTTAATTTACTTAAAAGATAGGAAAATAGAGTTAAAACCATTGTCCTTCAAACTTGGACTTGGAGGAGAAGGAAAATTAAGTGCTGGATTTGCCAGTGGCTAAGAAGGGATTTTCAGCAGACTGACCCAAATTTTTCCTTCTTTTTCTGCCAAAATAATGTAATAAAAAGTAGAGACATAAATGAAACACATTAAAAGTAACAGGTCATGGGCCACATCCTAGAATTCCTATTAGTACCCAATAAGTTCATAAAACTGGGAACCCTGGCTGTGAAGCACTTGGATAGGAGCTCATTGCAACCTTCAGGAAGACACAGACAAGATTAAAGGCTCCAAATTGGAGAAAAAGAAGCACAAGGGGCCCACCATCAGCAGCCCCATAATATAGGTCCTAGAGAAGCCAGGAAGAGGTCTGAGTCATGTCTGCTGTCACTGTGCAGTGGCTGAGGAGCCCCTGATGTGTAGGCATGCTCTGAGTTTTGGGATTCTTGTTGCTGTACCTGTATTCTGAGGGAAACTGGGGACTGTCCCCAGCTGCCATCTCACTCTCAGGGCTGGCCTGGGGCAGCCCCAGGCTGTGCTTCTACGTGTGGGGCATGGTTGGGAGATCAAGGTGAGAGGAGTGGAGAGAGGAGCAAGCACTTCCCTGGAGTCTGCTATCTATTCTCCTCTCCTAGAACACATTGAACCTTCTGCTGCCCAGGAATCTGCCCTGCCCAGGCTTCATCCTGGAGAAATGAGCAGTTGTCACTGAAGGTTATAAGCAACATTGACTGGATGACTTACACAACTTCTTACAGGGCAAGAATTTTGGTGCCCTGAGTGCTCAGGTTACAGACAGCTGCAGTACAGGTGTCACTTACTGCTTTTTCTTGCTCTTCCCCAGCTTACTATTTTCATTGTCATTATAAAAACTCCTTTTACTTGTTATGTTTTCAATGTTTTCATTATATCCAAAGCCTTTTACTTCATGGCAAATTCAGGATTTTATGAATTCAAAACTTGATTGATCATTAACTTGGTAATTAATTCTCAAGAGTTTATACTTTCCTCTTAGTATAGGCAGAGTATGCAAATGATGTGTTGTACTAACAAGACACCTTTTCTCTCATAAAAGGTACAGTTACTAAAGGGAACGTCTTGAAAATAAAGTCCCCTGGAAAATAATCCTGTTTGACACTACTAAAAGGCAAAAGTCCCAGTTAAAATAAAATGACAGTTGTTTATATAAGCAGATCCTAGTTACTTTAATTATTGCTTTTGGCAGTATTCTAAAAGTTTAATCTTTCTTAAATCCCACAGCAATGTCTGCTGGCTGTAGGGATTTAGTTACCATGAAAAAATATTCAGCCACTACCTAACCTAAATACAGCTGTACACTAGGGCAGTGTTACTCAAGATAGTTTCACTTGAGTCAAATGGGAAGATTGGTCTCAATTACTAATTCTGTTAGAAGACTGCGGAACATGAGATACGTATAAATCTAATTTCTGTAGCATATCAATTTAAAAAGGCATTAGGTCTTTGAAGTTAAAAGATCTTATTTGTATTGCCTGAAGTAGGTTAATCATTGTAGAACAACTTGCTCATTTACCTTATTTTTTAGGGAAACCATTATTTTAAGAACAAAAAATAATGCATTCATATGATATGGATACAAGAATGAAATCAATCTGCCATGTGGGAAGGAACTGTCCCAGTGTGCACTGAAGATTTCACTACAATTGCAGTTACACACCTTCACTTTGATCTTGAAAGCATCATACAAGGAAAGTATTAGAGCTTCAGAGGGCTGTGATTTCTGGGGTTGGTGGGTGCAGGTTTAGGAAGAAGAGGGCAAAGCCATTCTCTGACTAGGGCTGCTCAGGCTGACTCCAACATCCATGGTCATAACCAGCAGCAGTGTTCAAAATTATATTTCTGCATAGTTTAGTGAAGTTTCTTTAAAGCTCTGACATAGTTTGAGAATTTATTTTGACTATAGAGTTAGCTGAAATAAGTTAAGTGTTCTTTTACAAAGGACAGCTTAAAGCTGTGTTTAATGGTACTTTTTCTTGAAGTCCTTCAGCATCACCAGGCCTTAACAACCTTTCCTATTCTCTTGGTCTTGTGATTCAATATAGATCCATTAATTTAAGAAAAGCAGTACCTTGACTCTTTTGTGTCAGCTGCTTATAAAATTCTCTTTTATTTTTTTTGCTGCAATTCAACGTGGACTGTATCTCTACTTTTATTTCTCACAATCAAAACATTTCTTTAAGAAATAATGATTACATGTTCATTTCAGTTCTGTGTTTTATTTCTGTTAAAACAATCTTTAGGTTTTACAAATATGATTGAGAAGTAAAAAGCAACTTAAGGTATAGTTTCACATATTTTTAAAATATGAATGTAAGTTTCAATTGCACTTAAAGATATTCTACCAAAATAAAAAATGAAATTAAAAATCTAAATATTTCTGCAAAAATGGTAATCTTACTGGTGGGAAATTTCACTGCTGAAAAATTCTTATTTTTTTCTAAGGTTTACAACTGAAATGAAAGGTTTCAGTCAAAAAGAATCAATCAGATCATCCAATCATTCAACAGCGACTGCATGTGGCCAAGGCACATTCCCACAATTCTGTTAGCAATCAAAGCAGCTGGTCTGTATGCAGCTACATTACACTGAGATCATGTATCACCACCAAATAAGCATTTTATTAGTTTAACATAAAGAAGGGTGACATCAGGAAAAAAATAAATGACTGCAAAATGTTTGACAGTGACCCTCTGTGAACAGCACTTTAATCTAGAATGATTTAACCCACTCCCTTACTATTATAGTGGTGAGAATTTTTATTCTTGGAGGAGTCCTTTTTCAGATAAAGTACAACATTAATGTACTCAGCCCTTGTGATAGCTGATAGCTTTATTTTTTATAAAAATAAGTCAGAAAAAATAGACAAAAGCATGATTTGAAAGCAAAGCAGGGGCTGCTTATAGCTGTCTTCTAGAATGAGTATGTGTAGTACACAGAAAAAAGTAGATGTTGTTAATGTGTACAACACACAATATATTTTTAAAAAAGCAGTGATTTCAGCCACATCCAGAGAAAATAACTCTTGCATCAAAACAGTAAGCAAATTTTAAAATTTTTTAAAATTTAGTATTGAGAAAAGCATCCCTTAAACATCTCTTTGTTCTAGTACCCGTTGCATTAATGAGTGTTTTTGAATAATTTTGGTGAGCTCTGGCATAAGACAGTAAAGAAGTTCTAAAAAAAAGAAAGTTCCACACAAAGTTCCATAACAAGAGTTCATATGCTGTGTCAGAAGTTATGTTGTAGATAGGGCTGACATTCTTAGCCGGAATTAACAAAACACACTAAGCTATTTCTTGCCCATTAAAAATTGAAACTTACTCATCTCAAAATGCCTTTTGGGCTATTGGATATAGATCTCTTGACAGCCGCAGTATTAGAAAAACAGAGATTTCTTTTTTTCTAAAGTTCAAGACCTGAGCACTGCCTAAAAAGGGAGACATGCCTTTGAGCACTGAACTTTTGATGTTTTTCTGACTTCAGTGCATACCAACACTTGGAGTTCAAAGCATGAATTTAGTAATCAAAAAAAAAAATTAATTTCAATTGTGATTGCATAACAATGAACACAACATAATTTTACCTGGGAAACTCTGAAGATCTTTAGCTATTGTTTTATTTTTCTTTCCTTTTGGGGCAAAAACAAATGAGGGAAATAAAATGGTGTTATTCACCATTGTCTGAAAGGTTTCAAAGTTAGCAAACATTCCTGATATGCGTAAAAGTGGAGATCTCCAACAAGTAGAGACATGAACACCTTCTACCACAATATTATTTGGTTCCTGGCTGGGGTAGATGGCCATCCACCCAGGAATCCAGACAAACTGGCCCTTCTGAAGTCAGAGGACAAATGGCAGCCTGGACATCAGAATATACTATGGAAGTTCCAAGGCCACCCTAGATATGTGAACACCAGCTCTGCTACCTACTACTGCAGCTGTATAGCTGCTTTCACCCAGCCACAGTGCAGGCTGCTAGATTTGTTCTGTATTTGTTTTCACCACACCACTTTTCAGGCAGACTAAATCCCTGAAGTTACAGACACCTGAAGACTGCAGCTAGCACGCAGGAGAGCATCAGCCCTCCTCTTTTCAAGGCTGATGCAGATTGCTGTTGAATTGATAGGTCTACTTAAGAAGAATTTAAAAGTAAATGTTCTTGAATGAGGATGTGGGAAGATGCCAAGGGACCAAAAATAGATCTCTTCTTTCAATAAAAAAAAGTCAGGTGAACGACTGCTATGTTTGAAGTGCAGCCACCAGGTATTTCAACAGAACAGAAAAGTTACCAAAATTTTAATATTCTTTATCCACCCTGACCCCTAAAAAAATTAACATAGGGAGAAGGATATTGCAGTATAATGATGACACATAACAGTCACATGTTTAAAACCTCTTAAACATTTGATCATTTTGCTGCTTTAAACAAATGTCACATTGTAACACTGAATCTATAAATCCTCCCTAACACAAAAATATTTTGTCTTAGTCAGCCTGAAAGAAGTACATTCCATCATGGTTTTAAATTGAGCTTACAAAACCTGATGCTTTGAAAGTGGAAAAAACCCCAAGGCATTCTTTCTAGTGGTAACTGAAGGAAAGTTTCACAAGAGCAATGCTGTTCAGCTTCCCTTCTGGGCATGAAAATATTATTGAGGAGACTTAGAAGAGCAGAGTCTATTCTCTCTGAAGTACTAGACCCAGTATTATCCTTTATTTTTCGTGGGTACGAATACCTTCCTTCAGAAGAAGTCAATGAGAAAAGCTTGCAAGTAACCTGATATCAAATTAAATCCTTATCTACTTTGAGAAACATTCTCAGGTCGTGGATTACAGTCGAATTCTGGTCTCACTGAAGTCAATAAGATTTTTATTGCTGATTTCATGTGAACTTGTTAAAATTTTGCTAAGAAATGTGCTTGACATTGGGGACAACAGGAACTTCAAGGGACCTTTAACATGAAGCAAACAGAGCTTGGCTTCTAGCTGGACCACTGACCCTGCTGGCCAAATTCTCAGTTATAATTAGGTTCCTTTTTGCTTGTTGGGCAGTATAATGGGCCTTTGAAGTCTGTATTTCCTTCCTGTGTTTCTCTCCAAAGCACTAAAGGCTCATGAGTGTGCTCCAGCCTGGTCTCTCACACCAAGCCATTGCCAACGTGTCGCACGCTCTCCTCTGGTTGCCAGCATCCACCCAGCTGAGGCCCCAGGCTCCTGGACCTAGCAGCCAAAAGCTGGCTGAGAGCCACTGGCTCTGCATTCCTGCCACAGATTCTTTAATCTGCTCTGGGGATGGGCAGATCACCTCTCTCTGCCTCAGCTTCCAGACAGGTTAAGGAATACTCCAGTGTGTGCAGCAGGGCGTGGAAATACAAGCTGTGGGGAGTGAGGTGTTCTGCATCAGCACCTTGGAACTGGACTCCAGCTTCAATCACTGTCCCCAGCCAGCAATGTATTCCATGACAAACTCAGTAAAAATATCTTCTGGCCCCAGAAATAGACTATATTGTGCCCTGAAGAGTATAAACTGGTCATCTAATTTTTTTTCATATTGCAGAGCATCTAACAACAAATGCTAGGTTTACAAGGAATTTTTCATGTTTGTTATCTCTCTGCTCTTGGTTATTGTCTTATTATCTGCTTACCTATGACTTTATTATTCATGATTATATGGCTTTTTATGTCAAGTGTACTTAAACACCAAAAAATGTAGGAGATACTTATTTTCTCAGGTGAGAAACAATGGAAGCAAAAGTAGCCTTGAAACACTTTGTTGAAATCTCTTCTATTTCCATGTATAGATGTATATAAAGACATGTATATGACTACCAATAACTTTTATTTGCACAACTTTGGTGAGACAGTAATAAACATCCCTGGCCTTCACATGGTCCTCATATTTTTATTTTCATATATCTAACAGTTACAAAGGTGTACAACTTCTTACTAAAATGCAAATAAGTTTTTAAAATTCTGGTATGGCTAAATATATTTAGTTTTCATGCTGCAAAAACATACAATACTGTAAAATATTAAAAAGATACTGTATAGTATTAACAAGATATATTTTTATGTTTTTATAACAGTATAACGCTGTGCAATATTAAAAAGAAAACATATCAAATGGAGTTATATTCCATGTCCACACTTTTGTACTGCAGAGTTATTCTTTCCAAAGGTCCTAGGTTTTGATAGTAATTTAAGGAATTTTTAACTTTTAATTCTTAAAGATTTAAACAAACTATAAACAGAAAGTTCAAAAAATATTTTTCCAGTTATTTTCTAACAGTTTTTGACAAATTAAGCCAAAACATTATAATGAGTTCCTAGAACATGGTTATTTTCAATCATAACATGTCTGCCTTAGAATATATTCTTATTAGGTTCCTATTCTATTACACCTCTCATGCTAAAGGAACACTACATAATTTCAAGTAGCTGAAACAATAAAATGTAAGTCTTTGTTTAGAGCTAAGAATGCAAAGCTTTTGTGGACCAAGGCCACCACACTTAACACTGAACCATGTTTACCAAAACTTCTTTCTGCCAAAACAGAACGTAGTAAAATCCAAGAACTTTTGGTTTGAGAAAAAGAAATTTAAAAATATTGAGAAGATACATTTCTATTGAAAGTATGCCACAGGGAGGAGGAATAGGATTTACTCTGTTTCTTGAAAATGCAGATTTTTATTACTTTTCTCATAGGCTTGAAACAAAGGTTTTTGTCTCAGGTCACTGAAATTAATAAAGTATGGACTTTCAGTGTAGAATATCTAAACTGTTAATTTTGAATAAGTACCCTTCATAGCAGGGTGTGGAGCTTTCTCCTCCTTCCATGCTTTTCGTGGATTAATTCTATGTTGATAACAAAAGAGATGAATTTTCTCTGTGCGACAAGAAAATTATCCCAATGCAGATCTATCCAGCAATGTGTAAAGCTTAGGCCTCAGTGAGAATAGGAATTCTGACAGGCAAACTTCCAAAGAAACCTTGCAATGCTATGATAAGATAAATACTGTGATAATTAAAATATTGTATTTTTAATTTTTTTTTTATTTAATAGCATTATTTCATTGTTTATTAAAAAACTGATATTCTTCAAACTTTTTTCTTCTTCTGCAGTGATAGAAAGAGAGATGTCTGAGGAAGGTGGTGGAGATCACTGAGTGATTCCAGAGGTGTGCCCAAAGTACATGTGGGACTTGTGAAGCATTTCTACTGAGGTTGTAAAGGACTGAAAAAAACTTCCCTTAAATTTCAGATAAACCGATTTAAAGTCAGAAAATATAGAACAAGTATGAATTATCTTTACACACCAGAACATAAAATCTTCAGCAAGTTGTTGTCTTTGGAGGTCTATTTTTTAAGCCTGAAAATTTTCTGTTAAAATGTATTGGATGTCGCTTCATTTCCCTATCCTCAGAGCAGACATATCTGGTGACAGGAATGCCAGCCTCACTTCCAGTGAATAAGATAAGAGAAGTTTGAAGTTCATTGAAAATATTGAAAAAGATTGGTTTAATCTGTTTTGAATGTAAAACACATTAAATATATACAAAGAAAAAAAACAACCAAACCAAACCAAAACCACAAAAATTCAAAAAGCAAACCAACCAAACCAAACCAAGAACATTTTTTACAAACCAGAAAAACTTCCAAGTATCTCCAATTCTAGCCTATTTATTGTTGAGATGGTTTCAGAAGTCAAGAAAATATTTCAGTAACACCCCATAAACGTCCTTACGCAATTCAAGATTCAGAGTGTACTAAGGTTCAAATGACTGAGATGAACCAATTTAAAAGCATCACAGAAGACAGACTGGAAGCAGCAGATCCTCAGATATTATCTTTCTCTTTCTGTGTGCTTTCTAGCTGGTCACTGATAGGTTTAAGCCACAGAACCTAGTGAAGATATTAAGAAAACATTTTTTTGCATGTTTTTTTGGGTTTTTTTTTTTAGAAGCTGGCATTTAGCAATCATAAACGGTAACAAAAAATATTGTGGCTTGATGTTCAGGTTGTAACAATGACGTGATAGGAAGTGGGTGTCAAGTTCCTTTGGTGAGAAATAGGGAATAAATGAGACACTATGAATCACCAATGAATCACTAATAGAGTTCTGCTTTTGGTTTTTTGGCTTTTATTTACAGACTCTAAAATTATGATGGTTTTGAAATGATGGTTGAAGGTGAACACTTTACAACATTCACAAGTGTGCGGTAAGGGTCTGATTGCCATTAGACTTCCTAAAACCATGAAAACAGGAAATTATAACAACCAGCATTTATTGTTTCTTTTGGCTAATGTCAGAGTTAATGACTGTTCAGGTTCTTTGTAGAACAAGAGAGGATGAGGGTAGAAGGACATCATCTTCATGGCCAGCAGCAAAACCACTAAGTTCAGTTGAGTTCAGGGAGTTCTGGATTTCTCTCACAAAATTTGCAAGAACTCACTCCCTTTAAGCACACACTACACTACGTACTGTCCTGGAAAATCAACTACAGCAGCTTTTACTGTGAATAAATATATGCATTTTGATAGCAAATAAAAATAAAGTGATAAGCTATGCTAATCCAACAAACTGGGAGTTCCTTCAAATTTAAAACATGATGCCACAATTAAAAGTAAGAAATACCAGGCTGTTAGAGGGAAAAATAAAATTGTCTTGTTAGAGTATGTATATGTACACATATACATACATGGGTTCATTATCATCAGTATCAGCACTGAAATTTTTTTAAACAGAAGTTTCAAAAACAATATCAGAGTTCAGATTGTCCCATTAATTGAATCACATTAATTTAAATATTTACTGTAAAGGTACACATAAATTTAATTCTTCATTGATTTGGAATTCCTGTAGGGGTTCAGTGAATAGGACTAGGATCAGGCTCTGGTGCCTTGTCCCAATAGGCAGAATCAGACAGAGACCAGACCCACTGGTGTCGAAAGCTTTACTCTCCATTTGCTTTGTTTATTCTGTTCTATATGACAAACTGCA
The DNA here is from genome assembly GCF_009819885.2 of Catharus ustulatus. Classification (NCBI taxonomy): domain Eukaryota; kingdom Metazoa; phylum Chordata; class Aves; order Passeriformes; family Turdidae; genus Catharus; species Catharus ustulatus. The sequence goes on from NC_046221.1 coordinate 30,855,209, forward strand.
CACATTGAGCAGGCAGGAGCAGGGAGAACTTGGGAGAATTTTGACGAAGCAAGTGAAGAAATTTATCCTGCAGGTTTGCCATCTGGGCATTTCTAGATGCATGTATGTACAGCAGTGTGTATATTTATTGACAATTATATTTGCTGTAGTTTTGATTTCTGCTATTAAATGATTGCATTTAATTAGCAATCTAGCCAGGTCTCTGTGATGATTGCTGCATACATTTAACACTCCTGAACTTATTCTGATAGAAAAAACCATTAGGATTGTGCAGGGCAATGACAAAGTGACAGTGTAATGGCTATGATGAAGTGTGGCTTTTTTGACTCACAACATTACATGCTCTGCATTAATGTTTGCATTTCTACTGAGAGAAATTCAAAACTGGTTGTGGCTGCCATCTTAGGGAAGAATAAAGACTTGGTTCAAGTTAATGTGTAGCCTATTTTCTTGGCAATAACACCACCACTACTTTTTTTTTTTAATTTTTTTAATTTTTGCATTTTAAGGGGCATGTTTTAAATTAAAGAAGCACATTCAACTGTGAAAGGTCTTGAAGGTCTTGTTGGGTTACTCCATACCCTTTTATTTCTAAGTTGATTTAATTCATAAAACTTAGCTTCCAGCAAAAGCTTTCAAAGCAAGGACACAATGTTCTTAACTATTACTCTCTTCCTGTCCCATGAAATTGTACATACATCCTGCCAACTTGGAAATCAAAGTTTTTAAGTAAATCAAAGTTTTTCATGTCTTTAATGGAGCTAAGTAGGCTCTTCATCAGTACCTATTACATTGAGTAGCACTCAATAAATCTCTCTGCATAGGTGAAAATTTAAACCCAAAACTTCCAACGTTTTTCCCACCTGTAAATATGTACCTGAATGTAGAGATTGTACAGTCAAAAGCACAATGTAATCCACATAATGCCAGTTCACAGTGTTGTTAGTAACAATTAGGAAATTTTAACATAAGAATATGTGAAACTAGTGGCCCAATTAAACCGAAATTGACTCTAAGCTTGACTTGATACAAGGTTCTTGTCCAGTTTGATTTTTGTAGTATGAGACATATAATAAATCCTCTATAACCATTTAGAAAACTGAGGCCCATGTTTATTGGTGAAGGGCCAGACATCTCTGTGCTTGAAATGACTGACATAAATGCAGTTGTTTTGACTCAAAGGTTGAGTAAGAAAGGCTTTGGTCAACTGACTATATTTTCCCTGATTCCTAATTATATACTCCCAGCTATTCAGCATGGCTTTACACTTCTCGTAGGCTTTAGCCACTCTAGAGATTACATCAATGCAGCTTAGTGATTGCTGAGCTTAGTTGCCAAATGTTGGTAATTCTTCCACGTGCTACAGCTAGCTACTAAATTTTCACAGAGCAGAACCCTAGTAAAAAAATTACTGCCTGTTTATGCTCTTTATTTCTATCAGTAGCAGTACCCCAGATGATCCAAAGTATTTGGGGTCTAAGAACTATTTCACATTTACTGAGTCATATTAGAAGATAGGCTTGTCAAAAAAGCTAGGTCAGTTGACCTATGAAAAGATTGATTTTTCTAACATTTTTTTCAGTCCCTTATACCCTCAGTAGAAGAACTAGATATCTGTCCAAAATTAACTGCCTAAGATTTTACAAATTGCCTGTGCATCCAAAGAGATGGAAACCATCTATGGTAAATGGAATGGATTTTGCTCTCCCAGTCTCTAAGTATTTATCCTACTATCTAGTGACTGTAGAGGAAATGAAGGACCTGTTTTGGGGGAGTCCCCTCCACCACAGACAAATTTACCGCAGGTAAGTAAAACTATATCAAGACAGAACTAAACTTAGGCTGTGACTTAGAAGAGTGATTCTTCATAAAGATAATTCCTGAAACTTCACACAGTGAGTGGGGATGATTGACGCTGTCTATCTCAACATGCTTGCAGTCCACCTGAGCCAAGCTGAGGAGCCCATGGTTGCCTCAATCCACACTGAAGTAAAGTTGCACTGACTCCAGATCATTGGTGAGAAAAATTCTCTAAGTTTTGATAAACAAACCCAAACATAGGCATCCAGTGTCTACACACTTTCAAATATAGTAAGTGCTTATACTGACATTTAAATTTCACAGGCACCAAGTTTCTGCTTTCACAGACTAATCTGACCCCTCTCTAAACCATAGTCTCTCCTTTGTGAGGTTGAGCAATTATTTTTCTCAATTTTTTGGCTTCTACTTCCTTAGTTAAGGAGCAAAATAAAAAGTATAGTTTGGGAGTTTAGGAAGTTATTAAGAAGAGAAACTTACTCGGGGAAGGAACTTCTTGTTTCTCATAGATGCCAGACTCAGACAGAAGATGCCTTTTTGTCTTCTTGCCTCCCCAGACACACTCCCACCCTACCCTCTTGCTACAAAATACACTGTGGTTAATTGACTCACTATATTTCTTTACAGAAATAATAACTGAACATTGCTCTTTTGTTTATCTTCTTCAAAGAAAGTCCTGTGTCTCAATACACAACCTTTTCCAGACAGATGTTTTTATTTTACAGTTTCCACCACTACAGTTTCACCTGGCCAGCTCCACCTCAGAATTTCACCACTGTCACAGGTGGAGATAATTTGCTATGACTTCATGGTTATTATTCTTTCCCTTTGCAAGTGAGATAAGCTATTCTTGTCCCTGAGGGCAAACTATTTTCTCTTGTACTAGCAATGAGTCAGCATGTGATCATCTCACTGCATGAATTTTCACAAAACTCTATGCAGGGTGTTAGCTTGCTTGCTAGTATTATATATGTCTTATTGAAGTAGACCATTCATAAAATCCTTCTGGGTTGAAAAATACTATGATTTGATGGTAGAGAAACTCACCTGCAGAAGAGTTTCCTCCTTCTTATTCTTTCTACTTTCCTTCAAGATTGACACGCAAGCTTTCAAACTAAAAGCCTTCATCTAAAACCATGGAGTTACATATTTTACAGAATGATCCTTAAATACTCTTTCTGAAACTGTTTTAATTAGTACAGTTAATGACCAGATGAGCGATAGAGACACAGGGTATTTGCACCAGCACTGATAAAGTCCTGCAAGGCAGCAGAGGCAATAGAGGTGTTTTCAGGAGAGCCTTTAAACTGTGACATAGGTAAAGAAAAGAAACCTGGTGGAATTCTGTCAATGATATACTGCACTTGTGAGCATTTACTCTCATCTTTTAAATGCTTGATGATAGTAGATTCGGGGGAGCAAGGACTGTTTCATATCACTCATGTAATAGAGCAAAGAAGAGGTCATCTGCCTTATCTTCTTTTTTTTATTATTAACTGAAGAAAGAATTAAGAAAATATATTTTGCCCATACTTTTTGACGAATTCTTATTTTTTAAAAGTTGTGGTGCCTGACTCAACGGTATTTCATATACCTGCCATGGGATTTATAGCTAATAAACATTCATATTATGTGGTAAATGTAGCCCTTGAACCACACTTCCATAATACTCAACTGTGCCTTTGAAAAATGGAGCATACTGGCAGCAGTGGGAGGTTAAAGGGAAAGAATAGAGACTGGAGAAGGAGATTTGTCTGGAAGGACATCTGTGGTAAGGCATGGAAGGAACCCTTAAGAAGTCACCTGTTGATTATACTGTGCACATGTTATGTTGCATGGAATGCAAAAATTTTTAAAAATTACCAAGGGAAAAAAAAGAGGAGTGACATTTCATGCAGTTATGTGATGCAGAATAAGCAGAGTTATTTAGGCCATTAATTAATCTGTGAAAAGGGTTTAGTGGGAACACAATTACCTGCATTGACTGCTGGTCACTGCAGTAAAAGAGCACAAAGGCAAAAAAATGATTGCAGTAGTTGGAGTTGGTCGCAGCCAATGCCTGCATTCAACTGCCACTGGAAACATCCTGGGCTTTGCCAGGAGCTTCACTGAAAGTCTCAGACTGGTTTGCACAGTGAAACGGTAAACTTTAGTTTCTACTAGTTTTATCTTCAACTTGTTATAACAGGTTGTGTTATACCTCAGGTTCCCTTCTGAGATATGAAAGAAAAGAGAAAAACAGAGGAAATAGAAAGAATTTTTCTTAAGTTTGAGTATTTTGGGGATTTGTTATGGGGAGCAATTATGGCAGCTCTTATGGAGAGATTGTAATTGATGAAATTTTAAAGTAACTTATTCCTTTTTTTTTTTTTTAATTTCCCCCAAGACACTGTGTACTTGTGTCTCTTGGATACATTTGTAAAGCTTGTTGTCTTTTGATATCAGTTCCCATTCTTTATATTTCCCCATCAGAAAAGAAAACTTGTCTTCAAATTAAGAGTCAGTCTTAAATTCACAGAAAGACTAGAAGCAGGTGAACTATTCCTTTTAGATAAAAAGCATTGTTCTTGAAAATAATCTGCGTTGTCTGTTTCTGTTGGTCATGTCAGGACCTATTTACTTTACCTGCAAGAGCAATCTGACTTCAGTTATTTCCACATTTTGGGCTGAAACTCTATCAAAAGACAAAAGCACAGATGTGTCTCTTGCAACTTGCACCTCAAACTTTGTCAAAGGCTCAACAAAGTACCATATCAATGTGTTTAGCTTTCAGAAAGCAAATTTTTATCTCTTTGAGAACAAACATTTCAAATATTTAGAAGAATATAGTTACAAAATAGCTGAAATGAAGTACACTCATAAACTTCCTCTTAGAGATGATAATTGAGTACTACTATTGTGGAAGATTGTAAAGATGTGATTATGATTTCTTGGTTCTTACTCCCAAGCAAAACAATTTTTTTTGGTTTTTTTTTCCTTCAGTGGAAGAATTGTCCTTTAATGAAAAATACAGACTGTTACTTTCTCATTCCAATATATAAAACGTATGCCCTGATCAATGAGGTGCTTCAAATAATAATTGCGTCACTGAGAAACACATTGCTGGGATGTTTTTATTAGCAGTGTTAGAACTTCCTCTGCTCACGGGCTCTCTTGCTTCTCATCAGTCTGGAGACTCTGCAGACAAATTACCTGCCTTTCATCTTTCTGCTAGAGGGTAGAAAAAAGATTACTAGAGTAAAAAAAAAGGCCAAGTAAGAGCTTTTGTGTAAGAGAGTTGGAATCTGAGACAGAGACAGATAACAATTTCAGGAAAAAGGACTTTAAAAAAACAGAATGGAAAAGGAAGATGAGAAGATAAACTATGCATTCTTTTACATTTACCTTTAAAGTTTCTACTTTTTCTTATAAAATTCTTTAGGTTATATTAATAAAAAGTACTATTTGTTGTTACTATTAACCTTATGGTAGATGAACAAGTCTCAGGGAAGGATTTTAATTTAGCTGGAGAAGAAGGAATGGAACATATTAATCTGCTTTTCCTTTCTTTTGAAGTAAATTAGAGAAGTGTGAAATTATGGCACAGGAATTAGTTCCTGTTCCTCAATACAAGCAGGTCTAGCCTTCTTATCAGTTCATAATAAAGTAGAGCAGAATCTGTCTGAATGATACTGAAAAGAATATCTGATAACTTTATTTTTTATTCATCCATTTCAGGGACTGCCAGACTTTGAATATGACATTTGTAGATTAAAAGTTTTAAAACTGTCAGATCTTCCCCCTCTGACCAGCATTTCCAGAATTTGAAAACATTTGCTCACAGTGGATGTCCTGGAAAGAGCTACCTTTTCAAGGTCTTCAAGGAAAATCTGAGAAGTATGATAGGAAGTTAAGTCTGATGAAGGTTGACACTGCCATAAAAAGTGGGTAGTACTGACTCTTCAAACTGGAGAGAATTGAACCTGCTCTATCACTCCCCTCCTCATTGGGACAGGTCAGGGGGAAAGTAAGGTGGAAAAAACTCATGGGTTAAGATAAGGGCAATTTAATAAGGCAAAAGCAAAGGTCATGCATGCAGAAGCACAGGAAATAAAAATATTTTATTCTCTGCTTCCCATCCAGAATGGATGTCTCGCCACTTCCCAGGAAGCAGGGCTTCTGTACATGTAATATTTGCTCTGGAAGAAAAATTATGTAAATAACAGATCATCACTGACCGCACTCCCTCATTCCCTCCTCTTTTCTTTTAGCTCCTATTGCTGAGAATACACATGGTATGGAATATTATGGAGAATCCCTTTGGTCAGTTTGGGTCAGCTTCCCTGGGCATATTGTCTTCCAAGATCTTGCCCACCACTAACCTGCTGGTGAGGGGAGAATGCTGGACAGAGCTGATATGGGAAAATTAACTCCATCCCAGCCAGAAACAATCCACCTACTAAGAGACACAACAAAAATGCCATGTATGCATTTATATTAAATCATATTGATGTATGCATTCATATTAGAATATCACTGAAAAAAAATCAAAACCATTCCTGGAAGCAGGGACCGCTACCCCAGCCTTTTGCTGAAGCTGCATCTGAAATAAGCATATGAATTAAAATGGGTTCTATTCACTGTTGGTTTCTCAATAAGTGTGTTATGTGAAGTCATAAAGAAAAGCGTATGTAAAATCATGTAAACATATGTCAATATGCATTTAAACATGCAGGAATAGAAAACTAGTAGTTTTCTTAACAGCATCGTATGCTAAACTGTTAAGTATTCAATGGTAAAGAAGAGGAAACAGACTAATTGCTCTGTGCTTTATATCTTCTCTAACTGCTCCAAGTTTCATTTGGTGAGGTTTCGTTTTGATTGTCAGATTCCTGACAATCTCACCCCTGTGATTCATTTTTGTTAAAAGAAATCACCAATTCCTTTCCCCTTAAAGTCATTTTCCTGAATGATTAAGAAATGCAGATCCACACTCTCACAGGACTTCCTGAATTCTCTTTTTTCAGATACTGTGTCCTGAAGTTCCTTTAATGCTGTTCCCAGAAAGTGACTCATGTTTCTTTATTAATTATAGAATATGTTAACTTAATGAATGCACTCAAAATGTGCTTTTCTATTCTCACCATAGCTTGAAGAAAATATCACTGCTAAGGCATTATCTCTAACTGATTTCATACTAGTAGTGCAAATGTAACTTTTTATGATCAATTCTTTAAAACTTGAAAAAATTTGAAAAAAAAGTTAATGTAGACCTGATTTCATTCTATGGACTAATTGCATGAATAATTTTAGACATTAAAGGCTAAACACTAATTTTGTGAAAAATGAGGACAAAAGCTTTCCTACTGTAGGTTGGTCAGTATTTTGCTCTGTTCATGCATAAGTTTATTACTTATACAACACATTGCTTCTTTATTATTTTGGGTTTTTGCAGTGTAATAATCTGAATGATGCTATGCAGGAAGTAACCTACATTTGGCAGTTAGATGAATAGGTTTATCCCAGTGTCAGGAAATAAACGGGAATATTCCAGTGTTAGCTTCAGATACATTCTCTGGTATCATCAAGGGCATGTTTGGAGAAAAACCTTGTGTTTGTGTAGAGATGGTAAGTGGAGCAGTTCATATTCTTAGTTATGTTGTGCCCTCTGGCAAGCCTGCCAGGAGAGTGCTGTGCTTGTTTTGTGAAGAGAAACCTCCTCCACATTCCAGCTTGAGCATATCTTTTGTTTTCAGACATAAACAGATGTCTTCCTTACCTAAGGGAAGCTCTCAAAAATCTGGAAGTAAAACACAAGAAACTGATGTGAAACCACAACAGTATTTGACCTGTCTGCATGCATTAATAATCTCAACTTCAGCTGAAGGCAGAGTTCTGTTGCATTCAGTTTTATTTATTTGCGTGGTTTCTGCCCTGCAGTATGGAAGAAGAAGAAAAGATATTAGTATTAATTTAATTTTTAAATTTTCAATTAGTATTTTGTTAAATACATATATGCTTGTTACATCATTCAGAGTCTTTAAAAGCAAGATAATTCAGAGCTGCTTAAGAAGAGCTGGGAAAAGGGGTGTAAACATAATTTTTCATTCTGCCAAACTGCCCTCTATTTCACAGGCCAAAATCTCAAAAATTGTGACGAAATCAAACTGCAGATCAAACTGGATCCAACTACAGATCCAGAACAGAGCTTTTTCTAATCATTCTGAGTGAGTGAATTTTATTTGCATGAATCTTGTCTGACTGCTATCAAAACGCATGTATTTGCGGGGGTTCACGTCTATACATTTACTTTCTGTGACAGGCTGATCCGTCTTTTCCAGCCTTACACAAATGTCTGTAGGACATTCAGATGTGTTAGAGTTTAGCTGCCTGTGGGAGGTAAGATGATAACACCAAGTAGGTCAGGTTTACAACTCCTTCATGAAGACAAGGCACACCAAACATGCTCTATGTTTGAGACTCATCTCTTTGAGCGCCTTGTCTCTCACCCTCTATGCCATGGTTACAACACAGACTGTATGATGACGTTAAAACAATGCTGATATTGAGTAACTGGTAGGAGTATTGAGAAAAAGTACTGTGTGTTCAAGGACAGTGGGATAAGAGCACTGGGGAAGGGGAAGAAAGGGAAGTGTTGAACACAGTGTAAGAACTAAGGAAGTGGAGAACTTTTTGAGTGAGGTGCAGTGCCCCCAGCAGAGCCCTGTACTGGAGCCAGCTCTACAGCTGCTGGGAAAGCCACATGTCCCAGCACAGCAAAGGCTGATCTCCAGCAAGCCACACTGCAGTGACCCTGGGGCTGTTTGCTGTTTGTGTCATAGTGCAAGGTAGGCACAGCTGGGTTAGACCTGGGTCAGACATCTCCCTGCAAGGTTACATCCATTTGCAGAAGTGGCAGCTGGGATGCAAAAAACCTTATGTGAAAGTAAAGATGCCCATAAATGCCGATTTTTTAATTATTATTTTTTAATTCAGAGGCACCTGATGGTCAGAATACAATCAGGTCATGACTCCTCAGTCCTGGAATGATGAAACTGTAGTTCTGGAAGAAGGAAAGAATGATAATCTAGAGTATGGTATGAAAAAAAAAAAAAAAAAAGTGATGGAAGGATTCAAGAAATTAAAATTAATTCTACTCTTTTAATTCTTGTAAAATTTAAGTGCCTCTCATGCCCATAAAACTCAGTGAGAAATAGTTTAGAATAAGAGGCTAAATGTAAACTAAAACTACTCAGAGATAGAAGAATTCAATCTGTCAGTCATAAGTAAACTATAGAATTTAATTTGTTCATAAAGCAAACAAGGTTTTGAGTAAAAATTCTTAAGATTTATAGCTATCACAATAGACTGCTATCTTTGATTTTATTTGTTATTTCTGAATGTGCATCATCTTGGTTTCCATGCTATGGTAGTATGATTCATATCTTGTGGTTAGGAAGACTGACTTTTTGTTTCCAAAATTTCTGCTGTGTGAAAACATCTGCTGAAATGTAGATAGTTTGTAGTGTATGGATGAAACATGTATTCTTTATAACCTACTCCAGTAAGAGTAGACTTGTCACAAGACAAGTAACAACACTATTCTCACAGTTGCACTCTTGGCACATTGTCCCCTAATAACATGACCAAATATTTTTTCTATTTAGAAAGAAAGGTGTCATGTGATGTGATTTGCATAATTTCCAGGTTGTGGATGCATATTATATTATTCTAATATGCATAAAGATTATTCTCATTGCACAGAAAACTATTTTATTTTGCTCGATTACATAGAGCAAAGCCTCCTGACAATAACAAGAAACACTTGTTCAACTGGAAATTAAGTTTTAGGTTCTAAGAGTAGAGAGGTTTTCTTATCCAGTTGCAGTTTATCAAGCAGAAGTGGGAACTGTCTATCGTGTCACAACATGAGTACTCATTGACAGGAGCTCCCTGGTGGCATCTCTCAAGATTCCCAATAGAGTTCATATATCTAGACTGGAAACCCAAACTTTTGCATCCCTATGCTTCTCTGCTCCCTTTCTCAACTGTGGACAACTCCCAGAAGGGGTGACCCCCTCAAACCCTTCATGTGATCAAGCTTGTGTGAATTCTCAGAAAAAAAGAAGTAGTGTGCGAGTTCCCAGCACATTATACATTTTCTGTATATAACTATTGTTCAGCAGACTCTAAGGCCAGCATTTCATCTTCTTTGTTGGGTATCCCAAGCAACTCCACTGCAGTTATCAAGACCAGAAGGATTATGATGCAATATTTGCCACATACATCACTCTATATAAGTAAGTACTCATCCAGTCAACTTACATTGGTAATTTCATACTCAGCCTTCTCTTTTTCCTGTTTCTTCAGCCTCACACACTTAACAGAAATTTCACAGGTCTTCACAATTCCTCCCACCCCAAATGTCTCAGGTGTACAGTGTACATGCTCTCCATGCTAAATATATCGCATAAACCACAATTGAAAATAAAATTTCCCCAGTATGGCGATAATGTTTTGCAGCATGGAAAAGTTACACTTCTTTAACAAGATGAGAGAGAAGAATGGAGTGTCTTAAAATATTCCTTTACTCATTTAAACAAGTTTTTAAAATCAATGCTGCATATAGTATGCTCACTTGGTCATACCAGAGCTCAACTTAATTTCTTAATAATTTTAATTATTAAAACTAAACTGCATTATAGATTGTAGAGAATATGTCATATTAAAATGTGCACATATACCCTGGCTGGTTCTTTAAAACATGTGAAAATGTATTCCCACAGATAAGTAGTTAAAGTAACAGATGTTTTATCTCCTTCTAGACTGATTTTTTTTTCCTTTGGCTCCTTCCTACTATGAAAAGCAGAAATATGCATTATGTTTGATAAGCAGTATGGTATTCAAAGACTGACATCAGCTGCAATTCTAAGGAATAGTGTTTCATCATTGGTTATAGCTTTCCTCAGTGGTGTTATACCACGATTTTCTCTTGCTACTATTCTTTGGACTTCTTTCTTTTTTCACAGTTAGAAATGGAGGTCAATTTTGCACAGTTTATAGGCGTATCCTATATGTTTTCTTGATATTAGCCAGCACTAAAAAGAATGCTTTTGATTTGAAGTAAGCAATCATAGAGTGAAAATGGGTGTTCCCCTGTTCTTTGACATTTTAATAAGCTGAGCTAAGCTTGACAATCATATGTTCCTCTTACCTCAATGGGATTGCTCTTTCATGGAAGTGATCAGATGCTCTTAAGAGGGAGGCTCCCTTGGATAGGGAGCTGACAGTCTGATCAGCACAGCATACACTGTGTTTATATGCAACTATGACCTGATTCAAAGCCCTTCATGGAACTTTTGTCACTGGTGACATTTTAGGAAGTCATGTTTCTTTGTTCTCATTTTTGTACAAACTAGTCCTGGTTTCAGCTGGGGTAGAGTTAATTTTCTTCTGAGTAACTGGTACTACTGTGCCGTGCTTCTTTCATTCAGTATGAGGATAGTGTAGGCAACACACTCATATTTAGTTCCTGCTAAATAATGCTTGCTCTTAGTCAAGGCCTTTCAGTGCCTCATGCTCTGCTGCTAAGCAGGTGCACAAGAACCTGGGAGGGACCACAGCCAGGACAGCTGGGCTGTACCAACCAAAGGGATGTTCTCCACCATTCCCAGTACATAAATTAGGGGGAGTTGGCTCAGAGGGGCTGATAGCTGCTCAGGGATGAGCTGGGCATTGGTCAGCAACTGGTGAGCAATTGTACTGTGCATCATTTATCTTCCTTGAGTTTTGTTTCTCTCTCTCCAATTGTTATCTTCCTTTCCATTACTATTATTACAGTTGTATTATTATAATATTATATTTTGTTTCAATTATTAAGCTGTTCTTAGCTCAACCCATAGGTATTACCTTTTTTCTGATTCTCCTTCCCATCCCACCACAGGTGGGGAGGTGGTAAGCAAACAGCTGCATGCTCCTCAATTGCTGGCAACATAATGGCTAATACTCCAGTTATTCAATTTTAAAATATTTTCCTTTTTTTGGGGGGGATATGGGGCTAGCTGTGAAGGAAAATGTGATTCATTAGTGTCTCTGTGTGGAGACAAAAAGCCTCTTGAATGGAGGAGTACAGAAAAATATAGTGGGATGAGAAATTTCACTGAAGATTTTGTTGCATTCAGAAACAATTGCTGTAGTTTCAGATACATATTTCACTATTTGGTTGTATCAGTGAACACCTGGTATTGAAATAAAAACATGACTCCAGTTGTGGTTGAATTTCCGTTGTTTTATCTGATTAACAAATATAGAAACGTCTTGTCTATCAAGTGGTTTAATAGCTCTGTGGTGTAAATGTCAAGAAATGGCAGAAATTTTTACTTCTGTGCTGATGTACTTTAGTATTTAACTCTGCCAAAAATGGTAAGGGAACAACCCCTGTCTAAGTTAGAGGGATGAGTAGAACACAAGAGTAACACTTAAAGCATTACTAGGCTGCTTTGGTCTGAAATGTATCCAGTCAAATTCACACTGTGCAGTGGCAGGTGTGTATAAAAAGGAAAGGAGCGGGGGTGGTGTCAGCCACCCTTTTAGAGACGTTTTAGAGCCTACCAAGAATCTCAAATTGAAATGTCAGCACCAAAACAAAAGTGTTTTGCTGCAGTATAGCAGACCTTAGTGACAACGCAGTGTCATTGAATTCAAATCTGCCTTAAAAGATTAACAATTTCTGCTCAGTGTATGTCCACTCAAGTACAAAATTTAAAGTGACAATAATAACTACCCTGCCCCCCCAAATTGTTTTTAAAATATTGTCTTAAAGAAGGGAACTTCAGAAAGAAATGCTGTTCTTATATATCAAGTCTGGTAAAACTGGGAGTAATTGGAGAGGTGAAGGAAGAATTCACTCAGCACTAAGGTAGATGTCTTGTACATGAATGGAGAGGTCTGACTTTCCATCCCTGGAAGCCAATGGACTGCTACAGCACAAGGAGCTACCCTGGGAGCTAGGGCAGGCAAACAAGGTCCCTGGACTATGAGGGATTCTGACTGCAGGAAATGTCTCATGAACCTCAGTGAAGGGTAGTTTCTTTTCTTGTGAGGTCTAAACAGCTTCTTACCTTTCACCGGGGACCATAGTGCCTTTTAGCACAAACTAAACCTGACAAGTTGAAAGTAGCAAAAAGCTCTGCTCTCTGAATCTTTTGACCTGGCCCTTTATACTGCCATGTCCCAAGGCAAAACTCCTTATTTCTTTGCCACTAGAAAATGTTTGCACTTCAGAGAGACCTTTGAGTTCCTTCAACCTGTACAGAAGTTGTGGATTTGGGGAATGACTGAATAAGATTGTCTCCCACATCGTCATTCTGTTTTGATTTTTTTGTTTCTTGTGTATGTGAAGCCACTGACTTGTGATCTGACAAAGCAGAAATAGCACCTTCTCTTTTGGACAGATAGGTGGACTTCTGAGATGAGCATTAGCACCTACCCAGTGCAAACCAGCAGGGCAATGTTGATGTGCTAATGCTCAGAGCCCACTAAGGAGTGAAGCAGACATTTTCATGATGACCTCAAGAAAATGGGTGATCTCATAGTTAAAAGACTAACACTAAAATCAGAGGCTGAGCTGAAGAAAGAGCTGGAATGAAAGAGGGTAGAGAACTTGCTGCTGCTAAAGGCCAAAGGAACCTTGCAGACTCATTTGGTAAGTGCATCACCTCTTAGAGTGTGGTGGCAGAAGCAAACCAAACCCAATGTGGCCACACGACTTACAAAAGGGAATTGTGGGCCTAGTCTTGCCTGAGGTCAAAGGTTCTCTAACAGAGATTTAAGAGTGCACTATTACAAGCAGGTCAGGCTGTGCAAATTGTCATTGCCTGCAGCTGGGAAAATACAAAGTCATGTTTCCAATTTACTGTTTGCTCCTGGCATTTCTGATGATACTTAAGTATCATCATATGGTTGTTAGAATAATTTACTCATCAGGCTCAGATTTGGCTCAAGACTTTTCTTGTATTTGTATATATTTAGAGTCTCGCATATCTAGAGTTTGTTAATAACAGCTTTTGAATCTGTTTGCCTTAGAATTGCAGAGATCCTTTTATTTAAAATATCAGTAGGAACATAATAAAAAAAGAGAGGAAAATAATCAAACATAATTGCCTTTAAGATGGTCCACATAATGTTATATTGGATATCCCATCAAAATTAAAAATGCTAAGAAAAGAGTGATTCTATTACGGCAGTGAAAGCCAAATGTTTTCAGCTTCTTATTGGAAGGAATAATCAAATTGCATCATGTTGCTGCCTTAATCCCATTAGGGCTTAAAGAATATTAGTTTACTCACAGCCTTCTTTCATCTAACACTAGACAAAGCCCTGTGTAAAATCATTATTCAGACTTGCTTTATTATTGTAGATCCCAGTTCCATGTTTTTCACTCACACTGAAAATAGCTGAATTTAAAAACAAACAGATTTATATTAGCATTTCTGGAAAATTGAAAGAAACATTTATTTTACTTGTCATGTAATTAATTATATAATAATAATCTCAGTTGTTTTCATTTCTAAGGGAAAAGTGCTTTTAGCTTATCTACAAACTAAGGTTTTGGAAAGGGATACTTAGGGTTATATTCTGTCATACGCACTTCAGTCTTATTACAAGTCATGCCCATTTTGTGGTTTACCCTTTGCCCAGAAGCCTCATATTTTATCTTCTCCATTTTGCTATCAACACAGAATCTTTCTCAGTCCCCAGAAGGCTGGTTTTAAGCTACTTGTTTCCAGTTTGTTTCAAATCTTTTCCTTGCTGTACAGAGCAGCTATTCACCAGATGCCATATGCATGAAGTACTCTTCAGTTGGCTCCTTTCCTCAAAATTACTGATTTCTATGCCAAACTAATTTCTAATTTTTTGACTTCATAGCTGCTGATTGTGCTGTTACCTCAGGGTAGTTGTTACTGGAAACTGTCCAGGCGTCAGTGATTACTGTCACAAAACTTTTGAAAAATTCTCAATCCCTTTCTTATGTATTTTTCCTGGAATTTCTAAGGCTGAGCAACCAAACCTTAGTAGCAGTAGATAACTGTAGAAGCCAGAATTTGCTGCAGAGCTAGACTGTGGCTTTCATAATCTTTGAGACCTACATTTCAATAGTTTCTTTTACATCCTGAGTAATGTTCTTTTTTTTTTTTTTGTCAGAAATTATTTAAACCTATATGATACTGTAGGTACAGTTCGTGGAAATTACTTTCTTGGCTACCCTATTAGGGCCTTTAACATTTTAACTCAGAGGATGAAAAATTTATAAAACTACAGC
Organism: Catharus ustulatus; assembly: GCF_009819885.2. NCBI lineage: Eukaryota > Metazoa > Chordata > Aves > Passeriformes > Turdidae > Catharus > Catharus ustulatus. Next base: position 30,870,327 of record NC_046221.1, read on the forward strand.
ACACTTTGAAATTCTCTCCATAGCCAAGGTGTCTTACAGGTGACATCTTGAGGGTTGTCCTACACATTATAAGTTATAGAAATTAAAAATGTGAAGATAGGACTGCTTAGTGTAAAATGCTGCACACCGCTGAGTCTAGAGGACAAACTCTAGAGCGCAGGAAAAGATGCCAGTAGTGTTCTGCTGCATTTATATATCAATTACAATAATTTCACGATTACAAGCCGCACGGAGTATAAGCCGTGTTTCTGGTGTGTCGGCAACATTGATGTCTTTGTCAATAAAAAAACCGCACCCGATTATTAGCAGCACTTTCATTCGCGGCGAACTTTCACAAAGTCGTCATTTAGTAACAGAATCGCGGAATCGCTGGGGCTTACTGGCTTACTGCCGACCTTGGAAACATTGTTTCCAAGTGAAAAAAGACACAGACCATAGCTGCGGCAGCATACCCTTTATTTACAAGCCGAAAAATACACGAACAATAGTGTGGTCATTTTGCGAGCATTCCCAACAGATCCGTGTTGCCTTTAAACAGCCGCTCATCCACGTGGGCGAGCAGCCGGCACAGCCACCCCGCTCATCCGGCCTGGCTCCTTCCCTGATCTGCCGAGCACAACCTGGCCCCTCCCCTCCCCTCCCCTCCTTTCCCCTGATCTGTGAGAGGACAGCACAGCCCAGCCTGGCCCGGCACCTCCCCTGATCCGCGCGAGCACAGCCAACCGCGCAGCCGCACAAGACTGAAAACACTTAAAAAAGAGAAATAGAGAAATATCACACACTTTTATCAAACTGCCGAGAGAACGCGCTGACGGAACTCACCCCGATAACACCCCCAGCCCTTCAGTAATGCCGCCATCCACACGCAGGCAATAAGCTGTTCTCTGATTGGTTCATCGTCGGAACACCGGGAAACCATGGATTTCAAACCATTTTTGCTAGGGACAGGACCGGCACGGTACCAGGTAAGGGCAGATATCACAGTTTTGTTAATATATTAGCCGCCCCGGAGTACTAGCCGCATTTCTGGGTTTCCACCAAAGCTTTGGTCAAAATGGTGCGGCTTGTAATCGTGAAATTACTGTACATGATCATGGGTGATCTTCTTCCACAGTACTCTATGTTTATTCTGATCTCTCAAGAGTTACATAAGAAGGAAGATTTAAGGTTTCTTAAACAACTGTAAATGCTAGAAATTTTACTGTCTTTTTTGCAGTAAGTCACCATATATTATATTTTTGTATGTAATAGTGGTAGATATGATGGAAGTATCTTTGGTAGTTTACAAAACTACATTCAAGTAGGATATTAATACTTCTTAGCAATTTTCTAGGAATTATCTCCCTTATTTTAATTTAGGCCCTTAAAAGCCTCTTTTTTTCCAACTACTTTATATCCTACAGCAGATGTTTTGCTGATCCTTTTCTCAGAAAAAGAAGAGAACACAAAAGCAACAACTCCCCAGGAGCACAATCTGATCCCTTTAAGGGCTTATTTTAAGCTTCCCATCTGAAGGATTTTGTGGAAAAGCACCTGAGGAGTGAATACTTCTGATTTGCAGGGAACTGCTTTCTCTTGAGACGTGATGATTAGAGCAAGATGCTGGGGAGCTGGCCATCCCTCCCATTGTTCTAGTCACAGGAACAACACAGAAGGATGGAAAAAAGGCCAGAATATAATATTTGACTGTATTCATTTAGTGAAAACCCATATTTAAATCCCATAGATGATGCACATACACACCTGTGTAGGGTTAACCATTGAATAATCCCAAAAATAAGGATCAAGGCAGAGGCTGCCAAAACTACTACTGTTCATTTCCTGTCTGCATTTCAATTCATTTTACAGGAGACTCTTCCTGGTATAGATATATTTCAAGTTAACATAGACATCTTATCTTTTATCTGATGCAATGCATTAACATAAAGTTGGATAATCTAATCTATAACCAGCCCTTGCTATTTCTACATAAAATGATCAAATAGAGTTCATTTAGTTTATATGCTGACTCTTTAGGGTCCAGCTTCCTCAGTGCTTAGAGGATGGTTATAGGTGTCAGTCTTCTCCATGCCAGCCCTGCAGGTCAACTACATCCGACTGTTTTAGATACAGATGAGAAGATGAGAATTTACATCTTCGTTGTATTTTTTCTTATGAAAATACAGAATGTTCTTGGGTGGCGGCTGAAGAAATTATGTTTTCTGTCTTACATGTTAGCAGGCATGACAGACAAGATAAATGACATTCTCATCGAGACATTTCATCTGCTGGAGAAACTCCTGAGAGTATTTTGAAATCTATCCCCATCTAGGAGTGCAAGTCCACATTAAATGTTGGGTTTTTTTACAATGCTTCTTTTTTTCCCTGAGAGGTCAGTGTGCATATGATATCTGAATGGAGGTACTGTTTTCATTCACAACTTTAGAAAGATCTCCTGCAAAGTAAAATGGTTAATTATTTAGATTCTCAAGCTTATAATAAAGATTATTAAATACAGACAGGCCTTAGCCAAAAAGCTCACCAGGATTTTTGGTGTGAGTTTTTAGGTCACAGCCAATAGATATATAGATTTTTTTCATGTCTGGATTTGAATGTGTGCCAATCCTGAAAGTGCTTGTATCTCAGGTTTGGATCTTTCCATCTTTGCCCATCTTTCTAAATAGCTTTTTTATCTTGCTACACCATTCTTTTTTTTTTTTTAAATGGCCTTCAGGAAACACTTGTGAAGCAATAGTACAGATCTTTTCAAAGTTAAGAAAAAACTTCAGATATAATTTAAAAGTGCACTGTCAAATTTTTATTTTTTACACACTAAATATTGGTTTGATTTCTTGTGAAGCTAGTAGGCTGCAACATCTTTGTTATTCTTGTTAGCATTTTTATTATGTTAAAGGGAAAAGGGAACTGAGTGGACTTGTCAGCACTGTCAGTGTGTTTCTGTGTAGATTCTTGTGTGAAAAAGATGAAGAAATTCTGAGAATAAAGAAGTATGACAAAGTCCAGGAAACACTTTACCTCACTATTCTTCCTCTTTTTATTTTTTTCCCCAAATCTTTTTTTGGCTTCCCTTGTTTTGGTACATATTTGTCAGGTTGAATAGAGGAATGACTACCCATAGTCCCATTTAAAAAAAAATCCACTCTTTCAGTAAAACAGTTAAGAAAACTGAAGTCTTAGAATAATCAGAAGCATTTGTTTTACATGAAAATCTATGTATATGAAATACAGAGGTATTATCATTGCCTCTTTGAAGAAGAAGCAATTTTTCATTATGGTGCAAGCCTTTGCTTCTTTTACCTTAATCCTCAGGAGAGCTGACACCATCATGCATGACATTATCCTTACACCCTTGGAGAGGCCTTAGGACTGTATTGTGATTCATGCCTTCATTCAGTACCTTCCCAATTGTACAATGCAAAGAGGGATCCATTTCTCTGCTCCTCTCCCTGGAAGCACCTTGAAGCTCAGTATTTCCTGTGTATTAAATGTAGTGTCCAATTGATGCAAAAGCAACAGAGGAGAGACAGAGAGTCTTGCTTAGAGATGAGAAGTGGTTGAAGTTGGTCATACCACCTAGGCAAATCAAAAGGTCTCCATAAGGTCCTTCTTTTGGGAGTTGTGGGAATCCAGGAGTTTTCCCCGAAACAGGAGACCGTATGTGTCACATGCATTTTTCAAATGTCACTTCAGTAAGTCTCATAACCAGGACAAACATGCAAATGAGTTTCACATTTCTGTAAAATAATTCACACATACACAAAATTATATGAATACATCATGGCATCAAGTCCTGAAATGCTGAGGTCTGTTCAGAACTCTGTTTTTTTTTCTCTTGTATAGGAGAAAGAAAGTAAGATTTTTTTGCTTATTTGTTTGGGGTTTATTTTTGTTTGGTTTTGTTTGGTTTTGAAGGTATTTTTAAATTAAAATAAAAGTCAACTGCAAATGCCACAGAGGGTGAACTGGAATACATATTGTACTTTTGTTTCTAATAATCCAAATACTATGTCTACACTTAGCATAAGACGCAATCTCTTTTTAATTGATATTTTAAATTGTTCTGCAAGAACTGATGTTTTATATCAGTGGTTATAGGAGAGGGGACTCTTAAGGAAATTTAGGAAAACAATTTAGGAAAGAAATTTGAATATAAAATATATTATGAATGTATCTTAATAATAGTAGGTATACTCCAAAAGAAATAGCTAATTTATTCATATGTCAATTCAAATATTGATCCTTATGGTTAAACAAAACTTTAAAACTATGTTTTATATAAAATATTTTTCTATATTTTAAATAGAAGGTTGCTTGCTTTTCCTTAGGAGATTTGTCTATATATTCAGAAGTCACCTCAGGTTTAAATAAAAAGATAATCAGACCTACTGATACTTTGTATTTTTATATGTCACCAACTATATATATACCAACCAATATATACCAACTACAGACCTGACCCTCTGCATTATGATAAAAGAGTCTATGATATGAGGTGTCTTCCTTCCCTCATCTTGGTCCCAGGAAGAATTATTACTCAGAAATTTTCACAGCTGGAAAGAGGGTAAGGAAATATTTGAGGGGAATTATTTTCAAGTAATTGATAACTCAATTAAAATATTTCTGAAACTGCATCTGAGCATTTAGTGTGTGTAGAGTGCCGTGCGTACTCTGCAGTCCATCTGCTTTGTCAATTTATTTTTAGTGCCTGGAAAATTCTCTTGTACAAATAGTTTTGTGTTGTGCCAGGTGCTGACACCTCTGCAGGCTTTCTTGCCCTGATTGATGGCTTTGTCTAAAGTGGGCTAATTGCGCATGATGGTTTGTACAGTGACAAATTGCTGCTCGCGCTTACAGGACTCTGTACAGTTGTTAGGTTTAGCACTGCTATATAAAGCATTAAGCTTATTACATCCAAAAGAATTAAATTATACTGAGGCAATTTGATTACTTGTGTCCAAAGGAAGACACAATTGCAATGAGGTAAAAGCTTGAAGTGAATGTCGTTAACAGTAATACTTTGCAATCAAAGTATTTTCTTAAGTATTTTCATTAAATCTACTTTCACTTTATTCAGTTCATTTGCATTCCCTGTAAAAATGTCCTTTGACTTCCAGATGTTTCAAAGTATGAAAGCTGATTGAGCTTTTTAACCTTATTTCAGGGTTTATGCACAGTACACAAAATATTGTGTTCACAATCTGTATCAGAAATTCTGAATTTTCTGGATTTCTTTCAAAATGTTACATGATAGGCATCTTAGTTAATCTTTTATTGAAACATCCAGATCTGCATATAAATTGTGATACAAAAAGCATAATAGCACTTACTAATTTCAGTCTGCCAAAATTAGATCTGTTATGAATGGAAGATGGTTGATAGTTCATTAGCATTATTTTTAGTTGAAGCAAATGAAAATATAAGTGCCTCATGGTGGTTTGCTAACTGCTGGAGAAGAGAGAAGACTGATGAAGTAATGAAGCAATACTGGGCAAATCAACAGTTCCTGCAGAAGCAGGTTATTCAAAATCAGTGCCTTGCCTTCAGAAGCAGGTAGTGATGGAGTGATGGCAAAAGCTGTCTCGTGGGCAACCTTCACATGGCAGCTATTTTCAGCAATATATAATTTGATAATAATTTTCATCTCAGCACAGTTTAGCATATTTATTCCTCCATAAGTTTTAATTCCGCTTAAGAGGAATGATCCTATCAACATAAAGAGGTCATAAGGATTGCTGCATGATCAGATTAACCTCTCCTTGACTTCATTGCCTCCAAGCTTTAGATCAGTTCTCCTTGATTTTGGAAACGGTTTGTGTGTTGTTTCCAGGCTACTCTGTCCAATTTATTGACATTATACTACATTTATTGAATACTATCTATTGTTTTATTTCTCTCTATTAATATTTATAGGCCCCTTCCCTCCATATAGCCTGATTCCATGAAGATAACATCACCTAGATGCTATATTTTAGGACTTTTCTCCCTCTTAATTTTTGTAACTTTTTATTTTGTAACTAGCTTGTTGTACCAAATATAAAAAGAATTCACTTTGGCATTACTAACGATTTCTTTCCTTCTTCACAAACTGAGGTGAACAAAGAGCTGTTGATAACAGTGCTGCTTGCAGAATCAGAGCCATCAGAACTTCCCTTAAGACAAAAGTGATATGGATTTAAGAATCTTAGCTTGCTGTTAGAAAAGTTTTTAAATGCTTGCCACTGTGCTTGAAACAATAGATGTGAATTTCCTATTGTGATTGATTACAATAATCCTACACCTCATTCTTTCTCGTTTCCTCTGTTGAGCGTGAAGCACTTGATGATTCCTGGAGGTTTTATTTGGAGAACTGAGAGAGAATTTTGACTTTGTTTCCATCCAAGATAAAAATATGGAATGAAAGAAAACAGGCATGACTTGGGGCTTTGCCTCACCAGGGTTTATGCAGAATGCTTATGCTTCAGGACCTGCTTAATAGTTTTTTAAATTAGTGTTGTTATTATCCATATGCTTACTTGAGACATAAACATGTAAGGACAACGATTCCTTAACAACACTTCCCTGGGAACTCTTCTATTCTGTGTTATTTTCCAGACAGTAACAACAGCTCTTCAGAAGAAATTTGGTAACGGGGTATCAGTATATTGCTACTGGGTTTTGATATTGTTATGACCTGTATTGTTGCTAAATGTGTAGCAATTACAAACTTGCAATACGGTATATTAAGGAATGTATGGTATTCCATAACTTAGATTTCAGGCACAATGTTCAATTTAGTTCTGACTTTTCAGGCCCAGGTTCTTAGGCTAATTCAAATCTGTGTATTAATTACTATGCAGAACATAAACTGATTTCGATGTATTTAATCTGGATAGCTTCAAGTGGAATAACAACACATGGGAAATGTGCCTGAGATTCCATTCAATATCTGAGCATGAATTGTGTTGTAGTCGCTGTGCATGGTACTGCATAAACCCATGGCAAGAAGCAAATTTATAACCATTTTGAGTAGAGCTGGATCCAAGCAGTTTATTTATGTATGAGATTCACTTATTTCAGAAAATCCACTGAGCACTAATCCTGACTTTGCTTCAATTGACATTGAAAAATGGAAAAAAAAGATTGCAGTGCTATTTAAAGTGTTTACTGCAAAGGCTGGAAACCTTAACCCCTGCTCAAATGAAGAAATTTTCTTTTGTAGAATAAACTTGGAGATGTGGAAGTGTTCATTTTTTTCTAGCAAGTCTGAATTATTGCTGTTTCTGTTCAACACAAATAAATAATTTTTCTTATTCTCTTCCACCTTTCTTTTTCACCTCTTGAAAAATAAGTCTATATTGAAGAACAGGTCTCAACTTACTAAACCTGCAATTTTCCATTGTATTTACAAGTCAGAATGATTTATATCTACTAATTTCAACCTCTATGTTTGTCTACTAACATAGTAAGTGTCACTGTAGGTAAAACTTCATGTAAGCATTTTCAGAAGAACTATTTTTAAAAAGTACTTGCTTTCATTACATCTCATATCACTTCCCAACTATTTGTTTTAGATATCCTGAGCATTTTCTTGACGAATATGATTTAATTTCATTAAGAAAGCAATTAAAGAGGATATTTCTACTTCTAGATTTTTTGCTTGTTTTTCTCCTGTTGCTTATTTTCTCCATGCCTTCAAAATAAGCAAAGTTGTGTGTGATTTCATGAATGTGTCTTTGTGTAAGATACAGCTGCAGAAGAAACAAAACAGATTCTGGGGAAGGGTGAGGGAGGTACTTTCAATGACTAATGTGTTTGGCTTTGTATTATTGCCTGTCTGCTGAACAGCAAGGCATTAGATAAAAGAAAGCAATAAAGGGAGAGTTTAAAAAGTGAGATAGAAAGGTACAATAATGATACTGGTACAAATTTCCTCTATCTCTTCAAAGATACAGAGAACAACGTTTGAATATTGGGTAGATAGGGATAAGGAACAAAACCCAGATAAGTCAGTAATCCTTGATCGGGCAAAACCACAAGTATCAAAAGTCCTGAAAATAGCTGAAAGCTTGAAAAGAAAGAAGTAGCTATCAGAAATGTGACATTGATATAATTTCAAAACAACAGGATGATTTTTTGTTTGTTTTGTTTTCAGTGGAGGGATTTGCTCACAAAGAGGATTTATTTATTTATTACTTTTTCCCAAAGGCTTTTTACCTTGCAAAAATTAATATAAATTACTTTGTTTCTAAAACCCTGTGTAAGCACAAACACGCTGTGACAAGCTCTCCTGAGGAAAGTCCTGTAGAGTCCAAATCCCAGCTGAAATTCCTGAGTGAACCATGCTGAATATCTGCTACCTGACTGCTGGTCGGAGTGACTAGACTGCAGAACTCTGACTTGAAAGGTAGAAAGGCCTGAGGATCTGTACATCTGGCAGTACAGGTGGCTGCTCATCGCACCAAGGAGCACCATCAGAGATGTATTTTGAATCCTATCACTCCTTACAAAAGTATAATGAAATTGCAAAAGTAGCCTTCACTGATTATCTTCTATTGAATTATATTTATTATTATCTCTTCCTGGACTGCATTTAGACTAATCATCTTGAACAGTTTGTAACTGCTGTATCCTGTATCCTGCAGGTCAGCTACCCTGATGCACAGCACACACTGACTTTCCTCCCCACTGCTGTTTTGTCTTCCAGTGTAAACTGGAGCACAGAAAATAAAAATAGAGGAAGAGAGAAAATTATATTGAATTGCAGCTCACCCTTATTCCACCACAGAATGCAGCCACTGCCTGCACCCAGGCTTGGGGTCTAACAGCACTTGCAGTTTGGAGGAACCATTAATTTCAACAGAAGCAGCACAATGCTTGGAGTGGAGTAGGACAGCCACCTCTTTTGAACTGGAGTGATTTCTGGGAATGATGTAGGTTGGATATTAGATAACTGACATCAAATCCATAGTTTTCTAAAAAAAAAAATACTTGTTTTCTTCTCATATCACCATTGCAATAGTTTCGGTTACAAAGAAGACAGTACCACCAGCTTGCTGTGCTGATTATTTTCTTGAGCATCAAGCCTGAAAAAGATTGAGTTGTTTCCATCTGTGTGCCTCGGTACATCTGTTAAGCTAAATAGATTGAAGGGATTGGAAAATACTATCTGACAAAACACTGATTTCTGTGCTTTTTATAGATGGAAATGACCTAGCTACTAAAAAATAATGTTTTATTTCATAAAGAAAACACAGGTGACTTAGAATATGCAGTACCGTCCAAAGCTTATTCTGTAAGTTATGTAGTTATGTCATCTTTATCAAGTATTTCAGAAAACACAGATTATGTCTGCTGTTTGGATAAATTTTGAATATATTATCAGTGTGAAAAAAACAAAAATAAATGAATATAGTATATCAAAAATTACCAATACTGGATGCTCTCACAGCATGTGAATACCAAGAATCTCCATGAAAACCCTATCTTAATATTATTTAACTCATCAGAAAAAGGATATTATAATATTTCCTTTCCTTTCCCCCATTGCACACCATGGATTAAAACAGAAGTGCTTATTAATTTATGCAAAATTCTACTCTGGGTTTGCATGTAGCTTGGTGTAAGAAATTATTCTTTTATCTGACTCTGTGTTAGGCACATATAAATCGTTGTATGATAGTTTGATGCATATATATATGTGTGAGAGAGTGTGTATACACACATATATATATAATGCAGCTGAAATAATAGGAGAGGATCACAGGAGGTGGTTCTAGACACCACAAGCCTAAACAATCTAGAGCTTTATCTTCATGTTTAAGCCATTCAGCATCCTGTGAATTATGTTAGGGCAGTGACTGTTTAGCTGCTTGTGGATAGAACATACCTGGGTGTTAAAGGAGCAAACTCAGTAAAGTCAGAGCATCAATAACCACAACAGGAGCATTATGACACAAACATATCTGAAATTCTCGTTATTTTCATTTTATAAAAGCAGTTCAAGTGACCCGCAGCCATGATTTTAAGGTAACCATATTTCCAATCATCAGGAACTGCACTATTTTAGGCATAAAATCCTAAACTGGTAGTTTTATTTATTCTGCTCTGCCTACAATAGAAACATTTGAGATGAAGGGCAAAAAAACCCACTGAACTGTGTTTCTTCCATCTGTATAGTTACAAAGGGAAGGAAAACAAGGGGAAAACACATATAGGTATCTACCAGGTTCTGCCCTGATCAAGATAATTGTCTCATTGTGTCTATTATAAATGTTGGCATGACTTTGGTTCAAATTTTGGCCTGAAACAATGGAGACAACAAAATATACATTTGCTACTTATTGAGAATATTATGGGAATAATATAAATATTTTATACAAGGGTAGCAATAAGTTTTTAACAAATATTCTCCAGCCATAACATTTGGGCACATGGACTGCTGAAACAATTGTTACTGGGGAGAGGTTCTGACAGGAAGACTAATATCCTGAAATAAATTTGTTTTCAGGTCTCCTTTTAGAAAGGCTTTCTTTTCCAGTTTATTGCAGAAGGATTGTGTGAGGGGGGAGCTAGAGGTTTTCTTGTGTATGCCTTTTTCTGAGGGCTTCACTGAGGAAGAATTATTGTAAATTCACAATATGCTCTGGGAGCCAAAAGATGCAAGAAGATTCTATGGGGACAAGCTGAAGATAATTCCCATATCATTCCCTTTTCCATTTTTTTGACTGGCTAATTCTAGAACATGAGTATGAAAGGCAACATACCTAGGGAATTAAACAGAGTTTAGATGTTGTCAATGACCCAGATACTGCTGCTCAGACACAAGTATTCTGTTAAATTTGTAGAATTCCTTGTATGGCTCTCTGCCACTGTAACTACTGGCATAACAACGCTAAGAAAATTATTTTTAATGTAGCAACACATTGATGACTAGCTCTTACAGTGACTTTTCTAAATGAGTTATTACAAGAAAATAGCTTCCATGCTTCTATGAGCCATTAGTGGAACTCAATAATTTTCTCTGTCTATTTTTTCAGATTTTTTTATGTCTTCTTTTTGGTCTCAAGTTGCTCCATATCCATCGTTAGTTTTCTCTTCAATACCCACCTCTTTTAACTATTGTCTTATTTTTATTTCTGGATTTCCTTATTTGCTATGCTTATTCTCTTTGCTTTTCATCAGTTTTATCTTCCTGTCTATTCTGGTTGCATTTCTAGAAAAGTACTGTAGGAATCCCACTTTTAGAAAGTAAGACTTAAACATTTCTGTGACTCTGATAAATTGTCCCAAGACATTTTGTTATTAAACACCTCAAAATTGTACAGTGGTGCTTAGTTACTTCTATCAGATACGGAATGAATAAACACACCAAGAACAACACAGTGGTGTCTTATTATTTAGCAGGCAAAATGCTATGCCAGATATCATCAACTGATGGAATTTGGGAACTGAATGCAACATAGACTCAATTCACTTCATATTATTATAATTATTTATATTTTTAGTAGCTATGGTAGGAATGTTTACCAGGAAATAAGAAAGCAAAACAGAAAATAGAACATTTGACAGAGTTGTTGCATTTCATTCAATAAAATAACTTCAATAACTGAAGTAACCTTCAGTTGCAATTCCTGATTCTTTTAGGTTTTTAGGTAGAAACAAGTACAGGAATTACTTTTTTCATCTTTGGAAACTCATTTAAAGCACTCACACTGGCCTTGAGACATTATGCAGACCACAGGCCACCTTAAGGCAAGCCTCAAGGCCAGCCAAAAGGTTCAGATAGACCAACATACAGCTGCTTGTCTTTCTTAACATAGAGGAGATCACCTCACCCAATTTCTGTAGTTATTGCTTAGTTTCTCTTCAAATCCTACTCTACTTCAAAATATTGTCATATGTTCCTTGAAAGGACTATCAACTACTTTTGAAGGATCATCTATCATACTGCACATTAGGGAAACCTCACCCTTAACTTAACCCTTAAGCTGAAAGAGCTCAGATTAAAATTTACTAAGTGTGGACTCGGGGAATTCCTATAAAAGGAATCCTGGTAAAATGAAAAAGTAATGAAAAAGTAATGAAAAATAATGAAAAAGTAATGTTTGCTGGAGTTTTGCTGCCTCTAAGACATCCCTTTTGGTAAGTCTTGCTTATGAAAGAAGCTGTGAACTGGCTCTGGTATACACTCTCAGAAATAACAAGCACTATTTTTTACCTCTGAAATGAGCAACTTTTAATCTCTGGTAGATAGTTTAGAGAACAGACCAATGGACTATTTGGGAAAATGGTGAACTTCTGAAGCTTTATGGTATCTTGCTGATGCAATCTATTTAGTGCCAGGATAATAAGAATATTTGTGCAAAACACTGAAGAAACAGTTCTGACACTATTGTGCTGAGATTATCAGAATTGCTAAGAAAACTGACATAAAAAACCTGGTAATGTGCAGGTTTTAAAGCTGGTTTAATCTAGTGTCTTTAGAAGATTAAAGAAGACATACACTAAAAACAAGCACTTCATTTTAAAAGACCTTTTATTGCAAAGAATGCCCACGAGATCTCTTATACACCCCAGTATTTCGTCATTTATTTACAATGTTATATATATATACATAATACAAAATACAAATTATAAATGAGACAGCATTCCTCAGAAGAAACAGAACAGCTTTTTTTTTTCTACTGGACAGATAGTTTTCTAATTCAGTATCTTCATTATTCAGTATCTTTATTATTGTAAACAGAAAAATATTTTAAGGACGTTCTGAACTACAAAAGAACACACTAGACATTGGTCTGTTGTTCTTTTGTATGTGTATAACATTAAAAAAATAAATTAAGAGACAGCTTCTGCATAGCTGAGATTGTTAAAATCTTCTTTTTCAGATAACACCCGAGGCTCTACTCCGAAGCTTTTGTTAGACAGCTATTGGGAAAATGAACGTGCAGGTCACTATAACTGAGGAGCTAAAAATTTTATCCTGCCTGCAGGGAACACTGATTATAAGGCTTTGAGAAGACTCATTACAAGCAAGTGTTAAATACTAAAAGTCAGTCTGTGAGCCAGACAGAATTCAGAGAATCAGAGATAATGAGACTATAAAGAGGATATGTAGCTAGCAACAGTTGTGGCTTGCTTAGGGATACATGTAAACACAGTCTGGTTAGGACACTTAACAGGATAAATGTGGAAAAAAATAGAAAGGATAAAGCAAACAATATATCAAATGGTTTGTGGGCAGTTTTCAGTACATGCATGTTCTGTATTAACGCTAAGAAGAAACAACAAGTCATGACTACTATTTGCAGAATAAAAGTATTCAAATTTTTCCCACTGAAAAGATACGTGCTCCTGTTACCCTTTCTCCAATGTTACTGTTTGTTCTATGTAATGTGGTAGCTCTCAGGATCCATGCTGGCTCTAATTCTTCAAAGGCAGCTGTTTCCCTACTTTCCTGTTCTAACAGATGCATTGTCTTCTCTCTTCACTTCCTCAGGTGGCTCAGTCAGAGATGAAAGTAAAAAAAAAAATTAGCTGGAATGACAGAAAATTGTAGTCACTCTGGGTGGGAAAGTATGTTAGATGTCTAAATTAAAAAGCATATAAATATACAATTGTTCATTGAGAAAATGTCTCTAGGAGTAAGCCCTGAGCACGTTACCTGGGGAGGTTGCAGTCTCCTTGTGACAGAAGGCAGTAAATGAATGGGTAGGGCAATTAGCTGTTAGGGATGACACAGATTCAGCTCCCTATGCTTTGGAGAACTATGGACTCAAGGAACAACTGCATTTTGTATAATGTCAATGAAAATAATGTGAATGAAAGTAACACAGACCACAGTTTTATTCTCAAGAAGGCTATTTCCTGAGCAGGTATTAAAATCACTGTGTTTGGGCTTTCTTGTTTGTTTTCTCTTATCTATTATTAATTATACATTATGTTTGTGGAGATCTCTCTGTGTAATTATACAGATCATATTAGTTTTAGCCTTGGTCTTTGGCATTTAGATATCTGTGTATCTCTTGCTATTTTTGTTTTATTCTTCTCTTTGTATACCCACTAGATTCAATAGGAAGTCCCACTAGGATGAGAAATAATGAGAAATAATGAGAAATAATGAGAAATAATGAGAATAATACAAATAATATAATGAGAAATAATACAATACCTGTAGCTCATCTTAATCATGGTAAGGTTTTATAAGGTTAAATTAAAATGCATGACACTAAATTTATTTATTAAAATTAGCTCAAGTTTCTTTTCATAGAAATTAAACTCTGGCATGGAAACAGCATTGTCATGTCTAATTTAGATAATTTTTTTACTCATTAGTCTTACTTTGTGTATACCCTTTCCTCTTAATGAGAGCAGAAAGAGAATTTGCAGCCTACTGAGTCAATCATCATAATTGTAAGCTTGTTTCAGGACCTCTCAAACCACAGGTTTTGTTAAAATCATAAGCCAATTTATCAACAAAGCCCTGTTAATAAGTAGAGTGCAGTAGTGTTTTTAAAGCGGAAGTAAAATGATCAGGTCTTTATGTATTTGTTGTGTCTATAAGAGAACAGAAGGGTCTCAGTGCAACAAGACTGCATTTGTGGTGCAGCTGGATCATATGCTGCCCACATTTGCTGATTGTCATGGTGATTTATTGTTGTGACCAGAACTTTCCTGCTTCTGCATCCTAGTGATTGTAGGCTATTTTGGAACATTTATGGCCAAAAGCATCACAAATGTTTTCTGAGGTTAAATCTGTATTAGTAAATTTAACAAGTGTTGTGGAACTTCCAGGATGTTAAAACAACCACTGGTAGATTTAAATTGTTAAAATCATTCTTTAGATGGCTTCAGCACGTTCACACAGGATTCCCAGGGGCAGCTCAGGGGCTAGTACAGGCCAGTGGCCATTTGAAGTTTGCCTGCAATCACCTTAATTTGGAAACTAAGAAAATATCTGGATCTGATTCCTTTTGTGCCAGTGAACCCCAGTGGCAGGGAAGGATCTGAGGAACATAATGTATTTGTTGATCCTGACAGTTTGACAGCAGGAAGCATCATCCAATATATGCAAAACCAGCATTTTTCTCTTACTAGGTTTGTAGCTGCAGACCTAACTCTTTGTATATTCACATAACAAACAAAAACTTACTCCATCAACAAGGAAGGAGGCAAGGAGGAAAGAGTGGCTGTCAGTCACACTGGTGTCTGACTGCTGGTGTCTTGGCTAACAGGCTGTCTTGAGTCATCCTGACTTGCCATCGGGACTTGTTATCACTGATAGCTTTATGTCTTCCAGTACTTGATTGGGGGTGGATTATGTTGGATTAAAATGAGTGGCTCTTGACTTTTCAGGACAAAGGTCCTTGGGCATAATAATGGAAGACTATTTTAGCTATAACATAACATTTACTTTCAATGTTTGCAGGGAAAAAAGAGGATTGATGAATGTTTTAGAACAGCAACTTCCATTCATGTTGCTTGTTATAGCTGTACAGTTCTTCAGAACTTTTTGCTTTCAGATTAAAAAAAGAGTTCTCTTGAACAAAGAGGCAGTTTCTGTATAAATTTATTCTCTTCTACTTGTTTCTGCATACAAGAAAAAACCTGAGAATAGTAAGCAATGTACTGACTTTTATACTTTATAATACTATTGCTCCTTTATCCCTGTGCTTAGAGATAAAATATGTTTTTTGTTTTATATATCATAGGATCTGAGGAAAATCACCATCCTGCCTAATTTCACAAACTTTTCCCAAGTTGAAAAATCTTGAACACAGTCTTTAAATGTTTTTCATCTACTTAAGAATTTTTTTGGAGCTCTGTTGGAACAATTAAGACTATAGATTAGATTGGATTAGTGCAAGTCAATGAATTTAAAATAATTAAAAATCATTAATAACCAAGACCTATCAGCAGGAGCCACTATGTGAGGATTATATTCTACTTGCCCAAACACTAATTATATTTCATATTTTTCATCCTTGATATGACTCTTCAACATCTGGAAATGCTTCCCAAGTTAAATAGTCAATAGAAACTGGGTGTGATTTTAAGCACTAACACATCAGAAGCATTTGCAAGGGTAGTGGGTGTGGGGAGGCAGGTGTCTGGATGGAAGAAAAAGAGAAGAATGTGGTGGTTCTGTCCTATGCTGACAAAAATATAAATTGCAGGGTGGGGGAAGGGGAAGTTTAATCCCATTTTCCCATTAAAACTGTAGACAGTTCATTTAGTACCAGCAAACGAGGTTTCTGTAATATTCGTCCCATTACTGACTTTATTAGTTCTCTATATAATTACTTCCCTTTAAGTTTTAGGTAGAATCTCTCTCAACAATCCCTTTTTCTCACAGTGATATGTTTTGTGTGACCCTTCCAGTCACCAAAGAATCCATATATAGATGATTCACTAACTCTCATTCATCTTCCATAGATGATTACAGTAATTTCACGATTATAAGCTGCATCATTTTGACTAAATTTTTGTCTGAACCCAAAATCAGGTGCGGCTTATATATGGACAAAGAACGAAAAGTTGCTGTTTTAGTTTGGAGGACAGGTGTCTGCTGAGAAAGGCAGGAGCTTCTCTTTGAAATGGAGAATGTAAACCCCCTCCCTCCAAATTATTATAATTTTGAAATCAAGGGGCTTTCAGGCAAAGATATGGGAATTAGGAATAACAGTTATTTACTAGGGAAATTAAAATACAGTACTACAAAGAAACAAACTCCAAACCCTGACAAAGTCAGAATACAACCTGACACCCTGTCAGGCAGGGTGTTGGTAGCAGTCTCATCAAATGGTGGCTGCAGTCCTCTTGCAGTGACAGATGTGGTTCAGTTGAAGCAGTGCTCCTGTAGAAGGTGCAGTTTCCCCCCGGAGATCCAGTGGATGTGGAGAAATCCGGTTTTCCTCTGGAGTCCAGTGGAGAAAGGGGCTACCTTAGTGTCCCAAAACCTCTGTTTGTATCTTGGTAAGAAATGTTGGGCTCTTCCCCCTGGCTGGAGCAACTTCCAATGGGATGAAGTAATTTTATCAGTAACAGAGTGGGACTCAATGGGCCATTTGCAGAAAATGACTCCTTGGAGGAAGGATGGGTTGTGAAAAGATAAAGAACAATGCCCTGCCTGGTTTCAATGGATGGCCCATTAGAAGAATATCTCCCACAGAGATAAGGATCACTGTCCCCACCCTCAACAGATGGTGATAGAATAGATACCTTTTATCACACTCTGTATTGTAACCCAAGACAGTTGCTGACATCCGGACGTGCGCCTTATAATCAGGTGTGGCTTATAATCGTGAAATTACTGTACTTTCCTGAAATGAGTTGAGACTCAGCTGAGTTGCCATAGATATTCCTTCTTAGCAGAACACAGAAAATAACAGCAAAATCAGCAATAGTTCTATATATCCATAAAACCTGAGATGCATAAATCACAGTTTAAAATCCCAATCTTTCTATGTCTCCAGGCAAGGAGAAAAGAAGTCACAGATAGCCAGCCTAGATTTCTTCTGTGTTATTTGCACTGCAAACAGCTAGAACAAGTCAGCACACAGAATTAATCTGACAGAAGTAAAACTTTGGCCATGGACAGAAAGAGTAGTATAAAACCCAGATATGAGTCAGAGATGGCCCTAAGATAAAAAGCAGTGTTTAAATTCCTCTGAAATGACAAGATTTTTGTTGGTCTTATAGTGACCCTGTGAATCTCCAGCTCTCTTAGGAATTTCTGTCTGTTTAGTATAAGTCTTCCAAATAGCTACTATGTTATGAAATGAGTGAGGGGCCAAGAGACAGAGCTTAGGAGGGAACTGTTCAGGGCAGGAGATGCAGAAATTGGGCAGAATGTGGAATTGTGTGGAATAAAACTATACAGCTCATTTTGGAATTAGGACAACAGGTGTGACTGCTGAGAAATGAGAGCTCTGGAAGTTTCAGAGGATGATAACTGTAAGGCACACTGGACACCGGACCTCGCATATGCTGGGGATGGGGAAAGGCACAGCTCATTAGAAGCACCAACATTTTTCTTAAAAATCTCATCACTGATTGGCATCATAGCTCATATCTCTAAGTGCAAAACTCAGGATTTGATTATGAGGAGAAAAATGACTGCTAGTGGTTTGAGAGAATTAATTCCAGGAAGATGTGTTCTTTAGTTTAGACATAGTAAAACACCTGGGTAGTAGCCTAAAGATAAAATGAGGAGAGATTAGAGTACTATATGCATGAAAGTGATCTCCACAGGAATTAAACATTTTTAAATTGTCCACATGACATTAACAACAGTCATTCTTTGCAAGACCAAACATGCTGTTAAACATGACAATATATTAATTCAAAAAAGAAAAATAATAAAAAGTCCAACAAAAAACATATACTGTGAAGGAGATTCTAAGATTGCTGAATAACAGTTGTATAGTTTTTCTTGTTTTACTCTCAGTATGAGGCAATATCTCTACCGTACCCAAATTATCAAATAGAAAACAAAATACTGAGACAGTGCATAAGGCAAAGAGACAGTAAGATAATATGAGAACTGATTTGCAAAAGTTGTGGGTAAGTTTTAGAATTTTTTAGTTAACCGCCTAAAAGGCCCCAGTGACATATATGGACATTCTCCATGCATTCTGCAATTCTCTGTGTGCTCAACATCTGAGATGTCATACTTGCATTTAAACAGGTGGCTGCCTGTTTAACAGCAAATATGACACTTCTGAGTGGATTTCTAACAGCAGGCAATGGACTGGATTACAAATGTACAGAAGATGCACCTTCTGCCTAGCAGCACAAATTTACCTTACTCTCTATTTCCAAATTAGGGAGCTAACAGTAACCACAGTACCTTGTAAGTGCTATGCTTTCCCATGGCCGCAGAAGGAAATTGGGAGATGAAGTCCATCATGGGAGACTACCTCCTTCATGTAACCCCCAGTAGATTTGGAGCTAGCAAATAGGACAGCATAAGTATGGGTGTCTCTCTGCTACCTAGGTAGCACAGTAGACCAAGAAAGAGTTGTGATCCTGAGGCCAGTGGAGAATAAGATGTTTTTATTCAATCTCAAAGTGAATAAATAAAAGACTGGAAGCAATTAAATTAAAAATTAGAAGAGGAGGCATGAGCAATGACTGCAACCTTTCAACGTGAAGAGAAGAACGAAAGCAGAGCAGTAATTTATGTTGCATGGAGTGATCACAGCCCACTTCTGTTGACAGAGAAAGAAACCAGTGAAGGGAACTGGGAAGTTTAGGCTGGAAGAAACTGAGTGCTTCCATAGATGGATATGTTTGGAGTGAAGAAAGTGCATGATTTCTAGTTTCTAGCTCTAAAATTAAAAGAAGAAAGGGACTGGAAAAGAGAAAGAAGACACACAGTACACAGTACTATCCACTTGTTTTTTCTAGGATGCTGGTATGATCTTGTGAAGAGAGATGAGAGTGAAGAGGATGGAGACAGAGGAAAGAAGCTACCAAAAAGTTGGTGTCCTCTGCAAAAATGTTAGGTCAGAAAGTTGGCAGGTCTGTGACTGCAAGGCATTGACCTCATAAGGCATAAGGTCCTTACTTTTTTCAAAACTGTTGTATTCTGAAAAGCTAATTTTTAAAAACATCATTTGACAAATCCCTGGTATTTGGCAAGCCCATCTAGCATCGTTAAGGTTTAGTCAAATTAATTTTATGTGGCTCCAGTGTACTTCTCCCCTGGCAAAGGATGGTGGAGGGGACATGGCAGGACCGAAAGCGCCGCCCCGGGGGAGCCGCTGGGCCGCGGGGTGAGCGCTCAGCCCTAAGTTTTGCTGTAGGGTAACACCGGGACCACCGCTACCTCCTCTGTCGGGAGAGCGGAGCAGAAACGCCCGTGAACCCGGGGCTCCAGTAAGCAGCGAAGGAAGGGGCGAGCCTCCCTCCGCGGGTACGATGCTGCAGCCCAGGCAGCCCCTGCGGACGGAGCAGCACCACGGACACTGCCTCGGCCACACCGCCTCTGTCCCGGGGGGCCGGGGCCGAGCCTGCAGCTGCGGTCGGGGCAGGGTCGTCCCCACGGGGCGCGGGTGCATCGGAAAGGGAGGAAAGGGAGAAAAGGGTGCTCTTCCCGACTAGGCTGTGACCGCGAACAACCCGTGTTTACACAGGGCGACTCCCGGTCTCAAGTTTAGCGCTGAGACAGAATTTATTGCGGTTATTCCAGGGGAAGGAAGAGCTCTGATGCTTGCGGCGGCGGCGGCGGCGAAAGGGACTGGAGGGAGAGAACGGGCGGGGGAAGCGACGGCGGGTCAGAGTGGCACTGGGGCTCTGCTCGGACGGGTTTACTAGTCAGCAATCTGGCAGTAACTTTCCCATGTAGCTTCTTTCATTTGAAACAAGTGTTTAGCCGAAAACGTCAGCGTACTATCTCAGAGCTTCATCGCCTAATGAGACATGAGCCGCGTCCTCCGTCACCGAGACCTGCCGGTGCTCCCGGGGCTTGGCGAGCGACAACCTTGCCCCCAGTGATCCCGTTCTGTGCCCAGGTGTCCTGCTGTCCTCGGTGGAGCCCGGCGCCTTTCCGCTTCTCTCCCCGTAACCCCTATTTTGGGCGGCCGCGCGTTGTTTTGGGTTTCGCTGCTGGGGCGACCTGCTGCTGTGACGGTGTCAGCCCGGCGGAGGCGGAGTGACAGACGCGGATCTCACGGTGACACTGAGTTGGTGTCATTTGTCTTTCAACCTGAACGCTGTGATTCTTTTTTTCCCCTACGATTATTTTCTGCTATTTGGGCTACATGAGCGCTCGGACCAGACCTTCCTCTCAGTGGCCGCCGAGCCCCGCCGGCATAACTGCCCGGCCACGGCAGGCTCGGGGTTTTTCTGTCTCCCCATGCCCATCCCCATCCCCATGCCCATCCCGGAGCGCTCCCGCCGCGCCGGTCCTCCCTCTCCCGGCGTGACCTTCCCAACATGGCGGCGCGGCCGCCCCTGCTCCCTCCGCCCGCCGCCGCCGGAGGGGCCTCCCCGGCGAGGGGGCGGTGGCGGCTGTCAGCCGGGCGGGGCGGGACCCGGCCGGGAGCGGGCGCGGGGCCGGGCCGGGCGCTGCGGGGCGGTCCCGGCGCCGCGCACTCTGACAGGCGCTCGGCCAGCAGACGGCGGCCGCGCCGGGGTGCAGAGCCCGCCGCGCACCCTCCCACCGCCGCAGAGGAGCCGACAGGGAGACGGCGTCGCCTCGGCGGGGAGACGCGGCGCTGGAAAGCCCCGACCGCCCCCATACCTGTGCCCTCCGGGGGCGGCGAGTGGGTGTAGCCGCCGCCGATCACCTGGGAACCCGCCCCGCAGCGCCTCCGCCTCCCGTCCTCGCCCGCCCGGGGAAGGCGCCACCGCCACCGCCAGCGAGCGAGAGAGCTGCGGGCGGCCGCGGGCAGCAGGACCGGGGCCCGCGGGCGGAGCGAGGCGAGGGCTGCGGCGCCGGTGGGACTCGCCCGCTCCCGGCAGCCGGGGCGAGGCGGGCAGGAGGGGCGGCGGCCCCTGGCCGGCGGCGCCCGCGGCAGAATGAACCCCAATGTCACCTACGCCAGTCGCAAGCGGCGGAAACCTGTGCAGAAAATGTAAGCGGCCCCGCGGGCGGATGGGGGGCGAGGCACGGCGGGGAGAGCGAGCGCCGGGCTCCCGGGGACGCGCCGTCCTGCCGCGCTCCGCGCTGCGGGGCCCGGCGGGGGCGGCGTGCGGCGGTGCGGTGCAGGGGCGCCGGGAGTGCTGCCGCTTCGGGGTGCGGGCAGGATTCTGACTGCTTTCAGGGCTTTTCCCCCCAGCCACCCCGAAAGAAAAGAAGCAGGGAGTGTCAGGGCGCGGAGGGTCGGTGGAAGGAGGGAGCGGTGCCGGCAGCTCGGCGCAGCCGGCTGACCTAGATTGGGAGGCATCTGAGGTGACGGCTCCGCGCCGGGGCTGCGCTCGCCCCGCCGGGCTGGCGGGTACCGCTCTCCCCCCTGCGCACCCGCCCCGCACCGCCCCGCCGGCCCGCTCAGGTGTCCGCGGGAACGCGGAGTAGGGAAAGGCTCAGCCGGTTCCCACCTTGTAGGGCCTGTCTGCGAGGACTGAAGCCCCCTCGGCTTGAACCCTCCTCTTGAATCCTCCGGTACCGCATGAGATGCGTTTATTTGTGCAGAGCCAAAGAAACCCAAGTGCTGTAGACCACTCGAAAGCGGAGGAAAAAAAAAAAAAAGCCTGGCTACGTGGTGTCTTTTTGTTTATTAATAAATATTTTTGAAACTGTGGGAACAGCTTAGTACCAGAGTAATTTTGTATGATGCACCTGCTTTAGGTTTGCATCCTTGGTTTTATATGCTTCACTAAAACGTTGCTCTCATGAGAGGGGAATTTTTAGGCTAGAGGAGATGCTTAACTTGCAGTTTCAACTAAAAGTCGAGAATCTATAGGTCATGAAAAGTAGCAAAGGTAAACTACCGAGTTGCAAGAAAAATAAGCAAAGCTCAAAAAATCTCAGTGCATTTCCTGTGGCTGCTCCTGTATGTAAAATAACTACAAGGGCTACAACAGCATTAAAGGAGAGAATGAAAAATATTTGATGAAATCATGTTGTGGATTGTATGTTTCTAGATTCACAGCAGACAACTTGGTCTTGGTGTGAAGGGAATTAGTTTGAGTATTTGCTTCTTTATGGTTAGAGTTGTTAGAAGGAATGTATGTATATAGCTTGGGTTTTTACCCCATAAATTCAAAAAGAAAAAGTCTAAAAATGTGTGTTTATATACATGTTTATATATATATATATATATTTAATTCTCCTGTTGGAAAATGCATTAATTAGGAGAAGACCGGTACCTGCTTTTTTGACCATTCATTTCCAAATAAAAATGTAGCGGTACCTAATTAAATTCACACTATAGATTTGGATTTTTAAGAATGAAACCAGAGTTTGCTCATGAGGAAATGAAATGTATTGGTGGCATTTGTAGCCTACTAGTAGCTAAAGGCAATTGGTTCTGATTATGAAAGGATGAGCCTTACCAGCCTTGCTGGTAAGTTTGCTTGATATCTAGTTATTATTAAATCTTGGTAAGCTTTGGCTAGAGGATGTGAAACCTTTTTGTTTTACCTTACTGTAGCGTCTTTGTAAGTAATTCCTTTTCCCTGTATCTTCTTGTTACGTAAGTTGTCTGAACTGCTGTGATTAGTTGAACTTGAAGCTTTATTACTAATGGGAACTATTTATCTATTGAGGGACTTTGCCTCAGAGGGAGAACTTTCCTCTCAAAATAAAAGTATTGATACTGAAACAGTTTGTTCACCTGTAATTGGCGGCTGATTATTAACCCACCTTCCTAGGGTTACTGGAAGTTATTTTTATACAGACATTTATCTTGCTTTTAGCACATTTACTATGTTCATGTGTTTTGTTTCATCTCAAAATACCTTATGCTCTTTGGTTGCTGCTTCTGTTGGGCCAGCATTGGAGAACATTGCTAGTAGCTCAGAGGGCTCTAATTTCTCACATAACTACTTACAGACCACACCTTTAGGCCAAAAAAAGTGAGACGGGCAATGAGCTTTTTTAACTGATTGTGGGAGAGAGCAAAGATTAACTTGGTGCTGGCTAATAAAGGTTTGACACTACTGTCGTTTTATTCTGTTTGAATTCAGTTTTTCCTCCCCTCAGTAGAATTCACAGTTACTCAGAAAAAAAAAACATAGGAAAAGGTAGAAGTGATACATTATTGGAACTGGTATCTTTTGTAGAAGAGATTACATCTATTGATAGCTCTAATTTTTTGTTTGCCATATATATGTATCTCTTAATAGAGCATAATAATTAGTAAGCTGTGTAGACAGCTTGTAGAAATGGAAGAAGTCTAAATATAATGCCGTAGTTGCCATGGGAAAAAAATAAAACGGAAGAAATACTCCTTGTTTCAGGTATGAATAACTTATGAAAGCCATGGTCATAACTCTATAACAACTTAAGAAACTTCCTCCTTACTGCTCCCAGTTTTTACTATATGCCCTGTAAAGAACTGAATTTGAGAGGGAATCACAGGCTGTTGTCTGACCGTGCCAAGTGTTGAAATGTGCTCTTTTGATTCAGTTGGGAATTACCGTATTGCAGTTGCAAAAGAAAAGCAATTGCAGGGGAACATAATAGGTAATTGTTCCTGACATTCATCTTGTTATCTTGTCATGTAAGGGAAGACAAAAAAAGATGCTAAACATGTACTCTGCAATTGCTTGTAATATGGTACAGAAATCACTTTCTCAATACCTTGGAGTCTTTGAATTTCCTCCCTCTTTAAGGTTTAAACCCTGTGAGTCCCCCTGGTGGCAGCAGGGCTGGGGGATGTTTCACTCCCCACTGCGGCTTGAGGAGCAATGTGTGGCCCCTGCTTTCTGCTTTTGTCTTTTTTTCCAAGTCTTCAACTTTTTTTTTCTAGTGATTATTAAGTAAACTAATATAGTGGCATTTTGTTTGGAGGAAAAAAATATGCAAGTTTTATGGAAGGGGAGTTTACTGCAGATAGAGTCTAATGACAGATGAAAGGTATTATATAACTACAGTTTTTATGTCTTTCTGCCTACTAGTTCTGATTTGGTTTTTCTTTTTTTCAGTGTTTGGATAGGAATTGTTTTGTATAATTGGATAAATGTAATAAACAAGGAATGGGGTGGAGAGTTCTAAATGTTTCGTGCTATGCAGGGGCAAAAAGCATAATGATTTGTTAATGTTGCAGACTAAATTAAAAAAAAATTATGATAGGGTTTTCTTCTTTGTCATGTTAAATGTATTTGTGACATTAAGTACTCTGTAGTTTTGGCTGATTGATCTTTAGTAGTCTAGTAATGTTAGAAAGCAGAGCAGAGGCATTTTAACTTAAAAAATTTGAACTATTTATGTTTTCATTCAAGGCAAACAAATAAGAAGTGCCAGAATAAGCTTTCAAAAGGAAGTTCATCGGAAAAGAAAAATAATCATTGGAATATTCCTTTGTGTAAAGTGTTATCTGCTACAAAGCAGTTTGCACCTCTTATTTGAAATGGAGGCAGTAAGACTCGTGTTATGTAGAATAAACTTCTTACATATATATTTGTCAGTCTTTGCTAGCTGTATGGTACATGGGCTACTACTTAAAAGTCACTTGTTTTATGGTTTGTGGGGTTTTTTTTATTGTTTGGTTCTGGTTAATGTTTCTTGCAAAAGAATACTTTCTAAAGAGAGAATCTGCAGCGAATGGAGGTATATATAAGTAACATGGACAGTAGACAGGAGCATATTATTTTGTTTCTTTTTTCCAATAAGTGTTAGCTTGTTATCTTAAAAAGTTGTTAAATACGTTAAAACCGAGTGTCAGACTTTCATCCTTGATTGGTGTTCTGGATGCTTCTATCACTCTGATGCACTGATCTGCACTCTCCATGCACCAAACCAACCTGAACTATGAATTGGATGACAAACAGTAGCCCAGAATCAGATGAGTAGCATGTCACTGATGGAGGCTTTTTTAGTAAAACAACTTTATCCTTTCAGCAGTTTCAATGTTGACTGGTTTCAGTCTCTGCTGAAGGAGTCACTGGAAAGTGTCTCTGCACCTTCAAGATTGGTTGACAGTAACTCTAAGAGGTTGATAGTCTGTAATTCTTATCTGTTGTTTCCAAAGAAATCATCAGTTGAATTTTCAGTAATCATAAAGTGGGGAATAAGAGTAAATACTTAGAAGTATTTTTCAGTAGCTAAAGTAAATAAACATTTTTTTTTTTTAATTTTTGGTTTTTTTTTTTAGGATTCTCTTAATTCTTGCTTAGTATCATAACTGATTTTATATACCTGGCCTCCACTGACTGAAATCCTATGCGTAAGGAAAAGATGTGTTATTGCATGTATTATTAAATATGAGATGAAAAATGTTCAGAGTTGAGAAGATTAAATCCAGTAGTTAGGTAACTTGTACATTTTTCCTTGTGTCCCTCTTTTCTAAGCAATAAGGTAGTTCTGATGAACTAATAATTAGGGGTTTTTAGCAAATTAGTTTTTTAAAAACATTTCTCTATCTCTAGTGTTCTTCTTGCTCATTCTTTTATTGCCTGATTTCGTTTCACACTCCAGTCTTGTTACTAAGGTATCATGCTTTTCAGTACTTGGTTGTTGGGTTTTCTACTTTTTCCCCTGGTGTTTTATGTTGTTATGAACAAAATAAACTTGTGTTCTCTTTGCATTTTCTCAGAAACTGCTAAAATGTCCCTTTAAAATAATACAAATGAGCATGTAAATATGGAAACTTAATTTGGCCTTTTGATAATAATTAAGGCTTAGGTAATTGTGCAGGTTTTTAAAAATTTAGGGTAATATCTATGAAGGTGCCTGTGATGAGCATGTGTAGTGAAAACTTCTGATTAAGTATGCTGTAGCAGATCTGTGAAACCAGCACTCAGCTGGTTTCATGATGGCAAATCCTTTAAAATTGTTAAATCAAAAATTAAGTGTTCTTGCTTGTCCTTGTCCTGCAGCTGTTGGATAACAAGGGTTGCAGATAAGTCCAGAGGTACTGAGTATACAGAGACCTCTGGCTTTTGATTAGAGAATTCAGATTTCCTAAGAAAGGTAGAAGATTAAGAATGGAAAGATCAGCTTAAATACATTCCCCACTTTTTTTTTTTCCTTTAAATAAAGCACTTGCATGAATTTAATCTTGACATAGCACATAATTTGCCTCGAAGATAATTTTCTGCATGGAGGCTGCGCTGTCTTTAGCATCGAGGGTTTATGTAAGTGGATGGAAAATGCTTAAGTTGCTGCTTGTGCCCCCAGCACTTCTGCCCTTATTCCCTTCATCACTGAAGGATCCATTTTTGTATAATGAATTTTAGTTGGGTGGCAAAGGGGAAAATTAGGGATAATCAGTGTTGGATTTGGGGGAGAGAATATGACAAGAT
This sequence comes from Catharus ustulatus, assembly GCF_009819885.2. Classification (NCBI taxonomy): domain Eukaryota; kingdom Metazoa; phylum Chordata; class Aves; order Passeriformes; family Turdidae; genus Catharus; species Catharus ustulatus. The sequence goes on from NC_046221.1 coordinate 30,897,219, forward strand.
CTATGATGCAAATACTGGTAACTTCATATTCAGAAATGCTTTGAGCAAGTTAAAAGTAAGAGAAATCTTTGGAAAGTAAATACATATAAAGTACAGAAACAATCACATGTAACTGACAATCTGATGAGATGACTGCAAGTTGAACAGTTTCAACTACTTGGTCAATTTGCCAGTTTAAAGCAAAGCAGGGGACAGTTGTTAAGATAAAAAAACCTGTTACCTAGTGCTGATTTATTTTGTAAAGTTTGTGTGTGTTAAATAGTTTCTATGGGGTCCTCTGCTTTTCAGAAGCAGACCACTTTGATTTGATAGTAACTGTTCACTGGTTGTTATACAACTGTTACATGCTTAATGTTTGAAATTCATTGTTTCATTTTTACGTTTAGAAACAGTCTAATAAATAAAAGATATTTAAGAAATACCTTTTAATGTTGCTGCTAGTGCTTGATGAGTTTTAACTTTTTTTATTTAGGGCTGTATTTAAGTTTTGCTAATCATATGGCTTGTACAAGTTAATTTTCTGCCAGCATAAGAGAATATGAAGAAAACCTTCCTAAATTATTTAATATTCACTGGGGAATGTGGTGAACTGCTGGTGCCAAAGTCATGATTTGTGACTGAGGCACACATCTAACTAAATAGTCATCCATTGCCATTGATGATGACCCTATGGTTTTTTTCAAGAAAAAGAATTTTCCTAATTTTTAATTCAACTGTTTTGCCCACTTTTCAGATGTTTTTAGGTTAAAGCAGTACTTTACAATATTTACTCTGCAGCAAGTTTAACTTTATCCATCTGGGAAGTAATTTCTGCTGATACATTGTATTTGTCTGTTATCAACATTTTTGCATTATGGCATCTTTGCATTTCAAGGCTCCACATAAGGCTCCTTTAATGTGGAAAAGAGCAGTTGTAGTGCTGGGGAGCAGGCAGCCAGGCTTAAGTGCAAGTTTTTGACAAGTGACAATTGGATAAGCAATGTCTGTAAAAAGCAGGGCTTGGATTTAAAGTAACAAGAGGTGTAATTGAAACATAAAGTAAAAACAAGCTAAAAATAAGTCTACTCTATCAGTACTCATTTGACTGAGAACACAAGAAGAAATTACTTTTCTGTATGGTTTAATTTCAACAGTGGCAAAAGTAACTGTTGGAACTTTTGCAATTGCTCATCATATAATTGATATAAGGATGACAGTTGGGAGCAGACTAAATGAAATACTGAAGAAATTAGCTGCTGAAAGTCCTTCTGCTCAGTATTTTTGAGTGATGCATCTTGCAGAACCAACGTTTCTATGAGCAGCACAAATTGATAACTGCTGTAGACCTCACGTAAAACTGCAGAACTGGAAAAGTGACAATGAGTCATTCTTTAATTAGAAAAGTGTTTAATAAAGAACATAAAATGTACTATGGCTTAGGCAGATAAATTATTTGGTTTCAGTATTGGCTTGTAATGACTAGCTGTAATTTAAATGAGTAGGGGTTTAAACCTTTTCCCAGACTCCTGTGTATGTGGGAAGGAGTGAATATCCAAGTGTCTTGAACTGGAGCTCAGGGTGGACATGAATGGAAAACAGCAAGTTTACAAAAACTGCATTATGTAATTCATAACACAAAGCTTTTAAAATTGTTCTTTGTGCAGTACAAAGGCATGCTTTTGCCATGCTGTACTCAGATGAAATGCCTTCAGCTGAGAGATGACTTAAAGGATGAACTCCTGGTGTTTCCTGCAATGGTTTTACATGCTGACTGAGCTATATCTCATGGGTTTTGGTATAGTTTTGGATGCCTAGCAAGTTACTAGAACTTTCATTGTATTCAATTAATACTAGCCTGTTCCAAACTGATAAGAATTAAGGACATCTGTGCAGAAATCGTTATTGAAGTGAAAAAGTGTACTGTCAAATTTTTTTGTACGCAAATATTACTAAAAGTTATCAGTATATTTGGAATACTAACATTTGGAAGAATTCAAGGGATGTTTGACTGAAAACATAGGAAACTTTTTGTAAAAATTGCTGAATTTCAGAAGTTTCAAATGTTCGTTCAAACGTTCAAATAAACATTGTAGCTCAAGCTGCTTCATTTAATGATGTGTGTGTTGGAGGGGAGATTAGGCCATTTTAGATTTGGGATTTTTTTTTCCCAATGTGAGACAAAGTCACTTGGGAAAACATTTAGGTTGTTACAGGTTGAGACAATATATAACATTAGGCTTGGCAAATATTTGCCTTCATTTTGGGAAGGAGCTGGTATTTATACTGTGTTTACTTTTCTGCTGCAGTGTCAAGCCATCCCCAGCTGAAGGAGTCAAGTCCAATCCATCCAAGAGGCACAGGGACCGCTTGAATGCAGAGCTGGACCGCTTGGCGAGCCTGCTGCCTTTCCCTCAAGATGTTATCGCCAAACTGGATAAGCTGTCTGTGCTTAGGCTTAGCGTCAGTTACCTGCGAGCTAAAAGTTTTTTTGATGGTAAGCACTGGGAATTTATTTGGGTTTGAACTGCTTGTAAAATTCAGTTTATACTGGATGTTGATTTCAGCTGTTTAAGTACTTAAAACTGTTACATTTATCTGTATTTTAATGGAGCCGCAGTTGTGTGAATATATACAATGTAACTGTGTAAAGTAAGCTTTCTACTTTCTTGAAACCAAATGTAACTACTTATATTTCACTTAGGTCACCAGTCATTCAAGGCTTTGCATTTGGAAGTAATATTGTCCTTAATGAGTCCTCCGATCCTTTTCATCAGACTGTCAAAGACACCCAAGAGATTTCTCTTTCCCCCCCCTCTGAAAACTGACTTAGTAAAACTATTACTGTTTCAAAATATGTCGTATGACTTCCATCCAGCTGTATTTTGCTTAATGATGCATCAAAAATGACCTTGCTTTGATATAAAGTAATTGATAGTGCCCCTTCCAACAGTTTATTGCAAAGGTGACTTGTAAAGAATAGAGACAAAGTCTTTCCATGTCCAAGCCCTGATTAATGCAGGACAGGAGGCATTAAAATGACAGCTAAGGTTCTCCACTTATGTGGGCAGGTGTGCTCTGACCCCAGATCTGGCAAGAGTAATACAGCAGCACTCAGAGTAGTCATGGGGTCACAAGTGTGTGTCCTTGGTCACCTCCCAGCTGGCCAAGGAGTCCTGTCCCTCTCTCTCCTCCGCTACCTGAGCTGCTCTGTAGAGTGAGATGCGCTGGTTGGCTTCATGCCAGTTCCTTTGAAGGCAGGAATAGTCTGATCCTATTCACTACAGGAATAAAGCAAGGAGCTTGTATTTAATTAATTGTCCTTTTCTTTTATCAGTCACTGAGGTTTTACGGTTATTGTGTTGAAACCGAAATCTTACTGATCAGCTGTAGCTAAAGAACCTTGATTGCAATGGACTTGATATTAAATTTCAAGTTGTTTATAAACTTTCTTCAATGTTAAAATAACCTCTATCCTCATCAGTTTGTGTCAGCCTCCAAAACGCAGATGAAAGGATTCAAGAAACCTGTCTAAAATAGTTCCACTTTTCCCTGCAGGAATACAGACTGTTTATTTTCATTTATTGTGTCAACTGGCTTCAGTTTATTAGTGCTTATGAATTTATATTCTGTTTTATTGCTTGAAGAATATATCAGTGTCTTGATTTCTGTGCTTGTTCAGGACAATTCTTAGTGTGAAGTCTAAGCTCTAAGGCTAGAGCTGGCCAAATATTTCCAGCGGTGCTTTTCAGGTGCAAATATTTTCTCCCATCAAATGAGAGCTCTCTTGGCACCTCAATTGCATGAAAATCTTTGCAAGGTGTTATCTCAGGTAGACTGCTCTTGGTGAGTTGAAAAAGTTCTAGTCTCAAAGAAATGTTTTGTTGTGGTTGTTTTAATTATGTTTTCCAAAATAATTCCAAGTTTGAAAGTTTTTATCTTACTTGGGATGGAGTGATAATAGCAGATCTTAATTTCTCATCTCATTTTCTCATGTAATGGAACTGCTTGATTTTTATTCTTCCTGCCTCTTCCCTGCGAAGATCCTGGAATAAAGTTTGAGGCTATGATTTCTCTACAGGGAAAAAAAGAATTGATACCTTCCATAGAAGTTGTCTTAACAGGTTTTATTAGCAGAAAAGGTATTTTTGCTACTTCCTTTCGGGCCTTTTTGTTGTAGGACTACAAATCAAGTTAGTATCAGTCTCCATCTGAAGGTATTTAAAGACTAACGTCATAACTTTCGTGAAGATAAACAAAAATAACCAATTTGTGACTGACAGACAGAAGAATGAAAATGAGATCTTTATACTATTTTATCTATCTTAAATAACATGGAATCTATTTCAGTAAAATTCACCTTCCAAAAAAGAAAATTAGTTCTTTGAAGAACGGAATTAGCAAAAAACCCCTGAAAAGCCCTAGGTTTGGTTTTCATGCTCTGACTATGCAGTGCTTTTCAGAATGGCTTATTTGAGAGAGCATTTTGTGTAGTTGCATATATGCGGAAAACCCTGTAGAATGAATCTGACAAATGCAAGAGGGAGCACTGATTATCACCTTGAGTGCCTAGACTGAGCCAACGCTCCACTTTATTAACGCAGCATGCTGAAGTAAAGGGAAACGCTAAATGAATAACAGGATGCAAATGGGGGGTGTGTAAATTCCTGCGGAAAGTAAAATATAAACGCGTAATCATATGATCTTGCTTGAAAGGAAACCCGAGTTTTTGCTGTAACAATAGATATTTTTTTCAAAGAAAACACTTGCATTTTTCCAAGTTTAAATAATCTAGAGTGAATGTCTGTTTTCTGAAGGCGGAAGTCTGGGGGGGGAGAGAAAGAACTGTTTTGTGAAAGACGTCTCAAAAAGTTACATGAATTTGAATAAATGTGCCTCATTTAAATGTCTGCAAGTCCTTTTTGGTGTTACTTAAAAGCTAAGTGTGTGTGTTCATATATATGCGTGTGTGTGTATATATTTTATACATATATATATTATATGTATGTATTTATACGTATATAAATAAAAGAACACCACCAAAGAACACTTTCACTTGAACCTAGTTATTAAGATGGAGTGGTACAGAATGTTCTCTGGAGCTGGAGACAGGTGAGGTTTTTCTGTAGTGTCTACTGAAATATGGCAGACCTCTGCATGCTTGCTGTATTTCAGGTTGTAGGAAATAGGTGTATGCGTTTTTCTCTTCCACAACCTCAAAAGATCTTAGTGTTGGTGATTGTATTCTGTTAAGCAGTTGCTTTGGATTGTTTTTTGTTAGTGAAGTTATTGTGCTGCTAGATGACCCTATACATACACTATAGTGTGATCAGGTTAGTCTCAAGTCCACCTGATGTCAACAGGATTTCTGTATGCTCATGTGAGGCACCCTGGCATGCTTTTATATGTACAAACTTGACCTTGACTCATGAAGGAAACTGTAGTGGTGGATTAAAATAGTGAGTCTCAAGTCTGTTTCTTTATAAAGTTTTGTGTGGCAATTCCATGCTAAAATGTGTTTTAAGGTGGTGTCACTTTTCAGCTGTGCACTTCTAAACCTGCTGTACTGAAGTGGATTAGCAGTCCTCAAAGTCAAGCAGGTTAGCTTAAATCACAGCTGGAGTGTTTATTTTGTGCATGTAAGATACTTTCTGAAAGTGGCTTAAGGCAAGCTTTTTATTTTTAAGAGACTAGGATGAATCAGGCAGGTGTCTGCTGACAATCATTAAAGACTGTGTGTTGTCTTGGTATTATTTCAGTTCATTTTGCTGTTAAGTGCCCATGCGTGTGTGCACTCAGCAGTGAAAAATATAAAGTAGAATGTGGGACTACAGCTCTTTGTGTGGATGCAGGTTAGTGTGAGCTCAGCATCTGGAGCACAACTGGACAATCATTTAGGCATAGCCTGTGTTCCCCATGCGTACTAAAGGAAAAAGCCCTTTTGCCTCTAGCTTTGGTCTTTATAAGATGAATTGATAATCACTTAAATACTTCACTGTGGTAAAGAAAAGCATTCATAATTGTTCTTCTTGGGATTTTGGTGAAACTCTACAAAAGTAGAGTTTGTATGACTGATCACTTTTTTAATGTTAGGGGCATAATTTTTCTGTTTAAAGGTGTACTGAGAATAAGGGAGAGGCTTGCAGAATCTAAAATGAAGTAGCTGTGCTATGTGTGTGTATCAATACATTAGAAACAATATTCAACATGTTGTTTATTAATTGTCCTTTCATCCATTTCACTAAGAATTCCTGTGGTTTAAACTATGTGGGTTTTTCCCCCCCTCTTGCTTATTGGACAGTATTCTGCATTTATAGAAGAAAGTTTCCGCTCAAAATTAGTTTAGAATTGGTTTCTTATGTGGGATGCTAGTGATTCTGGCAAGCACAGCAATAACAAAATAATTAAGTTTTTTTTTTCCACTAAGTTTGCATTGCCTTTTTTCTTTAACTTTGTAATATAATTAACACACATTCCTTGGCGTCGTATGGCTTAAATTTACAGTGCAGCCATTGTCATCACATAAAATATGTTTTTTGATAATGTATTTTTCCTGTCATGTCCACTGTTTTATCATACTATGTGCTGGAGACAACAGACTGCATGTGGTTTCTGTTCTGGAGAGTATGGCTAAGATGCAGAAATGGGAAAGACAGACAAAGTGGGAGACAATGTATTTATTCTGTCACATTGAGAAGGGCAGCAACCTATTTCCAGTCTAGCAGATATAGATAGCCTTTCTGCCAAGTATCAGGTGGCGATCTGGAACAGAAACCTGAAAGTACAAGAATTATTAAAACACAGCCCAGTAAGACCAGTATAATACAGTAGCTCTAGTAGATCTATCCTGACTTGCTTTTACCATCTTTGCCTGCTTTGTCTGTCTAATACAGTTTTCCTCATGATTTTCGTGTTACCTCCTTTTGCTGCATGCATAGATACTTGACCTCCACACCAGGAAAAACTAAAGCCCTGCAGAGCAATGGTGTTAGGCTGCACTTACTGCTTTTGAGTGTTTATGGGGATGCTGCGTAGGAATTTTCTGTTACCAGTGGATTCTACTGAACCTGTCTAGTATTACTTGATTCATGAGTGTCTTGAGCTCTTTTTCTACACACAAGGTAGAAAATACCCCATAGTTTGGTTGTTCTCTAATTACCTTTTCTGTATCTGGTATTTTATACCATGCATGTGAATTAATTTTCACAGTTTTGAATGAAATTCTTTGAATCTCGTCTGAGAGTTGGAGGAAAGAAAATATTTGGAGAAAAAAAAAACCCCCAAACAAATCAGCTTTCCTTTTGTGTGTCTTCCTCCCAGTCCAAATTTAAAATTAATACAAAATGCGAACCTTGGAATTGTATAGTTATTTCAGTATCAGACGACCATACCATTCAAGTTATTTCCTAATCTGTGCTTGTCTTTCACTGCTTGTCTCTTTTTTTTTTTTTTTTTTTTTTTTCCTCCAAACCTCCCCCCTTGCCCCCAATCCCCTGAGATTCACACTGACCATTTGGGACTGTCTGCTGCAGACTATTTTAGCCTGTATTTTACGTAACAGATGATAAGTAGGGATTTAAGCTTTCAAGTCCTAAATTCTGGTCTTCAAAAATGATGATTAGAGCCATGTAGCTCTGACATCACTCTAAATCTCAAAATGTGTATGTTTTCACAATCTTAGCTTTTATTTTCAGGAGTGCTGTGTCACTAAGCATTTGATGCAGCTGGGCAGCTCTATACCCCCATGGACAGATGCGATTTAATATAACCCAAATCGAACATCTAGAATTGAAAATTCTATTTATATAACAAAACAAGAACTTAAAATGTTTATATATTTGTAGTATAAGAGGAGAAAGCAGGTACAAGCATTAACAGTTAATGTGTTCTTTGGATTTTCTTTTCCTGTTACGTTCTGGTATTTCAGTGATTGATGTTAATCATTGTTAGAACTCCCTTGGCAAGGAAGAGAAATGAAAGGTTATCTCTTCCTCTCTGCCCTATGTGTATTATTTAATCAAAGGCATATGAAAAGTCAGTGTAGGAGCCTCTTATGTTCCACAAAACTGTTGTAAAATTTCTTGAAAACCCTGTCCCAGTATGCAAAGCATTTGTTTTTTCTCTGTAGGCCTTGTTAATAGGGAGATTAATTTATACAGTTCTGGGCTTTGCTCTGGATTCCTGACTCTTGTTTGCAAGATCAGAGCCTAAAATATAATTTATCCTGTTCTAACATCAGTGTTCTGGAGATTGACACCGTTGTATGATATTCAAACCTAAAACAGGTAGTAAGATAAAAAGTCTAGCCTCAGAAAGTACCACTGCTTACGGCCTTGTGTATTCCAAGTCTTGTAATCTTTGCTACTGTTATTCCTGTACTGTAGCACCTAAAGAGAATGCAATTTGGAGCTTTTTGCTTTTGTTATACAAATCGCCACAAATGTTGCTCCCTCCTCTAATAACAGTTTGAATGGAGAACTAAAACTAGAGGTTGCACTGGGCTCTCAACATCTGTCTTCCATGGGCTTCATGTTTCATCCATCTGAATTTGTAGAAGCATGGTTTGCTTGACTATGACCTTAGAAATATGTCCTAGTTATTTAAGGGTGCAGTAGGAATACACATTAAAAATGTGTACAAATAATCTACTAATACTGGAATAGTTTTTGCCACTGTCTGTGTCTGTGACTCAGCAGATTTCCTCCTCTGTGTGCTTGCCAATGGAAGAAATGCCCTAGTTTTGCCTTATCAGAATACAGATAAAGTCAAACAGGAAATAAAGACATGTATGATTGATCTCTGTAGATGTTTACAGTTCTAGCCAGTTATAACACTGTTTGTTTTTCCTGAGTAAACAAAAACTTCACCCCTGTTAGAACAGTTTCTGCTGCATACATACTTTCATAAACTACTTAAAGAATGATTGCTTTGTGAATTGTCTTGGAGATCCAGCTAGATAACTAAAAGCTAATTCCATTTACCAGAGCTTGGTCATTGTAATTGTTTAATTTACTAGTTACTCTTTTTTAAGAGGTTAAAAAAAAATGAATTTCAAATGTGCTTTTCAAAGTTTCAGATAATGTATTGATAAATATTTCCTGGGATAAGTCTCTTGGGAGTTCCTGCTCGACAGTGCTGTGTCCAATCTCTATATTTAACAAGATATTATGTTAATGATAAAACTCAACCATGGTTATTCTAGAAAATGAAATAAAGTAAACTGGAAGAACTAGAATGCATAGTTATCTGAAACTACCTTAAGAAAATGTAGGTTTGCTGCCTGCCAGCTGTGAACATTAAAGGGGACCTACAAATAGGAATTAGTTGCCCTTAGTGATGCATACTAAACTCTGTTTTTAATTGAATAAAGAGATGCTCATTTTTTTCCACTGAATAATTGCCTCTTGAAATTCAACCCATGTGCCTTTTGAATTGCACAGTACTGCACAGTTTTTGCATGGCATTGTATAGTATCTAGTAAGCTGAAATATATACATGCTTGGCCCCTCAAGACAAATTCTAACTGATTGCATAAAGTAGGGATTACTGGAATAAGTCCACTGCCTGACTGGTCAAATAGTCTGACTTTCCCATCAAATTCTGTTGTCTCATCTTCAGCAGTATAATTCTGTGGGCCACCAGAAGACACTAGCTTTGTGAGTGAATTCCCTTTTTCCTGGTGGTGTCTCCATCTGAGCTACAAACTGAAGGATGATGTCTTTCCATTACTGATTCTTTTCTTTATGCTGCATTTTTGAATATGCTGTATTTTACTTATTTGGAGGAAAAAATAAAGATAACCCTCAGTTTCCTCCTTGCTTATACCATTTGTTGTTTGGTCTACTTTTACCAGACAATGATAAGACATATGCCTAGAACAAAACTCATGCAGTGCATTTATACTGAAGGTTTTTGTTAATATGCTTTCTTGACCTAGTTAATGGGAACTTTGTAGACAGGTGAAGTCTATTAATAGATCTGATGATCACTTACCTAATTGTGTGGTTTGTAGCTGATCCTTTAGAAGGATAGCAATGCCAATGTGCATTCTTGGTCAGCATGTCATCAGGTGGCATAAATGCTAATGAACTCTACCTAGTGATATAGAAGGGAAAAAAAATTCCCGCTCTTCATGCACCCCATCATCATTTGAAGGTAAAAGTCAAGGCTTAATGATCTCCTGCAGGAAGGGTTTGAGCCCTGTGGCTTAGAGTTTTTAGGAATGTATTAGTCTGTGTTTCCCCCTTCCCTCTGTTTATCTATATTAGCTGACTGTAAGCCCTGTGCAGGACCCCTTGCAATTAATTACCTTTGGCATTTAGGAGCATCAGCTACACTGAATCTCTCAGTGCTTCTCATAACATGGCTGTACTGCTGTGAAAAAGTCCTGCCTTAGTTGAGCGAAGAAATTGTTCCTCAGCTTTTATCCCATGATAATACTTGTCTCACCTATAGGCTAGAGGCAAACAGACTGCTTTTTATGAACGGCTCCTGGTTTTGTGGACAGCAGGAGAGCAGTTAATATTGTTTCCCTTGACTTTTACAGGGTCTTCAATGTTGTTTTTGTATCACCAAGCTGGTGAGTTAACATCTCTCCAGTTCTGTCCCAAGCAATCCATTCCACTTCCCCCTGTGGTACAACTGGGATCTCACTGTCAATCTCAATGGCAGCCTGTGAAGTTCAGGGGGTGACCAGAATTTCTGCAAAGGACAAGGAAGGAATCATCTTTCAGACCAAGGACATGCATGTGGCTTTCAACAAGATAAGCCCATGGGCTCTGGCAGTGAAATAAACTGCGAGTAACTCACGTATCCCGATTAGAGAAAAGTCCAGTCTTGGTCTGGAAAGGAAGCAATCCTCCAAAAGCCCACCTGATTCCCTTGCTATAATTCAGTCATTTCAGAAACCCTCTGCTAAACTGCTGAGGAGTTATGAACTGGCATAAACATACAACCTCATATCTTTTGGGGATATGTATGTTGTATTTCCTCAATTTAAAAACAAGAAATTTCTGTTAGAAAGTGCTTATTCATTAATATTTTTATATAGCAAGAGCTGGAATTGAATAGTCTTGTAAAGAAAGTTTCCAAACCCACTTCCATACCCTTTTAATGCCGTAGTTGTAAAATTCAACATTGCTTTTTGCCAGTAGAATAAGCTGTCTTCTTTCATGTATGGAATATAATTGACAGTTTCCATTTTTTTCAGTTAAGATGGTAGAGAAATCCCCCAGGCAAAAATCCTATGAAGTTGCTGTTGAGCCATCAGTTCAATGAAGATAAAGTTAAGGCATTGGTTCAGTAGGGAAAAAAGAGAATTTGAATTAATGTTTGAGTACTAGGTCCAAGTTTGCATGAGGTGAGTTCCCTAATGAAACTGATGGGTAAGAAAATAACTGGGAACTGTAAAGGGAATTTAAAAGTCACTTATGATTCTTAGGCTTTATGATAAAAATTAATACTGATGTATAAAAAGGAGCAATTATTTCAATGTGATTCTTTTCTTAAGCAAATAGTTTAACCATTTCAGGATTAGTGATTTATTAAAAAAACAAAAAATCCATGGTATTAACTGTCATTTCCTTGTTGCTATTAGCTTGTCTTTTCTACAAACTAAAAGCCTAACAAATGGAAATTTAAACAATATATAATATTTGATTAGCTATCGCTTTTTTCTAACATATTGAAAAATTGTTAGAGGAAAAGAAAACTCTGATTTTAGGAAACCAAAAGCTCCAAAGTAGGAAACTGTTAATCTAGCTTCAACTTCCTATAGATCTTATTACACAAGGACTTAAATTACTTCACTTTCTTCTTTGATTTTTCATGCCTCCCCTCAAAAAAATTAGGAAGCCCTTTTTCCTCCCCTTTTTGTGGGTAAAGCAGTATCACATTAATAGGTGTGATGATAAGTTACAATTTACCAACATGCACCTCTTGATGACCTTTTTTTCTGAAGAAGCAAAGAAGATGTACCAAAAGAAGCAACTGAATGGGAAATAGCTCAGAAGAAACGTGTGTATGCCAGGATATGGTTTTGTTGATTCAGCAGGTGACTGTCATCCCTGTGATAGTTAGGGCACAAGAGTTCATTGCCTCTTAAGTCTTGAAACCACAAGCAGTATACAGTTTGGTATGTGGTTGTTAAGCTTCAAAGTCCAAGTGAGAGATTACAAATTTGAACAATTGTAGGTTTCCTGATATTTACTTCTTCTGTTTTTAAGTATAAGATAAAAGCAAAAGTGAAGTTTTATTCCTTATGTGTGTTTTAAAAAAAGTCTGAACCAAAATTTTATCAGGTGACTAGGTGCAACGGGCTAACCATAAGAACACTGCACACTTATTGCTGTTCTGTTGCATTATACATATGTCATATGTATTTTTGAGGCTTTTTTTTTTTCTTAACTCTACTTTAAGCTGAGGAGAACTACCACAGATGCATTAGAAGCTTAGAAATTCCCACCCACATTTGACCCTCTCTGACCAAGACATAATAGTTTATTCCAGATCCTATACTTATAGGGTCCTGTAACTTTCTGCCCACTTCTTGCTCTCAAAAATTGCAAACTGCCTTTCAGCTCCCCTATAAAACTCACTTTGCCTTTCTTTTACATTCTCTGAATCTGGGAACCTGATGGGGATATTTTCAGGAAGATGCACACACATGCTTTTAGGCTTTAAGGGAATGAGCATTTATTGCATAGTGGTTGCAGCTACTTACGATTCCATTTTTATTTTTCTCTTCTTTTTAATTTGGTCTTCGTTCTCACATCCAGATCAGGAGCAGTGGCTCCTAATGCATAGCATGGTTTGGGAACATCTGCTATAGGAAGTGCAACTCTTTGTGTGAGTCTTCCAAAAGCAGTGACTGAACTCTCACTTTGTAGGTTGGTGCATGTTGATTTAGTGTGGTATTTCTGGACTGTTTAATAATCATGCTGTGAAATAACTTCAGTATCAGTCACTTAAGGAAAAAAATACACAACTTGGTTGTTGGTTTTACCTTCTACTTAAGGAAACAGGGCTGTGTTAAGTACCACTTTGTAGCAACTGAGGATATGTCTCCCATTTAAGGGGGTATATTGCATAAACACTTAACATTCCACACTTAATAATACTGTTAACTCTTTCTTTAAAAAGGCTAAAAACATATAAAACCTGAGTTCAACTGACTTGTATAGCAAAGCTTGAGTTGGTTTTAATTAGTGTTGTGAGCAATTCAGATTTTTAACAGCAGATATTTGATTTATTTTAATCTTTTAATGGTCTTAGGAGAAACACCAATCTAGTTCAACAAGCAGTTTAGGGCTTGCTGAACTGTGTTTTGGGTATGGCTCAAAAGAAAGTATGCTGTGAAAGTTGAGGAACATCATCCCATGCATAATATGATTAAATTTCAAGTTCTTGGGCTAGGTTAATGTCTTAAAACAAAATATGGTATATATGTTAGTAAATCTAGTAAAACCTGATGTCTTCATTCCTTACTTAATTAAAAGTGCTTGCTGAAATGAGAATAGGCTTAAAAATTAAAATCTAGTTTTGCTGGACAGGTCAAGTAATTAAACTAACTTCTGAAAATAATAAAAAGGCTTGATTGTAGGCAAAGAAAAAAAAATTCTGTGTTGGACAGTGTGTGCAAGCAGTCACTCTTCACCAAATGGTTCCAAGCTGCCCAGTCGTCATAATGTGCGATTTAGGATATGTTAGAAAGCAAAAGTTGTGGCAAACTTTCAAGAAGTCATGAATGCATTATACGGATCAGTTGTATTTTTGACCTCTTCCTGAATAGTTTTGCCAATAAAATATAGAGTGTAAAAAAAATGGAATTGCATGCAAGACTGGATGAAAATAGAGAATGTTTACAAAATTATTAGGATGCATATCAGATAATTAAATAAGAAAGACATCTCATAAAAGAGAAAGCTATAAAATCAGTGTGCACAAATGAGAAGTTTAAAAGCATGATTAAAATAACAAGACAATTTTGCATATAAGGAAGCCTGGAAAATGGTGGAATATTGTAATAAATGTTTTAAACTATATAGGAAAAAAAATTCAGGCCAAGGATTGGATTACTAACAACGTAAAAAAGTGCAATGGGTCTTGCAGTGCTTCTTGTAAATAAAGAGAAGAAAGCATTAGAGATACTAATAACAGAATTAGGTTCTACCTGTTGTGTACACGAATACTGGTTCAGCCTTATAAGCTTGTTTCTTGCAGGATTTGAATCCATCTGAATTAGACCAAAACAGAAGAATGCAACAAAAAACTTGCACAAAATCAAGAAATCATGACTGTGTTTGAGAGTAACCTTAGCGAGTGTTTTCATTGTGTGCCTTGCAACTGCAAATTACTTTGCCATCCTTTTATGTAACATGTAGCATCCGTGCCAGTCTGTGTTTGTATGTGTTTCTTGAGCACATATTTAGATTCCCATTCATGAGATCAAGTAACAGTGCTGAGGGGCAGCTGAAGCTGTGACATGCATCTTCTCTCTAGAATACTATGGCTCAAGTGAGCTACTACATCTCACTCGTGTCATATAACAACAGGTTTTTGGAAGGGCTCCCAATCCTTCACTTCAAGTAGTGTCTCTCTCCATTAAGAGACAGAAAACTATCTGCTGTCCTTTTGTGCCTTCCTCTAACGAGGATACCTGACTGTTAGTGACTAAGCTGGTCAGACCAACCTAAATAGCTGAGACTGTCCTTCAGTTTTAACCCTTTGCCTTATTTTCCCAGTTTAAGCTTCTAAGTGTCCTAGAAAAGAATATAGCCATGTTCATTTTTGCCTTTTCCCTCCCAGGAAACCCATATGTAAATTATTTTATAATCTCTTGGAGAGGATTTGTCTGATTAAGGAACATAAATGAATGGGGAGGGAAGGCAGTATCAAGTGGAAGCGGTCAGATTCAGATGATACACTATTAGATGGTTATAACTGCTCAGAAAAGACTACTGCTCTGAAACCATATGGGAGAAAATTACTTGTGCAGACTCTTTCAGTGCTGTTCAAAGCCATGTGCTGCTCAAAACTCTTATCTGGGTGAAATCATACAGGAAAAGATTTGTCTCCCTTTGGATTTGGTAATGGCCCCTAAGCCCACAGTTGCTTGTCTTCATAAAGTGGGTCATGTTTTCGTTCAAGACAAAAATAAAACGCAGGAATTTACACTGTATATAAATATTTTCATAGTTGAGGTGTCTTTCAAGTATTCTGAAGATTCTTTGTCTGCATTAGATAACCCCACTCTATAGACATATTGAAGTAAATGTCAAGGTAGAGATACCTTAAATTAAGTGCAAGAGACTTTTGGAGAAATTGCTTCAATTTCTTTTGCTTTTTTTATGAAGGTACAGAGGTGAGAACACACATTTCAGACATTTTCAGATATTCTGACTCGTGGTTTCATATTGACACTGTCTGCTCAGCTGTTGGATTCTTACACAGATCCTTCTAGGACTCCCTGGTGGGAATTCCTGCCTTTATAGAGATGTTTACTGATATGTCATGACCAAATTCTGTCCTTTCTGTTTGCCTTCTCTGATGGAAGAACCCAGCAGGTGCTATTAAGAACCTTCTTTGCATCAAAAATTTGAGCTCAGCATTCAAGGAACTTTTAAAATGTGAAACATACTATTTAGTGTGCACACATACACTTCAGGCTTATAGGTATATGGAAAGTTCTCTGGAAGATATGTAGTCAAGATTATCACTTTCCAAGATATAACACCGGACGATTTAATCTTCCTTAAATTAGAAACTTAAATCTTAACAGGATGTACCGCATGTGGCAGCGTCTGAGAGATGCTCAGGGAATCAGTTCTGTGTTTCAATAGCTTTTCCTTCTGTCAATAGTTTTCCTTCTGATATTGATAATTGTAATCAGTAGGAGCCAAAGCACTAACTAGTTTCCCAAAATGCCACTTGCTTTTGTAAAAAATTAAGGAAATTTAAAAAAAAATCCGTGTAATGGGATATCTACTTCATTTAGATTATATTAAGGCCACTGAACTCTCTTCATCTTAAGATATTGATAATACCCTTAAGCAATTTACACTTAAATGATAATTGTAGCTCTAGTAACTCAAAAAGGAATCTCAGCCTGTTAAATTGTTAGTCGGTGCAGTAAGTTCAAATATAACACTGCTGCAGCATTACCTTTTCTGTGTACATCTGTGAAAATAAATATTGTTGTCTACTTTCTGAATGTGATAATGGACTGCATGTTACTTGAATTTAAAGATTGTAGCCCCACTTAAAAGTTCTGTATGAGAAATATTCCATGCGTAAGATAAATGGAAGTAAGAGATGCAAATAATAAATTATTTTATAAAAGCTGATTATTTTTGTATTTTTATGCTATGCAACAGTGAAAGTTGCAATCAGTTCTGATTCTTTTGTTTATTTTATGAGCAGGGTGAATTGCTTGTAGCAGAAGCTTTTGCTGTTTTGCTTGCAGAGCAAGTTGATTCCAGATTTGATGTAAAGTATTTGTCACTTGAATTTATTCTGCAAGGCTGGCAGCTGTATATTTATGTATGCAAAGTGTAATGCTTCTAAATGTTTGGAATGAAATAGTAGATTTTTGTTGGCACTAGGATCTAAGGATGGAAATGCCATTTGGTACATAAATGCAAAAAACTGTGAATTACTACAGTACTAACTAGACTAAACACCCACAGTTCCTTTCATGAGAAATACATTACATATAGTTTATTTTTAATTCACCCATAAATTGTGCCAGCTATGTTTGAGGAGAGAGACAAGTATCAATAGTTTTCACAACCTGCATGAGGAGCAGGAAAATAAATCTGAAACATTACATACTACTTTTTAAATAACTTCTTTTGTTGCTAGAGCTAGAAGTGGACTAGGAAAGCTCATAGAAGTATTAAATTTTACCTTCCCTGCAAAGACAAGCTGTCCTGAAGAAAGAATGCGTGTGTGTCTTTTTGTGAAACTGAACAAGATCAATTAAATCTCAGAAGTTGTGTCTATCCTTTGTGCAAAACAGACTGTCTATCCCACCTGTTATTTTATCTTTGTAGAGGTCAGTACCTTCCTCTGCTCATACATTACTATAGTCATCACCAGTAATATGGTATTTTATTATACTTATATATTATTTTATTGTATTTTTATATAAATAAAATTATTTTTAATTTCCTTTTGCACTTTTTTTAGTTCAAACATACCTGAGTTATGCTTTTAGCAGGGTTGATTTTATTTTGCTGAGTAGTTTATACATATGTGCCATAAAGCTGAAACAGTATACACTCATTTCACTTTTACTAAACTGGTGAAATAACATAAGTCATGAACTTTTCCAATAGCCTTGCACAGCCTTGTTGTTTTAGTTGTATGTTTGGATCAGAGAGAGTTAAGAACTGGTTGTGGAATATTAAAACTTGTAATGAAAAGATAGCAATGGTAGTTTTCTACTCTTTGTTAAATGCCATGTTGGATTCAGTGATGTTTAATAATTGGCCATCACATTTGCAAATATTTGATGTATGCAAAGGAGGCTTATAAAATTGTGAGGTTGCAGCTATGTGTTACTATATATGTTCTGCTAAACCTTATCTGGGCTCCAAGCTTGCTTTAGCTGTTGAGCTCTGCAGCCCTGGCTGAAGCTGGATGATGGTGAAAATTGAGCCGTGGTGATTTACTACTCACTGTGTTGAAGAAGAATCACGGAGTTTGTTTTACCTGAGCACTTTATGCTGTGGGCTGCTGTAACTTAAAGGCAAATATGTTCCCTGCTAAAACTATCCAAGCTGTGGAGTGAACCAGGCTGGAAAGCAATCTGGGGGGAAGTGTTTGAGGGCTGTCTCACCTTTCTAAATCAAACTCTTCTGTTCTTCAAAACATTTCATTTCTTGCCGTCTTATTACAGTAATTTCACGAATACAAGCCGCACCAATTTGACCAAAATTTTGGTGGAAACCCGGAAGTGCGGCTAATATTCCGGGGCGGCTAATCTATTAACAAAATTCTAAAAGCCGCCAACACGGAAGTGAGAGCCCGCGGCAGCCCCAAGCCAAGCTGGAGCCCGGCCGGCCCCGGCAGAGGTGGGAAAGCCTGGCAGAGGCGGGGCCAGCAGTGTGGGGGGCGGGCGGCAGAGCCTGAGCCAGCAGGGCGGGGCAGGGAGGGCGGCAGAGCCTGAGCCAGCATGGCGGGGGAGCCCGGGAGAACTGGGGCTAGCAGTGCAGGGGAGCATGGCAGAAGCAGGAAGGCCGGCGGGTGGGGCTGCCTGGCAGCGGGGGAAGCCCAGCAGAATCGGGGCCAGCAGCGTGGGGGAGCCCGGCGGTGCGCGGGCCTGCAGTGCCAGCCAGGGCGAGGAAACGCGGCGGCGGTGCAGACGGGAGGGGGCGGCCGGCGAGCCCGGCGGCGGGGCTAGGGAACGCGGCGCGCCGCGGCCGGCGAGCCCGGCGGCGGGGCTAGGGAACGCGGCGCGCCGCGGCCGGCGAGCCCGCCGGCGGGGCTAGGGAACGCGGCGCGCCGCGGCCGGCGAGCCCGGCGGCGGGGCTAGGGAACGCGGCGCGCCGCGGCCGGCGAGCCCGCCGGCGGGGCTAGGGAACGCGGCGGCGGCCAGCGAGCCGGGCGGCGGCAGGCCGCCGGCAGGGCTAGGGAACGCGGCGCGGCCAGCGAGCCGGGCGGCGGCAGGCCGCCGGCAGGGCTAGGGAACGCGGCGGCGGCCAGCGAGCCGGGCGGCGGCAGGCCGCCGGCAGGGCTAGGGAACGCGGCGGCGGCCAGCGAGCCGGGCGGCGGCAGGCCGCCGGCAGGGCTAGGGAACGCGGCGGCGGCCAGCGAGCCGGGCGGCGGCAGGCCGCCGGCAGGGCTAGGGAACGCGGCGGCGGCCAGCGAGCCGGGCGGCGGCAGGCCGCCGGCAGGGCTAGGGAACGCGGCAGCGGGGCGGTGCTGACGGGAGAGGGGGGCCAGCGAGCCCGGCGGCGGCGGCAGTACCACCCGGCCAGCCCCGCCGAGCCGTGGCACTGAGCTAGGCCACCCGGCCCCGTCGGCAACCATGAGCGGGCCGAGCCTGCCTGGCCCCGCCCCGAGCCAGTAAAGCCCCCTATGCCGCGATCCTGTTACTAATTGGCCAATTTGTGAAAGCTGCGCACGAACGAAAGTGCGGCTAATATTCGGGGTGCAGCTTATCTATTGACAAAGACAGCAACATTGTCGAGGCACCGGGGGTGCGGCTTATAATCCGTGTGGCTTGTATTCGTGAAACTACTGTACTTGTGTTTTGCTACAAGAATGAGGATTGTTCAACTTTATATTCATTTGGAATTCAGATACCTGAAGCTGAGCTGCAGAATTAATAAACTATATCCAGAATGTGTTTGTATGCAAGCTCTTCTCCAACAGTGATGAAAACTGCATAGAAATGGAAACATACTTCTACATCCTTTTATAAATTTGTGATGTATTAAATGTAATGGAAAAATTAAATCCTTAAATTATGATCAGCAGTAGTGTTACAAAAATGGGGATGTGCAAGGCAGTAAGGAGGATGTGTATAGCTTTTGCCAAAAATTATCATGTTTCTCTTCGTTTTTTTGTACTGTAAGGTCAGGGAAATTGGTATGAAGTTGTGCCCGGAATCAGTCTGGACTTATTTCTATAAAACAATTCATGGCAGCAGTATATTTTTTTAAAAGTTATTATAACAATACGCTATAATTTATAAACTCAAATTAAAACACTCTTGGTGAGTTCAGCACAAAGGGCTGGGATGCAGGAAGGAAGTGGGGTTCATCTCACTAACAGTCACCATCTGAATCCTGCAGAGAGCTCTGAGTCATCTTTTCATCTGTCCTATATGCACCTCCCTCAATAACTTATTAAAACTAATAATAGATTCTCGTTCTCGCTTATCAAAGCTAATCTATAATTTGATGGATTAATTTTAGGGACTAAAGTAAATGTCTTAAATACGGAAGCAAAACTTAGTTCTATTAAAAGATTAAACAATATAGTGAATAGTTGCAACTGGATTATTTTATATAAAAATATATCTTGTAATTAATGACAGTTGTCAAAGGAACATATTTGTAAGTGTTCATAATAATTCAAGTGGTTTAGAAATGCAGATGGAGTTGATTGAGGGAAATTGTCACTAGATTATTCAAAATATTTTTGCTATATTTTAGTTTGCATTTCAAATTGTTAAGCTAAATACATGTATTTCTGTAACTGTGTTGGATTTTTTTCTCTGATGAACATAGTGAAAGAAAAAGTTAACGTAAATGTTTTTATCTAAGAATCAACTGCACAAGGATAACTTCATGTGTATTTTTGGGGAGAAACTGCTCAACTACGAGAAGTGATTTTTCTTCTTGGCTAAATCCCAAATATTCTGAGCATATGGAACAATTTAGCAGAAAATACATAATTATCAAACAGATCTGTCTTTGCCACCTTGAAAATTATTTCTTGTGGCAGGATAAATGAAACCTCATGTTTAGATTTTATTTCATTTGATCTTTCACTGCCTTGGCAGCAGAATACAAAAAAAATATGACAGATGGCACCGTTAAAATATGACTTGATTTGTGCTTACTCTAATATGAATGTGAATATGCTTGATAAAGGCATGGCACAAACTTCTAACTGAAATTTTGAAGCAAAGTACATTTATCTTGGTAAGAACATGAACAGTCTGTGTAACTAAAAACAAATTTAATATCATGCAGGTGTTCACAATAAAATATGTGCACATTATTCCTTTTATTATAAATAAAACTGCAATCAAATTTTGGCTCTAAGCTTGTTTCTATTTCTCTTTTCTATGTGGAGGTCAATATCAGTGATTGCCAATTCTGTATTGCAGTGTCCACTCTTTGGGCAGATAACTTTACTGATGATGTAGTCTTACCTATAAAAGCCACTTTTTACAACATAAAAAATGTTCTGTCAAGATTAATTCAGTATGCTGTCTTTATGTGACTTCTGATTTTTCTTTGTTACCTTACGAGATATGAAGTCTTTTGAAAACTGAATTTTCTGGATTAAATTATGCATTTCCCATGAAGCACTCATCCCATAACAAAGTGGTCCCTATCCAATGGGGCCCGGGTCAGGGACTGACCTTGTCTCTTTAGGTCAGTGTCCCAGATGGAACACGTCTTCTGATTTGATCTTTCAGGCATGAGAAACTTTCTTTTAATTATATTCTATATTGAAAATATTTTTCAACAGGAGGAATAGATATTACCCTGTACCCCCACGTTTCAGACCTCTTCTTCAGTGGAAAAGGAAGGAGTGGGAACCACTTGTAGCAGAGGAGTGAATAAAACCTGGGTTTATATCCTGCTCCTGAAAAAAAGAGGGATGTAATTTTCTTCAGACCTGTAAAAGAATCAGTGGCTACCAGCTGTCAGAAGAACCTGGATTTATGCCATGTGGGGAAGAGTCAGGAGAAATCCAGTTTCTGCGTCATGCTTAGGGTCAGGGTGAAGTGGGTGCCAAGCCATTCTTACCCATCCAGAGGTACAGAAGCTGTGCATGGTGGAGCTTACAGTGGAACTGAGGAGATGAAGTACATGTGGTCTTTAAATTGGGAGTTTTCTAAATCGTATGCTGGACACAGAGCAACAAATTTCATTTAGCAGGTCCTTTATATGGATCTGGCCTCCTGGAGTTGTGCAGTACTATGGCGTACAGCCATATCCATCTCTATTGCAATTGTCCATGTTAAAACAATGTTTCCTGTTACATAACTGTTTTCAGAAGTCTGGGAGCCAGACAATAACTGGCTAAATTAAAATGTTAAGAATGTTTTTCACTGCAGTAGCTACAGTTAATAAATACTGATAAGTATTTTTATAAACTTGTAGTCATTCTCATTTCAACTTTTCTGGTGGGCCTAAATAAAACAATTTATGTGGAAGACTTTTTTATTAAGTTGGACTTAGCTGTTTTTTTTTTTTTTTCTCCCTTCTGAAGATATTGGTAGATTTTGTATTGAAGGTAGTATTGAAGAGTACGTTCCTGTAGAGCAGGATTGCTCCATTTATCAAACAGTTTAAAACAACTGAGATTCTCCAGAAGATCTGAGAGATGTCATTCAGTTCATTAAATCAAGTTAGGGTCTTACAAATATCACAGGAACAGGAGCAAGGAAGCCCTAGAGAGTATGCATTAAGGAGATGAATGCATTTGTCATGTTTAGCATGGCAGAATGCAGGCTAGGGGTTATGATTGCTGTCTGTGAATATACCAAGCAGGGTAATACCAAAAAGGGAGAAGAGCTGTTGAAGTTAATGGGCAGTTGTTATCACAGGAGGACATCAACTGGACATGATAAAATGGTCACTGGCAATTTGAGGATTTCTAGTAAAATAAGCAAAATAAGCCTTACTAGAATGTCAGTGAGGGGAGGAAAAAATAGAAATAAAAAATAAAAATAAAAAAAACAAGGAGGAACTGAAGTATTATTGAGATTTAACTAAATATTTACTGTGGTGATGTGGTGTAGCAGCATTTACTATCTGAAAATGTTGCTTTGTCCCCTTTAAGACATTGCATTTTCCAACTTAGCTTTTTGATGGTGTTTCAGGTGCAGTGAAAGTTGAACATGCTTCAAAAAGCATTTTATAAGGAAATGGTAATTACTTACATAGCCTTTCCAATGTTGTAGTTTCTTTAGAAATAAGAATTTATGGAATTTCCAAACAAGAATGCGTGTTAAACGAAGAGTCAGTGAAACGGGCCGTTCTTTCTGAGAATCTAGAAAAGTCCTATGTTTACTGTAAAGCTGTGCAACCAAGTTGTATGGAAGCAGATGAAAATCCCTTTTAAATTGTGCTGTAGTATTGTCGAATTCAGAGACACAAGATACGGAAATAACACACTATGAGCTCCTTGGCCAGACAGTCACAATTCCTTTTTGCTGTCAGATTCCCAGAATAATCTTTGTATTTCTTGACAGTTTCAAAGCAAAATTTCCCCACAACACAAACAGAAAATGAACAAAAACCCCTAAACTCTCAACACCCCCAATCCCTCCCCAACCAAAAAATTCTGCCAGTCCACAGAAGCCTCATGGTTCTTCTAAAGCATGAAACTACAGTGAGAAAGTCTTGATACTATTCTATCACTCATCTTTGTGTGTGGGGTTGCCCACCAGGGCAAACTCATCAAGGCAGGAGCTTTCTGTGCTTATGTGTATCCCTGGGTCCTTTAAGTGGTGATGTTTAATGAATAGCATTTAAGTATCTGTCTTGATTTGTGAAGAAGTTTATTAAAAGTACAATGGAAGCATTAAAAATATTAAGAAAATTTTGTATACCTTTTAATTTACTGAAAAGCTTATGCTATGAAAGGAGCATATTATTTCTGTATTTAGAATTATTGGGAATAGAACCTTAACTGGAGTGATTTTTTAAAATAATAAGTAAAATTTTGCATATTAATTTTAGAATCTTAAAAACATAAAGTATATTAAAATATTTTATGGTTTTGAAGAAAAGGTTCTACCTATGAGAACTGGTAGACATACCTGGTAATGACATAGTAATGAAAATACCATTTTGCTTTAAGTTTAATGTTCATGTCTAAACTTTGCGTCTGACTCAACTGAGCAGTTGTTTCTGAAAGATGAGTAAATGAGTTGTTCTGTAAGTTTTTGTTAATACTTGTTGTGTCTAGGGCATGTTTTAATATTTAAAGTTTTAAATATTTAAAATATTTATTATATAAAATCCTGTAATGCTAGAATTACTGGAATAAGCTTTGCAAACTTACACCCATGGTTTATCTGTGCTTTTATCACACCACTTCTATCAGGTTTACTTATGGACAGACTGGAACAAGCCCTCTGTGAAATGAATCCCTGTGGGGGAGAGCAGATGACAGAGGCAGAGGTTCTTGTTACCCCAAGTCTTCTTCTTCCAGAGTTTTGTCTGTGTGCTCCAGTTCCCCTTCTTTGCAGCATTCCTTGGCTTTCTCTTTCCCTCCTCCTTGGGGTTGTAATGAATAAAATATAGTTTTCCTTTGCGTCACAGCCTAACCCTTAGCAACATAAGTTACATAACGCTTGCTGTTGCTATTTCTGTTTTCTGATGCTAGATCAGAAATACAGATCTCTGTCCTGCTCGACCTCCTAGGCACAGTTTTCAATAAAAGTGTCTGGGATAAAAACCAGTTTGACTTTTTTCCCTTTTTCTTCTTTCTGTATAGGAAGCCATTGAAATTTTTACCTTGTTTGTTATATGGAGACAATAACTGTTCATGGGTCTATAATTCATAAACTTTTTAGTTCAACTTAGCACACCAAAATTGTCAGGAAAGATGATATTGAAATACTGTGCAATTATAAGCTTTAAGCTTTGTGTGATCTAATGTGATTTTCATATGGAGCACTGAAATCTCTCCCAGTTAGAGAATCTGAACTTCCAAATCTTTACTGCATTTATCCTTGCACTGCTGGTGGAGCTGAAGTGCTCCTGTTCTGGTTTCATGGTTAAGGAAATTAAGTGTACAGTGCCTGTATGATTTCCACCATAATGCACTGGAAGATGATGTCAGAACCACAAAACCATTCCTTCTCTCAACTTTTAGGCATATTTTTGATAACTTCCTCATTATATTCAGCCTCTCAGTCTTTCTCTTTCTTGCCTGCCTACCACCCAGTCTGCCCCACATATATGCTGCAGTGTATCTTATAATCGTGTATTTACTTGAAAAGTGTGATAGTGCCTATTACTGTGTGAAAAATAAAAAATATACCTAAGCCACAGATTCTGCACTATTTATTGCCTTCCACATTTTTGGATGCAGAATTCTGCTGTTTTAAATTGCTGCCATGGGGAAAGACAGCTGCCACTTTTGCAGGCTATTGCAGTTAAAATATTCTTCTTTTAGCATATTTAACCATGAAGTTCTGGATATTTCTCCAAAATAACAGTGGAGACCCAGTATCTTGTCCAAATTCTGGCTCAGGAAGTTGCTATACATTTAGCCTATCATAAACTCATTAAGTAAGATCTAATTCCTGTCCTGGTTACCTGCTGTTACCTATTCAGCTTTCCATAGGAGACTGAGGTTAGGGTTCATTTCTTCTAAGAGGCTTTTAGCTGGTATAAAAATAATGCCAGGATGAATTAAAGATGTTTCATACAGACTTTCCCTGTTTCAGGTGCTCGAAAGAAAGAATTTATGGTTTTCTTCCTCCTGTTTAGTATTTTCACATGTAGGCATGCATTTAGCAGAACAGTAACTTTTCAGTACAATTAACTATTAAAATATATCTGCTTGTTTTATTATAAATGAGTTTTAGGATTTAAATTGTGGCCCACTAACCACACAGCTTGTAAAATAGCTAATAAAGTACTAACTTCCTGGTTCACCATTTGTAACTTCAAGATATTTTGAAAAGTAGCTGGTATGGGCTTATATATTTTTTTCTATATAGGTAGTTTAACAATTATGTAAATGAAAAAAATTGCAAATTTAAATCTTGTTTTTTAGAAGATGTTCAAATAGTGTGTTCAAATATGCTACAGGATTTCTAGGATGTGATGGTTTATCAACAAAAGCTGTAGGGTTTAGAAAGGATTTTTTCAGCTTTTGTTTGTTGTTAGTGTTGGTAAATTTTACTAAGAAGCAAAATTAGATTTAAAGAAAAGATTATTTCTTTTTTTCCCCACAGTAGAACAAATCATTGTACTCATTTACTATCTTATAAGTAATCTTGTGATTCAGAAATGTAATTTCTGGCAAATTTGTGGCTCCCTTTGAGTCTTGGCCAATGAAATTTGATTGAAGTTTAGGTAGGAAAAAAGGTGATACTCCTGCCAAGTTTTTGTCAGTTTTATGATTTATAACTCTGAGCATTGGAATTGTATCCTTACCGTAGACCTGGAAACCAAGTAGAACTGATCTGAACTCCAGACAAGTCAATTTTGAAAGGGCAAGCAACAGACTTCCTTATGCCAAAGATAGCTTGCATGCTGAATTATTTAAGCATATTATTTGATCACACATAAATGAAAAATAATATTTTTCACTTTGGACCTTTTTTGTATAGTAGGGGAGACACAAGGTAATTTTAAATTTAGATGGCTTTTGTTAGGTGAATGTGAAATATCACACGTTTAAATATCATGGTGCTTGGTATTGAGAAAAATGTTGTGTGCTGCTTTTATTCCTCACGTATATTTGTTATATATTGATTGCAATGAAGAGACTATTTTGGACTCCTGCAGCAGTTCAGGTAATGTGTACCACTTCTGCACTTTTCTCTTGTTGAGTGTAAAATATGTATGAAGACATGTCTGAAGTGTAAGTACAGCGGGGCCCTTGGGAAGTTCTGGAGCTGTACCTTGAGTAATTTCAGTCCAAGACTGACAGAATATTTACTGGTTTATTTTTGGTTTGTAGGTCTGTTTTTATCCATGGTCTCTGAAATGTTCAAGTAGGATTCTTAGTAGAACCTTAATATTGAAATTTCTCTATCTTGATTATGCCAAGAATATAAATACGTCCTCATAGTCTAGCAAATGTGTATGGCTGTATTGTAGTAAGTGCTTTGGTGGCAGCCACTGTAGGTTCTATTAAAACATTTTCACAATTGTTTCAATAGAAACACTAATGTTTCTATTGCAACATTTGGTATTAAGGCACTTTTAACCTTTGGAATCATCTGCTTTGGAGATGAAAACTTCCTTTTCCTGTTCTTAGCCTAAGCATTTTTGGGCAAGTCCTATGTTTCTTCCTCCCTTAAATAAAATTTGTTTCATACTTGAACATCATCACAGATGGATAGACTTGTGCTCTCTCTGCAGTGTCTGATTGTATAGCTGATGAGCACGTATTTTATTTGGTTTGAATTTGGGCTAAAAAAAAGTACTGAATGGAAATGGAGGGGTGCACATGCACAGAACTTGTAGTGCATCCTGTGCAGGTCTGTGGTGCTGCTGAGCTCTGGTTGCAGTCACAAAATCTGCATACCTGGAAATATTTGATTTTTAGAGATTTGTAACATCAGTAAGCAATCTGTATCTGTACAGCACTTACATTATTGACTCTCAAAAGCCCAGGGAATGGCCAGAACCTGACTACTTACCCTCATTCTGTTCTCCTTTTTTAAATATTGGAAATAAATTTTCAGCCTTTTTTTCCGCCTTCCTTCCCTCTTTCTTGCTAAAACTTACTCTGGTAAAACTTTTATTCCCCCTCAGTCTCTTTTTTTCTTCTTTCACCAACCATAATCCACTAACATTTCTTTAAAAAGTATTCATTGTGGTATGATTTATCCTCTTGTGAGAGCTTCTTCATAGTATTTTCTCTCTCTTGAACCATGAATAATATTTTTGAGGCCAAATCAAGAAATGCCTGTCTTCTGTGGCTTATTGGTTCTTTCAGTAGCTTTACTTAAATATGTAGATGTATTTATGTGTTTCCACATTAGCTGAAAATATGCTTATGAATCAATGTACCATGTCTTCTGAGGCTGAAGGTTGGTTGTTACTAGTTCTTAAAGTATATTTAGCTTTTTTATGGAAAGTAAAGGCAGCTCCTGGGTATGTTTTATTGGTAATTTTTCTGCTTTAAAAGATGTTATTTAAAATGCATTATTTGTATTTGTAGTGCAGCCTACACAGCAGTCAGTCTTGCCTCATGTAACATAATGACAACTTTAGAACTAGTTATGAAAATTCTGAATTTTATTTTCTCCTGTATCTCTGAATTCAGAGCAATCCTTCACAAATTTTATTACTAAAATGTACAATTTTTGCTATCTAGAAGTGTATCTATTTACAAAATATAAAGTTGATGCATCTTTTATCTTCCTAGAAAAATAATTAATTGCATTTTTTCCTTGTGTTAATTAACTTTCCATAAACAATTTTCCCTTGACAGTGTCAGAGATTGCAAGTGCAAAATGTTTTATAAAATCTTAAGTAATGGAAATAGATAAAGTTGCATGTAGATGCATGGGTGTGTATATTTAATACTTTCTCCCACTTAAAATGGATCTTTCACCGGTATAAACAGTTTAGCTTATGTTAATGATTTAGTCAAGAGTTTAATATTAAACTACTGTTTTCTCAATAGTGCCCTCCTTGTGTTAGCTGGTGACCTTCGTGTTGAAGCTTAGCATTTGTTGCTGGAGCAAGACCACCCCCCTCAAGAGAACTGTTGTTTTTGTACCGTAATCTAGAACAGACAAGCAGAATTTATAAATCTACTGAAAAGGTTATGAAACGGTCTCAATTGGCTTTGACTGCAAACTTTGACCTGTTTGGCCGGATTTTGGAAACCATGCCAAGATTTGATTTAAAGCAGCTCTGGGAAACCCTTTAAGATTAAATTCCAGGACTGCATGGCTGATGTGCTAGTGATATACTTGTGATATTAGACAAGTGTTGCTTCAATACAGTTTTAGGCTTGAACAGATCATTCACCTAAAAGTAAAAATTATCTCACGTCTGATTCAAAGAAATTTGTTGCATCTCAATATGATTTTAAAAACTCTGTTTAAAATTTGGCATCTTGATGTTCTGTTCTGTACACCTCTCAGTAGTGAGCTACCCTGAATCCTTTAAAAAAAATTGCTATGCTTTTTCTTTGGGAAACAAAAGGTAGGGAAAGGAAAATGTTCTAAACACACCATATTTTGATGTGGTTTCCATGAGGCTTTTCAGATAGCAGTTGCTGAAATGGTTTTATTCAACCCTCGAATAACACGTGGCTGGATTAGATGAATTTTGAGATGGAAAGTTTAATTATAATATTTTCACTCCTTTGATAATAAGAGACATTTGGTGTGTGAATACTCAGGTTTCAGTGGAGAGAAGTCTCTCCAGACTTCACAGCTGAGCACCAGCAAATGTGCATTTATATCAGAAAAACTTCTATATTCACTCAACACAGAAAAAAAGAACTTTTATTTATTTTTCTCATTTACTTTGTTCCTTCTGATGACTTGGAAAAAAGAAATTACTTTTTTCCAAATTTATTGGTTTCTAGATTTGTGGAAAATTGGTTTGGCTGAGCTGAGTACTGACAGGATACCCATTGATGGATGCTACTCTGTCCTATGGTCAGACAACTGATTATTACATAAGATATTTAGAGGTTAAAGGCTTTTTTATTTGATTTCGTTGTTGCTGATTTTTCTTTTGAATGTTTGTATAAATGTTGTAGGTATGTCACTTCTTTCATGAATAGCGGAAGTGGAACAGTTTTTTTCTTATCACCTGAATGTAACAGTTAAAGTCAGAGATAAGAAGCTGGTAAATGCTGATGTAAACATTGTTATTTAATTTATCTTTGTAGATGCAATGCAAAAGCAACTGTCTTTTACATTTGCTGTCTTGGGTGCTAAAGCATTTCACAATCATAAAGCAAATGTATCAGAATATATAATTTTTTTTTATGTCTAGAAAAATCGATTAAATTTCACTATCTAGTTGTCTTTGAGATTCAACTTGTACTTCAAATCAGGGAAGTCTAGGCAATGGAAATGATGCTCATGGCTGGATATAGGATTAAATGACAATCATTAACCTACTTGGAAAGCAGGTGCTTACAATCAAACCCTCCTGCTAAAATTGTGTAACAGATGTTTTTTGGTTTGGGGTATTTTTGTTTGCTCATCTGGTTTTTTATAAGTATAAGCAAATTTGCTTTATTTTTGATGCTTTAAAATTATTAATGGGAAATTGAGAAGTAATTTGATACTGAATATATTCTAGAGTATACCTACAGATTTTTCCTCTTTAATCTGTGGGAGTATTCATGATTTAATTTTGGGTTTAGGAAAATTAAGAGGGCATAGCCCACAATGAATTCTGTTTAATTCAGAGATTCAAAGACTATAAAGTAATGAACTATGGAGATTATTTTGTCTGATGACATGATTATGATAGGCTATGAGACCTAGCAGAACACACACGGCTGATTTAAAGCTAGGTGATGTTGACTGCAATATTGCTTTTGGATGAGTTATGCTTTTTAAGATTTAGTTCTCCTTTCCATTGCCTATTATTATATCTCTAGTTGGTAGTTCTGAGGCCATGTCATTGTGTGGCTAAGTCTGTTCAGAATTGCTGCTTAGCAAGGTGGTCCTCCCATGCTGTAAGCTTCCTTGTATCTGGTAACCTTCACTTTGACAGTACAATAGCACACATTACAGGTGTGCATCCTGATATCTGGGGTAGTTCAGTGACAGAGACTTGGGTGGCTTGTAGCAAGCACTGACAGGCCTGTGATTTATCTGTCAGAACAAGGTATGTTTGAGTTTGTTTCTTTTTTATCCAGGAGTTGTATATCAAATTACGGATATACAGCTCTAATTTCCACTGTATCTCTCATTTTTACTAATCCAGATTATTGGCAGTTTTCCATGTGCCTTACTTGTAAACAACTTGATTCCATCCACATTCTGATTTCTGCAAAAAGTGTAGATTCCAATTCAGGAAAATGTTTAACTTCACACGTAACTCTTGTGAACCTTGAAAGTTAAGAGGAATATAGCCACCAATGCATTGGCTACATTTGATCTTAGGAGTTTTGATAAATTTTACCGCTCAGACAGTATTTTGTCCTATCAGACACTATAAAAGAAAAAAACCCACTTGTATTTAATGACATACAGTATTTTGCAGAATGCCAAGGGTGATTAAGCATCTTTACTTGCAACTTTCACAGATGAATGTTGACTTTTGCAATAATCATACAATATAAATTTTAAAATGTTTTCTTCTACTGCCTGTTGGCTTCGGGAGTGTTTAGTGAATATTCTATATATCCTTTTGAAATAATGCTGGAAAAAAAATTGGCAAAGTAATCTATTCACATGAATTTGCAACTTTACCTCTGTGTGGCCTGTTGCAGGACATTTTGACTACCTTGTAGGAAGAACAGCATTAGGGTTTTAATTTCAAAGCAAATCTTTGGATGCATTCTGATCTGATAAATCAGTTACTGTATCTTTAGAACACATTTTTCCTCTGTGGTGCCTTAGAGGTATATTTTAATGAAAACTGTCTGGCTTGAAAGTTCTTAGCTGCCATGATAGCTTAAAAAAGATGTGAAAGGCATCATTTATCTTGCAGTTGATATATGTAGTGTAAAATATCACTTAATGTAATTTAAATTGAGTGAATAGAAGTTCTTCAGGATTCTTGGCTAAAATTTTGAGCAGTGAAAAAATGAAGGTTTTCAGTAGGTTGAAAAATCATTTGAAATTAAGGCTGAATATCCCATTATTATGAGAAACTTGTATTTTTCAGAAGTGCAGTTGTTTTTATAGATTTTGTTATATGATAAATTTCCATTGCTTTGCAACATGAAAATTTTTGGGATTGGGAGGTAGTGGCCTTTAGTTTTATGGTAAAGATTTAAGGTACATTGCTCAAGTAATTTTAAGCTCTTTAGACACTACAGACCTACTCAGATGAATTTCAGATCTGAAGACATTCCCCCCCACCCTTTTTTGAAGCAATGAAAAGTAGGTAAAGTCTGAGTTATGGATGATCTTTGTTTATGTAGTTTTATTTGACAGCATCTTGTTTATTAGAAGGATGCAGAGATGGGGATGTCTTTTAGGAACTTCATAGCAATATGGTCTGATTCTTCATTTCTTAGTCACTGGGTAATTTTTTCTTTCAATTAGATATATTTGTTATCTGAATAACGATGATTCATTGTTGTAGTATTTTATCAGAAATTGGAAAGAGTGCCTAGTTGTTTAAAAGGTTAAAATTTAACTATGACAGAAAATACCCACACCTTTTTGTTTGAAATACTTTTCTGGGTTTTGTTGGGCTTTCTTACTATGCAGCATGCATTTAGGGTTCATGATTGTTTCCTTGTTTTCCCTAAAGGGAACTTTAGGTCTAGAGCAGGATTACCTGTCTGATGAACCATAGTTTCATGTCAGAAATTAGGTGGAATAAGAATAAGTTGAAGTGTTTTCCTAACCTAACACGGAGTTGGTATCATCACAGGAGGATGGCCTAGGAAAACAAAAGTGCGCTTTATTTGTCACAAGAGTGACAAACTAGAAGTGAGTCTTATAGTAAAGAGTAGAAGAAGAAAAAAAAGGTATAACATAATGAGACTTGGGTAGATTGCAATAATACTGATTTTCTTGTGAAAGTATTATATATAGAAAAGAAAAGAATGACAAAACTGGAAGGTTCACCCTAAAGGTGAGGAAAAAATTTGACATGGAAACAAAAATTTTTCATTGGATTGACTTTATTGTATGTATATATTTTATTTTTTTTAATACATTTTTTTCTTACACAAAGTAGTAGATCAATGCCTAAATTTCCAGTGAGCCTTTCAAAGATTGCTCAATTTTATTTATTTTTTTGTTTTCTTTGTTCTAGTTGCATTAAAATCTTCTAACTCTACCAGACCAGAAAGAAATGGCATTCAGGAAACCTCTGGAACAGGAAAGTGTGGAGAAGGGATGCAGATCCTGGAAGGAGAACTGCTATTGCAGGTATGTTTTGCAATAGACGTATTGTGCAAAGATTTAAATTTTAGAAAAACCCACCTGTAATTTGCATACTATATGCTCACTGATGAGATACAAGAAGTAAGTTTTCTTATTGTCAAATTATTTTTTCATTTTCTTTAGGGTAATACTAAATAGCTCTTGTATTTTTTGGTAGTAGGGACTTTAGAGTAGATGTTAGAATATGGGCTTCTCTTCAATTTTCTAAGTAATTTGTTACAGGGGGGAGTTCCCATCTCTTTACATCTGTTGTCAATGAAGATGGTAATATAAAGGGCCAGATAAGTTACCAATTTACTGTAAATTTGGTGACTAATTTTCTGAAATAAACAATTTCTTCTTAAAAGACTTAGGACTTGCTGAAATTCCTTGCTTTCTCAGTGGTTTGGAAGAACTCAGCATACATATTGTAGATCCGGTACAAATTTTAAAATACTTTGAAAACGTGTGTATTAACTAATGGAAAATACAAATTTTAAACTAGTAGGATTTTTTGTAATATTTTCTAGCCTATTTTAATGTCCTAGAGGGTCAAAGCATATGGATAATTCTATACTACCAAGTTCAGATTAAACTCAAGATATTACAAATATAGGTAAGCTGGGACGTGCATTTCATTTTCTAACCTTAAAAAAGTATGACAAAGAGCTGTTGTGGAGTTACTGCCCTATTTATTTTAATCAGAAAAAAACCTAAAAAGCGAAAATATATTATTTATATCAGAGGCATCTATTTCATCTGAAATACAGGGTTTTTATGACTTGTGAGTGGAAGTTATATGAGCCAACTCTTTTCCAGTATGAAAATTAAATGGATGATATAGTTATTACTGAAAATCTTGCCTCTCCTGGGAAGTACAGTAATTTCTCTATTATAACCTGCACCATTTTGACTAAAATTTTGGTCCGAACCTGGAAGTGCGGCTTATAATCCGGTGCAGCTTACATACGGACAAAGAACAGAAAGTTGCTGGTTTAGGAGGACAGGTGTCTGCTGAGAAAGGCAGGAGCTTCTCTTTGAAATGGAGAACGTAAACTCCCTCCCTCCAAATTATTAGAATTTTGAAATCAAGGAGCTTTCAGGCAAAGATATGGGAATTAGGAATAACAGTTCTTTTCTAGGGAAATTAAAATAGAAATACAGTACTAAAAAGAAATAAACTCCAAACTCTGACAAAGTCAGGGTACAACCTGACACCCCGTCAGGCAGGATGTTGGTAGCAGTCCCATTAAATGGTGGCTGCATCCTCCTGCAGTGGCAGATGTGGTTCAGTTGGAGCAGTGCTCCTGTAGAAGGTGAAGTTTCCCTCCGGGGGTCCAGTGGTGATGTGGAGAAATCCGGTTTTCCTCTGGAGTCCAGTGGAGAAAGGGGCTCCCTTAGTGTCCCCAAACCTCTGTTTTTATTTTGGTAAGAAATGTTGGGCTCTTCCCCCTGGCTGGAGCAACTTCCAATGGGATGCAGTAATTTTATCAGTCACACAGTGGGACTCAATGAGCCATTAGCAGAAAATGACTCGCTGGAGGAAGGATGAGTTGTGAAAAGATAAAGAACAATGCCCTGCCTGGTTTCAATGGATGGCCCATTAGCAGAATATCTGCCAATGAGATAAGGATCACTGCCCCCACCCTCAACAGATGGTGATAGAATAGATACCTTTTATCACACTCTGTATTGTATGGACAAAGAATGAAAAGTTGCTGACACCCGGAAGTGCGGCTTATACTCAGTGCGGCTTGTGAAATTAATGTAAATGAACTGAATGTCTTAAATGAATTTGTTTTGTAAATATTTTATATATATGAAAAAATTTATGAGAATGAATATGCAGATAGAGTTTTCTTAAGTTATTTAACAAGTCATGAGTGTGATGAAATTGGGAATTTTCTTGAAGATAGTGGCAATCAGTAAGTTATAAATATTGAGAAAGTTCCTCCCTTCCACTTATGCTTAGAAGTCTTTCACTGGTGTCAATAAATTATTACTGGTGATGAACATTTCCTTTTTATTATCTCCCTACTATTTTGGTTTTGCCAAGGTGATATAAACACCTGTTATTTGTATTTTCTTTTATATGTTTACCAGATTTTTGCTTGCTTCCTAAACAACAGAAATTGTCTTTTATTTCCAACATAGAAACTGTCTTATCAATTCAATATATTGTGGAAGTAGAGATCAAACACCTAAATGTGCCTTCCTTAAAATGAAGCTATGTTTCCTTTAAAATTATTTAGATTATTTCAAATTCTTAATCTAAACACATAATCTGTGTTTAAGATAAGAAGACAAATGATGACCTCTAAGAATTTTTTAAAACAGAATTCTCACCAGTAATGAACAATTTTGTAATTACAGTAATTTCACGAATACAAGCCGCACCAATTTGACTAAGATTTTGCTCCTAAACCGGAAATGCGGCTAATAATCAGGAGCGGCTAATACAACCTCAGAAGTGCCTGCCAGAGTCCTGAGCCGAGCAGCTGCAAAGTCGGCATTTTGCGATTGTTACAAATCGCTACTTTGTTGCACCGCGGGTGGAGCCTGGCTCCCTGTAGGCAGCACGGGGGGCGGGGAGAGAGGCGGGAGAGCTCTCTTTCCTCCTCTGCCACAGCCCAGGGGAGAGACGGGGGGGGGGGGCACCGCCATTGCTGCGGCCCGGGGAGGAGAGGGGGGACCCGGGCCGGCCCTACCACGGCCCGGGGAGGGGGGGGGAAGCGCGCGCCGCCATTGCCGCGGCCCGGGGAGGGGGGGGGAAGCGCGCGCCGCCATTGCTGTGGCCCAGGGAGGGGGGGGGAAGCGCGCGCCGCCATTGCTGTGGCCCAGGGAGGGGGGGGAAGCGCGCGCCGCCATTGCTGCGGCCCGGGGAGGGGGGGGAAGCGCGCGCCGCCATTGCTGTGGCCCGGGGAGCCGACAGGAGCCCCGCGCAGCCATTGCCGCGGCTCGGGGAGGGGGGGGGAGCCCCGCGCAGCCATTGCTGCGGCTCGGGGAGCCGACGGGAGCCCCGCGCAGCCATTGCCGCGGCTCGGGGAGGGGGGGGGAGCCCCGCGCAGCCATTGCCGCGGCTCGGGGAGCCGACGGGGTGCTTTGTCCCCGCCCGCCGCCGCCGCGGCAGGAGCGGGGAAACTCCGTCCCTGCCCGCCGCCGGCGCCACGGGCGCGGGAAAGCTCCGTCCCCGCCCGCCGCCGCTGCCGTAGGAGCAGGGGAAGCTCCGTCCCTGCCTGCCACTGCGGGGCAGCGCCGACCCGGGGTGACCAAGCCCAGTGGCAGCGCCGGCCGGCCCCGAGCGGCAGCACCGTGCTGGGCCACCTGGCCCCGTCAGCGGCCCCTAGCGGGCCGAGCCTGCACAGCCTTAGCTCAGCCAGTAAACCCCGCCCTGCCACGGTTCTGTTACTAATTGCACGCGGGTCCTCGCTGCGAACGACAGAGCGGCTTATATTCGTGTGCGGCTTATCTATGGACAAAAACCAAAATATTTGCCAACACCCAGAGATGCGGCTTATAGTCAGTGCGGCTTGTATTCGTGAATTTACTGTACCTTTTTATTAGGAGCATTGAGAGTAATCTTTAGAGGCACAAATATTATCTTCAGTTCTCCAGAATAATAAATGCATTGAGAAATTACAGTATGTCTTTTAAAATAATTATTTTTTGGATTGCATTTTGCAAAAACCTCCATCAGAACTCGTCTTCCACTTATTGGTATATCCAGATATATGCGTTTTACAGAATTTTTGGCTTAAAGAATGCATATGGCTATCTCAGAAACAATCCTGGTTTGAGATTAACTGTGTACCAGGGCCACTGCAAACTGTGATTGAATTCCAGGTACAGAAGATGTATGTAGCTCTGTATAAAATGGACCAGAATAACAAATTTTAACATTTGAGACAAAGTTGGATGTTGTGCAGCTTGCAGATTTTTTATATCAACCAGCTGAGGTGAAATGCCCTGCAGAATGGGTCAGGAGAGGACACGAGCACCTGCCACTGCGGCATTCTGCTCCCGTGAAATTACTGCAAACTTCATCAAAACCAAGGATTCTGTGTAACCACTCGAGTTTTCTTGGTTTGGCTATGCTATTTAATTTCAGATTATTATTGATTTTTTTTTAATCTCATTTTTATTCACGTAAATTTTGCTAAACTTATAAAGAGTTTTGTAGAGCTAACAACTGTTTATGAGAGTAGATTAAATAATATCTACACATTAAACTGGAGTGGTTCACAGCATTTAAAGACCAGTCATTTAATTGGATATTTCATTTATATTTTATTACTTTATTGCAGTAAGATATGGGATATCCTTCACTTAATTCACATTTTCTATGTACAATAATTCTGCATAAATGAAGAGGTTTTTTTAAAAACACGTTTTGAGTATGCTGGCCAAATTTGCCTTTGAATGCAGCTGAGGAAATTAAGTGGCACAATATACTCAATCCAGCCCCTGGAGACTGCCTTTTGTTAAATCTTGACTGAAATCCATCCGAAGTAAATCGGCACCTTTCAGATGAGCTGCCAAGTCACAAATGTGCTGTTTGCTATCACAACAATTGCCATGGACTGTATTGATTGGGAGTTCAGATAAATGCCCTTTGCGTGACTTTGAGTGTGGAGCCGCCTGGTCTGCTGCTCCACAGAGGGGGAAATCTCTTCAAAAACACTGTTTACTCGCAACAGTCCGCTTTTGCAGAGGTTTTCTATTTTAAGTAAACTATAAAATGTTTTCTTGGACTATATAGAGGATCTTGATGGCTTGATTTCCTGTCCACAGTGGCCTGTCTGCGCTATGAATAGAATGGATTTTGGGACAGGATTTGTGGCATGGCTCTCGTTTGGGCTGTGGGCAGCTGGGGATGTCCAAGGCTTGAGACAGCATAAGCATTGTGAACTATGGTTGATTTTAGATAAACATATAGATCTTCATACTGCTGTCCCTCATCTTGTGTAATCAAGAGTATTTAAAAGTCATCAACATGGTTTGACTTCTCTGCTGAATTTTTTTTAAAGCTTGGTTTTTTTTGTCAGATCCAGTTTTCTTCATTTTAACGTGTATACTGTAGAGAGATGCAGTGAGGAACCCTTCTGTTTGTGCTGTTAGATAATGATGTGCTTTTGCATGCTTCTCATTTTTTGGGGGGAGTACAGTATAGGTAGACCTAGAACCACAGTAATTATCTGGAATTTTTTCTCTGAAGCTGACAAATTGCTGTGTTTCTTCCCCAGGCATTAAATGGATTTGTGTTAGTTGTTACAGCAGATGCTCTGGTTTTTTATGTCTCTTCTACTATCCAAGACTACTTGGGATTCCAACAAGTAAGTTTATTTCTTCTATTTTTTTTTTTTGAGGTTTTGCTTGATTTCAGAGAACATCAGTATTCATATTTAGGGTCTTAAATTTTTTTTGTAGTAAAAATCTTAGTTAGGTACTTTAGGTTGAATTACTTTGAAACCATATTACTTTTCTATCAGCTTACGTAGCCAGGATGTCAGGCCAAACACAACAGGAATATAATTTCCAAGTTGAGTTAGGCAAGATAGGAAATTTTCACACTTAATTATTCTTTACTGGAACAACTGTTTGAAATTTATACTGTGGTGTTACCCAGTTTATGATGCTGAGTGAGACATAATTCAATGGGAAGGTAATTATTTTAATAGAAAACTTTCATGAAAAATTATTTCCATATGCCTTGAGATTTATAAATATCAAGTGACTAATTTTGGTATTTTTAGAATTTGTTCTCTTGCTCATGTTTATTTATTTAATTATTAATTTCGAAACAAACATTTGTTTTTTACTATTTATGGTGCAGATCACATATGGTTGACTTCATTGGGCTTGAAAACCAGGTGCCAAAGTACTAAAGTCTAAGGCATAGCAG
Source organism: Catharus ustulatus (assembly GCF_009819885.2). Lineage (NCBI taxonomy): Eukaryota > Metazoa > Chordata > Aves > Passeriformes > Turdidae > Catharus > Catharus ustulatus. Next base: position 30,935,564 of record NC_046221.1, read on the forward strand.
GAAAATTCTGCCTTTGTTAGAAAACTCCTGGGATTACTTTAAGTGAAGATGATAGAATGAAGATGATAGTTACAGTTCTCAATGTATATCCATGAATACTGCATATTGGTAGATTCAGGTGCTGTCTAAAAATAATGAGAAACCTTACTTAGTCCTCAATTTCAGGTAACTGACAAGAGATTAGAGAAAGTTGGTGTAAAAGAAAATATTTTTTAAAACCTCCATTGTTATTCTTTGGGTTACATATTCCTTCAGTGTTTGGAGAATGAAAAAAAGACAAAAACTTGGAAAAAAAATTGGGCATAATATTAATGAAGTAATGCCAGTAAATCAAGTGCATGATATAGAAGCAAAGTTGCAAAAATTAGCATTTCTGGCAATTTATTCTGGAAAATACTGATTGTTTTATGAAGTTCATTATAGCAAAATTTGACCTAAGCTTCTGCTTTTGCCAGTTCGTCTCAATTATGTTAGAGCTACGTTTTATTTAGATATTTAATGTTAATATAATGGCTGTTTTTTTGAAACATGCCAAAATCAGGGATCTTAACCTTTCTCAATCAACTGAGTCTTTTCTTGAATAATCTGGGTGGTTTTTTCACCCCTTAAATTCCTTTAAGCACTGATCCTTTCTCTTGAGCCTTTGCCATTTAGATCACATTCCTAACCATACAGTTGGTAGTGGAATGAGGGCTTAATAATTACATGTTTTAACGCATCCTTAGTTAGTGACAAAGCTTTCAGGCAAAGAAATCCACTGTTTATAATCTGCTTGGCTTAGTTTTGGGAGTAGTTTGGTTCAGGGTCTTTAGCTTCTTTTGTATTCCTGTAGAACCTATAGTGGGTCAAGTCAAGTACTAGCTTGTAAGTACAGTAATTTCACGACTATAAGGCGCACCCTTTTGACTAAAATTTTCCCTGGAACCCGGAAGTGCGCCTTATAGTCCGGTGCGCCTTATCTGATGGACAAAGTTCAAAAAAATTGCCTACCCGGAAGTGCGAGCTGCGAGCCACGGGGGGAGCCGGCAGGGCCATGGCTGCCAGGTGGAGGTGGGGCGGAGCAGGGGCGGGCACGCCCCGGCCCTGTGGAGGCGGAGCCGCCCCTCCAGAGGCACGCCCCGGCCCCGTGCAGGCGAAGCCGCCCGTCCAGAGGCACCCCCCGGCCCCGTGCAGGCGGGATGGCCCCTCTAGAAGCACCCCCCGGCCCCGTGCAGGCGAAGCCGCCCGTCCAGAGGCACCCCCCGGCCCCGTGCAAGCGGAGCCGCCCCTCCAAAGGCACCCCCCGGCCCCGTGGAGGTAGAGCCGCCCCTCCACAGGCACCCCCCGGCCCCGTGGAGGCAGAGCCGCCCCTCCACAGGCACCCTCCAGCCCCGTGGAGGCGGAGCCGCCCCTCCACAGGCACCCACCGGCCCCATGGAGGCGGAGCCGTCCCTCCACAAGCACCCCCCGGCCCCGTGCAAGCGGGACGGCCCCTCTAGAGGCACCCCCCGGCCCCGTGCAAGCGGGACGGCCCGTCCAGAGGCACCCCCCGGCCCCGTGCAAGCGGGACGGCCCCTCTAGAGGCACCCCCCGGCCCCGTGCAAGCGGGACGGCCCCTCCACAGGCACCCCCCGGCCCCGTGGAGGTGGAGCCGCCCCTCCACAGGCACCCCCTGGCCCCGTGGAGGCGGCACGGCCCCTACAGAGGCACGCCCGGGCCCCGTGCAGGCGAAGCCGCGCGTCCAGAGGCACCCCCCGGCCCCGTGCAGGCGGAGCCGCCCCTCCACAGGCACCCCCCGGCCCCGTGGAGGCGGAGCCGCCCCTCCACAGGCACCCCCTGGCCCCGTGCAGGCAGCACGGAGGGGCGGCGGCCATAGCCCGGCCCCGGAGAGGCGGCACGGAGGGGTGGCGGCCATGCCCCGGCCCTGCCGGATGCAGGCGGGCCTGGGGCCCCGCGGCACCGCCCCTGCCAGGTACAAGCGGGCCCGGGGGCCAATGACTGCCGGGTTGAGGCGGGGCCTTGGCCAGCAACCGCGTGGAGGGAGCTGGGGGCGGAGCCTCGCTGCAAAAAAAAAGTGCGCCCTATAGTCCGGTGCGCCTTATCTGATCTACAAAGTTGCGAATTTTGCCAATTCCCGGCAGGTGCGCCTTATAGTCCGGTGCGCCTTATGGTTGTGAAATTACTGTACTTTGTTTTACCAATATGTAAAATTAAATAATTTAAAAAGAACCTAAGCATAGCATTTCCAGGTCTTCTTAGGTAAAAGCAGGCAAAAAAATAGTTGACATAATGTAATTTTTTTATAGCAGTATTTTTTATTATTGTTTTCCATGTTTACATGCGTGTAACTGAACTGCTTTTTGTGCTGCTAAAAATTGTTTCATGAAGTTTTGCCACCTGCATGTGATTGTATGTATTTATCCCTGAGCAAAATGTATTTTGCTATATCCATGACAACATTGTCAATCAGACAACTTGTATAATATTGTCATATAATTTTCTTATTGTCATTCTTTCACACCCTTCTCCTTTTGTTCATAGTCAGATATTATACACCAGAGTGTATTTGAGTTGATTCACACAGAGGATAGACCTGAGTTTCAACGACAGCTACATTGGGCTTTAAATCCTGCCCAAACAGGAGATTCTGGACCAAGTGTACAAGGTGAGAACAGAATTTATTGTCTGCTTGTTGGATTAGTTGTTTGGTTTTTTGGCTTTTAAAATTTATCTATGTAAAAAAGTTTAGATAGTTTTAGGCAAATAAAGGAAGAAATAGCATCTTTCAAATTAATTTGAATTTTATGGACATATTTAGCTAACAGTGAGAATTACTACTTTTTGTACTTTAAATAAGCACTATTATTCATAGCACAGCACCATTAAAATACTAATTATACTTTAAATTGGAAGACTTTAATTTGGAGCATAAGGGACAATGTTTCTTACACTGATCTGTCTAAGGATGTGCTAGTTAGTGTTTCTATAGGGAATAGTACATTCATTTCCACATAGACCAGTACTTCTCTTGGAGATAAAAGGGGAAGAGAAATTAAAGATTAAATAGATGAGCCTTTAAGATCAAGTAGTTAGAGCAGAGTTGTCACATGTTACTGGCTGATGCTTAAGTGAGCTGCTATATTGAGAAACAGCTAAGGATTGCCTTAGATACACATTGCCTGTGTATCAGAGCAAAGATATGTAGGTACATGTAGTTGTGTGTAATATAGGAAGCATGTGCCTGCATCATAATGACAACAAAACCCAGACAACTGCTCCATTTTAATGTTCCCTTAAACAGTTGTTTAAACTTGTAGGTAAAATCTTCTGTTACTGTGACTTGATTATAGGAGCTTTATTAATCCATAAAAAGTCAATTTTTAAAATAAACCTTAAAGTAACTTACAGTAATTTCACAACTATAAGGCGCACCGGACTATAAGGCGCACCCCCCCGGATTCGGCAAAATTTGCAACTTTGTAGATCAGATAAGGCGCACCGGTCTATAAGGCGCACTTTTTTTTTGCAGTGAGGCCCCGCCCCCAGCTCACCCCGTGGGGTTGCTGGCCGAGGCCCCGCCTCCACCCGGCAGCCATTGGCCCCCGGGGCCGCCTCCACCCGGTAGGGGCGGTGCCGCGAGCCACCGAGCCACCCTGGACCCGGCAGCCATGGGCCCCCGGGACTGCTTCCACCTGAGAAGGGGGGTGCCGCGGCCCCCCAGCCCGCATTCACGCGGCAGCCATGGCTCCCCAGGACTGCCTGGACCCAGGAACGGGGCTGCTGCCGGCCCCCTAGCCTGCCTTCATCCGGCAGCCATGGGCTCCCGCGGCTGCCTGGAGCCAGGAGCGGGGTTGCCGTGGCCCTCCTAGCCCACATTCACGCGGCAGCCATGGCTCCCCAGGACTGCCTGGACCCAGGAACGGGGCTGCTGCCGGCTCCCTAGCCTGCCTTCATCCGGCAGCCATGGGCTCCCGCGGCTGCCTGGAGCCAGGAGCGGGGTTGCCGTGGCCCTCCTAGCCCACATTCACGCGGCAGCCATGGCTCCCCAGGACTGCCTGGACCCAGGAACGGGGCTGCTGCCGGCTCCCTAGCCTGCCTTCATCCGGCAGCCATGGGCTCCCGCGGCTGCCTGGAGCCAGGAGCGGGGTTGCCGTGGCCCTCCTAGCCCACATTCACGCGGCAGCCATGGCTCCCCAGGACTGCCTGGACCCAGGAACGGGGCTGCTGCCGGCTCCCTAGCCTGCCTTCATCCGGCAGCCATGGGCTCCCGCGGCTGCCTGGAGCCAGGAGCGGGGTTGCCGTGGCCCTCCTAGCCCACATTCACGCGGCAGCCATGGCTCCCCAGGACTGCCTGGACCCAGGAACGGGGCTGCTGCCGGCTCCCTAGCCTGCCTTCATCCGGCAGCCATGGGCTCCCGCGGCTGCCTGGAGCCAGGAGCGGGGTTGCCGTGGCCCTCCTAGCCCACATTCACGCGGCAGCCATGGCTCCCCAGGACTGCCTGGACCCAGGAACGGGGCTGCTGCCGGCTCCCTAGCCTGCCTTCATCCGGCAGCCATGGGCTCCCGCGGCTGCCTGGAGCCAGGAGCGGGGTTGCCGTGGCCCTCCTAGCCCACATTCACGCGGCAGCCATGGCTCCCCAGGACTGCCTGGACCCAGGAACGGGGCTGCTGCCGGCTCCCTAGCCTGCCTTCATCCGGCAGCCATGGGCTCCCGCGGCTGCCTGGAGCCAGGAGCGGGGTTGCCGTGGCCCTCCTAGCCCACATTCACGCGGCAGCCATGGCTCCCCAGGACTGCCTGGACCCAGGAACGGGGCTGCTGCCGGCTCCCTAGCCTGCCTTCATCCGGCAGCCATGGGCTCCCGCGGCTGCCTGGAGCCAGGAGCGGGGTTGCCGTGGCCCTCCTAGCCCACATTCACGCGGCAGCCATGGCTCCCCAGGACTGCCTGGACCCAGGAACGGGGCTGCTGCCGGCTCCCTAGCCTGCCTTCATCCGGCAGCCATGGGCTCCCGCGGCTGCCTGGAGCCAGGAGCGGGGTTGCCGTGGCCCTCCTAGCCCACATTCACGCGGCAGCCATGGCTCCCCAGGACTGCCTGGACCCAGGAACGGGGCTGCTGCCGGCTCCCTAGCCTGCCTTCATCCGGCAGCCATGGGCTCCCGCGGCTGCCTGGAGCCAGGAGCGGGGTTGCCGTGGCCCTCCTAGCCCACATTCACGCGGCAGCCGTGGGCTCCTGGGACTGCTTCCACCCGGGAATGGGGGTGCCGCGGCCCCCCTTGCCCACATTCACCCGGCAGCCGTGGGCTCCCGGGACTGCCTGGACCCGGGAAGGCGGGTGCCGCGGCCCCCCTTGCCCTCGTTCACCCGGCAGCCATGGGCTCCTGGGACTGCTTCCACCCGGGAATGGGGGTGCCGCGGCCCCCCTTGCCCACATTCACCCGGCAGCCGTGGGCTCCCGGGACTGCCTGGACCCGGGAAGGCGGGTGCCGCGGCCCCCCTTGCCCTCATTCACCCGGCAGCCATGGGCTCCTGGGACTGCTTCCACCCGGGAATGGGGGTGCCGCGGCCCCCCTTGCCCACATTCACCCGGCAGCCGTGGGCTCCCGGGACTGCCTGGACCCGGGAAGGCGGGTGCCGCGGCCCCCCTTGCCCTCATTCACCCGGCAGCCATGGGCTCCTGGGACTGCCTGGACCCGGGAAGGCGGGTGCCGCGGCCCCCCTTGCCCTCATTCACCCGGCAGCCATGGGCTCCTGGGACTGCTTCCACCCGGGAATGGGGGTGCCGCGGCCCCCCTTGCCCACATTCACCCGGCAGCCGTGGGCTCCTGGGACTGCCTGGACCCGGGAAGGCGGGTGCCGCGGCCCCCCTTGCCCTCATTCACCCGGCAGCCATGGGCTCCTGGGACTGCCTGGACCCGGGAAGGCGGGTGCCGCGGCCCCCCTTGCCCTCATTCACCCGGCAGCCATGGGCTCCCGGGACTGCCTGGACCCGGGAAGGCGGGTGCCGCGGCCCCCCTTGCCCACATTCACCCGGCAGCCGTGGGCTCCCGGGACTGCCTGGACCCGGGAAGGCGGGTGCCGCGGCCCCCCTTGCCCTCATTCACCCGGCAGCCATGGGCTCCTGGGACTGCCTGGACCCGGGAAGGCGGGTGCCGCGGCCCCCCTTGCCCTCATTCACCCGGCAGCCATGGGCTCCTGGGACTGCTTCCACCCGGGAATGGGGGTGCCGCGGCCCCCCTTGCCCACATTCACCCGGCAGCCGTGGGCTCCCGGGACTGCCTGGACCCGGGAAGGCGGGTGCCGCGGCCTCCCTAGCCCACATTCACCGGGCAGCCATGAGGCCCCAGGACTGCCTGGACCGGAGAGGGGCGGTGCCTTGGTCCCCCTGGCCCGCCTCCACCCGGCAGGGGCAGTGCCGCGGGCCTCCGGGCCCGCCCCCAGCCAGCTGCAGTGGCACTTCCGGCTCCCCTCACGGCTCTCAGCTCACACTTCCGGTTTGGCAAATTTCGCCGCTTTGTACATCAGATAAGGCGCACCGGACTATAAGGCGCACTTCCGGGTTCGAGGGAAAATTTTAGTCAAAAGGGTGCGCCTTATAGTCGTGAAATTACTGTAATTTTTTTAAAAAATAGAGGATGGAAATGCCATGATTTGATAGAGAAAAGTTACTGTGTTTGTAATATACCTCTATATATTTCAGGTTTTCATGTAGTAGTCAATGCTGTTATATCATCTCCAGATCAGTCTCCACAGGCCTGCTGCACAGCTAGTTAATAGTAGAGTTCAGTACAGCAAAGAATACAGTTCTCAGAAACCAGATTTTCATCCTGTTTGCTTCAGAGTGAAATTGTGCTCTATGGACCTTAAGCAAGTGCATATGCATTTAGAAAAGGTGTTCGAAAAGTGTGACACCAGGTTGGATTGACCTCAGATTTGACTGACCGACACGAGATGCTAAGCAGGATTACAAACAATTCTTTGATTTCTACCTTGTATTTCTAGCTAGCTGCTAGTTGTGCCCCATTCCTGAAAGAATTTGGGACCTAGGTGGATGGACTTTGAGCAATCTGGTATAGTGAAAGGTGTCCCTGTCCATGGCGGGGGGATTGGAATTAGGTGATCTCCAAGGTCCCTTCTATTGCAAAACATTCTATGATTCAGTGATCACTTTCGAGCCTCATGTAGCATAAAATGTTTGGATGTTGAAGATTTTTAAACTGAATTCATATTTATAGCAAAGGATAATGCTATGACCATAGGATCCCCTTCATTTTTGCTAATTTAATCCATTTCTGTTTTAATACAATTAGCTATCATTTTGTAGATATTTATAGATAAAATTGTGCTCAGGCTCAGATTCCATCCTGAGTCTGGGAACTGATTCTGCTCCAGTTAGCCTGGACTGGTAGTTTCTCACTCAATACTCTGGTATGCTGCTAGACCACTGATTTCCTCAGCTGTTACTGTGCTTCCCAGACATGCCTCCCAGTCCTTGTCTTGTTCCCAGAGAAGTTTGCAAAATTCTGATTTTTCAGTCTCAAGTATCTGCTTTGGGGCATTAAATCTGGATTATCTTTTGAACTTTGCATGTTGCGCAACCATATGGTCTTGAGTTTAAAGACAAGCACTTAATGCACTGCATGTTCTGCACATTGCTCCATGGCTTTGATGAGATCCAGTGTGAGTTTCATGAAGGATATGGGTTCTAACCCCTGTAGTGTTAACTGGTAGTTTTGCTCTAGGGATTGTAGATGCTCTGTAAGATTTTTTTGCCTTCTTACAGTGAGTCACTTTAAGATCCTGGCAGTAAAACCTTCCTGCCTTCTGTCTGCCTGGAAAAGTGCAGCGGTGTTGTTTTCACAAGTGTAGGAGGTTCAGTTTTGAAGCCCATTGCCTCCTGTTTTGAGTTCTGTTCATCCCCTGTCAGGAGCCACTTCTTTCACCACAGCTTTGCTCACTCTTGGGAACTGTGCATTTTACTATGGAACTTGACAAACTCCACAGGATCCAGCTGGACTTGTTGAACCTTCAAATTTCACCTCTGTATTTACCGAAAGAATAATACTGAGTTTCTCCTGTGGCAGAAATACTGCAGTACACACCTACCAGTGACAAGGATGTCAGCAGAAATCCTGGCACTGCTTTTTGAGTACCAGATCTCTACCCAGTCAGAGTTGGCATTTTCAAAATATTATTTAGGATTTTCAAGTTGTTTCTTTGATGCTCTTTCTTCATAATCATTGCTTTTCCAGAGAGCTTCTTAGAGAAGGTCCCTCTCAGAAGTGTTGAACATTCTGACCATCAATTAAGCAATTTATAACAAAAAAATCTGCAGCAGTAGTGAGTAAGGAAGTTTGCTTTGTCTTTTGAGAACCATCCACAAGATGAATGTGGGAGTTTCTTGTTTTCTAATTTCAAAGTTATATGGTAGCTGTCTTGGACTACAAATACCTGAGTTTTTCTAGAACAGTCTGCCTGTGGGATCTCTTCATGATGGTGACTGGCCAATACAGTTCTTTAGATGGCTGCAATTTGAGATTATGCCTTTTTGTCACACTACCAGCTAGGCCAGGAAAAGGTTTCTTTTTCTCCATACCTTGAAGTTTATTCAGCGAAAATTGACCTTGCATGGCAGTTCTTTTAGGGAAAAAAGGTATCTCCTGATCTAAAAAGCTGGATAACTCAGCATACCTGTAAGATTTAGATGGCCTGAGGTTGCAAGGCCTGTTGGTAAGACATCAGCAATCTTGTTTGGCTCCAATTCAGTTCCTTGAATTCATAGGAGATTAAATTGAAATGGCTTTTGGTAATTATTTGTTTACCTTTGGGTTTCTTTTGCCAATGTTCTAACCTCTGAACCTATCCATAAGTTTTTCCAGCTGTTCATGAGTCACAATTATATTCCAGAAAATATAATGTGGTGTTTTATTAAGTGACATGGTCTCCCTGATCTCGTCTCCATGTCTAAAAGGTCAATATGGGTTCTTAAAATCGGTATTATTATTTTGTCCATACTTGATAATCGGTTCTCTAAGAGTACATGGACTGTTTTTTAAAATTAAAGATTATTTTATCTTTTTAAGCTGGATTTTTTTCAATTTTCTGCATGTATGAATTTCTAGGGAATTACTAGGTTTTTTTATATATATTGCAAACAAGATTGCCAAATTTGCAGTGAGTAGTCATGCACTGGTATCTCTATGTATGTTGTCTCATGTAAAACATATGTGTTCTATCAGAAGTTTATTGATTTACCTTCTGGTTTTACTTTATATTCCAAATATTTAAGTATGTTTGGTAAATACCACTTAGCAGCAAATGCTTGTCCCGATGAGGTGGAAGGTTACCATGTTGTTATCCTTGTTAACAATCACGGTTTTGAGTATTTTTTATAACAAACAACCCCCAAACCACAAGTACTCCAGGTGTATCTGGAGAGGTAACTATGGTGTTTTGATCAACAGAAATATTTTCACTATTTAGTAGGGTGATTTTGCCTTCGTTGGAGAAAAATGCTGATTTTTTTGTAGTGGTTGCTGATTTTTATTTATTGCTACTTCATTCACCTGGCTGTCTGGAAAGTAAGTTTCAAAGTTGGATACCATTACTGAGTTTTTGAATACTCAGTCCCTGTAGTTCCTGTGCCTTTTTGCAGATCCTGCCATTGTAGGACCATGGGTGTGTTCTCTGCTGAGAGCTCTCTTCTTTATAACTGGTGTAGAATCTAGGCTGTTGATAAAAATAATGAATAAATTAAAAACCCAAACAAACAAAAGCCCCAAAGGGAAAAAACGCTTAAAAATAAATTGCATTCAGTTTTCAAATACCATAGACTGTAAAACATAATCCCATCAGAAGAATTGATGCTTAACCTCAGTGTTACAGTCATTATAGGTTCTGAGGATGTTTCCAGTTTACATTGTTCTTGCTCAGGTCGTGACCTAACACTTTGTTTATGAGACGGAAGATCGTTTGTTATAGATAGCCTTCACTAGGTGTTCTTCTAAAAATAATCCTTATAAATAACCCTTTCCTGCAGGAGAGAATGGCTTTTCACAGCCAGCAACCTATTATAACCCAGACCAACTTCCTCCAGAGAATTCTTCCTTTATGGAAAGGAATTTCATCTGCAGGTTACGATGTCTCCTGGATAATTCATCTGGATTCCTGGTGAGTATGGAGTTACATAAAAACTTCCACGTACACTTAAAAGTTGGAAAGTCTGCATTATCCTAACATGAGGTGCAGCAAGTTACTTTATTTGTGAAGCCTCCAAAGATATCTGAGCTGCTTGAACCACTGTGTGTCAGTTAGTGACACTGAATATCGCCCCTTTAACATGGTCAGGTGCAAATTCTCTCGTTTCTCATGGCCCAGTTTCCTCAGTGATATGCAAATAAGCAACTGCTTTTGTAAAGTGCTGTGTGATTTGTAGATCAAAAAGCATTACGAGAGTGTTTTCTTGTATCAAGTTGAGTATCTTGAGATGCAATAAGTTATAGTGATTAAGAGGACCGTGGTTTGTCCTTATCTGGAAAAGTTTTTGCGTGTTCTTTTTAGTGCATTTTTTGTTAGTCAATTATTTAGATTTTAAAACAAGTATGAGTTTATCACCCTCTTTGTGATATCTTGCAAAATAGAATTCTTTACAATTGCAAAATTGAACATACAAATTTGCAAGAGAAATAATGAAATAATTATATGCATGTGTGCTCATTATAATATTAGAAACCTCCTTTGATATTTGATTTGTTTGGGGTTTTTTTTAGTTTTTCATGGAATAATCTTCCCATTAATTAACTTTTCAGTAAGTTTATTAGTAGATATTGAAGTGACATACTCAGGGGTATAGCAACAGTGTTCTGTACTTGTTAGCTAACTTTTATGGGTGCCATCCTATAAAGCTTGAATCTGATGGATCTTAAGAAAAAATGAAAAGTACATGTTTTGCATCATAACAGAAATATCTTGCTTTTAAATATCTGCAGCATGTAAAAATTACTTTTTCCTCATCCTAAGGCTATGAATTTCCAAGGACGATTGAAGTTTCTCCATGGACAAAACAAGAAGGGGAAGGATGGTGCCACTTTGTCTCCTCAGCTTGCACTGTTTGCAGTAGCTACTCCCCTGCAGCCACCATCTATCCTTGAGATACGAACCAAAAACTTCATCTTCAGAACTAAACACAAACTGGATTTCACACCTACTGGCTGTGATGCAAAGTAGGTGTAAATAATTTGCAATGAAATATAAAGCAGGCTATTCTTTTGGTATATAAATTGTTTCAGTGATGGTTGTTTAGAGGCTGTTAAGGTTTTTCTCTCCAGCCCTGCTATCAAGTAAAGGGAAATGGTTTTGTCATAGTCTATTTCCTTGAAATGGCGTACTACTCTCTGACTCTCAGTTGTTAGAAAAACAAAGCAAAACCCCACAAAACCAACACAAAATAGAGAAACTTAAAGACAGCATACTAATGAAGTAGGGAAGAAGTTTCATCTGGTTTGAAATTTGGTTTTAGAACTGATAGAATAAGTGTTTCATTTCATTCTACATTTCTCCTTTAGTTCAAATAGGTGTAAAATGCAATGGAAACTTTTTTCTTCAAAAGAAACAAAATAAATACTTTTTCATACTATGAATTTTAGCCATTTCCAAAGCATTCTCTTCCCTATGTAAAATTTGGGAACACTACTCCAATACTAGATCAAAATAATGTTACTACGCATCAACATGGCAAGAAGCCCATTAGGATGCTTTTTTATCAAAATAAAGGGCTATGGCCTCCTTCCTTCTCCTCTCCCTCCTATTGTTGACTGATAATGCTTTCATTTTCAGTGGAGTCTCTCATATGGGTTTCCATGCCTACTTACAGAATCGAATTGAATTACTTGGTATTTTGTCTACTGAGAGACCAAAATATTTTATTTCTCTGAGCTGATACAAGAAAAAGTTAACAAAATGTTAACACAAATATTTCTTTGTTTGATACTTTTATTCACTTGAAATGTTCAGTTTTTGTCATATTTTACAGTTTTATTTTTATTGTCCCCATCCCTACTTACCCCTTTTTTACCGTTTGTCTTTGAATCTCAATTTCTTTGTTTCAAATCCTGTTTAGGTCTCTTTTTGGCTATATCTTTTTATCATGTATCACACAGAGATCGTGTGAATTCTGTTAAGTGTTTCATGTCCCCAACCTCTAGTAAAGTACTCTAATTTTAGCTGCCAGGGTCAAACATGACTCTTGCTAGTGGTCCTCTGAGTCATATCTTGTTTAAATGCAAACACAAGGGTCCCAAACCACTCAACAGCAAAACGGATGTAGTTCTTAGATGTATCTGGGTTTCAACTTTAAGCTACTAAAAATTCTAATTTAGGCAAGAAGTTTTAGATAAGTTAAATCCCTGCTTAATTCTACACACAAGCACCTATAGGTAAATTATCAGAAACAGGGCTAAGGAAACAGTGTCTTTCTTTGGAATTAATGGAAGCTGCCTGCTAGAAGTGAATTTGTTCAGAGTGTGGAATTGAGAGTCTGGCTGTAGACATACACTTTTTTTTATGTTCCAGTGGCTGTGTGAACCCAGTCCTAGTCACTGAAGGCAACCTGGCAGACTAGTTAAAATTTTATGATTTGTTGACTATTTTTATTAGAGCTGTTCTGCTTCCACGTGCAATTGATATAGCAACAAACTGTGTTTAGCACTTGCACTTGAAATGTTCTAGCCATAATTAACTTGCTTGACATTCATTCTGTGAGTTGGTTCATCAGCAGGGTTGCAATTTTTTGTTTTTACCTTCCAGAGGAAAGATTGTCCTGGGATACACTGAAGCAGAGCTGTGTATGAGAGGAACAGGATACCAGTTTATTCATGCAGCTGATATGCTTTATTGTGCTGAAAATCACATCCGAAGTAAGTTTCATTCCTTAAGAAGGGCTGAAAAATCAAAGCAAGGAGTGTTTTTTCAGTATGAATGCAATATGAATTACAGAAAAAAAAAAAGAGATTGTTAATGAAAAGAGCACTGTTCATTTTGTATGTTCTATCTGTCCTTCTAAAAACTTGCACTGGTTGAAGAAATGTGTAATATTCCTGTTTAGACCCTTTTAGGATAGATATTCCAGACTCTGTCACATCTTGCTCTTCTCATTTCCTTCTCTGCTCAACCCAACTTCTGCTATTTCAACAACTTTCTTTGGCCAAAGATAGCTTTCCTGTTAGCAAGTTAAAGAAAGCATTTTCTTTTGATATTGGTGTAAGATTTTTACCAGAAATTAATCTCTGATTTAACATGCTAGTGTCCAACCATTTCTGGGTTTGATTATTGGTAGCTTGAGTTGGTTTAAGTAACAATTATGGAGAGAAGTATAGTGTTAAGGAAATAAGCATCACCTATCTGATGCATAACTATTTAGGGGAGTCTGTTTTTTACTTGTTGTTTACTTTAGTTATAACACAGTTATCTTTGGAACTTACAGAATCATCTTCAGACTATTACAGTACTTCTTTTCTACTGACTTCTCTTGAAAAGTTCATTTTTTTTTTCTTTTATCCTCTCATAGACAATTAGATAATGCCCTGCAGCAGGTTGTTCTCAACCTATTTAAGCACATTTTCTGTTTCAGGTGTAGCTCAGTCACTATTGCTTATCAGTGGTTTTGTTTCTTTCATAAAGAAAAACAAAGAGATGGTTCCAGAGTAGAGGGGGATGAAACTGGAATGGTTCGAAACTTTGTCTTAAAACTCGTTTTGCTACATTTTTTGATGCTAAGATTAAAATGAAGAAAATAAGTTTTGTAGCAAGGATTTTTGGTTCGATTCTTAGATTTTCCTAATTAATTTTATTTAGTTTTTCTGTCTAGAAATGCAAGGGTTTTGACCAATTTTATTACTTCCACCCTGTAAATCTGTAAATCACATATTTAACAATTCTCTTTAAAATCCACATTCATCACACTAGCTTCACTTAGAGCAAAAAAACCAACCAAAATAAAGCTCCCCACACTAAAACCAAGATAACTTCATTACAACACAGAGCAAAATTGGACAATTTGCACAAAATCCACCCCCTGTCCCTTCACCACAGTTACAACAAAACTTCCCCATGATAATTCTGCTCTCTAACATTGTTCAGCCCTTGTTTTGCCTGTTACCTCTCCTGGCTACTATCCTTATCTCAAAATCCTCATGATCCTGGATTTTGGCACCAAAATTACTGTAGTGGGTTGACTCTGGCTGCATGATAAGCACCCACCAAAGCCTCTCTCCTGCCCCCCACCAAAGCCTCTCCTATCTCTGCCCTCCACAACTGGACAGGGGAGAGAAAATATGAGTGGTTCATGAGTTGGGATAAGGACCAGGAGAGATCACTCACCAAATACAGTCACAGGCAAAACAGACTTAATCTGGGAATATTAAATGAATTGATTGCAAACAAAACCAGAGCAGGATAATGAGAAGTAAAATAAGGCCTTAAAAACACCTTCCACCAAGAAACCTGCTCCAGCATGGGCTCCTCTCTCCATGAGTCTGCAAGTCTCTGCCAGGAGCCTGTTCCAGCACTGACCTCCCATAGGTTCACAGTCTCCTCTAAGGCATCCTGCTCCAGCATGGGTTTCCTCCACAGACTGCAGGTGGATCTCTGCATCCCCATGGCTCTGTGTAGGCTCAGCTGCTTCACCATGCTCTGCGCCATGGGCTGCAGGAGAATCTCAGCTCTGGCACCTCCTACCCTCCCATCCTCACTGACCTTGGTGTCTGCAGAGTTGTTCCTCTCATATGTTCTCAACCCACTCTTCTCTGTCCACAATTATATCTGCACAATTTTTTTTTCTTAAATGTTATCACAGAGGCATTACCACAATTTCTAATTGTCCCAGACTTGCCCAGCACCATGTCCGCCTTGGAGCTGCCAGGGATTTACTCTGCTGGAAGTGGAAGGAGCTTGTAGCAGCTCCTCACAGAAGCCACTCCTGTAGCCCTCCCTACCCCTACCAAAACCTGGCCACACAAACCCAATACATAAATGTACTGTAAAAATTGAATGTTTATCAGGCATAGTCAGTGGTAGTGGGAATGAAGCATAAGAGTTTTAAGTATCTCTGCATAAACCAGTCAAAATGTGAAGGATTTGGATTCAGAACTAATGTGTTTTCTAATTGTTGAAGTAATAGTTGCTTTTTGAAGGTAAGAGAGACTTGGCTTTTGTAATTTACATGTTCTAGTATTTATTAATTTCTGTTATTGGAGAAATAATGGACAAAGTCCCATTTAGCATGCTGCCAATCTGTAGCAGAAGTTTTGACTTCTATTTTACGGGTAAATTAGACATCTTGAAGTGATCAGTCATCCTGATTCACAGGGAATACACTGAATGGGGTGATTGAGGACATGAGATTAGTAAAATTTCTCTGCAGATGGGATTTCTTTCATGACATACAGGTTTTCATGATTTTGTTTGCTGGACAGTAAACAGTATGCTTACTCTTTAGTGATGAAGACAGGTGAGAGTGGAATGACTGTATTTAGGCTTCTAACCAAAGAAAATCGATGGGCCTGGGTACAGGCAAATGCACGTCTTGTCTACAAAAATGGAAGACCAGATTACATCATTGCCACGCAAAGACCTCTTACGTAAGTCATCATTTCATAAAGCGGTATGCTTCGAAAACTGAAAACTAGTTTGAGGCTGTTTATATTCACAAAAGAAGTTTTGTTTTTATATTCCAAATTCCAAAAATTCTTTTGGTTTCCTAACAAACATTTAAAGAATTCTGATATTTCAGACCTTGTGGCATAGTCCTTTTCACGAAACTGTAGACATATTGATTTCTTATCAGTAACAAGATCAGCAGCAGAAGCATGAAGTTATTCCATCCACCATATTCATTCTACTTGAGCAAAAACTGCGAAATCCAACTGCAGTTGTGTGGAAGGAGCAACAAATAACAAAGAAATTCAGTTCTGAATTTTAGTGTTGAACTAAGTTCTGCATAATATGGATTTCAGCCTTGTTAAATAGATCAAATAATTTTTGCTAAGGAGTCTGTAAAATGGAGAAAAAGAGATACTTGAAGTATTGATTTACTTGCTATGCCAAGAAAAGCTTAATGCATGAAACAAAGCCCACTTATTTTCATTTCAGCCCATAATGCACAGAAAATGGTGTATGCTATCTAGATTTAATTACAAATGTAATATGTAAATGTAGCATTACAGTCATAAGCTCCTTATTTCATAATCTGCCTCTTGGTTTAACTCAGCCAAGTTGAGCTGGAATAGGTAGGAATTCGAAAAATGCCTACAAATAAAATAGTTCATTTTTTATGTTAATTCCAGGGGACAAAAAGATTAGAGTAACTGTTTAGTACTGCAGTACCATGCTGTATATCTGATTTATTTTCAGAGATGAAGAAGGGGCAGAACATCTACGGAAGCGTAACATGAAGTTGCCCTTCATGTTTGCCACTGGTGAGGCTGTGTTATATGAGGTATCTTTCCCTATGTCGAGCCTTATGGACCCCTCTCAACCGAAGAGTAAAAGCACAGTGGGAAAAGGAGCCAAAGCAACGCTACACGATGATTCTGTGGATCCAAACTCCCTCCTAGGTGTCATGTTAAGGCAAGATGAGTCTGTTTATCTCTGCCCTCCAGCATCACATAAACTTTCTTTTGAGCGGAACTTCTTTGCAGACAGTAGGGATGAACTGGGTGGTGGTGTTAGTAGTGGCTGGACAGACAATCTCCTACCTGCTGGAAATCACAGCATTCTCAAACGGGAGCTGATGGAATGTTCCCAGGACAGCACTGTTCCACTTCCTGAAGACAGTGCAGCACTCTTTCAGGATAACAAAGCCAGTGATTTGTACAGCATAATGAAAAATCTGGGTATTGACTTTGAAGATCTAAAGTGTATTCAGCAGGATGAGGAATTTTTTAAAACTGAATTATCTGATGTGGATGATATTGGGGACATCAACATAACTGATGAAATCCTGACTTATGTTCAGGATTCCTTAAATAAATCTGATTTCCTATACTCAGACTGTAACCAGCAGCAACCCTTGGTTCAGGCTGAAGGTTGCATGGTACAGCAAGACTTAGATCCACATCAACTTCATCAGCACCAGAAACAACTTGTGGAACAGCAACAGCAGCAGCAGCAGCAACAGCAGCTCTGTCAAAAAATGAAACATATGCAAGTCAATGGGATGTTCACAAATTGGAGCTCTGGCATGCCTCTTAGCTGCTCACAGCAGCAGCCCCAGCAATACATGTTCCCTGGCATGCATGCCAGTACATCTGAGTTCTCTTACAAATCAGAAGTTAACTCTTCCCCTTATGAGTGTAGGCAAGACTTTGTTCCTTACAAGCAACCCACAGCGATGATGCCACAGCTTTCTAACTTTGCTCAAATGGATTTTCCTGCAGCAGGGTTTGATGGATCAACCTATTCTGCTTCTTCCAACTTTGAGGATTTTCTCAGTTGTTTGCAGCAAGTCCCTGAAAACCTGGAGTGTGGGATAAACCCTGAGTCGGTTATGCTCACTCCTCAGACATGCTATGCAGGCGCTGTTTCTATGTACCCGTGCACGCAGGAGGCACAGCCCAGCTGCGTGGATCAAATGCAGTATGAGTCTATGATGACAAATCAACAACAACAAACATTGGGAAACAAGGTATGGTAAACAGCATTGCTTGCATTTTGAATCGAGTTTATGTTGTGATTGCCGTGACTGCTGGGGGGAAGAGTTTGTTGTGACTGAATGCTGAGTTTGAAATGGATGGGTTAGCAGTGTGTGGATGTCTTTGCTTTATTTGTTCATGAGAGTGAAGAGAGTTGCATTTGGTCAAGTTTATATATATGTCCACCTGCAGTCTGATAGCTGTCTTTGGCAGTATTCATCAAGAGTGAATGAACTAGTCTGTGGTACCTACCAGTAATTTTCCTGATAGAAGCAAAAGAAAAGTAAATTGATTGAATTTTTGGAATTTGCTGATAGACCTTCTTGAGAGGAGTTGAGTTTGCTTGGCACACTGTTTCATTAAATATGTTGTAAGGATAAAAGAAAAAAAGTTTTTGGAGTGTTATATTCTCTAGATATTTCAATTCCTCAATGATTTTAGGATTAGTGAAAGTATTAGATTATAGTATCATAAAAATGGCCTGAAATATGAAGTATTTCACTCCTATACACAATGTTACTGCAAGAATTTTTATATATTGCTATATGTGAAAGTGAGCTTGTTCCTCAACCTGCTGTCTAAATTACCTGCTGAAGCAAAAAGAGTTGAAAAAAGTTACATTCACAGTAAAATAAGCTGGTCCCTTTTCACCAAGGAGAATGCACAATAAAAGCCATAGAAGAGAGGATCCTGGCTCTAGCACAGACTACAATTGTAAACACTGTTCTTCATTGCTAAAATTAACTTAGAAATAAAATTCAATTACTAGTTCCTGATTTTGAATAACTTGTTTCTGTTGTACCATTTATTTCTGTTAATGCTGTGAAAGTACAGAGACACAATTATTTTTTGTTTTATCTCAATGAGTTAATATTCTGAAGTACTGATCCTGCAAATGCTTATGCACATGCATAAGCATTTACAGAATTAAAGTATTAATTGGCATTTAACCTATGTGAGACAAAGGTGAGGAATGCAATTAGAACGTACCCATTTTTTTTATGTGCTTAATGCAAGTACAAAAAATTCCCTTTTTAAAACTACTTCACTGCTGAAAAGAATGCAATTGCAGAACTGCAGAAATTTACCTAAAATATAGCACAGTTCAACAGGATGAATGTCTTCTCCCTGAGTGCCTGGGGTTGAAATTGCATAAAGTGACTTTGAGAAACTGCACTGTGCAAACTTGAGCTCGGCTTGGCTGTGTGTTGCCTGGCTGTGCTCAGTGTTTAGTCTTTCAGAGTGCTTCTTAATAGGGTTCCAGAGCAGCTCCAGGGCCATCCAGTTTTGTCTTTTTAATAACAAATAATTACTCTTTTCACAAAAGCTGTGCTAATGTGATGCATCAGTTTTGTACAGCCACTACATTTGCAATTCCATTTCTTTATTTTCAATGGCTGATTTCAATTACATTTATTTTGCAGATTATTTTGTTGTTACGCTTCCTTAATAATTTTTGTTATGAGCCCTGTTTTTTTATTTTCTTCCTTGTGTTTTCTTCACATCTATCTATAAAAAGTTTAATGACAAAGACAGCACCTCTGAAGAAATTATGTCTATTGCTTCATATTTACTAGAATGCAATGCTGCAAAAATAATAGGACATTTAGTTTGTTGTAAGAAAATTAACAAAGGGCACATTGTGTGAAAAGTTGTCTTTACCTAAGTTGTTCAGAGGAAAATTCAGCCCCTCTTGTTAGGGTATTCCTGTGCTGCATGGGGCTGAGTAGCACTGCATGAGCAGAAGCCCGTGTGACTGAGCAGATAGGATACTGCTCTCTGAGCCCACATTCACACAGCCAAACCAAGGTAGGCTGCGTTTAGCACACTGACATCCCTGTCAGTGGTTAGAGTCCAGAGAGAGGATAGATGTTGCTATAGAAGCCATGACTGGTATATTTTCAGATTTCTAACTCCCATGGATTTCTACATGAGAAGACTACAGAATTAGAAAGCCAGAAGAGTCTATTGTGGTCATGTGCCTTGACTTTCTGCCTGTCTTGTTGTTGGTAGGAGCATAGCCAGTGTAGTCAAAAATCACTTTCAGTGATGGAGGACAGAAAGGCCTGTGATTGTTTGACTGCTTGTTAAGGATCAGTGTTCCCTTATTAAGCAGGAGAAACCTTCCTAAGTACTTGAATCTATGTTGAGAGCATTCTTAAAAAATTTTATGAATATGATCATCTTATTAATGAAGAATATTAAGATTACCTACTTCTGTCTGAAAAAATCCTTGTGTATACTCTTTAAAAAGTGTGTCAGCTTTGATTAAAAATATAATTCACATGGCTATAGTCTTGTTAAAAAGTTAGAAGAATTGTGCACAGTTAGTCAAATTTCAATGTTTGCATAGAAGGGAAAAAGAAGAACTAATACCCAGCATAATTTGAAAAATGAATGGATGAATGAATATGTAAGACTCGTTCTTAAAGACAAACCTCGAAGGAATGAGTACTTACGATATAAGCTACTCCCAAGGAGATGATGGAAATGTTTAAAATACTTTGTTGTATTTTCTTTGCATGACCGAATGGAGTATTTTGTAGATAAAGTCCATAGCATGACAGGAAGCATTACATTATGTGATTAAAATAATCCTATGAACAATTATGTTAAGACTGATGAAAGCCATTCATTGCTCTTACTTGGCCTTGTCAATATGAAGAGTGTCAAAAAGCCCACCCTGTAACATTTCAGCCAGTGGATTGCACACAGTGTGATTCAGCTTATGAATAGGACTGCATATGCATTGCTGGAGGAGCTGTTATGTCTGGATCCCACTGCAGGCGTGGAAAGACGTAAATAGGTTGCTTTTAAAATGTAACAGCTGGATGTAACAACTAGGAGTTCTCAGACTGTACTTTCTAGAAATAGAAACTCTATTGCAATTTAGATAATAGAGTTATTTCTTCACTTAACCAGAAGTAGGGCTCCCATTGACTTCAACATGGGTAAGATTCACTGATGATTCAGTCCCTATTTTAATTCAAATTAAATTCTCATTATTCATCATTTAAAAAACCAATGAAAGCTAATCAATGTTGTTTAAGATTATTTCATCCAATGTGTCTTTAGGAGGATTTTTAATTACTTATAAATAAATTGGTTTCCTATACTAACCATTTATTATTCTCTTTTTTTCCTACCAGTTCCAAAATGGTTTCAATGGAGGAAATGTAAATGAATCATATCCCTCTCAGTTAGATGTGATCAGTAATGCACAGACTGCCACACATCTTCAGCCTCTTCATCATCCAAAAGAACCCAGATCCTTCTCAGATTTGGCATCTAGTGGATTTATGTGATTCAGATCTAGAGCTCCATCTGTGATTTTGTCTGGGCGTCAGGTTGCTCTGAGGAAAAGCTTGCTAAGTCTCTCTTTGAGCATCAGACTTTAACAGCTAAATGACATTTTGGGAATATGAGGTTGGTTGCACTATATACGGGTGGATATGTAATTCAAGACCTGGCTATTTAGAATGACAGGTGGAATGAAATCTTCCGATCAAAAGTATGCATGTGCTGTTTTCCATCAGGCTGGCTGAGTCCTTGCAGTATGGATTACACACATACTACAGACTATGTCATGCCGTACAACATAAGATAAGGCAAATGGTTTTGTTGTTTAGAAAATAATTGGGCACTTTACAAATAGCATTGATGGCACAAGGAAGGTGATTTCACATGTGGATTATTTCCAGACTTTATTTTTAAAAAACTATTAAAAAGCTCTAAATTCATGAGAATCAAAAGCACTTAATTTTAATGCATACTAAGCTCTGTAATCACTTATTTTGTATTTGAATCCTTTTGTTTCAAGTCTCCATTTCTAGCACTTTAATAGAAGGCTTAATACAAGGATATGATATGCAACTTCAGGTTTTCTATGAAACAGACCCCTTGCATTCCTCCTTTTAATGTCAACCTTAAGTGCCTCACAATTTAGCTACCTTGTTTCTGATGGGAGCTTATTTTAGCAAAACTCACTATAAATGTCATCTCTAGTATATGAACTTTTAGCTAACATAACAGTGCTACTGGCTGTGTCTTTTTTTCTTTCCCTCTACCTATTACTTGTTTAGAGAGTGACTTAATTCATCTGTGGATTTGTTACACTATTATCAGGAGTTGTTAATGTTCTGAATTTAGTTCAGCTAAAGAATTTGAGTTTATTCTATATTGCTTTTCTGCTTTCTTCAGGTAATACAGGGTATATTAAAAAAGCAGATTTTGCTGAGGGGGAGGAGCAGATCCTCAGGATTAGTTTTAGATTATTAATACTGAAAAACATGTGCCTTATCTTGTGTTAAAACGCTCATAATGTTCTTTAGAAATAATACAAGGCTGCTCTATGCAAATATTTTCATTAAAACGGATATTGAAAAGGATTGCATTTTCAATAAAGGGGTAAAGGAATCTCAATAGTGATTGGCGTTGACATTATTTTGACTGCAATTTTCATTGTTAATAGTGGAGAAAGGGTCAGTTTGGTTTCAGTTTTATCCCTGACAAATTGCACTGCAAAGAACAGAGAGATTATTCTTGTGTATGTTGATCCATTTGAAAAGCTATGTGGAAAATATGAAATAGTGGAAAGAAAAAAATTCATTAGAGAAATTCTCCTTGCAATAGGTTTTGTTTTCAGGAAAAAACCCAAACTAAACATATCCACTAAACATTCTGGGGTTTTGTTTTACTTTTATCTGAGGACTGTAAAAGTGCAGACACCAATGTTTGGTGCAAAGTAATAATCTACAGAAAATACAGAAATGTGTATATGTTCAAGATATTTCATATTCTTGTGTGTTCATATTCTTGTATAGTTCATATATAATAAAATGTCTTTGTAAAATATTTTAAACTGTTAATTTTAAAGTATTACATCATTATGTGTTAAGAACAATTTTATTAAATTTGTTATATATAATGTAAAATGGCAATTTAGCCAGTTTGTTTGAAACAGGCAAAAGTAAATTGGCTCCCTCCAGATAGTTGTTAATATTATTTAATAAAGGACAATCACTTAAAATTGGAATCTTTTCATAGCTGAAATATGCTCTCTTTGAAAAAGAACATATTTTCTTCCATTCTGTGTGATGTGATACATTAGGCCAAACTTCTAACTCAGTTACAACTTTTCAGATTAGTAAGATCAGCAGTTCTTTTAAGTGAAATTAGCATATATGAAAGGGACATTAAGGAAGCAGTTGCTATTCAGGAAAAGCCCATAAAGACATTGTGGGTTTTATTATAAGGTTGCGCTTTTTCCCCCACCATGTTTCAGATTTTGTTTTCAGCACAAGACAATAGTAACAAATTCACTTACTATCATTTGAATTAATCCTTGATTCTTTTTTTTTAATTGAAGCTGATGTTTTAAGCCAATATCAGAAGCATCTTCCATATCTAGCTAGTGTGTCATATTTGCATTTGAACTGGAAAATTAGAAAAATGCTGTAAACCAGAAGGTTGAAAGGGATAATGTATGTGTTCCATCTTACAAACCATTATATATCCTGTTTATGAATTTAGTTAAACCAAATACATGTTGTCCTATCACTAAGTGCCAAGGATGCAGCACTACAACTGTGCTGCCCTACTTAATGTAAACAAGGTAGTTGTTTATATGCATATCAGCGTATTTTGTGCATTATCTTATGCGTACAACGTTGACTGTATTCGTGCACTCTTGATCTGCACCAAACTGTACCTACAGTGCACAGGTGTTTCTGAATTGGATCTCTATTAGCCCTTCAGGTCTGTTATGAGTAAGATTATAACCCAGTGTTAGTCAGTATTACTGTCCATTTTTGTACAAGTTTTCTTACCTTGTTTTTCTTTCCAGTTCTCCTCTCTCCTTTGCTATGCCTGCACATACCATGCAATACACCTCTTGCGTTAAGGTATGGTTCTGTAGTGCTCTTGCTCATCTCCACTAAAGTTTGTAAGGCATAATACATGGTAATAAAATATTCACTTGAATGTAGCTGAAATGTATGTTCTTTTACTACAAAAATGTTTGATTTCAGCAGTATACAAAAAATATGTTATCTTATGGTTACTAATATCTTTTGAGAGCTTGTCATCTAAAATAGTTTACAAAACTTGTTATTTACGTCACTGTGGACTTTGCACTTCTCTGAATATTAGATGCAAATACAATGTATATAATTTAGAGTGGTGAACAAATGTGTATTTGTCCATGGAATTAGTATTTTATACTTGCATGAAAATGAGTTTATAAATAAAGTTTGTAAATAGCAAGCCACAATTAGTAGTTGGAAGGCTCTTCTATTCATTGCTTAGTCACAGTAAACTCACAGTTGAACAATAATGAGGCAGGAAGAGATTTCTGCATTGATACTGCTGAAAAGAAGCATGTTCTTTTTTGTGATCTGGAGTTGGCCACTAGTACTTACATTACACTGCTATTTACTGTTTATTGCTAGTTCATAGCAACATTAAGTTAAGGAAGCAATTAGTTTATTTCTAATGATATTTGCTAATATTGCTGTTTCCTGTATGCTCTGTTGGCTTTGCATGATAGTCTTTTAAATTGTTTGTAAAGCTAAATCAAATGTTTCACTGTAATTCCCAATGCAGTTCACTGAATTTACAATAGTTCTTCAGTTTAGTGACGTGATGGACAATAATTTAATTGGCTGGAACTACACCATTGTCTTGTAAAATGTATGAAGACAAATGTTTTATCCGGAATCAATACTAGGCTATGAACCCTGTATGTCACTCCTATTGTTTACTCTTCTTGCACTGCACAAAAAGACATGCTAAGGTACAAGTATAATTCAACAAGACTGCAAATCTATGAGGTAACATCTGGAAATAATCAAGCAATAATATAAGCAACACTGGTTATTCTTTTCTTTGTAGTCTGTTGCATTTGTTAAAAATACACCTTCAAGCCATGTATCAACCTGTTCCCTGTAGAGGACCTTAGTGTCCAGTTTTATTTGAAAGAAGAAGATACTTTTTTCTGTAGAAAGCTATTTTCTTAATGATTTATGAAGATTTTTCTTCTTTGCTCTAATTCAGCGTGAAAGTTAACAACCATGGTGATACCAAACCAGCAGTAGGGCACTGCATCAAAAGCTCAGGCAATCTGCTGGTAGAACTCATCATCTTACTCAAGGCTCTCTCAGAGGGAAGCTTTTCCAAATAGCTATTTTGGAGATCTTCCTGGTGAGGAACCACCTCTTCCACTCACACACTTAAACTGAGAGCTGTTTTATTCTCAGGTGATTTTGTTTATCTGAGAACTGGCTTTTTAAGTAGAGTTACTTCTACTATTTAGAGTAAGAGCCTGATTCTATTTCTAATACTTCTGTCATTGATTAATTTAGCATATTATCTTCCTGCCTTCTTTCCTCTCTGCCCTGGCATCCTTCCCTACTAGCTGAATCTTGTAGTTCTAACAAACAAAACCTCTTCAGACATCCAAAATACAAGTTGGCATTTAAAACTAAAAATTAAATTCACCCCATTGTATAATTTGCACAATATAATAAACAAGTAATCTCCAGCATGGGATACTGTTCAGTTTCACCCATTCCTGTTCCCTCCAGGAAGCAATGCTCACTTTTATTGCTGATCAATGAATCTGAGGCAGGTCTGCAAAGAGACATCCATTCTTTCACTCTAGCAAATTCTGGTGCATTGATTTTTCTGGTGAACCCACATTCTATAAATCCTCTTATCTCTTGAAGTTTGTCTTCCTGACAAGTGAAGAAGAGCTATAGTATTAAGGCATCAGAATCTAAGTTAAAAAACTTTCAAATATTCAACCAAATATGTGAAATCAAAGATGTGATCAGTCTTATGAGATAATGAGTTTTTTTCTTAATAACCTGACTTTTCTATTCAATGTCCAACACACAATGTTATTAGTACTAAATAAAACTATATACACCTAATTTCCAAAGTAGGCAGTCTTTGAAAAAAGGAGAGGTCCCTCAAACTTTTTTATCATTTCTGCTGAAGCTGACAGGCTCTTATCTTCTCTTGAATCTGGCCTGGATGCAAATAAAAGTATAAACAACGCGGCTTATGACTTTTATTAATTACTAAATTAACTTAAAAATTAATAACTTCAACAGATAGTTTAATGCATTTTGAAGGCTGTATATGATCATAATCATCTGGATGTCTGAAATCTATAAAAATAAGTTTGAGAAGTTTCATTAGTAAAAATATAAATCATAACAACAGTAGAGGATGCGTGAGTGATGTTTGGACTAATTTGAATCCTTCATGCTGCATAATAAGAATAATAATAATAAATGTAAAAGCTCCTCCTATTCTTACAGAAGGAAAATTTTTGATCAATTTTTCTCCTTTTTGCTGGTTATGGATAGTCAGACTTCCCACAACACAGAGTAGTGGGCATCTGTTGGTGGTACATGGTCTGAACCAGAAGAACTCGACTGCTTGTTAGTAAAAGTGCTAAATTAGAGGAAACTATGAAAGTAATTTGTGACACTTGTGAGTAAAGTTTTGAGGAGGAGGTGTAGGAAGAGAAAGGATGGTTTCACTCTCAGTGGACTTGAAAGATGTTTGAAGGTATTTGTATTATTTTCTAGTTTCTAAATCATAGTCCATGCTTTTTTAAAGAGCAAAATTTAAATCTTCAGAGTCCTTACTTGGCTGCCTTGCTTATTCCGTAACTGCTCAGATCCTGGCAATACCAAACTCCTTGGCCACCAATTCCTCAAAGTTGCCAGGTGTTTCCTGCATCTCTGTGGGGCCCAAACCAGTAAGGGTTTTCAGAACACACTGAGAAATTTTGTCCTACAGAAAGCAGCCAAAAAGTCTGTCAAAACGAGCTAATGTGCAAGCAAACCAAGTTAGCTCCATCCTCTACCTTGTCTGGAGTTTGGATATGAAAGAAATGGTCTCCATAACAGTTTGTAGGATATCCTGAAATTTAAAAGTCTTTCCTTTTAAGTCATTCCACTTGGAAAAAGTTCATTAATAATGGGGAGAGACCAAGGGATGGATCCTTTGGTCTAGGACCTAGGACATGCACTTAAGACAATGGGATTCTTCAGGAGGAGGTGCTATATTCCTGGGATGGTTTATAGCCCAGGTATTAGGACATTCATTCAGCTCTTCATCAGCATCTTTTTCATTCTCTTGAGGGGAGAAATGTAATCAATTTTAGATGGAGGTTTAGACAAAAAAGGCTGCAAACAAGATAAAAAACTAGCAGAACCTTTGTACTTGCTTTTACATCTGTAGTGGATGAAGGATCTCTGCAGCTGAGATGGCCTCATTGGAGAGTTGTTTTTCTGTTTGATTTTAACTGTGCATACTGACATGCTTGTTTTTTCAAGCAAAAATACTGAAATGTTCTCGTCAGCATTATGATCATAATTGTCAAACATTTTTCTACAGAAGATGTAAGTTGCTCTTCCAAGTTATAAATGGAACTGTAGAGTAAGTGCAGGATCACTTTCTGCCAGTGAAGCTCCAAATACAATGCCAAGAACTGGTCAGGACTTTCCAGTACTGCCAATTGCTATAAAAAGTAGAACAGTCCTTTGTTTGCAAAAGTACCTCAAATTAGTGAACGAAATGGTGTAGCATTTGTGAGTCCCTGGTGGGTGGTGGTAGCAGCGCTGTGCAACGTGCACATGCATGCACACAGAGCAGCCTGTGATCATGAAGGCACATGATCATGTGCCAAAGAATGTTTTAATTATACTGGCATCTAATCAAAACTTGAAAGGCTAATAAGAGCCTGTGACACCTCGTTCAGTATAAAGGGGGATCTACATTAAACTTCAGACCTAGACTTATAATCAGTACATAAACTTTTATGTACTTAGCTTTATGGCTCAACTCTACTTTCAGTCCCTCAATAGTTCTTAATAAAATAAATAAAAGGAAGTTCTCAGGCAAAGAAAAGTTTTGTTAACTTTGTATTTCAGTTTTAATATTGCAAAGTAAAATAGCAATCCTAGGACCTTCAGACCAAGAATATTATTATTAAGCACCAAAAATGTGGAAATGATCAGTTTAAAGAATGTAGATAAACCTCATCAAATACTTCTAAGCTCTGGCTTTTCCTTTCAAATATAACTGTGTGAAGTGACTTTGTCAAGTTTGTTCCATTCCCTCCTTTTTTTGCAGATATCTAAAACCAGCATTTAAAATGTTTCTTACTACAGATGAGAAAGATACAGATTTTCTGACTCAGCTGTGACTTCAAAACTTGTGGAAGTTCAAAGTGCTTTGAAGTCAGCATGCCCATTGCTAGAATCTGGTCAAAAGTGAAATATGTGGGAAATGAGCCAGATATGAGTAGATGTACCACTGGAACATTTTTCATTGGTTTTATTTATTTTTAGAACTAGGGTATTTTTGTATTAATGGACACATCTACCCAGTCTCAGGGGTCATATAAATCTTACAGACCCTGCTCCAATAGCTACCAGTAGAATGACACCAATCTGAGCTTATTGTTTAGATATTATCCATGTAATTTTTAGTCTCTGCTACTTCTGAATGAAGACAACTGTGTAGCTTCTCCAGTAAGGGCTGAAGTGTACTGTGAGAGTGTCTTAAAACACGTTGACAGACAGCAAAGGAAGGTGAAGAATTTAGCCTGTGGGAGTGTGTAGAGCAAGAACAGTTGCTTCATGGCTGGAGCAGTCACCCGTTTCATCAAGGAACAAGGTATCCAGACTCCTGCAGCACTGCACAGTAGCTGAAGTCATTATTAGGATATACAAAGGACAAATATGGCTCAGAATTGTTGCCAAGACTCTTAACTCCTGTACAGGCACTACAGGGAGATCTGCAGTGCTAAGTGCTCTTTATGCCACAGGGCCCAGAGCCAGCTGTAAGCTCCTAGACCAGACTTGTCTGACTGGTGGCTCCCTCTTATGCAACAGCCTTGTGGTCCTAGGATGAGCCTTCTACCAGGGCTCAACTGGCAGCAGGAAGGACTGCATTCAAATGTGAATCCTTGCAACAGCTGAGCTTCCACCCAGGAACTTGGAATAACTGATCTGAATTATTTGATGCTACAAATTACTAACTCCCATGCTAACAGACACAGATCACCTAGCAGTTGTTATTTAAGGGAGAAGGGGAAGGGGGGTGACAAAGAAAATTCCAACAAGTTGGTTAAACAGGATGATTTATAACACCTAATGCCTAGAGCAAATACCACACTATTTTAGAATCTGTTTTCCTCTTATGTGGCAACTGTTAGGTCAACTCTCGTCCACTTTGAGATACCACTTAAGCAGCAGCCCTCAATCGATAAAATCTGCTGGGTAACTTGACCCAGTTTGAACAGCTGCTAAGTGGCTTATCTGCTTTTTGTAGCTTTTTCAAACTTTGCTACCATTCTTTGCAACTTCTCATTGCCCTATCTTCCTTGTTTTGGCAGCTGCTATCTTTACCTGTGGCATGTTGGTGAGTGGTTCCTGCTACAGCAGCTCAGAGTGCTGAAAATAACACAGATAACTAACATACATGGTTTTGTGTCTTAGCTTAAACAGCTTTTCCTGCTCTGCAGCATAAAGGGGGTTGTTGCATATCAATCCTCTGTTCTGCTTTAGCGGAGAGATTGAGTTGTGTTGTTTTTTGGTGTTTCTTTTAGGCCTTGACTCTCAGTCTTACAGCAGACTTGGCAAGTAGAATACCTGTCTTGGGACTGTCCCTTGTCATTATTCTTCCTCCTCTGCCCCCTGCATGTTGAGAACATGGCAATAGTTCTGCTCTCTCTTTTCCAGTTCCTTCTGAGTCACATCTTCCCTCAAAGCAATCTTTCTCAACTCTTTGGCCTGTCAGCAGCTCCAAGTCAGTTCTCCTGCGCAGGAGAAATCAAGCTACTGCCAGCAGTGAGAGGTAGGTAGCAATTCTCTGGCTAAGATAAACATACCCAGCCAGGTATTACAGCCCACTCATGTTCCCTTGTCACTCCTCACATTAGAGGAATAGAACTTGTACATGCTTCTTCTACCCATTACGTCTTTGGAGCCTTTTATAACTTCCTAGTTGTAACCTAAAGCTTGAGAAACACTTCTTTAAAAATTGCATGCAATAAATGATGATGGACCCTTCTTCCATCCCTCAAGAACTAGTATTTGACCTTTCATTTACCATACTATATTTTAGTGGTATAATTTCAGATAAAATTATCTGCACTCAGCTTCTTAAACCATGCATGAAGTACTTTTTCAGTGCCACATTAACAACTAGCTGCTCAGCTTGCTAGAATTAGAAACCAGATATATTTTTCTATTTACAATAAAAAGTCAGACTGTGGTTTTGGTGCAGATTGCTATAGTAAAGAGGAAGGGTCCCTTTGGTGTTCTTTAATTTATGACACACTGTAAAATGTCCAGGCACATTTTGCCTAGTAGCAGAAGGAGAAAAAATAGTAACTCTTGGCTAGAGATTAAAAAAGTCTCACACACCATTAATGTATTTTGAGATCCTGCACATTTGGGAGCAAATCATCTACTTATCTGCTTCTGGGATCATACTCATTTGTAACCACAGTGCAGGCTCTGTGGCTTTCAAGATTTTTTTGTTAGTCTGCCTAAATAAAATCATTCATGTCAGATGAATGTCAGTACAGTGCCATTAAGATCACATTAAAGAGATCTTTAGGCTAACATTTTTGGCCTTGCAGAATAAATTGCATCCTGTTCTGATTTTTTTGGATTCTTAATGTCTCAAAGCCTGCTTTTTAAGCACTAGGAACTAAAAATAGTCAAGTGCTGTGAATTACAGCTATTTTGTCTTCTTTACCCTGCTTATGAAAAGTCTTGTCATAGTTCTGCTGAGTGTTTCCTGGGGAACTGCATAAACAACTATGACCTGTAATTTTCTATAGCTAGTGATCAAACTGTTCCGTCTCTGCTTATTAGTCAGGAACCTTCAAAATGGCTACTTTACGACAGAGCTTGTAGTAGAAGTACATCATCTGATTAACTTCAATCAACTGCATCAGTAAACAGAAACATTACTAGTGCATCACAGAATGATGCAAAGATCTCTTACATCATCTCCTCACAGTGACAGAACAGGATTCCTCATGGTTGTAGAAGAGCTTCATCTGTCTGACTAGGGTCACTGTGGCACATCCTATTCATGCAAGAATCCAGTAGTCCTGTAAAAACTCTCCCTGTGAGAAGGACTTCCCTTCATTTTTCCTATATTTTTCTCCTCTTCATTTCTTCTTTCTAGTCTCCATATTGTCATCTCAAGAAATTGCCTTCCAGAGAGGCACACAACAAAATATTTCTTAATGATCACCCTTAGTCAATTTGAACAGTATGTATTCAGGGACTGGTATTTCCATACAACATGCTATAAAATAATTTTCATGAGGAGAAAAGTAAAAGGAAATAAAATGATCCAGCAGAAGTGGCAGGTGACCAGACACTTGACAAGATAATTCTTCAATAAAAACCTCCCCTTGTAACACAACCCCGTTTTTTTATTGTGTTTTGAAATCCTTTTCTTTCAACAAGCTGGATTTTTAGGGGGGTTGGGGTGTTTGTTGCTGTTTTTGTTTCTTGAAGTGAATGTAGTCCACCATGCTGGACAAAGAGACAGTAGTTAAACTTATTGTTTGTGATATTAGAGGCATACATATATGGGCAAATCTCTTGCCTTCTTCTTCATATGAGGTAATTCCTTATGCATGCCAGACTTATATTGGTTTGATTTTGGTGAACATTATGTTGAAAACTCATGTCCAATGTCTCTTTCTCCACCACTAAGAATTCCTTGATTTCTTCGTACTTTGGAAGAGTTGACAGTCTGCATTTCTCAGTTGAGATAAAAAGGTAAGGAAGATCTGTTCTGGCTGAAGAGGATGCCACAGGGAGCTGCATAAAGCTGCGGAAGAAAGACCAAAATGTTAAGGAAGCTTGGGGAGTAGTAGGGCATCCAGTGATGGTCCCTTGGGGGTTAGTTAGAGATGCCACCATGTCAGACACTCAGACCTAGACTGAGCTAGCTTATACTCTGCAAACAATTTATATGACCAACTGAATTTCTCCCATCTTTTATTCATGACTCTGCTTGATCCATGACTGGGGCCTTTCATTCTGTGGGAAAAACATGTGTGCACAGCCCAAGAGTGGATGCTTGCTTGTGTGCGTTTAAAGGGCTCATAGCTGCCTGCTGAATTGCTTTTTCTTTTTGGTTTCATGTGTTTTTGAAATTCACACAAACCCTTTGGAAATGACTCACACAAGCATTTCAAAATCCATCCAGAAGAATTGGAAAAGGAAGGTGTTTGCTCCCTAGCTGACAGCCTTTGTGTGTCATATCTCAGTCTGCAGCAGGTGTTCTCTGCTATCATCGAGATGTTTTCACAGCAGCTGAACATACATATTCCTTTGCTCACGATATTCATTTGCCTTGTGGAACTTGTCAAATTGCAGCATAAGCTATTTGGGCTTCATTGCAAAAACTGCAGGGAAATCTTATATTTCCCATTTCTAAATATTTCTGACAATGTTTTGTGGAATCCTTTTGGCTTATGGGAGAAACAAACAAAAAGATAAGTATAGATTTACCCGCTTGCTTTCTGTCTTCCCCTCTATCCCTGTCAGGGTCTGTACCCTGACTGTTCTTCCTCACCTGGAGGCCCAGTCAGAGTGGATTTAGCTTAGTCTGCAAAGTAGGAAAATTACCTTGTTAAAAGCTGACAGGTGAGTATAGAAGTGGCCTACCTTACTTAGGAACTCTGTCCTCAGGATAGAGATCACTTCTGCCTGTTCATGTGGAAAAATACAGAACATATTTGCAAAAATAGCTGTACTGTCCATATGCACCTAAAACAATTCTGGCAGTCTCTGGCTCTGAATGTCACCTCTGGGTCTCCTAAATTTTCTCCTATCCCAGCAGGAATGGTTACTCTGAAGCTGGAGATGATTGTCATTCATGCAAAACAAGGAAAATCTCTTATGCCTGTATTAAAAATCAGTATTTATAGCTTTGAAAACACTGGCTGTGGGGTTTTTTAAACTTTTGTTTTCTGACCTGTGCTACAACAATTTTGGCATCAAAGAAGGGAAGAGAGAAAATAATGACAGTAGAACAAAACCACAGATCTTTCCACATTTCCATCCTACCACTAATTGGCAGACGTTTTTCATAAATGATGTTATACTGTTTGTAGAGGTTGAGGCAATAGAACAAAAAAAATAGTTTATTTTCTAAACACCTTCAGAAGATTATCTTTTCTACAGGTGGAGAAATCAGCTTTTGTGTTGTTCCTCCTTTCTATTTAATTTTTTCCTCAGCCATTCAGTCTGTCCTCGGCATCTGTGTATTTTCAGAGAATGTAATCCCTGCCCTTCGCTGAGAAATTGAAACCTTTGCAATCTACTGACACAGCAATTAGCAATCTACTGACACAGTCTTGCTGGTATGCATCTTTTCCTCCTCTCTCAGCGATAATGTCATCATCCATTTTGCTCTTAACTCAGAGTAATGAAAAGTGACTGGAAATGGAACAGATCTGTTACCAGATGTAATGCTAGATGTAGCTTTATTCTGTATTTTACAGAATATCAAGAGCATGACTAGGGTGTAAGATCAAGATCAGCCATTTAATTACTCAGAGTACACATAGCTAGTGGTTACACAAATAAATCTTGAAATTCTGAACTCTTAAATTCAATCTCCTGTGCATGTCAATGAATGACACACTGGAAGATATTCAAAGACTATAACATAGACATTTTAGCTATAGGCTATCCAAAATATCTACATAAGCAATTCCACAACTTTTACAGAAGCAGCTGGTAGACCAGGGGAGATGGGTGCCTATTCCAGATATAGGAATCACCACCACATTGAGGCATCTGCATGTTGTTGAGAAGCACTTAGGCAAAAAAAGTTAATAACTAATTACATTCCTTTTACATTCTGACATGATCAGCATGTGGATTTGTTTAACATGTTAATAGGCAATCAGTTTGATTTACATACCATCTTACAGACATTGAAATCAGGAGAGCAAAACTGAATTTAATTTCTTATTAGTAATTTCTTATCTTTTAAATCCACCCCCAAGTCACAGTCCTTTTGTGCTCATAACTGGTCAATGTTGTTGCAATAAAACTTTTTGAAGTTGGAAAGACTTAATGGTATCACTACAGCATCTGGAATGCAGAAGAAGCTTATATTGTTATGTTCAAGAAACTGTCAATCTCCTCTCACTAAAAAAAATGCAGAACTTATGTTCAAATGTGACCCCATGAAAGCGTGTCTGTTCTGGCCTCTGTTGCTCAGCCTTCAATATAAACTCATTCTATCAATTATCCAACACATTCAGCTAGGTTGCATCCTGCTTCTAAGTACTCTGTGAGCAGAATCCTTGGGAATCATCCGTTTGTTGCTGCCAGTGGCAATTTGCCTGTTCCCCTCTCTGTGACAAGGGATATGAAAGTCGACCAGAAAGCTTTTACAGTGACAGGGATGCGGCTGTGTGCCAGTACCAGTGGGTGTTACAGCAATCAGTGCAGGCCGCCTTAGGCAGGGCATGAAAGCCAGATACAGTGATCCCAGCACTTGAGCTCTGCTGGAACTGCTGGCACTCAGCTTAGTTTTCTATGCTTACTCTTTTCTTCAGATCTCTGGCCTGGCGTGGAGGAACATTTTAAAGAGGTATTTTTCAAGCAAAGTCTTTTAAAGCTGATTGTGATCCCTTAAGGACATGTTTTGCATGTTTCTGGGTAGCATCAGCTAGCTGGGACAGTGCTGGATATTTTTCGTGGATGATGCATCCAGTTCTCCAATAGAAGCTCTGCCATAACTGTTCCCCTCTTATCTCCTATTTCTCATTCTGGAGAGACTTTCTGTTTGCAGATGAGGTAATTGGCTAAAGACAAGCTTGACGACCAGGCCAAAAATTCTGTGGACAATTCCTCACAGTTTTACAAACTAACTGATCTATGACTCAAAGAATTCTGAGAACTATGTGAAAAGACTCACCTGGGACATGTGCAGAATGTAAACCCTCATATTAGCTATTGCAAGTGATTAAATCATTCAGACTATCTATCCAAGAGG
Organism: Catharus ustulatus; assembly: GCF_009819885.2. Taxonomy (NCBI): domain Eukaryota; kingdom Metazoa; phylum Chordata; class Aves; order Passeriformes; family Turdidae; genus Catharus; species Catharus ustulatus. Next base: position 30,970,296 of record NC_046221.1, read on the forward strand.
AGACTTTGCTCTAAATAAAGCTAAAATGTGAGCAGAGAGGTTTCAAAGAGTCTGCTAAAGATCTCCACTATTAAGTGAATATGGCTCAGATGGATCTTTTACCAAGGTCTGGGCTGATAGTGGAATCAGGGAGTTTTAGATAGAAAGTTAGACAGATACATACATACATACATACATACATACATACATACATACATACATACATACATACATACATACATAAACTACATAGATGCATAGGAACCAAATTACCACTGAAATCATCTTGTTAGAATAGTTGCAGTAAGGATCAACAACAAAAAAAGTGTATGTTATCAAGTTCAAATCTTTAGAAAACACTCCTATCACTTCTTCCAATAAATCTTCTCCTTTTATAGATTTCCTCCTGGCCAAATGTCTGTATTTTCAATAAAAGAGGTATCTTATTTTTAAAATGCATGTAATTTACTTGATGCTTTAAATTGCCTTTGAAAAAGTTTGGCTTCAAAGAAGTGCATAACAATTATCCCACACCCATGAAGTGAATAATAACTTGACTTTCTCTGAAAAGCAGTGGTACAGCACTTTTCTTTGGCTTTTTGCCAAATGCAGAGGCATTCATTAAGGTTTTACTGCATTTTTCTTTATAAACACTGTTTGATTTACCTGAAATACCAACAGTATCTTTTCCAGAAAGGTCATTTACTTAAGGGTTTTTTTCTGTAAAACGTGCTTTTCACTGAGATGACTGTCATTTGAAGTCATAGAGCCACTTGTGCCACTCTAAATATTGCAGAACATTGTAGATGTGTTCTGACATCTGGGTCCCAACAGACACCAGGTATGGTCAGGTCTTCAGACTCATTATTTGTGTTTAGTGTAAGTATAGTATAATATTTTGCTTTATTCCCTTGACCCATTTAGTAGTCTTTCCCTATTGCTTTGATTAGTTTTGGGGAAGCCCCCTTTCCTACTTGAATCTATGTTTATAATGATTTATTACATTTAATTGGATTCTGCTGTATGCTGAGAGCCACTGAAATACATTGAGGAAGAAAAGCATATACACAATGTCACATCAGACAAGTGCTAGCATGATTTAATTTAGTTTCATAGTCTTCTTTTAGGTACCAAAAAGGGAACTGGAATGTGTGGTCACTTCCTCTGCTTACTGCAGTGGAAGAAGTGTACTTTATCCACAAACAGGAAAAATTAAGGATTAGGTTATGACCTGATCCTTATGTACCCCTCCCAACTTGAGATACTCATGGTTCTATGATCTCCTGCATCCATATAATTTTCAGTTCCAGGCTAAAATAAAATGCAAAGTAATAAATTAGTTTGGGGTCCCATTACATATATTTCATTTTTTGCTACATATTTCCTGGTTTTTCTGTCTTCGAAAATATGTCAAAATAGACTCAAAGAAATGTAACTTCTCTGATGTACTCACAGAAGAGCTCAGTCCATTCTCCCCTGACACACTCAGGTACATTCATAGAAGCTGCTAGAGATGGACTTTTCTGATTTGAGCACGGTGAAAGAGTGGGCTCCCATGGAAAAGGTTACTTGTTTTCTTGCAGGGACGGATTTTGTTCCAAAGTCACCTTCTCCCATAAGCAAGGCTAGATCTTGATGGAAATGGAGAACCTGCACTCTTGGTTGCTCGCTTGTGAAGCGCTGAGTCACCTAATGGGGCTGGCCCAAAGCAGGGGAGATTACCCCAGTGATAAAATGAAACTCCTCCCTAGATTTCCTGCTTAAATATTCATCCCTTTCATTTAATTAAAGTTGGGTTAAAAGAAAAAAAAAGGTTTTCATATTCTGTGTATGCAAACCTCAGCATATGAGACCATTTTATTGAGCATTTAAAACTTATTTTGATTTACAGATTCATGGATGAATCAGAATGACCTGTGCCAGCTAGTTTGCATGGCCATTATTTAGTTCTGTCTTGACTCACACAAATGAAAAAGTGCAACAGAAATAACAGCAGACTAAGAGGGTGTGGAGTCAGCAACAGTCTAATTTTAGAATCTACTTGTGAGCCTGATGTCAGTACTTCAATTATTATTATCAGCAAGGATCTCAACCTTCAGTCAAGTGAAGTCTGAGGAGTGATTCAGACACTGGAGTCTGGTCTAGTGTAAACAGAAAGGCTCTGATATCAGTTGAGAAGGACTTCCATGTCACCAGCACTAGATCTTTGGTGATAAAGGAATATATTCATATCATCCCATACACAAAGTTATCAAGCACCACTGCCTTTTTCTGATAGTTAGGACAAATTTTCTAATTACTGGCCTAACTGTGGTTGGGCAATGATCATTTATCCTCCAAAGCAGGGGAATGTAAATCACACACAGATAGAACAACAGGACTTCAGGGCCTACTCCTCACACCATGCAGTCCCACCATCCCAGATCAGTTCTGTTTTGGCTACTAGTGATGTTTCAGGCTCTTACCTGACATTTGTTCTGGATGCTGTAGTACAATTACCTTGCACTGCAGGGAGCAAGCACATGTTCATCGAAACAGTGAAAAACTGTGCCATTGAATTGTATTTACTTTCATGTTGTTGCTGCATCCTTTGAACTTTCTTTATGCTGGCTGGTGGCCATAATAACGATGTATGTCATTTTATGCTGTCAATAATGTTTGCACAATTATATAGCTTGTGTAGCATTATGATTATCATCACATCTATGCTGCCCTTCTGACAGTTGCAGATAGTTAGATTTACTTCTGTGTAAAAACAGGTTCCTGACTTCTTTTGGAAAACACTCAAGAGCACCAGGCTTTTTTGCTTGTTTTGGATTTTTTTTATTTTGTTATAAAAGTCCCACTCCTGAAGTCAACCTGACAACTTTTTCTAAACCCAGCTGTTTTTAAAGCCTAGAAAAGTTTTTCTATCTTAATCTATTTTTGAAAGTCTGAAGTTCTGCAAATTTTTGCCTAAGTGTTTTAACTAATGACTTTCTTGTGAGAAAAAATAAAGCACAGAGCATGTCCAGCATTTTTCATGTTACAGAAGATAAATATATCTTCCAAATATAATAACTCTTTTACTATGTTAGTATCTCTAAAGCAGGAATAAAGTGAAAGTTTTGAATCGATCTTTTCAGTGACAGCTGAAGATGGCCAATTGTCAAAATGAACAATAAAATACAGGGAACGAAGACCGTTCTGAAACATTCTTTCAAAGTGCATTTTTGCAGTTACTCTGTTTCATTCTCTTTGTGGTTTTCATACCTTGAAATATTATACCAGTTGTTATATTCTTAAAGAAGATATTTGAAGAATGGTTCACAGTCCATTTATTGTTATTCTGTACAGAGATGTGATGAAATCTATGTACTCTGCACCACAGGCATAATGTAAAGCAGATGGTTTTTCCTCAAGCAATGAGTACATTAAAATCAGAACTATAATACAATGTATATAGTGCTTCTAGATTAAAGCTCTTGCATGCCAGATTTGTAGCTTTGATTCTTTCTGATTTTAGCTCTTAGCAGGCTTTATCCCAATGATTCTGCCCTTGGGCCAAAGTGAATCAGCTTTTATCTAGGATGATCATATATTGGCTAAGCCTTGTAGCTTTTATTTTAATAAACACGTAGCTTTAACCTACCACTACATGTACATAAAACATTATAATTCAGACTTGCACACAACACTGTGGACAAAACAGAATCCATTAGAGTTCAAAACGTGGTTCATTAGCAAGAACAGTTCTAATTTGCGTCCTTTTAATTTTTCTGATTGTCTTTTAGTCAGCTTTCTTATAACCAAATTCATGCTTGCCAAAGTGAAACTTATTGTGGGCACAATAAAAAAGCATCTTCAGACTCCTGCCTTTAGAATTAAAAGTGTTCATCAATTTGCAGTTTCTTGCCAGAAGGTGATATAGCCTTGTGTTCAGAGTAACTCTCTGATTTTCCTATCTTTTTTTGGTAGCATGAGAAGCAACTTTCAAAAAATGTTTCTGTATCAGTTTGACTTATTTTCTTAAATCTCTTTGTTTCTCAAGACTTTCAGGGCTTTGCTCATATTCCAAAAGATTAAATTTCTTGAACCTGGAGTTATTATTGTTCTTTCCCAACTCTCTAAAAATACATTTTGAACTTTGAAAGTAGTCAAGTAGATCCTCTTGTCCAAAAGGTCGTTTTACTACTGTTCAAGGGCAAAAACAGAAATCTGTCTCTAAGGCTCCTATCTGTGATATATATTATTTACAGAATTAACTTCGTAGCCCCTCCACCTGCCTTTGGTCATCAGACCACATGGAGTGACATAGAAAAAAGCAAAAGGGTAAGTTGCAATCTTCTCTAGAACATTCTGATTTTCTCAGCACATGGGAAATCTTGCAGGGTCGTATTCAGACTGAAGTTGGAGGGCAGAGGGTCATAAGCAGTCCTTTCCATAAGTGATGTTTTTCAGCAGCTCTTTGAAAGCATCCTGAGATCTGTGGGAATACAGGCTTGTTTTGTTTGGGAAGACATTTACGGAAACTGAAGCTAGAAGAGAATGAGTATCAGACATGCAGTCCAAAAATTTAACTGATTAGTTCCAGAACAATTAGAAAATAATTCCCTCTCACTCCAAATCAATTTTATATATCTCTTGTCTAGACTACTCAAAGAGGCTGAGTCTGTGTGGCATTGACTATAGGAAACTTGGGTTTCACAGATTTGAGTCATTAACTCAGCTGAGCAGTCTCACAGAGAAACTCTCAGTAGGAGGAATAATATCTACATAGGCCTGGGCAATTCAAGATCAGGTGAAAAAATTGTTTCAGTCAGTCCACCATATTGAAGACTATATTTTACTGAGGCAGGAGTCCTATACCTGTTTGCACGGGGATGTGCACTGCTCCTGCCCTTCAGCCATCCCTCTCTTTGTCACCAGCTTTTAGATCTGCTTCGTTTCACTACAGAGTGTCATTTCCAAAACTGGAACATCAGCTCCTCAACCTCGGCACTGTGCAAAAGAGATATGCTATCATTCATACAAACAAATTAGAGGGGTTTTCCCTCCTGCCTTTTTCTCTTGCATGTAAAGCAGAGGCCTATTTATCATTTCCTGTAAGTCTGGCAGCTCTTGACCCAGACCAAAATAATTTACACTAATACAGAAAGAAAGTGAGGTTTTCTCTCTAAATATAGGGCAGACTTTTTCCTAACTGGTTCAAGTTCAGATACAAGCAGAATAAGGTTGTCACTGAGTGTTGATATAACTCTTTCAAAAGACCCATAAAAAGAGTGCAGAAGGTGCAGAGAAAACAGAGTCTTCCTACTCTTTGCAGTTTGATGCTAAGATCATGCAGCATGTGACTTAGAGTAAACTCATTTCCTGCAGCCTCTAAAGATGCTCAGCAGGTCTGTAGCAGGTGTCAACATGTCAAATAAAAAAGTACAAGTATTTGAAACAATTTGTATATTTTACATGTTAATTTAGCCTGGGTGACTTTAATACACTCTGTTCCTTCAGACATTCCCACAGCAAGCTCTCCCAACCTGTCCTTCAGGTGAATATTCCTAGGGGTGAGATCTAAATTCACAATCCTGAATGCTGAATTTTTGCCAATGTGCTGAGACAGCCCATAAAGTCCCTGGTGACAGTGGGAGTTGTACTGGTACATGGAACTGAAACTCCTGCATCATTTCTCCAAGAAAACAGACCAGTAGATCTTTATTCAGGACAGTAAAACCTTTGGGTTACTACCAATCTGGGCTGCCTCCAGCCAGCTACAAAAAGATGCAAGATACTGTCTTGCAGAACTTTCCTACTGAACCCTTCCAACTCTGGACTGAAATATGGTTGGTTTTAATCACCATATTGTTAGAACTTGTTCACCCTGTCACAATTAATGCAATGAGAATGCATCTGTACAGCAAATTGTTTGATCATTATTTAATTTTAAATGGGGGATATAAAATTACTTACCCTTTTTTATTGAAGAACTCATTGTTCTCCATGAGATTAAGTATGACACTCCCATATTTTGTCAATATTTTCTTCTTCAGTTGGAAAGTGGTATTTTCTGTGACTGCTAAGAATTCTATTAATCTGCATTGAGCATTATGTTTCGAAGGAGTAATAACAGCTAGGGTAAATGTCTGATGTCTGACTGCACTAATAAATTGCAAGTCTAATGTTATTTTAGCCATAAAGTATTCTCTTTCTAATGTATGAAGTTCACACAGAGATTTCCCCTAAATTTTAAAATCTAAGGTAAAATGTGGGATTATTTATTTTTATCCTGTTTGGAGGGAGTTTTTGTCGTACAGTTTGTTTCCAAACAATTCAGAAATATAAATTTTGGACATAATTATTTGTTTTGTTAAAAGCTACATTACATAATAAATATTTTTCTACTTTTAAAAATTTCAACAGCTATTGAGATTAGCTCAGTCATCCTTTCCACATAAGTGTCATTTTTGAAAGAAAAAAAAATCAAAAAAGAGATAAATACAAAGCAAAAGCTCTCAATATAAAAAAATATAATGGAAAATATGCTTGTTGCAGAGGTTGCATTTGAGACTATGATGGTCTGATTGTCTGTAAGTGGTATGTATGCCTTTTCTCATTCAGATTTATATAAATCAAAGGTAATTGTGCAAACAAGGATATTCTGGAGAGGAATAAAGTGCAAGTGATATTAGCCAATTTTATGTTATACATATACATCTATCTATATACTTATATAACCATGGCTGTCACTTTGTTGAAAAACATTAATGGAGATTATTTTCATTTTATCCCACCACAAGAGCAATGCAATGATTCTATGAGGTTTCATTTGGAAATACGCTGTGGTTTAGTGCTGAGTTCATTTACTTTTTGAAAAGTTCTAAATAAAATAAAACCATATGCCAAGTATGAATGCTTTGAACCTTTGCAACAACAGGGGAAGTGAAATGTGAATTCTTTCCTGTGAAAACAATTGGGGAAAGTATGAAATCTGGGAACTGGCTGGGTTCTGCTCCCTGTTTGTTTACCAGATCAAACACATAATTGCACCAGGTTACGCAATGCATTGTCATGTGTTACCTGTGGGCACCTTCACAGAGAAGACTTTCAGGAAGGAAGTAATAATGAAAAAATTAAAAATAAAAATCCACAGTTCACTCATAAAATCATCCTTTTCATATGGAAACTAAAGTTTGCCCCCCAGTTTTTGTGAAGAGCAGCTGTAGTCACTAGGACTGGAAGATCATGGAAGGATCCTGACTGCAGCCTTGGAGAAAACTGGAGATGTTTGGTGAATAAATCTGAGGCAGACCAGCCACAGTTGTAGTGCTTGGCCAGAGCCAGGAAAGGCCCTGAAGAGGGGAGACTGAGAGAAAAACCTTGGACAAGATGCTCACAGGACGGACTGGCACCTGTCAGGGTGGGACCAGAGCTATAGGTCAAAAGAGGAAGGCCAGTTTAGGGACCAGGTGAAGGGTTGGCATCAACAAGAGATGAAACAAAGGAAGATAGACAGAGAAGAAAAACCCATTTTAGAAAGAGTAAGGATTACTCTGTGTGCCAGTCAAGGCACCCCAAGTGGGGCAGATCCAGACCCTGGATTCACACTGGGGGTCTCAAGCAGAACTTGAGTGGTGAATGCAGCACTGAGGCACCAAAAATGAGCACACAGCTGCTGCAGAAGCCTGCAGACACACAAACACCAGAGATGCTTTCCTCTTTTGCCACAGTTCCCTGGGGCCAGGGCTCACATCTCAGCACATCACCAGAACGGCCCCGTTTCTGACAGGGCTGAGCAGCTGGGGGTGCAGGCATTCCTCTTCCTAAATCCCCGACAGGCCATGGCTGGAGAGGCATTTGCAAGGCACGCTGAACACACTCGTGACTGACACATCCCTTTAAACATTGCCACAGCAGAGGGGCCCCTTGGCAGTGCTCTCTTGCTTGCTGACAGGGCTAAAGCACTTACCCGAGCTGCAGAAAAGCACCTCTGTTTCCCCAGCAGTTATCTTCAGGATCTGGGAACCCAGCCTAGACCTACACTTAGCTTTCCTAGTCAGGCCAGAAGGAAAGCTGTGTTTCCTGGAAAAGGAAAGTTTGCATCCAGTTTGTAGAAGTACATGGGCCCCGCTGATTGTAGGGGTAAGTGTGCCTCACCTGGACCAGTGTGTGGTACAGATCTGGAGGAATCTACACAGCTACACCACGGTGGAGACAGGGAGGAGGAGGAGGATGCTTTTGTGGAATAGAGGGTGAACCATGGCAGCATGGCCTTTAAGCACTGCTGCAAGGTCATCTCCACAGTCTGGCAGGGTTCTGCTGGCCCCCAGGCACAGCCAGGGCTCCCCAGTCCAGGGCAGGTGCCAGGGTGCTGGAAAATAGATTAACATAAACCTGTAGTAAGTCAGAGCATGGTTGGGTTGGCAGGGCAGACCTTGGCAACAAAGGCAAAGGTGTGGTTGTGCGCCCTACCTGCTATTCTGTCCCAGGCAAGACAATTCCTACTGCTATGTATTTTTACAGTAAAAGCACCGAGTCAATCTGACCAGCACTTTGCAATGCTGATTTATAGCTTCAGACTTTAAGACTAATTTGCTTTTTTATCTCTTTTATATTGAGTTTACTCCCTTCAGTGACATGCCATAAATGAGAGCATCCAAGTATTTATTACACACACGTATCTTTGTCGTATGTCAATGCAGGGCTACAAGTAACAAAAGGCAATAAAAAAGGAATAGTGTGAGAACCACTGTGTACAATCAGTGTGATAGCTACTTGATTATGTTATAAAGTATGTGCTTTACTTCACCATATATAAATGCAGTCTGTATTTCACCATGTGTTGTGGTCTTTAAAAACCTGTGTCCTCAGGTTGATTCCTCTAGCTCTGAATTTCTGTACATGGTCTTAGATCAGGCTTTTCTTCATGGCCAGACTCCTCTCCATGTGCCACGTGCCTGCAGATGTGGCTCCAGGTATGCCTGGATCTGGGGTGCCTGCCCCAGCGAGCTTGGGGTTGAACAATGCCAGGCATAGCCAGGCAAGCTGCCTGGGAGATATGGCTGTGGTGGGAGGACACTGGAAACTGGGCACCACTCAGCCTCTGCTCATTCTGATGACTATTTGGAGATAGTATTTTTCCACTAGAAAAATATTTCCCTACTTTCTCTCAGCTTACTTATCGTTAGTTAGTCATTTATTTCCTTCTACTTCTATCAGCCTTTCTGTCCTGAGATAAAAGTGGAGAGAGAAAGAAATTTTTTATCCTGTTTAAAAGTTGTTAATTATGCTGAAGCTACTCTTCCCCTGATAGTGGTATACAAGTGGGAGGTAAAAAGGATGAAAAAGACACTGCAATTGACATAAACAGTAGTTTGCCATTTTATTTGTAAAAGGGAGGAAACACAGAAATCCCTGTGAAACCTTCCTTAAACTAAATTTATGTATCCCAAGTTAGGAATTACCACTGGGAACATGCTGGGAAATTAAGAGATCTGGTCCATGGTCACCTGATAGAGTTTGCATCTCTGCTGTAACCTTTGGACAGACACATTTTATCTTTATCTAATAATCCTTGAAATCTCACCACACTTGGTTCCATTTTCAGCAAAATAGAGAAGGAACGTCTCCATCACCACCCAGCAGGGTGGGTGCAGTAACAATCCTGATTTAAAGATGAGAGGTAATTACAGCACAACTGTAAGAGCTGGAAGTACTGGTGAGGACAATGTATACAATCCATCAACACTCCAGTAGCCTCAGGCCACCTTTCAGGTCTCCAGGTAAAGCAGGACTCTGGTACAACTCTGATGGCCCCAGTGTCCCTAATGTGAAAAGCTACTCAAGAGACTTCTCAATTTCAATTAAATATTAAGCACCACCTCGATGCTGATACTACCCCTCATATGTCTTGGTACATTCAGTGTCCTCAAAAAATAGCCTAAGCCATAAACACTGTGATCCTTCTCAATATGACATCTAGTTCCGTTGCTGCTGTTGCAATCCCACAGAATCTGCACCCATCACACACCCCTGACATCCTTTCCCCTCTAATTCCTTTTCTTTATTCATCTATATCTCCATTTAGTACTTCTGTTTGTGTCTTGGCATCACATAGTACACACAATAGTAAAAAAAGACTGGAATTCTATTCTCATTTATTCAATCATTTTCAGATAGGGGAGTATTTTATAGGTAGGAAACCTTCTTTAAGGAAAGGTAAAATGACTAAAGATTCAGTTAGCAAGTAAGAAATCAAAAACTATTGCAATAATCCATTGCAATAGTATAATACAATTTTATTGTATTTAATATTACATGACACATAACTTTTAATACCATAGCAGTGACTCAAATTAAACTGAGCAGAAAGTCCACCTATGCTTTTTAAGGGTCTTTGCATAGGTACATAAAAGCCTAACTGTATGAGATGTCTGTAATCCATTGACAAAACAAAAATACAGGGAAAGTGTGTGCCTCTGAGCAAACACTGTATATGCTCTGCAAGCAGCTTCCAAACCACAGTATCTTAGCAGCTTTCAGTTTCCAAAACAAAAAGCTATAAACTATATAATGCACTATTACACTGCCAAAATAGTTTTAACATGGTTTATGGTTAGATAAGCACAAATACAGACAAAGTGAATAAGGTTTGGGACTTTTTCTCTGTGTGTATATGCTTTAGAGCAACCATATACATTTTTGTCTTATCCAAGAATTATTGGTGTACTCCTGGTGCACCATTAATGGGGTTTACAGACAAAAACTCAGTCCATTGTATTGCAACTAAACTAGTTCTGTTTTGGCTATTAGGTTTTGTTTTGTGGGTTTTTTTCATCTCAAGAAAAATAGTAGGGCTAGCCAGTTTCTCATTTGAGGCATGTCAAAGATTTATTACTTTGTTTGAAAGTCAATGGAAAGAGAGAGGTGTCAGTCCAATTTGAAACATAATCTGAAGTGAGAGTGTGTATGTTAACCATTCTGGGCGTTGTCAAGTGAGGTCTAAATATGTGTCTGAAACACTGGTTCTGCCTATTTGTTCTTTCAATCAGTAACACAGACCAGACCAGATCATAAGGTGCTACTGCTAGCAGATCCTTGTCATCTGGACCAGAGCTCCAAGTTAATGCTCTATAATTACTAGTTACAGCTAAAAAAATTTCCCTTTTTATGGGAGAGAGTGGGCTGAATAATACCATAAGTTTACATATGACATTCTAGTTAACCCAGGCACTAAATTTAATGCAGTAAGCAATGCATTGCACAGCTTGTTCACCTCAAAAATTTTTATACTATGTGGCAGTGGGAAGACTCATCTCACACTCCTGCCTCCAATCACCAAACTTATTCTCCCATGGAAATAAAAAGAATTTTCCCTCATTTCTTCAAATCCCCATATTTAACTGAAATGTTGCCTCACCTTGAACTTCCCTAAGCAGTGTCTCTTCTTGTCTACCTAGGATCCAGAGGAGTAGTTGGAAGAACAGCTTTGTTCTTTTAGTCTTGTCCATCCTGTGCACTTCTAGCAGTCATCAGGTTCCAGACTTTTCACCTCCCACTGCCTTAGCCAGCACAGTTTAGGAGAACAGTGTTTTAGAGCTTTGAATGGCACCACAAACTGGTGTGCAAAAGGTTGTTGTAGTAACACTCCAGATAGACATGCCAGAGACTGATTTTCTACAACCGATATTGAGAAACTCCCTCTTTTTTATAAGTACCCAAGATACAGGATTGCACTGTGCCATGTTTTCAGCTGAAAGCAACACTTCAAGGGGAAGCTTGAGGATTCACAAGGGCATGTCAAATGAAAAAAGAAAATTGAAGGCCTTTCTGTTATACACTCCCTCAGATTTAAACTACTAATTTTCTCATTTCCATCTCATCCCAAGGTTTTGTTGAGGTGGTTCTTGGATGGGAGAATTATCAGAAACTTGTTCTAGGAACTGATACTATTGCACCATTACTGAGGTGGCAGAAGTTGACATGTTCACCCACTGACCATTACCTTGAGGTTTCATCTTCTTTGCTGTCCTTGTTCTGCTCATATCCGAGATTTATTAAGACAGCATGATGTGAAACAAGGAGATTTTTCCCTAACACAGGATATTTCTTCACATTGCCATGCCTGGAATTTTTTTTATGGGTGGTGGCTGGAAGTGCAGAAAGGCAGTGCTCCACGCAGGTCATGCACTTCTCGTGTTCCTGCCTGCAACAGAGGTCTTGGGTCAAAACTTAACCAACAGTTAGCACTACAATCTGAAAGGAGGTAACTCCGTAACAAAACATATTTTAGTCATAATATAAATAAGCTTTAGGAGCTTTAGGTGTCTACATTCCACTGCAAGCTGGGTCTTTAATTCCCCTAAGTTCTTCAAAAATGGTAGGCTTTTTTCATGCAATAATCAACATCATCTCTGTCCCTCAAAAATTTGCAACTAACTAAGCCACTTAATTCTCGAATTAGCTCTCAATAATGCAAATGAAGACAGTAGAGACTCTGATCAAATTCAAATATGGACCATGTGATAAATTCACAAATTATCTTTAATTTTTTTATCAGAAGACTGTTCCTGGATTTCTTAGAAATGGTATGCAGTTATTAGTAAGCATTAATTTCCCACAAAAAATTATCTGAGTTTAAAAGCCAAAATGTTGGTTTTTAAGAACAAGAGCAACGTGGTTCCAATAAATTTTATGTTCTGTAAAATTTCTTGATCTCAGACTTAGTATTGCAAGTCCTAGAAATAGCTACATTTGAAGCTCTTTCTTTGACTGTTAACGCATGGGAAAATTCAAACACACTTATACATTTGCATTTATTTAATCCTTCTGTTTTCTTAAAAAATAAATGGTATTTATGGGCCCAAAGAAACCAGTACATATCGGGTACCTACACTAAAGTTCTCTAAATTAAGATGCTATGAATTCCTAATGCAGATTAAAAGGTGTAAATATTGACATTTACCAACTGGACAAGCTGAGACCTAGCTTTCCTTTATTTTACAGTAGAACTTGTAAGCATACACGCGCAATGCTGGGTTACAAAAAGTAATAATTTATTCAGCCTAGCAATCCAGTTCACTTCTTCCAGGCAAAGCCGTAAGTTCCTTTGGAAAACATATGGCAAATTGCCCAAAACTAGTTGCCAATTGCATTTAGAAGGGAGTTCAGTAATCTGTAGAATAGAAATATTTGCGGGCTTTTGCTCAGTCACAGGGTTTTGGTGTGTGACACCTTTTGCACTGTCTATCTACCATGTGTCAAATGTCTGATCGATATGAAAAAGAAAAATTTCTCATATTTTTGACAAACTAGGCAGATTTTGTTATTCTGCAACTGCTGATGTAAGAGAAATAGTATAAATGCAAAGGATGGAGAACAGTTGACATAAAGAAATGGGGAAATTTAGGAAAAAAATCTGCTCTTTGTACAGACTTCCATATGATGACACTTCATAGAAAAAGGACAAAGCATTTAGTGATCATGACAGGTTTAATATTGCTTTTTATGGCCTGGAAGAGGGTGATGCTGATCTGCTGAAGGGGTTTTACTCCCTGAACATGGAAGAGAGTTCCAAATTTCTGTATGACTTTCCACAGATAGCTATGACTCCACAGAGACTCCACTGTTTCTATTTGGTAGTGAGCACCATACTGTATATAAATCAAAAACAAATAGACATAAAGATCTTTAAAATTATGCAAACAAATACAGACATAATGTTCTTGTTCCAAAGTTTATCCTAAGGCTCTAGATGACAAAAACATTTTTTTCAAGAGGATTAAAATTATCATGAATTCTGCTCAAGCATCAACCTGCACCCTGTTGAAAGCAGAGCAAAGCTGAGGAGAGGTCACAGGCGCTGATTATTTATCTCCTCATATCTTTTTGGAGGTAAGGAGGAGGATGGGAAAGGGGTTGGGGAAAAAAAAATGGCAAAGACTGATATGCACAAAAGGAGCAAAGGACAAGAGGATGAGTTTAGAGAAAGATGGTAAAGACACCATGGGCAAGAGGAATTCTGAGGTTCCCAAAATTTGTGGTATTTCTTGTTTGAGTTCTGCCTCTTCCCACGGATTGCTAGCACTTTTCTGCAATTAGCTTCAATTTGTTCCTCTCCACATTTGATACGGTTTCTAACTCCTACTCATGAGTACTCATGAGTGCCAATGTTTTAGCCTTTCTGGTGGATCAGGACTGAATTTCTGCTGCATCCCACCTAAATAAGTTAGACTTGAGAAAGCCCACAGGCTCTCATGGAGTGCAACTGTGGCAAGGAGATGAACAGATGGGCAGCAGACACCAAGGACGAGTTTGATGCATAGATCAAAGTACTCAGAGTGGCAGCACTAACTCCAAGTTATTACGACCCTTTGGTATGAAAGAGGGAGGTTTTAACAAGTGTTTGAGGCACCATTTGTAAAGAGTTTAAGTGTGTGTTTAACTTAAAATGCTGAAACCACACTGGAATCAACAAGATTTAAGTGTATCTCTTAGCATATGCAATATATGTTGTGAATATTTTGAAAACATTGGTGTTCCTGTGCCTATAAAAAAGCTAGCATAGGAAAAAGTATATCCTAACTATACTGAGTAGGATTATCCTTGAAAGTTTGTTTTTGAGATTTGCTTTCATGGGAAAAGACATCAAATAAGTAATCGAGCTTATGAGAACACATGATAAAATTTTGTGCAAATGGAAATGAAACATGATTTCTCATAAATATCTGTGCTTTTGAAAAAAGTCTCTATACTGCGTGAAAAACACCACATGTCAGTTTTATATTCCTACAAACCTTCATTTCCTAGAGGCCATAACTGGCTGAAGATCTATAGAGAAGGACGTTTTTTCCATGTTTTCAGAGAGATGAAATTTATAGAAAGTTTCCCTGTGGGAACTTCTGGGCACCATAATGTCTTCAGAAAAGTCTTAAAAATTAGTTTCTTTTTGGTGGCAAATATATCTGTGAGTACCTAACAGTGATCCTGCTGTTAGAGGAACAGGTGGACAACACGCAGCTGATTTGATGAGTTTAAATAAGCATGTTGCAGACAGGCATTCCTCTGCAAAAGAAGCATAGACCAGCAACACCAGACAGGCCTGAGGTGATGTGAGCATTCTTCAAGCCAAGCTTCAGAAGTCCCTACTTAACATCTGCACTACTGACACATCTCCCACCTCCCCAGGTTCTGCTCACTCCCCATCCCAAGTCCCCCTTCCTCAAACCATTTCAGTCACACACCATCTCTAAATTGGTTACTCTTTATATACATGTGACATAGTCTTAACAATTTCTGTCCGATCACAATCTTCAAGACCCTCTTGAGATGCAAAACAGTGGAAATACAGAGCCAAAAGCTGTTTCTGTGGGCAGGCTATGAGACAAGAACTTACTAGGAAGAGTACTGAATGAGATAGACTAAATAATCCTGGAGCTCTCAAACATGTGAGACTTATGCAGCCATTTAAACTGCTTGAGCTTTAGCCCTGCTTTGTGTCAGCATTTCAGTTTTCTCATAGAAAATATGCTTGTTTTATGTTGTATCTTCCATATTCTCTCAGTTTTGAGCATTTCACAATTAACTTCATCCATGACAAATAAACCCTGACAGAATTCAGTGCATGGGAGACAGATGTAAATGAGCAGCATTGCTTTGACCAGCTGTATCTGGCTGAACCTCAGCAGCAAGCTGCCTGTCAGACTCTGCCATTAAAAGACAAAACCCTCACATCTTGTGAGCTGGTGTGTGTGAGTTTTTGTGTGCTGCAGAGGCCTGAGCTGGAATAGAGATCATGCTAAATGGGGAAGAAGAGAGCCTGTGGTGGAGCAGCTGCTGCAACTCAGCAGTTTCATTTAGATTTCCCTCCCTCCCATAGCAAATGCTAAATCTACCCTGCTAAAGAGGAGTTCAAACCATGAAGATGTTCTGCACAGAAGAGGATTATAAAGCCCTGTGATGAGTCTAGAATGACATTAAATATAGCCTGTGAAATGAATGTACTTTTCTTACTCTGCTCTGGGTGGTTTCATGAAAGAGATTTTGCCTCTCAAAGCAGTAAGTGTAATCTCTCATGGATAGATCCCAAAATGTCCACTAAATGTGTGACAAATTTAGATGACTCTTAAAAAGGAATGTACTGGCCTTGTCTGGGGTCTTTTTTTGTGTTTTTGGGGCAAGGGGAGCGTGTGTGTGCATGTGAGTATGTGTGTAGGAAAAGGAGGGCTCAGCCAGTTGATCAGATTTCATTAGGTTTCTAACTGCCAGCTTTAGGCTAGTGGTTTTGGAATATTACTTGGGATCATTTCAAGTATTTTCAGCTTTGAAAAGCAAGTTGTTGTAGTTTCTAATTAAAAGAGAGGAAAAAAAGGCCCCTTTGTCAGTTAATAAATAATGTTCATTGACACTTCAGTTCAAAAAAACAGGAAACTCTGGAGCTTTCCTTTCTCCCATCTCTGCTAAGGGCTCTTGGCAAGAGACAGTGTCCCCAGCAGAGGACCACCTGCAGCTTGGGAGCAGCCAAGATCTCAAGCTGAGATAGAGATTTTTTTTACACAACCATGATGTCCACTTCCACTCCAGGCCATCTTGAGACCAGATGCATCCAGATACAGAAGTGGAGGGTGCCAGATTTACAGTATAAAACACCTTCTTTTAGCATTACTCAGTCTATGGGATCCCTGGCTGCTTATTTTATCCCTCATAATATTAGAAAAGAATATGGATCCTGCCAAGTTTGGTAGTTTTATGTAGCACAATGACAAATAACCTTAAATGGTAAATTCTTTAGGAACTCTCTTATGTCTGCAAAGTACCATGAACACTCCTACTGAAATAGACATATATAAGTATACAACATCATCTCAAGGATAGGGAAAAGGTATACTTAGCATTTCCTTGAGCCTCATTCATGTCACTTATTTCACCTCGTTGTGACAATTCTTATTCTTACCTAATAACATCCATATTATTTCATGTTGTTGTTTTAGTATCTTCAGAAACTTTGGAAAACATTTTGCTATCTTCTCCAGATACATGGAGTTTGAGATCATACCCGCTTAGTGCTCAACTGAAGCTACGTATAAGATTCATCCTGGGTTTAGTCAAGGGAATAGGAAGTTGATAGGACTTAAGTATCTGCTAGGTTAGTGATACACATTGTCCTAGAAATCATTGTATGTAGATTACTGAAAGTTTTATGTGTAGAGATCTTCAGACACTATAGGTGAAATTGAAACCTAGCTCTAAAATTAATCATGGCTAGAGAACACCACACTCATTGGTATTTCTGTGGCTCATGTGATTGTAAGGACAGCTAAGAACATTGAGAACAAGAACAGCTAAGCTAAACCTTGTACTCAATATGAGAAAGGTGGGTTGGTAAAAATTCCTCTGGCCTCTCAGAAACTTTTGTTCTTGATTCTGTTTCTGTGATAATGATCCAAAAATTTTTGGAAAGGTCCCTTCATAGAAGATTTACATGACATAAGCTTTTCTTGTGACCAGCTCAAAAAACTACTCTAAGAGGTATATATGGAAACAATAAAAACCTACTGGTTTTATGGAAGTGTAATGCCATCCAAATAAAATCCACCATCTATGGAAACTTTCATTAAAAACATAACTCTGAAAGACTCACTACTAGTAATTCAACAAAAAGGACCCTTGTTTTCTAATGTAAGTGAGAGTCCTGTAATGTCAGGTTATCAGAGAAAAAAAAGAAACTGTTCATATCAGAGAGAAGTCTGCATGTGAAGATAATGAAGGACAGATGGATGTTATCTCATCTGAGATAAAGATCAGATTCTGATCTTAGGATTTTATGCAATGGAGGCTCAAGAATAGGTGTTTTATACATCATATGTCATTGAAAACTATATATTTTTTCATTCAGTATTATGCCTGCACTTTACAGGGGACACAGAGTTCCTTGGGCCAGATCAAGCCTTCCATCAGGTGCTGACAATGTGATAAACTGTCCTCACTCTATTCTTCTCTGTCTGAACATCTTTCAGTTCCCTGTGCCCAATCCTCTGCCAGCGCCAGAGCACGTACACCTGTGTGAAGAAATACTAATGTAACTTAGTCTCAGCTCTACAGGATTATAGATGTTGTAGAAGAGGCTCTGACAGCTCCTAGGACAGCAGAAAAGTGATTTTTCATGAGTCTGATCTGTCATGCATGCCCCATGTCTGTCCAGTGTGTTTAAACTACTCTATTATGTCTTAAAGACCTGGAAAATTAAGCCAAATTTATCAGACATATCTCACTATATGCACAAAAACATGATTGCTGAATGATTGCTTTTTCTCAGGTGGCTGAAAAATATAATGGAATAGCCTATAAATAATCAAATATCCTTTGAGAAATATTTTTAAAGTAATGAGTTAATATTAATTCAACAAAGGGGCAACAGCATAAATGGTAGGTAAAGTTCTATCATGAATAAGGATTTGACTATAAAGCAAGAATAAATAGTCAGCTTTCAACATGTGATTATTAATGACTATTTTTAATAAATTGAAAAAAGACCACTGGAGTGTATAAAAAATAAGTGTCCCAGTATAATTTAGATCTGAATTAAACCGTCCAACTGAGAATCAAAGATTGCTTGCATTCGTTTTAGATTGTTAACTTACTTTTTTTTAAATGCTTTAAATTACTTTATTGAAACAAATGGTTTTTTGTTTTAGTTTGATTGACTAAATAGAATGTCCATTGTGCTTTTAATTGAAGAGTTATTTTAGGTCTCATAGACCATAATCTTTTATTCTTTTCAGTGCCCAGTCCAGCTAAAAACATGGCTGTGACATATCATCTGCTGAAATTATTTTTTAGTTTTTATATACTGGTGGGGAACCCTGTGATAGTGTTTTCAAAACATTTAACAGGGCTTTAGATAACTAAGTTACAGAGTACAGCTATCATGTAAGCCTTCAGTGCTTACATGATACATACAGGATGTTTGATAGGTAATACTTTGTACCTACTGTAATTGCTTGTTCTTGCAGATTGCAGAGTAATCCAAAAAGAATTTTATAGTCACTCTACTTTAACATAGAACAGGAGAGATTGCACTGTGTACATTCCTTCTCCGATAATGCAGGCATAACAAAAAATTAAGTAGGTGTGCCACCGACCTGTTTATTTCCCACAATACAGACTGGTTGTTTCAAAGCAGAGACATCAGACACACTGGTGTGGAAAGCAGCCCTGGGGTAGCAAGTACAAGTACAGACAGGTACAGATAATGGCAAAATATTTTTTCTGCATTTCAGGTGCAACAGCTGAAAGCTGAATGTTGACACTATGCAGTTCTTTTCAAGTCTGCTACAGAATAGGGCTCAAATATATTTTGGCCTGAACAAGATATTATCAGTTTTAATAGTTTGGGGAAGTGGGGGTGGAGTGTGTAGTTTATCTGCATTTTCTTTAACATATGTTCGTTTATGAGTTCATTTGTTTAATCTGTGTATGGTGTTTTATCAAAACCCTAATCTTTTTTTCATAAATAATTTCTCTTCATTCTTATTATATAAGCAAAGTTCTTACATTTGCCTGTGGAAGAGAAACAGGACTTACTTGAGGAGAATGAATCATTGTTAGCTTTGCTCACTGATGTTGTACATTTATCAACTTTAAAAGTTCCAAGTCAGATTCCCAAAAAGATTAGGTGTAACCTGCTATTGATTCTGAATTTATTAATTAGAAAATGTTAGTTTGATGTGTCCCTTGGCAATAGTCCTCCTTGTGATATATTTACAGATCATAAAGCAAACATAAACCAGGAAGCAAAATAATGAAAACCTGTCCAATATAAGCATGGATGAAATTCCACCAGCAACTCAGCTGCAAAAAAATAATTCAGTTAATTGCATTATTACAATTTACTCCATCCCAAAACATTTTTATGCTTTGAAGGATGACTAAAAATCATATTCAAAGAAAGACACTTCCTCACCCGTGTTTGTAATATGCACACAGAACAAAACATTCATGGACACAGGAGATGGCTGTGCTTGCAGATGTGCCATGAACAGCATAATACCTTTGCCATCTCTTATTTTGCCAGTAATCACCATAAAAGATGCAAGACACACTGTCATAAATTATGGGTCAGCAAATTGTTTTGAGAAGAACTTAATTGCACTGGTTCAGGTGCTGTCTTTCTGCTGTACTGTGGTGGGGAGCTTCCCTGGGGCAAGACACGAGACACATTCCTCTCACTCTTCACATAAAGGGAATGAGAAATAGCAAATGAAATAGGGACAGAGTCTACCTGGGCTGAGTTGAAAGTATCATATGAAAAATAATTTAGGAGATCACAGCTTGTTATGGGAATGTGAAGGGATGGGAACAGGTGAGGAAACCGTGAGCAACAGTTCTGAGGAATCCAAATAATTTTCATTAAATTTATTAAGTGCAAGAAATTCTGGAAGTCTCACTGTATTTCTTAAAATCCAGCCTTCTAAAATGAGAATATAGCAAGTGTACCAATCTGATACTGGTTAACCATAACATTGCTAACAATTACCTCATACCTCAAATTTTTGCCAGAGGTTTCTATTTGTACAGAAAAAGGCTGGCAGTACCCACAGTCTTTGCTTCAGGCAAAACCTCTCAGGTTATTCTCCATGTTTTGCATCTTTCTAAATTCAGTCTTTTTATAAGGTTCCCTGGTTTCATTCTCTCCATATGTTTTCTCCTTGGCTTTTGCCCGATTGCCTGAAGTTCCAGGGCTGGGTTCTGCCCCAGGTGGTGTCGCAGAGAGAAGTGGGCTGTCCTACCCTCTGGTCTGGAACTCACCAGAACTTTCCCAGTGTCTCCAGGCTCTCCATCCCACCAAGGAGGCAATTTCACCCTTGCTGTCCCTAAAACCTTCAAAGAGACCCTAGAGCCATCACCCTCCATCCTGTTTGGCCTGAGCACGTACAGGAATGGAAATGGATCCCAGTTGCACGAATGGGCAATTCTCAACAGCCAAATTAGTGCCAGGCAACTGATGGAGTGCATTTAAATATCTGAAGGCAGGAGGCTCAGAAAAAACACCCAGATGTATGTGAGGTAACTTAAGTTGGCCAACAGGGGCTTCCCAGGCATGAGCAGGGTTCATCTCTTTTTTAAAAGGTAGTTCTTCTGCAGAGTTTTGAATAGACGGGCAAGGATTCTGTTAACATATATTCACAGCTATAAATCAATTCCAGAAGTAGGGTAGATGTAAAAATGGTGTTAAAAAGTCAGAAGAGGAAGTCTGTTATGCCAACTGAATTCAAAGAAGTGAATCCTGAAATTCAAGTCCTCATAAATTTGGTTTGGAGCAAGGCCTTGATATAAAATTGCTTTCCTCCCAAGTGAGCTGCCTTACACTTAGAATATGCTGAGCAAAGTCTGTGTTTGTTGAAGGTGACCCACTTGACACACATATTAGTAGCTGTATGAGCAGAGATTGTGATCTAAATATAGTAATTTTCACACTCTATCTAAGCTCAATGAATAATTAAGTATTTTTGCACAGTAGGACAAGAGAGACTGAGAGGGTATCAGAACGGAACTCTAACTTTGCTCTGTGGTGGTTAGATGACCTAGGTTTAAATCCTAAACACAGATCAGACAGAGGAAGAATCTCTAGCTAGATATCCCACCCTACCCAAACCCTCCCAAAATTGATTTTTCAGTGGTGAATGACAGGGGGAGGTATGGACTTAAATCGGTGTACTTTGTTGGATAAGAATCACCTATGTCCTAAAAGCAGCTGAGATGGAAGGCAAACCAAGATATTTCTGTAACATGCTGGGGCTTAGTCAGGAGTTACACGCTAATTTTATGATGTCAAGATTTAGACAGAAATATGCAAGAACTTAGGCTCTGGAAATTGTAAGTATCAAAGGCAAGTCAGGGAGGAGTGTGAGGTGAATGGATAGAAAAGTAAGTTTAATCAATCTTTCCAAACTTTCCCAGCTTGAATATGTAGTAGAAAATGGATTTAGATTCTTGTTCTCTAGTGAAAAATTAATGCTGAACAAAAAAAAAAACCCAAAAAAACCCCCAAACTCTCGTGCATTTCAATGAACAGAAAAGTTCTCAACAGCTTTATAGAAAGGCTAGATCTGCTCATTTGAATTATTTGAATTCTTTGGCTGCTTTATAGTAAAATTATAAAACACACAGCCTATCTTGAAAAACCACATTATCTAAAGCTAGATAATTCAGAAGTTAGGAAACAGAGTTAAGAGTTATCTTTGTGAGAAAAATCCAGCTTTTTTTTGTGCATATGCATCAAGATGGGACCCCAGACCACCCTTGCCCTGTCCTATGCTCAGGATGGATGGTAAGTAGGTTTATAAAAATTAGTTTCTTCTGTGTGTTGAATGTGTGCTCCCCAGTCTTTTTACTCTAAGCTGTTTAAATGCTAGTCAAGACAGAATTTTTTTTCCTCTTATTTTTTTCAGCACTCCTTAGGACCGTGGTACCTGTGTGGAATACTTCTGTATATTTCCCAGCTCAGTGGATGCAGGAGCACACAGGTGGCTCTGTGCCTCTAAGTCTCAACTGACAGGATATTGGAGGATCTGAATTTCAGCAGAACTGTTTCACCGCCATCCTGTACACTTGACAAGTCATCAGGTCTTGGAAACAATTAAACTAGTTAGTTAAAATACCTATTGCCATATATACTCATTGGGGACGAGCATGTTTTAAATTATTCTTTTGCATGATTCATTTGGCATCCTTAATAACATCACAGCTCAGTAATTTTCTAGCTTGCTTGTTTTTCAGGACAAAACTTTGAGACACAGTAGCTCCATGCAGCTCTACAGGCTGGGGGGCAGAGTGGTTGGAAAATGATTCAGTGGAGATGGACCTGGAGATGCTGGTAGAGAGAAGCTGAACATGAGCCAGAGTGTCCCCAAGGTGTGTGTGTGAGGTGACCAAGATGGACAAACTCATCCTGACTTTTACCAGGAATAGTGTGGCCAGCAGGACTGGGAAAGAGATTCTTCCCCTGTACTTAGCACTGGTGAGGCCACACCTCGAGTGCTGTGTCCAATTCAGGAGGAACATTGAGGTGCTGAAGCATGTCCAGACAAGGGCAGTGAAGCTGGGGAAGGTCTGAAGCACAAGTATGATGACAAGCAGCTGAGGGAATTTGAGGTGTTAAACCTGGACAAATGGAGGCTCAGGAGTGACCTCATCACTCTCTACAACTGTCTGATAAGAGGGTGGGGATTGACCTATCCTCTCAGGTAACCAGCAACAGAATGCGAAGGCATTAACTGCACCAGAGGAAGTTTTGGTTGGATATTGGAAAGAATTTCCTCACAGAAAGTGATTGTACATTGGAATGGGCTGCCCATTCCAAATGGAGTCACCATCCCTAGAAGTGTTTGAGGAAAGACTGGATGTGGCACTCAGTGCCATGGTCCAGTTGGCATGGTGGCGTTCAGTCATAGGTTGGGCTCAATGATCTTAGACGTCTTTTCCAACCTAATTTATTCTGTGATTCTTTGATTATGTGTTATGGGCGATTTGAAATGATGCCTTCCTTTAGTTATTTGAGGGTCATTTTAGGGCAATTTTCAACACAAAGGTCACTCAAAAGGAGGTGTCTCCACATTTTTCCTTGGATAATAATGCTTTTACAATTGACTCTTCCATGGCACTGACTACAGAAATGGGGAGAGACTCTGATTCACAGAATAATAGAATGGTTTGATTTAGAAGGGGACCTTGAAAATCATTGAGTTCAACCCCTCTGCTGTGAACAGGGACACCTTCAACCAGACCAGGTTGCTCAAAGCCCGTCCAGTCTGGCCTTGGGCCCTTCCAGGGATGGGGCATCCACAACTTCTCTGGGCAACCTGTTCATGTGCCTCACCACACTCACAGTGAAGAATTTTTTTCCTAATAACTATTCTAAACTTACTCTCTGTACATGAAAAACCCAGACTTTTTCTTCTCTCTTTATGAAGGTATTTGGGTATTTGCAAAGCTTAAAAAAAGAGATGGATTTTATGGTGATCTAATTTAAAAACAGAAGTTTGTTCATTCTTATTTAGGGCTTTCTCAAGAAAAAGAATAAAAAGACTGTCCTCAGAGCAGAAGAATTGAGAGTACAGATAGAGTGGCATTGTGGGTTTTTATATCTCCTCTGTTCCTATTTTTAATACACCATCAAACTTAACACAAAAGCACAGTAAATATTCCTTTGCAAATTGGTTTAGCTTGTGGGGTGACAGTGTGGTCTGAAGAAGGGATGACAGTGTGGCGTAACCAGAGATGGTTTCTCATTATAATATCTGTCTATCTTCTGGCCTGAACTCAGGAATCACAGACTGTGTAGGAGTTACTAGGATGGGTTTGGAAGATTTCAATGTTATTTTCTTCAGGTTAAGGAGTTTGCTTATTAACTCAATTTTTCTTGCAGAAAATCTTGTGCCAGTGATTTACAGAAGACAATATGTGAAGGGACAGACTAAAAGAACTATTCATTATGTACCTGTGCTATCCTTTTCCACTATAATTAATACTTTTGTAATGGAAACGATGGCCAGATGCACATAGGAGAAGATCAGTCCCCTGCTTTCATGTGAGGAGAAAGGTAAATTTAGAGGTTTCAAGAACTGTCTGTTGCCTGCCTCAAATCTCAGCTCTGCACTGAGATTTGAGGTACACAATTTGTTGGTGCACAATTGGGTTTCCATTTATTATGACTTCAGTCTTCAGCTCCCTACAGTGTATCAGACAGATCAACCTAAAGCACTGACAATTGCAAAAGTTGGTTTCTGCATGACTGGAGTCACTCTGAGGGCTGAATTCTTTCTTCCCTTCCTTCATCAAAGCCCTGAACACTTGGAGGAGGTTGGCCACCCTTACAAATGCTTTCCTGAGAGCTGCCATGATGGGAAAGAACATCTTCTGAGGGTCTAGGTTACAAACCTTGTTGATTATCTGTGTTCAGTATAAATCACTCCTTAGTGCTGCAAATTACTGACAACTGAAACTAGAGTCCTGTATATTCTTACTTCTTGCTATTTATATCTAATGAAAAATCAAGCCATGTTTCCTTGCAAATGGACTGAGAATGCAAAACTGAGCCAGAGTGTGAGACTCCAACAATTGTGTGTCACAGCAGTTTTGGGAAGCTAGTCTTAGTCTGTAATTTTCCCCACAGTAATTCAAATTATTTTTCTAAGTGATTTCAGTGACCTTTTTGTGGCAACACTCATGTTGCTATGGCAAAGCTTACATTAATATTAAAAGTTGGTCTCAGACCGCATGCCTCCACTGAGACATACAAATGCTTTAAGGTGGGAAATCTGCCAAGATATTCTTTCTACACAGTTAAGAAAAGGAATGTATGGTTAATCATTGTTTTACTCAGAAGCAAGCAAGGAGTGATACATTTGTACCTTATGCATGCACCATTCCTCAACATCAGAAGAAAGTAAGGCCCAAAACTTCACAGAGTTGTTTGCAAATATTACAAAAATATTTGGATATGCTAAGAGGTTGACAGGAATTTTTCATAATCATGTTTACTACGTCTACTCTCAAAAGAGAAATTATAACCAAGCTCAAAAAGAGATATTTTCAATATCAGTTATAACAGAAACTTCATCAACTTCACTGGGCATGCAGAAATTTTGGAAACCTGTCAAAAACCTATGAAAGCAGAAGATTAAAAAAAACTCACACCATTTTTAATAGGTTATAGAAGGTTCTTAGCAATATTTCAGGATCAAATTCTGCTTTTTAACTCTTTCTGTCTTCCAACATGTAAGAAGAAACATTTTTCAGCACTACAGCTCTTAATCTGAACATTTTCTCCACTCTAATTTCGTTCATCAGTACATACAATTTTGTTCATCTATGGACACATTTCATAAAAGATCCATAAACAATAAAGGGTTAAAAAAATACCTGTTTCAGTTAATTGTTTTTGAGAGCCACAAAACCTGATTTTGAGTTTGGCCTGTAGACATATCTCTGGGTACTGCCCAGACCAGTGGTGTGATATATGGCAAACACTTCTGTATTTACTGTGGCACAGAGCCCAGCCTTTATTCTGTCTGCTTCCTCCTCTTTGCAGCCCATGAGGTCTTCAGTTATTTTTCAAAATTGCAGTCCTCAAATGATACCAGAATTCCAGACTATAGCTGAGACATGCATGTCTCCAGCATACCCTCTTATTTTATGAGAAATGTCAGTCTCTACCTAATGAACCCAAATAAGCTATAATTAGTAGAAAGCCTCTTTGTACCCCTAATAACAGAATGGTCAATTGTAAATCAGTGGATGAGGTCATTGTTTTCAATCAGACTCTTCCGTCAAACACCAAGATTTCATAGCTAAGAAAGCAGAGACTACTTACAAACCGCTAATCCTCATTCACTTCATAAGTAGCTTAGCAGAGTTCACATGAACATATGAATCACTCTGATTATCTTTTTTTGTCACTAATTTATTTTATAACTGTTAAACAAAAAAAACTCTTTTATAACAGCAGTTTATCGTGTAATAAACTTCCCAACATATATTCATGCTGTTATTGTTACAGAATTAAGATTTCTTTTCTTATTATTCTTTTTAAGGAAGTGAATATTGGGATTATGAATATTTCGGTCCCATTGGCAATAAAGTTTAGAATCACTCTGACTAATTCAATATAGCAACTTTATGAACCAGGGGTTTATGCAAACATATGTTTGGGTGGCAACAGATGTGCAGATAAAAGGAACAAACCTATTTGGTGTTTAGGTAGTGAACATGGAGAGAGGATTTTTTTCTTAACTCTTCTTAACACTATTGGATGAGAATGATTTTCTTCAAGAGTTCACTCAAAATATCTGTCATCCCTAGTACACTGAGGATTGAAGCTCTTTTTAAAAACCAGAGCAGAAGCAACAGAACTACTGATTAGTGTGATCCAGCTGTGGTTTATGGAGAGCAAATAGGTCTGTCATAATGCTGCTGTTCCCACACTTACCTCATCCTTCAGATTTCAGACAGAAAGGCCTACTGGCATCATCTGTTGCATTGATTTCTATTATACCTTGATAGTAATTGAAGCAAAATCAGAAAAACAAAGGTTTAAAAGTTAGTAAGAGACAATATCAATGAAAGAGAATGGAGGGTGAAATCTGCTGGAGGTTTTATGCCTAGAGAGCGCATGTCTGAGCAAAAAATACCCCTGTTAATACCCTGATGTTAATGTAACAGCATTGACATCAGAGTTTAAGCCACTTGTGAAATTTGTAAATAAACAATTACAGCAATTTCACGATTATAAGCCGCACCATTTTCACTAAAATTTTGGTCCGAACCTGGAAGTGCGGTTTATAACCAGATGCGGCCAATATATTGATGAGGTTCAGAAATCTGCCAACCCGGAAGTGCGAGCCCGCACGGCCCCAAGCCGAGCCAGTAAACTCTGCGATCCCGCGATTCTGTTACTAATTGGCAACTTTGTGAAAGTTGTGCAAGCATCCTCACTGCAAACGAAAGTGCAGCTTATAATCAGGTGCAGCTTATATATGGGCAAAGACCTAAACATTGCCAACACCCGGATGTGAGGCTTATAATCAGGTGTGGTCTGTAATTGTGAAATTACTGTACTTTCAGTTACAGATTGTGAGGAGTACAAATACTTTTTACAGCTTACTGGGAGATTCAGTGTGGGATAATAGTTCATAGTATATGTGTGAGATGCAGTTTCACATCAGGATTTTGGCTCTACGGTTAATAATAGTGCTATTTTAAAAAAATCATTAAAATTACTTTTGCTGGCTGGTAAACTCTGTTGTACTTAAATGAATTTCACTGCACTTTTCTATTGATGCAATGGTGGAGGAAGCAAACTTACAAATTATTTGTTTTAAATAAGAACAACAATAAAAATAATATGTAGCAGCTCTTTAAACTTTCACTTAAGAACTATTTTTAAATTATACACAAAACATCTGTTACAGATATTGAAATATCTGGGACTGTCTTCCAGATGTGAAATAATGTTTATCAAAGGATGGAACAGAAAGCAGTTATCACTGAAGTAGGTCAAGAGGGAGGTCTCTGGATTACACAGTTCTACCAGAGCTTCACAATAGGCAACGGGTTATGAAAAAACACGTGGTCATAGTCAATATAACTTTATTTGCCTTATGAATAGGGCACTTAACAGGACACATCACAACTGAGACAAGCTGGGATTCAAAAAAGTACACTGCAAATAACAGGCAGCCTTGTCCATACAATTTGTGTTGTGAGTATGTTTAACTTGAAGAGTATCTGTCATGTTAAGACAGATATATTGTTGTGCTTAGGCACAGCTCCGTCTTGAGTTACACCTTCCCTGAAGGAGTTTGGAGAGATTAAAATGCTTCGCAGGGCTCTGAAGCTTGTGGTGTGAACTTGGAGTGTGCACCAGCTGCAAGCCTGTTCTTTGTCCCTCTTAGTGGGCTGTTCCCCTCTCAGTGACACCATCAACACCTTCTGTGAGCAGAAACCGGTAAACTCCAAGACTGAAAACAGATCCTACTTTTTAGCCATGCTAGCTAATTTCACCCTTTCTACATAGGCTTTCTCTTATAATTTGGGCTTCCAGCCATGTCTTTAAACTGCCTGTGTCTCCTGTCCTCTAGAATTGACTGTTGCCCTTTTATTTGCTGATTTACTGATGCATCTGTTTCTTCTGTGCTGCTTTTGTGAACTTTCAAGTCATACAGTATGTGTAGTTTTCTCATACTGTATGTGCAGACATTTATTTTACTACCATTATGACAGAGTTTATTTCTCAATAAATGGATGTCAGAACTTTAAGAGGTGCATAGCATCAGAGGCATTTTGGTATCCTGGTATCATCCTCCTTTGATCTTTGCCTGCTCAGAAGATAGTGCAGACTTGGGGCATCAACTGACCCATTAAGCTCACAAACCTTTCATAATGGATTGGTGGTCCCAAAAGTCATGTGAAGCTGTAAAAATGTCATGGTTTCAATGTAACCTTTGCTGATCTTGAAATTAAATGTGAAAGCTAGATGAAAAAATCAGGAGGGATGAGGTGAAGGCTCCTTTCACCAAAGCTAAAGAAAGAGCTTGTGGCATCCTGAGAGGGAAACTTCTGACCATGCACTGCTTAGCAGTGTGCCACAATAATGAAAAATGGTAGAATGTTGCATTCCAATCAAAACCACTTTGATCTTTGCTTGCGAGCAGAGATATTATGTGTCCAGATACATAAAGGTTGTACTAGAATTCCTGTTATACTCCTCCAAAATTTCTCAGTCTGCACTGCAAACATTGAAATGCAAGAGTCAGCCTCCTGGGATTGCTCACTGTTTGACAGCTTCACATAAATTGAATATTCAAATGCCTGTTCTTTGCAGTAAGGTTGATAATGGAATATCTAAATGACATAAATCGAAAAGATGAGAGAAAAATTGTTATAAACTCTCCATCTAATGAATTGATAGATAATGTGCTCATTTATCCAGTTTGAGGTTTCAAGCTTTACTGCTTCCACCTGTGTTGCCAGGGCTTTTGATCTGAATGAATTTCATCACAACATGTTATCTTTAGTCCTACTTCCCATGGTACTTTTGTAAATCCACTCCATGATTTGGCAAAGCAGGATGATTTGGTATTGTTGGTATATTGAAGCAGCAAGTACAGCTGGTTTTGATGTCTGAACAAGTCTCCTTTGGCAGAAAGCCAGGAAAAAAAAGGGAAGGAAACAAGCTCATGACCTCCAGGCAATTGCTGGCAGCTCTTTGACGGGGCTGTTGGATCACGACAGCAAAAAGTCATCACTGTAGGTTGTAACATCTTGACTCTGAGAAAAAATTGTATTTTCCATTTATTAAATTGTTTTATATGTAACAAGAATTCAGTTATACTTCTAAACAGACTTATATTATCAGTCTTGATACACAAAGCAGATATCATCTATATGTCAATACTTCCTATGCAGTGATCCTGTGATCCAATGATCTGAACAGAAATAGAAAAGTACAAATCAAAATGTATGCTGCTTCTTCTTATACAACTGTTGACCTTTTAAAGATGACTGCTGGACTGTGAAAATACTTTCTTGCATAACAGAATCTGTGTGCATTTGCATATAGTTAGATAAGACAAACTCTTATTAGCCCTAGGAGAAAAAAAAAACCCCAACAATTCCCAAAAATGCCCTCCCTCCCTGCTCAAATGAGTCATATGATTTCTAGCAACATCCTGGTTTTATTCAATGTCCCATCTGTGTTGACTGAGGCACAAAGAGGTCAAGTGACTTCAAGGGTGGCTTTCCCATAAAGGCGGATCCAGCAGCTGTCTAATGGAGAAAACATAAAAGCATTATAATATCGGTTGACACTGGAGAATTTAAATAATTGTGGGCTGGGAGGAGATGGTATTTTCCCATTTTCCCGGAGCAGCTAAGGTTTTACAGAAGTTGCTAGTGAGATGACTACAAGCAGTGGGCTTTTCACTGACCTGACAGCAGAGGTTTTGCATTCTTCATCACTGATCTCTGATCTCTAGGCAATGCAGTTATGTCCGTAAACATTTACCTGGACTTGACCTACCCTCCTGATGACAAAATAACTTTAAAATCAGTTTAAAGAAGATTATAAGCTCATCACTCCTTATAAAGTGTATAATTCACACATAAAATGTGAAAAATCACAAGACTGTGTTACAAACTTTTGTTTAGACTTATTTTCTCTATAATTCTTAGGAGTAGTAGGAAAAAGTAGTAGTTCTTAAGAGCAGGCAGAAAAAGTCAGTTATTTGCCAACACTCACTCTGTGACAGAGTGTGGGGTAAAACATGATCACTTTAGTCTGAGCAGAGGCATCATGTCTGTGTGAGTGGCAACCTACAGAAGGTATTGAATCAGTCTTAAGTGCTTTAAGTCCTGGTCGGAGGGCCTGGACTCCTGGAAGGTACAGAGAGACACTGGCAGTGCTGCTCACACAGAAACTGCCCTTCTGCCTTGCCAAAAAAAGGCAAGCTTGCTATTGAAACAACTTCTAAAGAAGTGTAGTGCTTTCATCAACACCACTGAGCAAGTTACCACCTGGGAGCTGGAAAAAACACTGTTTCTCATGTATCTTGGCCTGATTATGCTTTTTTACTATGTCTACCAGCTGTGGGACACATTCTGTTGTTCAGCCAAGACGCAGCTGGGAACCCCAGCAAATCCTGGGTAGGGACATGCTCTTGGTGCAAAGGTGTCTCAAGTGTCCCCTGCAATAAATCTGGCCTTGTCAGCCAAAATGTCTGATGCTACCCTGAGTTATGCAACAAGTTTGAACAAAGTAGGGAAGGATGGAATCAACTGTTAGTATCTCTCACAAAGTGGACTGGTACTGTCATGCATGCTGTCCCCTTTCTCCTCTTGCAGACGAGACTCACACCAGAGTTCAGCACAGGTCCCACTGTTCTCTGGCTGAACCAGCTGCACTTTTGTTGACTCTGCAAAAACAAAACTTCATAATCGGTTTCAATTTCAATGGATTTCCAGAGAGACCAGGGTGAGTTTTTTGCTTCTTTCTTTTTTTTTTATTTTGGCCTCCAGTGAACTCCATGCCCAGGCCCCTGTCCAGCACCAATATCCGAGGCAGCAGCATGAGGTAAGCAAGAACTCAGATGCTGATGAAAGAAATTTCCCCTTGTAAAACAAAGATAATGATATCAATTTATTCAATGGCAACAATACTTAGAAATTCCCATTAATTCTTGCAATTAACGACAATATATATAGGCATCA
The DNA here is from genome assembly GCF_009819885.2 of Catharus ustulatus. NCBI lineage: Eukaryota > Metazoa > Chordata > Aves > Passeriformes > Turdidae > Catharus > Catharus ustulatus. Next base: position 31,002,012 of record NC_046221.1, read on the forward strand.
GTCCAAGACTAATACTTTTGTTCTGGACAGTTTCACTTTTAAGGGTCAAGAAGGAAAAAAGTATTAAGCAGGACAAAGTGGATCTTTGAAGCAATGCATGAGAAAGAAACTACATTATATTCCTTGGCTGTTCTAACACTTTTCTCTGGCTGTCCTACTCTGAGCCCATTTATATAATTAAAATAAAGAACAACTTTCTGACAAAAAAAAACCAAAAACACAACTCCTTTGTTTACTGGAAATACATTTTTTATAAATCTATTGCCTTAGGAAGAAAGTTTTCTTGGGTCAATGGACTACTCTAACAATATGGAGTGAATAAAGACAGGGAAGAGGGAACCCAAAAAATATCTATGGAGCTTGTATAGTTGAAGAGGGGTGTGTATAAGACAAAAAGGACTTAAATTTTTAAAGGAGATATCAACAGAGTTTCAGGATATGTACCCGAGATTGCAACCTAGAAACTTCCTGATAAACTTGCTCTACATCCACAACTCTTCTACTCTTTAATTTTAATATTCTTCAGGTACCCAAAATCCAACCTTACTCTGCTTTGAAGGATGTTTTGTCTAATGTCTCCCCAAATTAATTAGTGAGATTTTAAAATTTAAGGTTCCTGATAGTAATAATTTCCCAGACCTCCTCTGGCAAGACTATTCTTCACTTCAAAAATAGTGGTGATATTGCCTAATACTAGTTTAGAATGTTTCCCTAAGAAATGGAAGGAAATGTTTAAATTTTTCCTCAGCTTGAGGAATGGTAAGTCTATATCTTCTACCTGTTATAAAAGGGTTGTTCAGCAACTACAGAAGTTTTTAGGCAAATACACCAAGGAAAAGTGAAGCCATCATTTGTTTATATTTGTGCTAGACTGAAAAGCAACATCATTTGTGCATATGGTCCAATATCCTAGTGAAGTACTTTGGGAGGAAGTACTAATTTTTTGCTCCAGTGTTTATAATATTTGGTTCAAAGATACTCACTCCTGAACAATAATCTTGGCTTTTGCACATTGAATATTTCACCTTAGAAAATGCAGATATATGGGATCCAAAGTTAAGATTCAGTGCTTTTGCTCTTCTTCTCTCCACATGATACTGCAATCCTTTCCTGACATTACCAGAGCATAAAACCAGGAAATTCCCTCACCCAGAATATCCATATCTGGTTGCAAAGTTTCTCTCCTGATATGCGGTTTTGAAATCTTTCTTCCAGATGAAAGATCTGATTTACTTCAGCTCTTAGTTTCTGTTTGTATGCTTTAGATACGGGGTCATTTAACAGGTCATACATACCCATTTGTCTTTCAGAGAGTACTTTCACCACCACTTTTTTTGGTGTCTGCATCCTTTATTAGACTTAACATAGAATTTTTAACATGTAAGTCAACTACTGTTGATGCAACTTTCTGTCTGCGATTTCTTTCACCCTCTCTAAGAGAGCTTTCTCCCTCTTCCCGTTAGCTAGTTCTGCTTAAAATAGATCCATTAGCCTGCGCCAGGCAGATGTTTACAGTGTGAGGGATTCTGAGCAAGAACTATAGGAAAGCTCTGATTTTCACTAAATTGTTCTGATTTAATTCATTTTATATCTGATAAATTGATGAAAAACATCTGGTAAGCAATACTGGAATATTTAAATGAGCATATCAAATAGTCTAGGATAGACACTGGAGTTAAACACTCAAAATGCTTATGAACACGTTTTATGATATCAGACACATACAGAAAGTATGGGCATTGAGAACAAGCTTTACCAATTTCCTCTTGCATTCTGTTGATGTTTGTATCAGCAGAGGAAGCTTCCTCTCATAAACTGTTTAAGATATATGAGACTTACAATAGCCAAGCATTATATATATACACACATTTGGGGTGCTAGGGTAAGTTTGTCAATTCAGAATTTGCTTTTAAAATTTTGTGATTTTCTTTTCTTTTGGTTTAGTTTGAGTTTTTGACTGAAATCACTGAATAAGGGATATTCAGCAAGTAAAAACTGAAATTTCTTAAATTTTTAAAGATCTGTGAAATGGCTTAATTCAAAATATTTGTAAGCTCAAATACTGGTGAGCAGATGCGGTATTAACAGTTGTGACTGTTACAAGACATGCAGTGTGGTCAGTCATCAGGGAAAGGGTTAAATGCCACTCAAAATCAAAGTTTTATTGGTTTCTGGTCTGGTTAGATCACCATGAGTGCCTACATTTAACAGCACCACAAGACAATGAAATCTGAGTATCAGCTGGTGTCTGCACTTCACCTTCCATATGATGGAAACACACCCCAGAAAACATTTTAGACCATATTGCATTTGGAGAGCCAGAAGTGACATGGGGTTCCAATTACAGTAAAATGAACCATATGTCTAATTAAATATGTATGTTTTCTATTGATCTCCACACTAATTGCTGAAAACAGATGCACATGTTTCATCTAAAAAGCAATTAGCTATGGGTAGCTATAATCTGTGATTCTCCCCCATACATCTTTTTCTCACCTGCTGCTCATCTTACCCATTATGGAAATATTTTTTTAAGGCTATAGGTTTCTTTTAAGTTGGAATATGTATGAGTTCTTATGCTTGTTCATACGTCACATATAATTAGCTTTCCCTGAAAGAAATAAGCAAATATTTTAGAAAGCAGTGATATGATATTTCTCCAGTTCTATGCGAGACATCCTAAAAGATTTCCTGAGGGTGGTGCTAAGCACGTTATGAAAATCACCCCTACAAGAGCTGCCAAATTAGGAATACTCAGAAATGCTGCAGATGTTCGAATGGAATTAATTTTCTTGGTTATTTCTTGATGAGAAAGATTTCTATAAAATTATTTCCCTTAAACTGCACAGAAGTAGAAGCAATAAAAGTTTTCAATGTGTTTCCAGTTTTAGCAAAACATACATAAAATTATCATCTAAATAAATTGCGCTTTTTCCAAGAAAAGTGAAAACAGAGCAGCAATTTATTTCATTATACTAATCTGAAAAAGTTATACTGCATTTTTAGACACAAAGTCAATGAAAAAGCCTTTTCAGAAAGAAATTCCTGAAGTAAGGATGCAATTTAGAAAAATTTTATGAAGTTTAAATGAAGACTGAAATCATCCTCCCCAGCTTCTGTTTTACATGCATTCAGTTCTGCAAAGAGGACTTTAACAACAAAGTAAATTGCATTCTGAATAGCATAACATTTGTAGCTGTAGAACTCCTGCTTGAATCAAAGATAACTTAGAGGTTTTCTGTTTTTAAACATAGCGCATTAATGATTCCTCATTTAAAGTTTGTCCCCAGAATTTTAAAATAATCCTTGTAGGTATTATGCTGTTGAACATGCTCATGCTGTGAAAACATTTGAAAAGATATACAGCATAAGCAAATTATTTTGAAAGTTTTCCATTAAATTTTCTGTGAGGTATTTTCATGAGAAAGAAATGCTGCTCAAAAAAAAATGTCACAATGAAAGCATTCTCTTTTGGTGGACCATGAGAGAAATCTGTCAATTCTTAATGGTGTATTTTTCCAAAGGGATTGTTCTGCATTTTTTCTACACTAGTTGCTTACCAAAAAGAGAGAATATTTTTATAGAAAATTAGCATTGTCTCATTTTAGGTGTGCAGCTTAGGTTTATTTCAACAAAATGAGAAGATTTTCTTCTCCTCATAGTCAAAGGGAGAAGGGTGAAAACTTTGAAAGGACAGGGAGAAAAAAAGGGGGAGGATGAGGAGTGGTACCTGTTAGGTGCCTGAAATGGTTTAATCACTGACAGTGTTCAACATTATGTCAACTGCAAATATCCCAAGCAGGCAATACTAAAGGTGAAACACAACTTGAAAGCCAATTTAAGTTTATTATGAACATATTGTGCTCAAAAAAAAGCAGTTTATAAAAGCCTGTAAATTTGTGGATGGCTTGCATGTTTTTTGAGAAGGTTCCTGGTGTTTCAGAAGAGATCAGAAAGTCTGGGAATGATTCACAAACAGAGTAATGACTTCTCTTGGTGAGTAACCTCTATAAACAGGTGTAGGTTGGTTTTAAGTTTTCCTTGTCTCTCTTTCAAAGTCCACAAGTCGGTTTTCCAATCTAGGCAGAGGTGAGCTACATTGGTTTAGCCCTGCTTTGAATGCAATCCTTCATGCAGTCCAGCTGCCATTGTGTCTCTGGACTTTGAGCTAGTCTGTTTTTTGGGAATTACCATATTCATAAAACCTCTGCCAGTGTTGCTGGAAAAACCAAAAGCCTCCAAAAGATTTTTTATTCTGTCTCACACAGCCATTCCCCATTGATAATCAGAATTATTTTGGGAATTTTTGAAGAAGGAAAGAAATCTACACACATCATTATCAGGAAAAGTAGTCACATACATTTCATCTGGTGTACTCATACAGAAAGCCATTTGTAAAATGCATAGTGAGTAGTCATTAATTTGCGAATCTGGATTGTTTAAAATTACCTTTTTCATGGAATAAACTATTTAATTTGGTAATACATATTAATTTCACCAGAAGAATCTTTTATTACAGACTTGAGAGGTAAAATTTGGGTAAGTTTGTTTACCCTTACAGGAAAGACTTAAGTTAAATCCTACACTCCAACTCACTTTTTTTCCTGGAAAATTACTTTCCCTCTTTACACAATGGAATTAATTAGGACATGTATTTCAGAACCATTTCATTCCCTTTCGCCTAACATTCAAACTGAAATTTCCAAAATGAAAATAGATCAGATCACTTTGTTATTGTACTCTGATGAAGACTTCCTCTTCTGAAGCAACCTTTTGTTCTGTTTACATTCATGGGTCGTGTTGAGTTATGCCATCTGCTGACAGAAATATGGACGAGTGAGTCACACAATACAAAAGCTAGGGCAGGAGATAAGAAATACTCATGTTAAAGAAAGACTAAAGGCAAAAGAGCCTGCCTCTGTCAAGTTCTGAAGCTGGTATTTATGCAAAGGATGAATGAAAACTGTAATAATATATGTCTGATGTATCTGCAAAATGTCTGTCTTCAAGATATTTAAGAAGTTGAATACTCCATGATGGATTTTTCTTTCTAAATTCTTCTGTAAAATAAGTCTTTATGATTTAGCTAAATCTGGCAGCAATTTAGGATTCAGTACTAAGTGCATCTTGTCTTACTGAGTATCACACTGTAATCATATGTGTGAAAAATAATATCTTTAGCTGGTTTTACATCTATTGTCTTTGAGCATCCCCACCCCATCCTTTCTTATGAAAAACTGTTAATAATTTATTTCTCAATCATTCATGAATTTCCAGAACATATGTAAAACTTTTCACCAAGCAGAATTTATTTTCATACTTAGGAAAATCTCCCAGGTCCTTCCAAAGAACAGTAACTATAAAGACTATTAATTCACTACTGATCAAAACTGCTCTTTTTCCTTATGCTAAGTGAAATCCTACTCACTCCTCTGCTATTGGTGGTTGCTCAAAATGCAACAGCAGTAGTGTGAGAAGAATGAGGTAAAAAGCAAGTTCAGTAAAATTGAAGGCTTTTTCCCCTAAGTCTTTATGAAAATTTATCATCATATATGCAGAGTTTTTTAGCAGTACTTGCCTTGTCTTTATCTAGATGTGCAGTCTTGCATAAGTAAAACAGCAGAGTTTGGTTGATAACATCTGACCTTAAAAGGGTGGTTGGGGTTTTCATTGATTTTTCTGCCAAGACTGCATTTACAGTTGGGATGATTGATTAATGAATTTCTAGTTTCAGAGAGATTATTGCTGCTTAAACTGATTAGCTAGCACAGAAGTATTTTATGGCTTTCCAGCAATTAATCTTTATAGCTAGACTGACGTAGGAGTATCTTGTTCACTGTAGCATTTCTAGTTTGTACAGAAAACAGTACAGAAACAGTAGTTGACTGTTAATTGTATCAACAGAACAAAAATACAGTGAAAACAAAACTGCAGTGTGAGGATGTCACAGGACAAGTATATCATTTAGTAAGAGAAAAACATATTAAAGTCACTGTGAGTTAAATGTGGACCTCTTTGTCGTATCCCACACAGATACAACTTTGTGCACACTGTGGTGCAGAGATGATCACTTGTACTAATTTACACAGTGGCAAAGTACGTAACTGAGCTCAAATACAGTCTCCTCAGCGTCGAGAAAAATTCCAGTGATTGCTGGTAGCAATAGAGAAAATGAATATTTTCAAGAAAAATATGTTCTTTGGCTCCTGAAGAATAAGAGAAAAAAGGAAAATGAGAAAGAGAAATTGGCACTATAATGTCACCAGGTTTAGTTCAAGTAATCATGACTTGCTGCAATGCTGTGTTTTATATACAAATTAAATATACATTGCACAACAATGTTTGTAGGAATCATGCTATATTGGAAAGCATCTCTGCATTTAAGAAAGAACAAAAAATTCTGGAAGGTTCTGCCCTTGGGAAACCGCCTCACACTGACCTAATTACTTTATTAAGCTTGGATTGAATGGTTGATCCCAAAGTAGATAAAGCTGGAAGCAGGAAAACAGAAAATTCTCCCTCTCTCCCTCTGCCTCTCTCTCCCTCTGGGAAGAAATGTCATTAGGATGATGCTTTGTATCACAAAAACATTTCTTGCTGCATGTCTCTGTGCAGGAAATAGGCCTAGGTGGCAAATGCTCTATGCTGTGCAGAGCTGCAATAATTCATGAAAAAAAGGAATTGCCATAATCTTCACTTTGGAGAAGGTGCTGCAAAAAGGAAGAAGGTTTGTGCTTTGTGAGGAATTTTGTTCTTCAAGTACAAAGGAAAACATAAAAAAGGGGAGAGCTGAAACAGGAGAAAGGGAAGGTGGCAGGAAGTGTTTGTGCTGTCAAAAAATGTGTAGTGTGAAAGAACATGAGAGGGAACATGGAGCTTTCAAGAGGAAAAATACTAAAATTTTAATCTCGTCATAAATGACATAGAAAACGTTGAACAAATCTGATGGGGAAAAACATTCCCTCCTTTAGGGACAAAAGTTAAAGAAGAAAGCAAAGGAAGGGCATGGTATTTCCGCTGTCCCTAACTACAGTGCGAACCAGTTCCTGGTGAAAATAGATTCTTTCTGTGATTATTCCAGTATATCCTGAGTGATCTGAAATCCCTTGACAATTTTGGATTACCAGAAGAGCAAAGGCTGTCCTCAGCTTTTCTCAGTTTGCCTGCAAAGTACTCAGGGTACTTTGGGTACAGTATGAGGATGCACAAAGAGGGTGCAGAATGTCTTCAAGACAATTTCCAAATTTCTTTTTGAATATTTCTGGGACTGCACCAAAACAAAGTTGTGCCAGTGAAATAACTAGTCTTAACTACAAGTTTCATCACCTTATCTTTGAATTGTTCCTGCCTCTCCTTGCAGCCATGTGACCTTGATAAGCTTTCATCAGCTGTACAGGAGATCCCCTAAGTGTAAAAAAAATGATTTTCACATATATATGCAACTAAATACGTAACTAAATATATGGATTTAGATATATGTAAGTAAACAAACTGTTAACCTCTGCTTTGAACTAATTCAATAGATTGCTATGATTATGGTCCTCACAAGAAGCACTTTTCTGAACTCTGTCTCCCAGGATATACAAACACAGGTTATAGCACTGCAGTCCTAATCTTACTAACACGAAAGCAACTTGGGATTCTTCTGTCTATGTATCCTTGTCTCCTCTCTTACCTACAGTGTTGGAGTGAAAGCTGACATGCAGCTGTTTTTTGTCATGTTTCCTAGTATATCACGTCAAAGTTTGGAATTTTTATGTAATGAGAAACTTTGAAGTTTCCACAATTTTTGTTCAAAAATTAAAACTTCATGAGAAAATACCAAAAATAAGATTTCACAAGGGTTATTTTAGAATAAAGTTTATTTTCAGAATCTCCAAACTTCATCCCAAATACTATTTTTGTTTCTGTATTGAGATAAATATCTTAACTTCACCCCATATTGTGCTATGTATATTATAGTCACACTTCACCACCTCTAATACTGAGATGTTAAAAATGACACCGTGTAATAGTTGAAATAGTCTATTCTATCTTTAAAACCATGAAAGACAGCTGTTATTCAGTGCTGATTGAAACATCTTATCTCCTTTTATAGATCAAAGCATATGTTGTGACACAGTATATGACATAAGTGTGGCATTTGGATATTTTAAATAGATGGTCTTCAGATATTGTCTATGGATCTCAGATTTAGATTCCACTGGGAAGAAAATCACACAATTTTGAGGTTCATGAGTTTGCAAATAACTGTAGCATTCCTTTCAGGGAATAATTGTAGCATTTCCTTCCAGGGAAATGTGAAACATTTTCATGTAAGGGCCTCCTAACAGAGAAACTAAAATTTTAGTGGCAACTGGAAAGTCCAGTGAAATAACAGCTTGTACACAGCCTGCAGAAAGCTCTCCAATGTGGAATAAAAATGGACAGCAAAATAAAAACAGACTGTATCAGTGGCTGAATTTGCATGTGGAGGGCTTTCAAATAAAATCCTCTGACTGGACAAAGCTGCCTTGACTGAATTTCCCCCATAAGGGTGGTACTTTCTAAAGATCCAGGAAAGTTTAAAATAATTAAGTTCTACATGAGGAGAATAAGCTTCAGTTTTGCTTCCAAGTAAAATTAACATTTGAAACACAGGCTGTATTTATAAAAGTCCATGGAGTTAAAAATGGAAGGAATATCAAAATACCTACAAACCATTGCTGTGCTAGGCAACTTTTTACTATATCTAATATACCTATTAAGGACACAGATAACTCAACATCAAATGGACTTTAAATTCCTTACATCTGAGACAGAAGTGAAAAGGAATAACACAGTATTTTAATCTTTTTATTCAGGAGTTTGCTCAGGGATCTGGTTAAGAATAACCAGTCACCAGACTCCAGCCTGGTTGGGCATAATATTATTGCAAAGGGCTGATGGCTGCAAATGCTCCGGAAGAATGTGAGTAAGCAACCATATTAATTCAACTTGTATAACTGTATATTCAGGATCCAGATGCTTGAGAGTGAACTGTTAATGGCCAACTTGGCTTGTATATTCAATTGTATGTTGGATGTTTCATTCTCTGAACTCTGCTATCCATTTGGACTTGAGGCACAAACAAAAAAGGGATAGTTACTTTAATGTAATAAATGGAGAAAATGAATAACAAACATACTACAGTCTCCTGCTTCCCCACTGTTTTCCAAGAACAGAAACCCCTGAGAGTAGGACACTTTTCCCTAATTTTCTAATCAGCCACATTTGTGGTTAGTTGAACAGTTTCCATTCGCTACCATTTATTTTTATTATTCTTGTCCCTCCACACAAGACAGAAATTCTGGGGATGGCAGGGTGGGGTGAGAAAGAGAGAGTGTTATGGGGGAGAGACAGACAGACAAAAAAGTAGGCAATATCATATTGCAGAAATTCTAGCACCCTGATGTCACAACTTAAGCTCCAAACTAGCGCCATGTCCTGAAAACAGATCTTTTTTTACTATGTGAGCAAAGTAAGGAATTTAGCTTAATTGACAAATAAAAAGCATTCCACTGTGGCAAGGATTCATACTTCTTTGAAGTATGCTAGCTGTGTCCAATGTTCCTTCATAAGATAAAGACAGTGCAATTGACATGAGATTTTGTGTTTCAAAAGTCAAAGAACCACTCTGAAGTCTATTTTTAAAATATGCTTTGCAAGATTTAGCCACAATAAGAACATTTAATTGCATTACTTCAATACAAAAGACATTAGCCAATGCACTCTCCAGTACTGTGTGTAGACATGGACATTTGCTACTCCATAGCATCCCATTTACTCTTGTAGAATTGAGTAAGTTTTGGATGATCCTTGCATAACTATTTTAGTATTCTGTAGGTAGCAAACATCATAAATAGAGAGCTGTGGAACATTGGTTAGATACAGGTTGCAATGGAGTCATTTGTACTGAAAGCCACTTTACTTTCATTTCCTCTAAGACTTTATGTTCATTTTATCTGCTAAGTTATTTTTGGGATGAGAGGCTGTCGTGATTACGTGCTTACAGAAGTTCTCATGCCAGAGGTATGCAATAGTTATTAGAAACACTTCTGTGGGTTTGGGAACCATCCAGCAGGGACCAATAGGTAACTCAAAAAGAGAAAATAGATACCTTTGCTGAGTCAATTGTGTGCTAAGAATAGTTTTCCCTGCTCTAGGAGTTTATCTCTTGCTTTGCATATATTGCTGACTGGGCTTGGACAACACATAAACACAAATTTCATGACCCATGTATATTATGATAATATCTGAGAAGATGCTATCAAAATTAATTCCCAGTTAAGGATCAGCATCCAAATTACTTAGGAAACACTGGCAAGAATAGAGGTACATAGATAATTAGATTGTTGATGGTTTGACTGCTTGGATACAACTATGTCAGAGTATCCAAAAGAAATTCACACAAACACCAATGCACATACATACAAATGCCACACAAGTCTGAACATGAGTTCTTTGAGGCAGCAAACCTATTTGAGGTGGCAAAAAAGAGGATTACATAACCTGGAGGAGTTTGGGAGGGCAAGAGTATTGTCAAATTTGTAATTCATCCTCAAAGAACATCAGACACAATTTATACAAATCAAATAGTGCAGTCTCATGTTGTAAGAAGCACAATACTCATCTTTGCATGCAGAGTGCAATTCTGCCATGTTACAAAAAAATCTAGGAGTATAAATGCAGATCTGAAGAATATTTAATACAGCTTTCACATCTAAGGAGCATTGAACTGAGGCAGATGTTGATGGGGCATCGGGTTGTGGTGTCTGAGAGACAAATGTTGAACTGTGTTCAGCTGATTACTGTTATTGCATCATTGCTGTTTTCATTTCAGCTGCTACCATGCAGACAACTATACAGAGTTTATTAAGCAGTTTTCTGAGTCAATCAAAATATATTAGGACAAATGTTTTAATTTACATTCTGATAGCTTCAATATGGTTCAAAGCAAAACTTCGTGATCTTAAAAAAGCAACATTTCTCAAAAAGTGTCAGAAATTAAATTGTGGACATCTTGAGTGAGCAGTGGTACTCAATAATGAATTATCTTTTTTTTGGAAGGTAGTGTGGGCATTGTGAAAGCTTTACCCTTGAAATGAAACTAAGACAGATAGTATTTCATCACATCTTGCTTTTTAAAAAATATACTACTGTCAAAATTCTTTGATAGTCCCATAGTCCCTCCATGCATAGCAAAGATTGTGGTGTGTCACAATACTATCAGGATTTCAGCTGGCACTTGAGGAGATCTTCTGTGTAACCCTGTGCTCAACACTTCAACTCATTGAGTTCTTTCTTCATGATTGAATTTAGACTGAAGGCAGTGACATTAATTGCTTAATCTTGAGGTCCTGATTTCTACTGGAACTCCAGAAATTACAGCACCCTATAAAGTCTGCACAAATACGACTTAGCTGATAAAAAAGGAGCTTTTTCTGTAAAGAAAAGTAAATTGGTTTTTAATGTATTTAGCTTTTCATAACATGTATTTGAAGAAATTACATGTAACTACATATAGTGTTCATGACAGCCACTGCTCTGCCATTTTCTAAAGACAGGATAAGGAGGCTGGTATGTTTTTTAAGCATGGCTTTTTCTTTACAGATCTCAGCCTTGTAATTTCAGACAACTGCTGAGAAAACATGAAATTTTAAGCTTTTCACACTTGCTGGAAAACTAGAAAACATTTTCATAGGTACTAAGATCATGAGGGAACATTTGTGTAATCTCAAATGTATTTTATTTCAATAATTGTTCCAAGCATCGTATTTCTGTATCTCTATTGTCTGTGTCAAACTGTATTTGATAAAATATTAAGTTTGTTTGAACTATGTAAAATCATTTAACAGGCATGCAGTTTTGTCTTGAAGACAGAAAAGTGTGGTTATTTTATCATATTTTAGGGTAATTTAATCCAGAAATGTTATCACAGTCACAGGGGGGGAGGCTCTATTTTAAATTCAGGTTGGTCTTCTGTGTGTTTCCATTTCTACTTGATGGTGCAACAGCTTTCATAAGGTACCTAAGTGACAATGGAAATATCTGAACTACATTTTATTCCTAAATACAGGCACAATTCCTTCTGGTGTGCTAATAGCCCAGCTGTTTAATGTACATTTTTTATCAGGTACTGTTACTCATTATTTATTTATCTGCCCTTCTTTTATGGGAAATTCTTCAGCAAAACTCAGAATTCTGCATCCTAAATGTACTCTTATAGCTGACTAAAGTGCAAGTCACTCTTTCTTTCATAAAAGTTAGGAATTTGTAATTTTTCTACATGAGTTCAAGCAACATTTGTCTTGTAAGGGACTCATTGACTGCCAGCATTTGGAAATAGCACAGACTGATAGGAATGGGTCTGCTGAGTGACTGATCCCTCATCTAGTGACAAGGACCTGATGTTAGATGTCGAAGACCTTTTAGATATTTCAGACCTTTTATTTCAGGCTCTCTCTAATTTCTTTCAGTGGACTGAATATCCAGCGATGGCTGGATCACATCAGCTCTGCTCCTGGGGCATATCATTGTTTAACTTCATCCACAAGGTGTCCAGTTTCAGAGTCCTGGAAACATTGTTCACCAAAGTATGGCAAGGGGGGGAAATCGGGAAACAGTTTCAATATTCTTAATCTGAGTAAAAATTTACTGTGTAAATATCATGGCTTTTAGGCACTGAGAAAAAAAACAAACCCAAACCAAACCACCCTACCTTCTGAAAATCTTTGCTGGTAAGAGCAATGCTGAGAGAATTGCAATGAATCAATTTTCCATACCAAAGAAACAAAATAACCTTTTGTAATGTCAGAAAAGGCAGGCAACTTTCCGTGTTACTTGCTTTTTAGCTTTGAAGAAGAAACAAACAGAGCATTAAACCAGACTACCAGCTTCCCCAAAAGGTCATACCTGCCTGCAACATATCTCAAGGGGGTGAATTTCACAGCAGATCATAAGCAAACCTGCGCTGTAAACATCAAAGTCCCTTCAGATGTTAAAACAAAAAATTGTTGTGGATTTTGTGGAATTACGAACACTTAACAAGAAAGTGGATTTCATGCCTGGCAGGTTAAGAGTGTATCATGTTAGTGAGTCCCAGTAATGCTGTTCTAGTTGTTCTCTCTCTGGTGTATCCCTAAAATTCCGAAGACTTTAAGCTAAGCCCACTCCACTGTGGTCTGCAGCATGTTTATGCCGGCTGCTTGAGAATACCCATGCCACCTCTGCCTGTGATGCTCCTACATGAAGAAGCAGCATGTGGCCATGCTTTCAAGAAAAATGTAGTAGTGAGCAGATGGATTGGTGCTGGAGGCTTAGACAGAAGATAGGAAACCTGCAGTCATCCTCTTCTTCTGCCATAGCAGTTCATGTGGGTCATGGATCCAAAACATCAAAGGCAAGATTCCTTTCATCTTCATGCTAGAGCTTTCTTGTCTTCTTGAAGAACAAGACCTCATCCACTTTATCATAGAAACATGAAAGAACAAAAACTGTGCAAAATTCATTTTTGAGGACTATTGAGTATCACTTCTCCCTAGGAGTTCCTTTGTATCTCTCCAGCTTGTCTTAGATAGTTACTGTCTTTTTCAGAGTAGATTTTAAGCTGTCACTCTGATAACTCTTAATGTTAGAAATATAATGTATTTTTCTACAGAATAAGTGGTGTACTTTGTTCATTTGGGTTATTTACATCTCAGCAGTGCTTCACCTATTGGTAGCTGAGCCATCACAAGACAATCCAGGCTCCTTGAAATCTTTGACGAAATTCTCTTTACAGAGACCTTGTCAACAACGAGCAAGACTAGAAAAGACACCTGAGTTTTCAAAGAGTTTAGTGGCAGGCACAATATAAACCCATGAAAGGAAAGGATGTATTAATTGTCAAAACTCTATTATCTGAACTACCTCTTTCTAAGCTAATGTTTCATCTTGACCAGCAACTAAATAGTTACTTTATAAAAAGTCTAACTTCTGGTTTGGCTCAGAAAACTATAACTTTCCATTCAAATTTCTCATAATAAAAAGTTAACATAATTTACTTTCTTTAGTCATACAGAAGAAAATGCACAAAGGCACTCAGACAATTGCCACTTTTCTCAGTGTTTCGAGGATTTGTGCAGTTTGCTAGGCACATGGTGAAAGAATTTATGGAAAAATCTTATCATAAAGCTAGAAGCTCTAGCTTTTCTAGTCAGTGCCTAACCAGTAGCTGGTTTTCCTGGGGTATTTCAATTAAGAGAAAAAAATAGTGCTGGACTTGAAGCAGTGCTAGTGTGTTTGATGGAGCTCTGGTTAGAACTGAAACAATACCACTAAATTCCAGCAGTGAAAAGCACAAATGACATAGAAGTGTTGCACCTCTAATGTGGTTGGAACAGCAACAGAAGTCCTTGCCTCCTACCAAGTTCTGAGGCTGACACATATGTCAAAAAATGTAGAAAACCCTTCTTTCTTGGATATACAAGGAAACAAGCACTTAATCTGAAGCCAGCACTTCCATCCCAAAGCCCACTGTCTTCAAGACAGGCCTTTGTAGTTTCCTGAAGCTCCTTTCTTTATCTGTTTCTCTGTTTTCCAACTGAGAAGCTTCTTTTCTGCATACCCAGTTTAGCAAAACAATTTTAAGCACATCTTTCCACACAGATCATCTGAATTTTTTGGGGGTTTTCATTTGTGGAAGCACGGCCTTAGGTCTCTCTTTCAGCTACCTCAAAAGCAGGCAGAGCTCTTTAGCTCTGTTGAAATATAAATCCAGCACAAGCACATATTTTTTTTCCACTAGTTCTAAATGGGACACACATAAATCATCTATCCAAACAAAAAGAGAAATAATTTGACAGACTATCAATGCTGGAAAAAAAACCCTGATGTGTATATATATGCAGTATTTTTGGAAGTGTTTCACTTTGTCAAAATTCAGTTCCTGTCCAAATCACTTTCTTGAGTGTGTTCCAAGCCCCATGGTAGTTTTTTCTTTCAGGTACCAAGGGCAGACCACGCTCACATAGCCCTGATGAAAAACTACAGTTTCTGTAAAAATTATGGGCTGGAAGGTATTTTTTATCTACTATTCACTATTTTATTATGCTTTCTCTCTTTACTGGAAAATCCTGTGCCAATTTTCCCAATTTTCCATGAGAAGAGTAAAAAGAAAAAGATGTCAAGATGTCATATCCTACAAGATTCTTAAATTTGGGATTTTTTTTCTTTAGAGATTTTCCAGAAGGAAAAATGAGACAGATATTTTTAGTATATGCCTAGATGTAAATGCTGGACTACACTTCATATAATACATGTCTTTTTTCTATAGATTATCTAAAAAAAACAAGAGCATAACACTTAATAGGCAGTAAAAACTATGGTCACGGTTAATATTTCCACTATTCAAGCAAAGACTTGAAAATTCAGGATCCATAAAATCTCACCATTTTCAGATCTGTTTTTAAATTTAACTGACTTGACAATCTCTGCAGATTTCATTCACTAGTGCCAATTCCATAGCCCTTTGGTATCTGAATGTATAAGCAGCAGCCAATATTTGCATGTAGCTGCAGTCCAGCAAGCCCCTACTCAAAAATACCTTTGCACTTTGACAGCTACATATTGCAATACAACTTAAAATGGCATTGTGTAGGGGCCCTCCTCCCCTAAATACTTGTATTTGCTTTGGCAACACAAGTGCTGCCCTTCCTGAATCTGTAGCTCTAGATTAACCTGCATATTCCTGTACATAACCTGAATATTCTGAGTTGGCAGGGACCCACATGATCATTGAAGTCTTGGGTGAACGGCCCATTGAAGGATTGAACCCACAACCTTGGTGTTATCATGTTCCAACTCATAACTGAGTGAATCTCAATCTGCATTTTTCCTTTTTGGGGGCAAGGTTTTATTTGTCTAGAAGTAATGAAATGCTTTAGGGCCATTCTATCAAGGTTATCTATTTTCTATTTGTCATGTGCAACATCCTATTAGCTACTTTTGCCTCATTCCTTGTAAATGTACTTTAACTTACGCTTCCCCCAGAAACCCTGAGATTCTGATGGGATGCTGAACTTCATGGCAATTGCCTAAATGAAGAAATCTGCTAGTCTCACACAGTCTAATTAATTTTATCAGTTTCATTTAATTTATGTAGGAAAAAGCTGCACTTCCTGATGTAAGTGCTCTTACATCAGGATCAAATAATCTTAGATGCAATTCTGATTGCAGAGGTGATGGGACCAGTGATAGGTTGCAGCCAAACGCAATCATCATACTACAACTTGACATTACTTAATTGAACACTGGCTTTATCACTCTGTGAAAGCAGCATGAAATACAAATCAAATCAGGTGTATCTAGGAGCAGCCCTAGATCAGAGTTTGAATTTTCAAGGGCATCTAAAGAAAACAGCTGCAAAAGCAAGGACATCTGTGAAGTAGATTAGCTGGCTTAGCATGGGGTGCCTAAACACAAACCTTTCTGACATCCGTACCAACCATCTGTTCCTCAGCCATTCTAGCCTGCTCCTGACTGTCACACACAAAGCTGGAGGGTAGCCAGCTCTATTTAATCGTGCCTTATATTATAAACCTTCTGATCCAATCTTTTCCCATCTCTGCTAGTGCTTCATGACATACCACCACTGCACATGTGCTGTGAGCACTTAATAGTCAGCTCTGCAGAGAAAGTCCCAGGCTACCATTTAATATGGATCCATCCAGCTCACCCAGAGTGCCCCAGGACATATCTGTGGAATCTCACTATTAACAGGAATGGTCTTCATTACAGTAACTAACTTGTAAGTTTGTTCAGTAGCAAATGTAAACCTCCTGATTTTAACCTGCCACACATGCACCCTGGTGAATAAGTCATGCCAAGATTGTTGTAGAGCCTCCATTCATTCCTTTGTGGTCTTCTCTCAATACTGGTAACAATGACAACAACAAATTAAAGGTCTGTCTCAACTAGACATATATTAAGCCAAAAAGAAGACAAAAGTTGCTTGAAATCACACCAAACCAGCTTTAGTGACTCATGGTGGATACAAAACTGAATTTATACAGATGTGGCAACCTGTTTCCATTTTCTTTATTAAAGACTGCTTTTGCTTCCAATGGACTGCTACAGGAGCACAGATTCTGGACAATGGTCTGAACTATCTTTGCAAGCTGTTTATTTGATCTTAGTTCTAGCAGCGCCATTGCACTAATAATAACAGGATAACAGGGAAGCATTAAAGCAGAAAAAATGTTTATATTAATACAATGAAGAAAAGTTCAATTGCAGTGAATGGAAATGTAACCCACTCGTTAGTCTGATCACCATACACTGGATGGAATCTTCACTTATGGCTCCTCTAAATTCCTCTTATCTAGTAGGGATCTCAAAAAAAATTAATACATGTAATTGTAATACATGTGCTTTCATCTGCAGGATTTAGAAGTGTCACACAAATACATTAGGAGTCAGTAAAGCGTTAACAAGATAGTACAAGGCAAACGTGTTTAGATTTTGTATATTTGAAAACAGAAAAAAAATGTGTTCTGTCTCCTACATGCCTGTTTCTGAGTAGAATCTTAGGTGCCACAAGCTGATTTCAGGGCAGGCCAAGGAACTGAATTTCCTGTATAGGGCTGGCATGAAGATTTAATGTTCTTCCCACATCCATGGGTTATGATGCTAGACTTGATATCAAGATGCATACCATCTGCACCCAGAGAAAGAGGGAAATAAAATTCAGAAACATTTTACAAACTTACGCATTTCTGGGAAATTCTTACCTCAAGGTAAGAACCTCAACTGATCCTCAATTATTCCAGTAGTAATTTCGAGTTATCTTTTGATTTTACAGTAAGGTAGTCAAGTTAATTCTGTAAACAAAATTGATGTTCAGTGTCAAATGAGCCTTCTCCGATTTAGGAATGTTGAAAAAACATCCCAGTATCATAATAATCTCTTAGATTATGATAGATAATAATAGATATCTACATAGCTATTGGAAAATATCCCAGAGAGGAGAACTGTTTCAGAAGGAGAGATGCTTCAGAAGGTTGCAGGTAGAATGCTATTTTCTGCCCATCACCTTTGCAGATCTGTTCAGCCCTGCTGCACACATTTCCAAACTGCATGACAGCAGACACAATTTACTCCCTTTGACAATTCTCCCATCTTCACACCCTGCCCCTCCCTGACCCAGAGACACCAGTGATCCCAGCTGTAGAGAGACAGCCCTCTCCAGCACGGGTGGGCAGGGAAAGGAGAGCCCTCCAGTGAGGGCGGCAGTGGGAGGTGAGGTCAGCCCTGAAGTGGTGAGCAGTGGGAGTCCTGTTATTCCTCTGGATTAGGGGCAGTGGAGGCTGGAGTATTGGAGGGTGTTGGGACTCAGGTCAGGGCTCTTCTGTGTCACCTGGAGGGCTGGTATCAGTGAGTTCCTAGGTGGAACAATTATGGTAGAACTGCCACCTTAAATTTTTCCCTTTTCAATACTCTCAGTGCTGGGATTCCACCAAACACAGTGCATTCTTATTTAATTTTGCCCCTCTTCCATTCATTATAGACACATAAACAGAATACATATTTATGGATTTTATTGCAAAGAACTGCAACCCCAGCTGAGCATTACAGGACCCTTTACATTTCATACTGTCCTCAAAAACAGAAAAATATCTCTGATGAGTGGGTAACACTACTTTAAGAAGTGCCTTTATAAGTCTACCCTAAATACACAGAGATGCAGTCATACTGCTGATTAGACCTTTGACAGACACTGAAAGAACATTTACTGCATACGAAGATTAGATAAGATGTTCTTTGTCAAGTTTTTCCTTTTCTCTATAAGTGGAAAGGATGAAAGAGAGGAAGTTTCTCTAGTCTTATATTTTCATACAGTAGATTAGAGATGAGTTAGTTCCGAATTTCCACTTAAAATATCTCTTGGAATGCATAGCTAATTTCCTGCAGACATGATTCTCGGACTTTTATGTAGAGTTCCAATAAATCTCTCAAAAATCTGTCCAAATAACTTTCAGGCATAGGATTTTTTTCCCTTCCTTTTCGTTTTTTATGTTCTCATTTTGAATTAGGCATCAAGGTAAATTCATAAAGGGGAACTTAGTGTTATTCCAGATAATTACTTTTTACAGAGATTTTCCGAAGAATGCTACACAAGGTAAAATGCAGTCAATAGAATGTAGAAGACCTCCATAACAGCACTCATTAATACTGAATTTATGAGAAAAGTAGATGACCTTACATACTAAACAACTGCATTGGAAGATTGAGAAGGCTGTGGCTCTAGACATGTTTATTTTGTCCTGGAAAACCATAATGGAGTAGAGCTACGATATGGAAGTCTTATGAACCATATACACAGCTTCACTTTGTGAATCCTATGATGATGTTTTCATGGGATTCCCCATCCTGTATTCCTGTGAAACATTATGGCCAGTCCAACTGAGTTGAAACCACAGTGAGAGGAGAATCAGACACCTGATAATGAGGGCACTTTATGTGGTATACACTTCTCTCCAGCATTCATAGTTGTTGCAATCTCTTCCTACTTTTCTTTTGGCATCCACTTCCTTTTGCAGCTTCCAACTCTGGATTGTCCTTTTACTGTAAAATTTGGTGAAGAACTGTTCCCCATTTTGTTTATCTACTCTCTTCATAATTGTGTAAGCTTTTATCTTATCTCAGTGCACTCAACCTATCACTGCACTGCAGCACTCAGCTCTGCAAGGGGAATCCCAGCTGGTTTAATCTCCCTACAGAGGGCAGCTACTATACTCCTGAAGTGTTTTTAGTTGAAGTCAGCACCTTGACTTCACTGTCCCAGACTACTGAATATCAGAATGGCAATTATTATTATTAGTAGTAATAATAATGACAACAACAACAACAATAATAATAATAATAATAATAATAATAATAATAATAATAATAATAATAATTAAAGGGTGTACATGCTTTGGCACAATGCAAAAATTACTTCTCCAGTTTATGTCATTCCTCAACAAAACTGTCTTGTCTTTTTTGTCTACCATTTTAAATGGAACAAAAATTGCTGAGGATTTTAAGTGCTGACATTTTGCATTTTCTGTTTCCTACATTTGACAAGATATCCAATTCTTACACATGGAACTTTCTACCATTATATCCTTCTTGTCTTTCTCACTGAGTCCCTCAGTGTTTAATTGGCTTTTATTTTTGGATGAGTTTGATTTCCTCTTTAATTATGGCACATGTTTTACCTGGCTTCATGCAGAAACATAGCCCTATTATAAGCAGAGGTCCAGTAGAAGAGGAACAAAGAGAAAGGGAAGAAGGGAAAACATTTAGAAGGGTAGCATATTTCCTGCAACACAGGCTTTCTTTAAACAGTGCTTATTCAGTTTGCCAAATACCTAATGGCAACATATTTATTTCTCAGTTCACAGATCTAGAAGACAAATGTGCCTTCATACAAAAAGAAGTTAAAAAAATCAGTTTGTCTTGTAGGCATATTGAATTTACAGTAATTTCACCACTATAAGGCGCACCCTTTTAACTAAAATTTTTCCCCAAACCTGGAAGTGCGCCTTATAGTCTGGTGCGCCTTATCTGATGTACAAAGTTGCGACATTTGCCACCCCGGAAGTGTGAGCCATGAGCCGTGGAGGGAGTCAGCAGTGCCGCGGCAGCCGGGTGGGGGTGGGCCTGGGGGCCCACGGCGCTGCCCCTGTTGGGTCCGGGCGAGCCCAGGGGCCAATGGCTGCCGGGTGGAGGCGGGGCCTTGGCCAGCAACTGCGTGGGGGGAGCTGGGGGCGGAGCCTCGCTGCAAAAAAAAAGTGCGCCTTATAGTCCGGTTCACCTTATGGTTGTGAAATTACTGTATTTCATTTTCTGCTAAGTTATTGTCTACAATAAAATGATATAATTTTCTGCTGGTTAAGGACCATTTATTTTTATTTTACTGGTGATAACTCTCATCATAAATAAGACTGTAATACACAAATATGAAAAATGGAGGAATTTATTTAAAAACAAAAGTTATCATACTATTTTTAATAGAAAAATAGGCTTTCTGAAATATTCCAAAGATTCCAGGTATGAGAACATAGAGTAAAGCCCTTCTTAGTTCTATAATATATTGAATATTTTGGGAATAATGCAAGTTTTTCTTTCCGCATATACATTTGCTTTTTAGCCTTTTATTTAAAATTTTTGGCCAGTAGATATGAATCAGACTATTAAATATCCTGTAAAAACCATTTGTCACAGAATTTCAAGTTACATTTCACATCTCAGAGGCTCTTAGTGCCTGAGCCTACTGAATATGATTGGTGACATATATTCCAAGCACCTTTAAAGATATGTGCATGCTATATGTTTACAGTTATTCCTATTCAGAATTTGGTTTTTAATGACCTCTTTATATTACTCCTAAATCACAAATTTGTTAAAGCTGTACAAGCTGAAATATAACACGTTAACTGTTGGTGTCCTGTGGTGGGAATGCAGCAAACATCCAAAAAGCAACCAGCTGTTGAGCGTTTGTTCTATGCTTCACTGATTACTTGCTTCATTCATGGACAAATATGCTATATTTTCATGTATGTTGCTGATCTGTGCCTTGCTGAAGTGTGAGCCATCCCCAAAATGGAAAATGACTGAACTACTTTTATGAATCAGCCTTGCTTGATAGATTGGATGGTCAAAGGAAGCATTTTCCATAGAACAAATAAGGGACTGGCAGAGGTGTTAGTGGTTGGTTTATGATTTATCATTTGTTATTTTTAAAATTCTGGTCGTGTCATTTACATGAAATGATGGTGACAGGAGCGTGATAGTGACAAAATTTATTTCAGTTGTGTTTGACTTCAAAGGAAAACTTGTAAATCTCCTATTTACCTTCCCAAGGTCTCCAAGAGGTCAACTCATGGCTTCTCAGTTAACAAAGTTATTTTCTCACCTCAATAGTCTCTAGGTACTAGAAAAAGTAACTTTAGTTACAGCAGCTGGTTAAATTTGCCATGAAGGAGTAATTCCATGCAGATGGGAGCTGAAGTGTACAGACATGGAGAGTTTCTGCTCTTGATAAACCTCCAGAATTATCCTGGTTCCTTTCATAAGCCATAGATTATTGCCTTGTCCTAAATTTTTGGAATCTCTATTGGAACCATTTTGTGCTTTTCTGCCTTTTACCTGGGATACTCCCCAAATGGGTTGCTATTCTTGCATACCAGATATGGCTGCATACTGCACTGCAATGTTTTGAGAACTCTGTCTTCTCTCTCTGTCCAGGATTCCTATAACAAATTTTAGAGATAAGGTAATTACTTGAAAAGTAAATCTGGTCCTCATGTGGCCTCACATGAATTCAGTAATATTCCCTACTATAAGCTTATGCCTGAAATGATAGTTAATTCAACTAAGCCATAGAGATGAATGATGCACAGATTGAACACACCAGTGCTGAACAGAAAAAATACGCCATTCAATGACACGTCCTTTTTGGGAAACTGATAACAATCTATGTGACACACTGATAACATGCAAACTTGCCTCTACAAAACACATGGCAAACTTGACAGCCATTTAACTGGCCATAGTTTTTTTAAATCCCTACGTTGGCATACAGAAAATTGAAATATCCTCCATTAAGTAAAATAAGGGGAAAAATACTCTTAAAAGCAAAAGGCCGGGAACTTTACCCTTTACTGGTGACCTTTAAAGACAGAACTAATAAGTGGTTCTGAAAGAGTAGCACTCAGGTAACCTCGGTGATCCTCTCTCTTAAATGTCATTTGAGGCAAAAAAATATCACAGTATATTTCCAGACAGAATAAAGATAGAATAAAGCTACCTCTAGTACTATGTTCAGGTTAAACTGCTGTTACAGAAATATGACACCATACTGCTATTGTTAAATGCATATCTGATTCCAGAGGTCCTCCATATTTTCTAACTTAGAGGCATCCTCTTCTGTATACGCTCACTCAGAGCAAATGCTTCTATCTTGGAGAGTTTAAATGTTATTTAATATCTTCTTTGTATAAAAATGCTGATTTGATTCTCAGATGGCTAGTTTTTAGCAACTGCTTGTAGATTTGATATTTGAGTAATATGATTTTTACATAAACAGTCTAGATATTCACCTGTACCACCCAGGGGACTCGAAAAGTGAAATTTGGATTTTTATGATGAACTGGCTGCTCTGCTAATGACAATAAATTGATTTTTCATGTACGTACCACTCACACTATGTGGTGCTTTATTTCAACTTAACCTATGACATGAAGCCAGTAGTCCTTGGATCCTCAAATCCTTCAGAGTCAGACCTAGATTTGAATTGATTTGCTTTTCCATTTAAGACCTTCTCTGTGCAAATGCATTTCGGTCAAAGAATTGCCAATAAACTCTTCAATATTCATTATCTGAAGGTTGGACTTGTGACTAAAGCTATGGCTAATGATGATCTAGTTCAGTTTAGACTACGAATGCACTTATAAAATTACTTGTGCAGTTTTATATATTTTTGTTCTTTTGTTCACAGACCAAACTGGGCTCAGGGTACCTGAGCTGGGCTGCTTGTTAATGAAGCTAAATTAGAAGTTGATGCATATGAATAGGAAATGCAGACTCACTGTAGCATGACAAGTGCACAGAGAGGCACATGTTATATCTCCTCTGCAAATTTCCCAGGGAGTATAGAGGTGTGCCATATTCTATGCACTTTGGCTTCTCTTGGATCCTCCAAGTAATATGTAAAAGCTACCGTGAAATATACCCAAGAAGAGCCAGTGATGGAGATGTAGGCTAGGTAAAGGGATTTTTCCAACATTTGAGTAGCTGGGGAAGAAAACAGAACACATCTACCCATCTTATGTTCTACAAGTATCAAGGCCACAAATCCTTTAGGTTTGGAGCTGTAACCATCAAAGAAATTTCAGACACACTGGTGAAGAGTAAAGAAATGTTTTTGTTTGGCAGGAACATCGACAAGATCCCTGCTTTAGCTGAAGAGAAAAATCTTGTATTGTTTGTAAAAATTTTTGGCCCGGATTGCTTTTGTTTTAAGGGAATAAGTAGCCCCTCGAGTAAAAGATGTGATAAGAGACTAAATTTGGATCCTCAATTGCAGACAGCTGTTAAATAAGTCACAAGTGAAATTACTTTGGCATTGTTAACTCTTGAAAGCAGATACAAACTGAACATTCAACATGCCTGACTTCAGCACCTAATTTTTCACTCCATCTCTGTTTTCTGTGAGTCCCTAAACAGAACTATTTCAATTTTAAATCTACAGTCTCCTGCCAAGAATTGATTTAAAAAATATGGTTTAAAAATAATGCTCTCTAGGTATATTTTTGATAGTAGAAAGTATCTTTAAAGTAGAGCAACTATTATAACATTAAATACATTTTAGTAGAATTCCTCTGAATATTTTTGAAAACTAACATCTTCATAATCTATGAAAAATATTTTCTCCTAAATTGCTCATTATCTATATCACCTATCAGATATATTTTGATGCTTTCGGAGCAGGAAAAATTCCAATTTTAGAACCATACTAGATAAAATATAAGTGCTGGTAAATAAATTATATTTGCATGTACATAGTTTTTTAATTTAGGTACCTTGAATTGGTACCCTGTGCTGGAGCACAGGCTGGGAGCTGAACACCCCTACCACCATTGGCTAATGACCTCCTTGAGTTTTCACCTTTCCTTTGTCTCCCTCTTTGGTCTTGCTAGCCATTAATACTTCAGCTATATGTGAAGCTGAGTAACTCCATTCATTTTCAAGTCCATCTTGACCAAATCCTTCAGTGTCAATCTGACAGAAAGCAGTTGACTATGCAGGGAATTTACTTAGGATCTGGGAGATCTCTATTCTACTTATTACTCTATCCCAGGTGGCCACTGGAAAATCGCTTGTTCTCAGTATGAGGAACAAGGACAGTAACCCTTCTTGCAGTGGACATGTATGCAGGGAAGATATTCAAAGACAGTTGCCTACCCAAACCCAGCTTAGAGTCCTTTACCCAACATAGTCCCAGCCAGCTGTGGTCACAAGTGGGAACAGATAGCCTATGCTGCAGAGGACAAGATCTAGGGAATCAATGTCTTTGGAAGGTCGAAACATATTCCCAAACCATAAAAAATATAGTCTTTACTATTTCAGAGGACAGTGGCACAAATTGAACCAGTGGACCAGTGTTATCCTCTGAGGAAGTGCCTTTCAGAGCAAGTGAATGACACCTCTGGCAGTGGTTTTACATAAGAAGACAGATGTGGCCAGATGCCTTTTCTGAGTGAAACCCACTGAGGAGCCAGAAACCTTATCTGCTTCAGTTGTGCCCACTTGACTCCTTCTTGTCAATGAATCCCTTTCCCTTATCAAACTTGCCTTGTCTTTCAGGGGATTTGACCTTTCTGAATTATACACAGAGCTCTTGTGTAACAGCCCTTATATCAGTGTGTTTACCATCTGTTCTCCTTTTCTGAATGCAGACATGTGTTACTGTTTATCCACTATGTGTCACCAGTTTACTACAACAAATTCAGTCAAGTGGAAATCAGGTCAAGGTGAAATTTATTTCAGGCACTTTTGTTCCACTTCATTTTACAGTTCGCCACATGCTAATCATACGAATTCTGAACAAGGATCAAAAACCCCAAATAAAATTATGTTCTGGCTTCTGACTGATATTTTCAATGGATTGTTTCATTCACCTTTTGGAAAACCTCATCCCGTATTTGGCTTCACTGGAAAATGTAGCTGCTGGAAATTTTAGCAGATTGTTGGACAATACGGAAGGTGAAAGCTTAACACCTCATGGAAAGCTATAAAAAAAGAAAGTATATTTGTCTTTTAATGTTGCATAGTAGGGAGAGAAGTTGTGTAATTCCCATCCTTTCCTCATGTGTACTGAATGTGAGGAACATAATGCAAAGTCCCGAAAAAAATATCCACACCCACTGTGCAAGAATTTGTCACAACCCTAAAGATTATGGAGATTTTGTTTAGATTCCCTGGAAATCAGTCTGCATTTAGCCTTTGTGTGATTGAGCAATTCAATATTATGATATAGAATAATTATTACTGATTATAATTCTGTGAGAATGGGACATGAATATGGGTTCAGAAGTGAGATGACTTCAGAGGATGTGCAAGAGCAGACACTGATTACCCTGGGCCTCCATGACTGCTTGCTGGCGAGATGAGGTATGTTGGGTGTATTCAGCCCTTTAGACCTCAGAGAATATCCCAAGACATTTACTTGGATTGTGCAAATTGGCCTTAGCTATGGAAATTTCATAAACTGCTTTCCCCAGAAAAAGCAATTTTGCAGACCTCAAAGTACATACCAGAGCTATTACCACTGTGCTTGTGCAAAGAATCCCTTCCTCTTTACATAAACATAAATTACTTGTTTCTGTAGACCCCTGAGAAAGTTTAAATCTAGTCAAGATTCAAGACATGGAAATTTAGTGAGTGAACAAGCTTTTGCCTTAAAACATACATTTCTTTCGCATGATTATACTTCTCAGTATTAGCTTTTCTAAAGCAGTCCATTCTTATCGAGGAAAAAAAATATTCTCACAAAATGTTTGCAATTTCTGCTCACTCATTTTATTACCATCTCAGATGTGTTCCATGACCTTTTATTAACAGTCATGTTCTAGTCTGCACGTCAAAGAGCTTTTAGCAAATAAAAGTACATGGTGCCAACATCAGTAACAGCAAATGGAGTCCTCAGCCACAAAGACAGATGCAGTTTCCTCTCTTCTTTTCTCCCTCTCTTCTCCATAAGCAGGCTGATCTATGGTAAGATACAACAAGGATTCATTTATCTGAGTAAATTTGTTATCACAGATTTGATCAGAGTAGAAAACTAACTATGGTTATAGAACGTGTTGATAAACTTACTGGGATAAAATGTAAATACGTAAATTAACTGGAAATATGGGTTAATAATATTCATCCATATGGCACAAAGATTCCTAGTTTTGCTGATTTGCACAGCAAGTTGAATACTTTGACAGAGTTGTGTCCTATTTTTTATAGATGTGACTCATGATACCAATCCCATGTTGCCATTTTTAAAGAAACTGATAAAAAACCACATGCAATTGAACATCGTAACATGCTATAAGTATTTTACTTGTGGCTAAATATTTATATTTCATTAATCTGGAAAAGAATCAGCTAGCTTGGAGATCCACTGAGCTAGGTGATGTAAAATATACAAAGGAATTGCTGGTTCTGGCCCCTGTGAACACATAATCTATGTGATGGGACCACTGTAATTCCACCGAGGGAGTGGAGGGTGATTGCAGCATTTGGGGTTTTCATGGTAATTCCATTTAAAAAATGCAAAAGAAGTTCTGAAGTCAGCTGCTAATCTCAAGGGATTCACTGTGTCAGAGGAGATGAGATCTCCTACAGGATGATGCAAAACAAGAGCCCATATATCCTCTCTTGATTTCAAGCTGACACCATCCAGATTTCCAGGTATACAACTTCTGTAGGAACACCAATCTTCTGCTGAAGAGCTTAAAAATATAAAAATGTATAAATGCTGCAGCCAACAGGGTTTTACAACAATTCCAAGAAGGACAAAAGTTCTGTGCAGGGTTTTTTCTGCTCCTTCCTGTGTTCATACATTACATCATGACCGTAAGAGAAGCATCGCCTGTCATAGTACTCCATTTACTTCCCATAAAATAAGAATTTAAATAATTATTTCCTTTCTCTAGTCTGGATGCAGCTTTTACTAGGTAACTTTTCTCTGAGCTGGAGAGAAATGGGTTGACGCTCATAAACAGATGTAACACATTTTTAGATCATGTGTTGTGCTGACGTCAACTGGATACCAGTTGCCCACCAAGCTGCTGTGTCACTCCCTTCCTCATTAGGACAGGTCAGGAAGGAAATAAGATGGAATAGAACACATGGGTCAAGATAAAAGGCAGTTTAATAAAGCAAAAGAAAACACTGTACATGCAGAAACAAAGAAAACCAAAAGATTTATTGTCTACTTCCAATCAGCAGACAATATCCAGCTATTCCCTGAGAAGTAGGACCTCAGTACAAGTAGCAATTACTCCAGAAGACAAATGTAATAATAAAAAATGCTCCCCTCCTCTTTCTCTTATTGCTGAGCAGACATCACATGGTATGGAATATCCCTGTAGGCAGTTTGGGTCAGTTGTCCTGGATATGTTGCCTCCAAAAGCCATGTCTACTATCTGCCAACTACGGAGTGCAAAATGTTGAAGATACCATGTTGAGGCTTCATGAGTCCTTCTCAACAACAACCAAAACATTGGTGTGTTATCAACAGTTTTCTAGCTACAAAGCATAGGACTGTGAGGGCTGCTGTGGGAAAATTACCAAACTCAATACAGTTAATTATGATACTAGATCAATAATGTTTGATGGAGAGCTGTGTTTTTATAACTAGACATCATCTGAATGGAAGAGTTTCTACAGAATACTGAAATTCGTGTAGATTTAAGTAGAGTAATTTCATGATTACAAGCCGCACTGACTATAAGCCGCATCGCCGGGTGTTGGCAAACATTTCGTTCTTTGTCCATACACAAGCCACACCCAATTATAAGCCGCTCTGTCGTTCGCAGTGAGGACCCGCGTGCAGCAAAGTTGCCAAATAGTAACAGAATCACAGCATGGCGGGGCTTACTGGCTCAGCTTGGGCCGTGCAGGCTCAGAGCTGCCGACGGGGTCAGGTGGCCCAGCTCAGCGCTGCCGCTCGGCGGGGCCGCTCGGGGCCAGCCGCCGCCACCACTGGGCTCACTCGCCCCGGCCCAGCGCTCCGCCGCAGTGGCAGGGGGCACGGAGCCCGCCAACACCCACAGTGGTGGTGGGAGGCGGGGATGGAACTCCCTCGCTCCTGGGGCGGAGGCACGCGGGGACGGGAGCCCCCTGCCTCCCCCTGAGCCGTGGGGCCAGCAGGAGGGAGTTCCCCTGCCTCTGCCCCCTGTGCTGCCTGCACGGAGCAGCTCCACCTGCCACGCAACACAGTAACCAATTTGTAGCAATCACGTAAATGCTGGGTTTTGCTGAGAGGTGCTCGACTTGGCAGTTTGCACTGACTCGGTTTGCACTTTCGGGGTTGGAAATGTCGGAAAATTATTCACATATTAGCCGCTCCTGAGTGTAAGCCGCATTTCCAGTGTGGGTGCAAAATTTTGGTCAGAATGGTGCAGCTTGTAATCGTGAAATTACTGTAATTTTTCTCATCAGAATAGAAAAAATGGGTCTGTGCCCACCACCAGGAAGCCCAGAGCAAATGCAATAGCTGGAATTGATTCTTCCTTTTTTTCCCCTCCATGCAGTACACTGCAGTATAGTTGTTTAGGTCACAATTCTGTGTTAGGTTGTTGAGTCAGGAACATGGCACTCCTCAAGGCTGTAGTATTATAGTCAAGAAACATAAAAGATCCAAATTCAAAGCTCAGCAAAATATGTGTTTCTGCCTTTTCCTTATCAAAGCTGGATTCCTAGGCTGCCTTCACACATGGAATAGAGCTGTAAGATAAAAGAGTGTTATTAAACATTTGACCTTTGTAACCTGGCACCAGTCTCTCAACTCAGTACAAAGGTTCACCTTTCCCTCCCTCACCCTGCTGTGCATGACTGAGATCAGCATCCCCCAGCTCAGATCATGACTGCCATAAAGCTTAGCCCTGTGCTCTCCTAACCAGTCCCTCAATTTATCACCTACTAGGTACCTGGCTGAAGTGGTATTTGCAGTAGTGCCTTCCTTCATAATATTCAAGCCTTAGATTCGTGGTACTATGAGTCATGCTAAATTCCCTCATTAAATCCATTAAGGATTTACAAAACTAGTAAGTATTTTTCTTATGAGTATTTGTTAAAAATAACAGAAAACGTAAGCAACTGTCTAAAAATTTAGACACAGTTGTAAAATTTTCTGCAGTTCTACTAAATATCTAATTGACTTTTTAAAATTGTAAAGATTACAACTAAATAGAAATTCTTTTAGCTCCACTCTGGAAAGCTGATATTGGCCCCTTCAGAATACCAAGAAAAATAATAACTTTGCACCACACGCATGATAATTAATCTTGAAAAGGTCCAGTAGACAGTATAAAATTACATGGTCTTTTCCACAATAGGAGTCCTTAGACTGGGCTTATACAAAACAGTCCACTGCATGAAAAATACTTGAATAATCTAATGAACAGAAAGTTTAACATTACCTATTTCGCAGATAATTATGAAAAAATTCCTGTCATGTCCATAGCAATGTGAATAAAGATAAAAATTATTATGGTTCAAGGAAAAAAAATTTATTATCATATGAAACAATGTTAATTGCAAAATACGTTGGCACAGTGATTTGGACATTTCGCATTTAATACGCTTCATTACTCTTATCATGTATGTACATCAACCACAGTTGTCTCACCTTCATTCACAGATTTCTCCTGCTTCAGCAAGATAGTTCCATCATGTGAATCCTTTCCTTTTTACTTTTTAACATTATCTGTGCAATCAATCTGAAGAACAGGGTTTCATTTGTTTCGAATCCTGAGACAAATCCTGGAACAAGAGTAGAACTCACCTAATTGAGACCTTCCTGTAAGGTTTACTGAAACAGGCCTGAACAGGTATTGGTCAAAACCAAAAGATTCCTTTCATGTGTTTCAGGCACCTTCATCTTGGGTGATTTGGAGGTGAGAAGGGAAGCAGCAGAAGCTGTGCTTGTCTGCTAGGAGATGGGGTTTACCAACACGGAGCTGAAGTGCAGAGCAGCACATGGGGCACCTGCAGGACACCATACAACCCTCAGCAAGGATGTTCCCTGAGATCCTGAATGTGATAGAACAGTTCTGGCATGTGGCACTGGAGCCATTCCCAAGGCAATGCCAGAGCGCTGCTGTTCAGACTGTCCCAGGGTGTCCCCACATCTGCGCTGGGTGTCGTGTGCTCCCACACAGGCGTCCCCATTTCCATATCTGCACTTGGAGGCAGATTCCCAACTGCAGCAGCAGAGTTGTACATTAAGATTGATGAACTATCATGTATGGAATTGGAAGCCCAAAGGACAGCTATGGTAACATATACAGAGTGATACTGTACTATTTTTGTGAAATAAAGTCATGAAAGAACTTGATAAAACTCAATATTGAAAGAAAAGAACTCCACAACTATACCTGATTTGAACAGCAGCTCTGAGCTCTGGGGTTTTTGTTTGCCAGGCTATTCTGTTACACATATTTCAGAAAAACTTCAACCCACTTATAAAGGAGGAGAAATAACGAAAGTTGAAAACTTCCAAAAGACCATTGATCAGTCCATGAAACAATATGAAAATAAAGAAACAAAGAGTGTCTCCATGTAGAAAAAGGCTAACATAACAAAAATGTCTGTAACTATGGAGAGAATACACTTTGAAGCAACCTGCCTATAATAAAGTTTCACTTACTGGATTACTGCAAATATTTAATAACTTGTAGTACTGCCAAAGCTCAGACTAAACTACGGTTATTTTCCCTGTCAAAAACTATTCAGCTGTGCAATGTCAAGCCACCAGAAGTGGTCTTTATTGCATCCGTATGAGAAAAGCTAACCACATTTCATTTTTCTAGAGTAACAGTTTTCTTTTTGTTAGCATGCTATGAATGTACTTGGAGATCAAAAAGCTGTTATTTAAAACAAAATGTTAGAATGGTTCAAATTAAAATTAAATCATATTCATTTGTTGAACTGGCAAGACTATGAGCAATCCTAGTCATGTGATTGTAATTAATACAGACTAATGACTTGACAAAAAGCTTTTCAAAATATAGGTGCATTTATGAAGATTTGGTTGTAATATATCCACTAATATTTATTTTTCATATATCCATAATAGTAACCTTTCAGCTTTTTGCACATCCAAAGTCACTCAAATATTGTGATTAATTTATCACAAAATAATATAATCTGCAAATTTTGTTGCTTACATGTGAACCTATTATTAGTTTATGTAGTCAGGTGCTGTGGTTTAGGAATTATACTCCCCAAATCAGTGCCCCAACCAAGAGTCTCCCATACCACACACTGGTCTCCCATCCCCCTTCCTGCTGCAGTGGGATGGAATTGAGAACTGGAGGCACAAAATGTGAAGATCATTGGTTGAGATAAGAACAAATTGCTGGGAACAACAATGAGATAAGAAAATTAATAGTAATAGCAAAAATATTAATAACAAAATTATACAAAAGAGAGAGTGATTCACATGCAAAAATGCTCACTTTGGACCCCAGCAATGAACAATGGTGAATGGATTCCCCTTTGTTTATGTATGGAAGTCTAAAATACTTTCTAAAAATCTGTAACTGCACAAACATGCAGACAATACCTTTAATGCCCTTTATGTAACTATTAAATACCTTTGTGCTTAATTGTCTGCCATTACTTAGCCTTTTTGACAGAAATTCCACAGATGGTGGATTATATTTAGCCAACCATAATTACTATTTTTGTTGTACACAATGTCTTGCACAATAAAAAATATGGAAAGTGAGGTGTGCAGAGAAAAAAAGGACAGAAAACACCTTTACAGATTGCAGGAAGAGGAGTGGAAGGACTTTAGTTATAAGGGAAAGTAGAGATATTTGTTACTGTAAAGTAAAAAAGAGCAGGGAGCATTCCATGTGTTGCCACACAAAACCACAAGAAGGCATCAAGCAAAAGCTAACAGAAACATTTACAAGGAACACATGGATTGTAGGGAAGGCAAAACACAGAATGAATGCAAAAACTGCTGAAGAAGCTATAACAGCACAGAAGTGAATGGAAACTGCCAAAGGAGAAGATGGTACCACTGATATTTGTTGGTATAGATGGGCAGTAAAAGACCTATCAATTTTTAGGTAGGAAATCCATCAAACCTTTTACTATATTCAGATGTAATGAAGTTCACAAACAGAATTATGTAGGCATGTATCATTCTGTAGTTATTTATTAGGTCCTATTACACTTGTGAAAAAGCAGATAGTCCACAGGTATTGGGATTTGCCATGGATCTGTTTCTACATTAATATTAGACATCTCCTGCACAGTTCTCAAGAATTGTTTCTTAAAATTCTACTCTAATTGAATTCAGTTGAGAAACTCACATCAATTTTAATGTAGGTTTTGGCCTTTTTTTCTAATTAGGATATAAAAAAAATGTCTGTTTCCAGTTCATCTTCTGGAATACATTTATTTCTAAAATGTGTTTTTGGAAGACTATTTTAAACACATAAGCAGCCTATTAGCTTTTTATCTTGCTGGGTTATTACCACAGAATTAGCAATAGAAAAACCATCTATTGCATATTCAGTATGAAGCACAGACTTTTGCTGAGCCCTAAGGGAACATAATCCAGCAAGGAAGGAAAACTATTCCTCTCTTCTTTTTCCACAGGGTTGTTTTCATTTCCTCCTGCCTTCCACTGGAAGACATCAGACCTTCCCAAGAGAGGCCAGCTTCAGAGTCTGAAAGCCAAATGACCTAGAACAGTGAGATCTCTGGCATTCTTCTTGCTTTTTATATCTATTCTGCGTGTAAAAACTATATAAAGAAATGAAGGAGGAATATTTGTTAATTATTCAACTTAATTGCAAGCAGAAGCTACACTGTGAGATTGTATTTATTTTATTGTGCATGAAGACTTGCGCAAAATGAACCAAAATTAATGCAGGTAGACAGGAAACAAAGGCAACTGGCAGGTCAAAAGTGCAGTAGACTTGCCATGCCTGTCTGCATAGCTTGTCCTCTGCACAGAGGACAGGGAACGGTGCATCACTGGGAAGAAATAAGAGGAAGCAGCCAGGCCTTGAGTATGGTTATAAAATAGCCTATCTAAATGTTATAAGTAAGCTTTTGAGTGTTTCAAGTAAATGTTTCAAATAGTTCTCTTTTTCCTCCCTGTTATTTTTACGTATGCTGTTATTATAATTTCAGAAAGTGAATGTGTCTACTTACCCTTGGAGCAGATAATGGGCTAGTTCAGTTTTTAAGGACTGGGACTTTGATAAAATCTGGGAAAAGAAATATGGATTGTAACAGTTTTGAAAAGTTCTGATGAACTATGGACTCAATCTTGAAAAGCAGGTAAATTATCCTGACATCTGGCCAGAGCAAGGCAATTTTATTTCTAGTGTCCAGCAAATGAGCTTGCTTGTTATTTCCCACAGAAGAAACTATCACCATGAGTGAAAAGTTTCAGAGCTTATCTTTGTATAGCTGCAAGAAAGATATACAATTTAGAAACTATCATCTCCCCTGTAACTGTGGTTTTTCAAACTGATAAGAGTGAAAGTTATATAGCAAAAGGCTAAAGGTATTCCCTCTCCATGCAGGACATCATACACTCCCGTTCTAGAAGTCTTTGACCCTCCTTAAACTAGGTATGTCTGCTGCCAATGATCAGAAGGTTTTTCCTGTAAAGTGGTTTCAAGTTTATTCTCAAGCCTCATATTTGGGGAGAAAAACAGATAGAGTTTAAGAAGACAGATTAGAGGCATTTCTGACAAGCCAAGGCAGCTGCTCATAGTTACATTGTCACAAGCCAGCATCTCCCATTTTATATTCAAAGACATGAATAATTTACCCAACACAATCTGATATTTCTTTGGACTGTCAGTTATTACCTGACCAATCCGGATCTGTGTATAAGGGCTTTCTTTAAAGTATTTTATTGGTAAATTTAGCTGAAAAGTAATTGGGATCTCTCCTTTCTGGGCTTGTTTCACAGAAGTGGTTTTAGCAGGGAGGAAGCCTGCATATGAGACTTCACTTTTGTGCATATCATGAAGAAAAAATGTCTGGATAAAAGAGCTAACAGGACTGAAAAACAGCATGGGCCCTTAGAGCAACAGAATGAAGAAATTAACAGTGTGCCATAAAAATTGAGAGAATTTTTATTAAGATTCACCATACTTTAAGTCTTCATGGTGTTTTAGTGAACGTTTAAGAGCCATCAAACTATCCATAAACTGCAATTATAAGATATAAAAATCCAGCCAAACCAAATATAGTTATTGTTTATATTTATGAAAGTATTGCTGAATTCTCTAGGATATCTTGACCTGATAATCAATCAACAAACCTTCTTTACAGAGATTTTTGGCAAAGACATTTAATATTAAAATTGCTACTGTTTTTAAGCATGTATCAAATGGATGGAAAGAGAGGAATGACGATGGACAAAATTTTATTATTATTTTGCCTCTGGTTATGCTAAACCATACTTTGTGGGCCATTAAACCACTCTGTAAGTCTCTGCAATCAAGTGTTAGTTGGCCCATAAACATTACATTGTATAAGTTTAGAAGTTGTATGGATAAGGAATCCATAAGTAACTACTACCTACAGCACATACAAGGAATGAGAATGTTGGCCAAGGGACAAAGTTAACTACACAATTTGACTACCCCTGAAATATTACACATAAAGCATAAAAAGTAGGTGCATTTTCTGCATTCTCTAAATTACAAGAGTATTAAAACTGTCAGAAAATTCTTCAGCACTGGTTTCTGTCCCAAAGCTATGTATGGTTGTGTAATAC
Organism: Catharus ustulatus; assembly: GCF_009819885.2. Taxonomy (NCBI): domain Eukaryota; kingdom Metazoa; phylum Chordata; class Aves; order Passeriformes; family Turdidae; genus Catharus; species Catharus ustulatus. The sequence continues at coordinate 31,037,596 of NC_046221.1, forward strand.
AAAGTAAAGTGTTTTACAAAGACGGTAATATATATCTTTATAATATGGTTCATGAGATACATATATATATATATATAGATATGGACATATAATTTTACATATATATGTATGTATAGCACATAAACCTTTCCATAACTATTGAAAATGCTCTCTAATTCCTTTGTCACAAATATTTTGGACTCCATCTAAGCCATCCCTAAACAATCCCATGGTACAACAGAATGGACATCCCAGAGTCTGCCAGGAGGGACAGCAGAATATGGAATTTGTCTGAAATATCTCTATCAAATTTCTACTAATAAGCAATTCAAAATCGTAAAATTTCATGTTACTGACCACAGAATTATGGTCTGGTAGAAACCAAGACCATTGGTCAACCCCATGAGTTTGCAAGTTGGACACAAGCTTGATATATAGTGCTCTGCTTGAAACTTGATGCAAAGGTGTTTCTTCTAGTCAGGAAGGCTCAGAATTTTCTACACTATGTTAATGACATTCATCCATGAGGATTTTTATGGGAAGAAAGCACAAAAGTTTAAATAACTTTTAGTGAGCTGTTGGAGGCCATCATACACAAGAGCACACAGCTGGAGGCACAGAGAGCAAGCACAAAGTCTGGACATTAAAGGAGGTAGAGTGGCTCAGCTGGTCTAAATCAGTATAACTGACTTTATAGAAGGATTTCAGTTTGGACCAGATGAGATCAGACCTCTAATATTAAGAAATTTCCTTTAGAAGGGTGAAGAGGAAATGTCACCTTCAGAAATTGAGATAGGAATCAGTAAACTTTACTCCTATAGGTGATGTTATCACCAACATTTAGCTTTTGGACTTTGATGAGATTACTCACTAATCTTTCAATGAGCAGATCAGGACTAGTGAATTTTAGACTAATAATTTCCTTAGTGTTTCTTATGTTCAGTCTGCAGCTCTCTAGTTAAATATGTCCAAAGCTACATAAACGAATTAACTCAGAAAATAAAATCTGTTCTCTGGCTAATGTAAATAAGAGAGGTAAAACCACAGATCACATATGGGGACAGAAGTGTACGGAAATAATTAAAGATTTCAGAAACACTATAATATGCAAAACACTAATTTTTCCAGGCTCTGTCTTCCAAGGACAACTCAAAGAAGCAAGATCTATTTTCAAAATAAATGCTAATTCCTTAGCCTGAAGCAGAGAAAAATATTAAAGAAGGAGACAGCCATTGGATTATCACACATTTTCAGAATTACTGGTCTTGTCTGCCAGATAAGTCACTGAAATTAATTATTAGTCATGACTAGGATGTAATTTTTAAACAGTTAAGTCTTTGAATTCCATTTCTTTACCTTAGACAATGCCTTCTTCTGTTTTCTTCAGGAAAAACAATTTAGACCAGTCCCTTAGCTTTTAACAGCTTATCTTGGTTGTTAACAGAAATTAATTTACATGGGCAAGACCAGAACAATCTTACTTTGATATGTCATTTAGAAAAATTCCATTTTTTTTTTTCCTTTTGTGCACCTATTTTATTGAGTTCCCAGTCACACTGATGAACATTCCCAGTTACTCTAAAAATTCCCACCCATGGAGGGCAGTGAAAGCACCAGTGGGAGAAGCCAGAGGAGAAATGCTGCACCAATGGGATGTGATGGCACCAGATTACGCAGGTCACCCAGACCCTTTCAGTAACAGCTTTTCAGGACACCCAGTACAGAAGACCAAGTACATACAGGCATAATTTCTGAGCAAGCACTGGAGCATCCTGAGTAGAAGTCTTCCTCACATGGTTCTCAGTTCCTGTTCCTAAACTTGTGCCACCTTGTAGAATTACCTAAATGATTTTTGACAGAAGGAAATCCAGATTTCCTCATTCTCTGATTTTTGATGTTGAGTATCTTTATAGCAGTCACTTTTGTGAGACCACAAATGTCCAATTGAAGTAAAAAAGCTTCAACAAGAGATTTCTACTCCTTTCAGTCATTGCCTGTCCCTTCCCCTGCAGTTATGTACACTGATAGAATTATCACAAGCTCATTGCATTTGCTTGGACCCAGGCAAAGACTCCAAATTCAGCAAGCAGTAGGAGAAAATGAATTTGGCTGTCTTACATTCACATAAGTGCCCAAATCACTGAATTATTGAATTAAAGAAGGGCAATGTAGTATCATGACAGCCACTACGTAAGGAGCAGGTACATGAGAAAGGCTATCCAACAGTGATGCCCCTCCTCTTCAGGGGTGTTTTTCCCTACAAATAATAGCCAGTTTTTCACTCCAAGTTTACACCAGCATCCCACTGCTTCAGATGTTAAATCTACCATAGTAATGATTTTTCAGATTTTCTTTTATAGTTTCCTATAGATTATGGTGTAGCTTGGTGAAGAGATGACACATCTCTTAGAAAACATAGGTGAATGTTTTTGCTAAGCAGAAGATGGCTAAACAGTTATAGCTTCAAAGAAAGCAAAAACAGGCCCATTATCGTCAGAAAACCCAGTTTTGATGCTAAATAATTCAGGTATCGTATCATGTTTATTGAGATACATTCCTACCAGAACCGAAGTTGGTTACTGATGATTGAACAAGGTATGGCACTATGCCACAGACTCACACCAACTACTTTGGTGATAGTTTCTAACATGGCACTGAATTATTTCCATCTGGCCATATCTTTGCTGATGTAAACAAATACATGAGACTGTTACTTGGGAATATTGTTATCAAATTCATCATCTTTTTATCAAGTCCCCAAAGCAAAAGTTTGATCCTGTCATTGCAATACTGGACTAAAAAATTGCATTTAACTCCTTAATGGAGGTAAGAAATCACCTTCACCCAGCATGAGCAATAGTCCATCCTATCATAAGATCACTGCAAAAATCAAATGCATAACTGTTTCAGAGAATTGATGAAGATTTTAATTCGCCCCTTACAATAAGACAAAGGTTCAATTTTTAAGATGTACAGTTCTACTTACCTAGTAATCAGCCTTAAAAACCTCTACTGCACTTTATATATAGCATGATTTATAGCATAGCATGGACCTGTTTTGGAGTGAAAGGAGACCATGCAGATTATCAAACCTAATCTCCTGCAGGGTTTTTTGGAAAAAATGGTTTTTTTAATAAGGGCATACTTTGAAGAAATTCAACTTTTATTTCACAAAGTGATATTAAAATCCAAGAATAAAGCTAAAAAAATCATACTTAGGGTTTATAATTACAGCTTGTGGTTCATAGAAGACCAGAATGATGGCTCTCATGTAAACTTTTTATATTTTTCCTAATTAAAATGGGTCTAGCTTTCTCATAACTCTCTGCTGGTGGTCTGGTAATGTGACCACAAACTCATTTTATCCTCTTACCTCATTGCTGTGAGTGCCAAGTAAAACTTGTTTGTAGGTCTTCTGGAATACATATTACATTTACTGCTGGACTGCACAGTTTTTTTAGTGACTAAATAGATCTCACAAAGCTCACTAAATCTGGTTTTGCAGACAGAGGGAAAGTGAGTGGATGGCATGTAGCAGAAAATTGCAATGGCGTGCAGGAGCCTGAAGAGCACTATGTAAATCAGGAATGGGGCAAGGCTAATGTTAGAAATGGAGAGAATATTCAGAACAGCAGCTGTAAGGAAGAGTAGTCCTAGAAGGCACAGAGCTAGCTGAAGAGGATGGAGAAGCAAAAGTAGCAATTACCCCTTGCTTTGAAGGATGTGCATGCAGATGAGTCACTTCCTCTCTCTTATTGGGTGTTTAAAAGGTGCAATTTAAAAAGAAGAAATAGAGATTTGTAAGAAGGGGAGAGAAAAGCTGAGGTCTTAAAACAGCCATGATAGAATGGAATAAGCCTGTTTCAGCAATATGTAACATAGGATATAAAAAAACTTAAAATATATTATTTCTAATGTAACAGAAGATAGTTCCCTCCCCATTTGGAGGGGATTTTTTTACTTTTTTTTTTTTTTTTTTAAGTGTCAGAAGTTTTGAAAACATGCAAACTTTCAAAAAGGAAAGACACAAGTAACATGTTAATGATTATTATCATAATAATAACTATTAAGAATATAAAGTGCAGTGTTTAATAAAAATTGGGAACATCAAATGTAAACATACTTCCAGTAAAAAAAAAAAAACTGAGAAGAAATTATTTAAAATGTAAAATAACTGCTTGAAGATGAAACACTACATTTCCATCTTTCAATGGCTATTTGTAGACAGAAATATTGGCTATTTCTGGAGTTTACACTAACAGGATCAGATACCATAGAAGAGCTCTTTTAGGAGATCATCACCAAGAAATATTTAGATCCAGGGGTTGAGATTACAATCAGGTTATTTCTGACATCCAAATCAAGACATTTGAGGATTGTTTTCCAAGGTTCTCTTTGCAGCTGTAAAGTGTCCATATTAAAAATATTAACATGGTAGACACTCCTGTGATACTGGTAAGAGTTTGCAGGAAGATATATCTTTTTTAAAATATAGTTTTTATCTTATTAAATTTCACCTCACATTTAGAGCTCTTGAAAGGGAAAGAAAGTTTTCTCAAAGGAGAAGCAAATGAATCCTAAGGTCTGATCATCTCTGCCACCTTACACTTTCTGAGATGACACTTGTTCTACAGGGTCTCAACAAAATGCTCTGTGACAAATAGTGTAGCATTTACAACCAAGCTTGGTATCTCTTAAAAATTTGGTGCTTCTGTTTTTGCACTGGAAAGTGAGAGATTTAATTAATTGTGTTTGCAGAAAACTTCTATTAAAAAAAAAAAAAAAGGTGATTTTAGCTTGCTGTTTCTGTTGAAGCAAAACACAGCAGCACAATGTATGGGTCTGACCTCCTCAAAGCTGCCCTGCTGTTTCCTGGAGCTGCAGCTCAGCCCATGCCCAAAAACAGATCTAATTTTTGTGTGAGTCCTCCATATCAAAACCTTATCTCAGCTCTCTGTGACCTGATTTCCTTCTCTGCTTTGTGTTGTCACCACTCAAGAAACAGCTTCTAGCTTTTGTGCTTAAAACCACTTAAATCTGATTTGGCTTCCCTAGAGGGCCTTCACTCTGTGCTGACACTCTGGATGCTGTTGCTCCATGGACATATTAAAAGCAAAAATCTTAAACTCTTGAATTTCTAAACAAAACCACTCTCAGAGGAATTTTTATGATGTTCACAGCCTTAGCAGTTTGGGAAGGATGGACCTCCCATCAGCTCCTCTCAAGTCTGAATCTCTCTGTGGCTTGGACACATGGGGGCCAGCTGGCTGTCCTTGATAGCAGGAGTTAGTTTTGCATCCCTTTTCTATAATATTGTGTTAGATTTTTGTCTGAAGGACATCTTGGCATCTGCAAGTAAACATCACATTCAGGAAGGCCTGTGTGTACACAGTCTAAGTCATTTATAGAAGAGCAGGATGCTTCTGAAGAAAATGCTAAATTTAGATTGAAAGCCCTCATTCACCAAAAACGTACCCTATTCAAATTTTTCCCCTTGAGCATAGTAACAATGTTTTTCATCCACAACCAAGGAGAAGGTAATCAGGAAATAGATATTTATTCAAATATTTTTTTTCTCAGGCATGATGTGTCTTTGATTAAGTACTTTCAACTTTTCTATTGAACAGTAGAGTGTCCAATGTTCTTTCAACTAACTTTGGTATAGCTTTGGTTGAACTTTGGAAACAAAAACTTGCTTGCTAAACAGCTCAATCTATTGTCAAACTGTAAAAAATAAGTCATTAAATGTACTAGTAGATATACATAGCTAACAAAGCAAAAATGTTTTTTCAAGTGAGCTTGCGTTTTTATTTCCCTATTGCACTGAAAAAATGCATTATTTAAAAAAAAACTTTCTATTTGATGTAGAACTATAGTTAGATATTATTATATTATGTGGCTATATTATTATAATTAGATATAATAGAGAATGTAAGCATAAATATGGACAGATCTCATGAGGAGAAACAGATTTTGGAAAAAAGGGAGAAGATGGGACTGGGCTGAGTGGAAAGAACCTCTTTTATAGAGAGAGCACTCTTTGGAAACACACTTTTCTGTCAGGAACTGTCATGTTTCAAACCATTGGTTTTAAAATCATGCAAACTGTGAGTATATGGCATGCCACTGAAAATACTAAATTTTAGCTTCTAATGTTAGGCTGCAGCAGCACATAAGGAATGTCAGTAGTGAGTTCAAGAAGGTATGTGTGTCAAAAGGCAGAAGAGAAAGAACTGTGCGGTGCACAGCACAGAAAACATCAGCCCTGGAGCTGTAATGGGAGAAGAACTGTGTGTAACCTCTTTGACTAGGTTGTGTTAATGCTACTGTACAATGTTCTCTTCTTGTTGGACAGAGCACATCCTAATTACCTACACAAAGTCCCTTCTTTGATGTCCCTACATTAGCATGCAAAGTAGAATAAGTAGAGGTGTTTGCTGGACCTGTAAGCAGAAGATATTAGTCCTGAGAAGTTTTTGAGAGAAGATTTTTTTCATCCCATTGCAGGTATCACAGGAAATTTTTGTGTGTATCATAAAGCAAAATTCTATCAAGTCTGATTTTAAGTAAAGAAACCATAATAAAATTTTAAAATAATATTCCCCTGTCATATGGCTTCTTTTTACAGATAATTTTCTCTAACTATACATCTAGTAAGATCTCTCAACAGCTGATGTGGTATTTTACTCCTGAACAGTCAAGCCATCTGTACATGAATGCCTTAGGCAGCAGCTTTAACTTCATTAGACAAAAAATAATTTAGGTTTGCTGTCACCAATAGCTGAGAGAAATTCTAAAGAGAGTAAACAGACAAGCTATCCTTTAACAAACGTATTTTTGTGGTGGAAAGGGTAGAATTAAGCTGACAGATGACATGAAAAATACACTGATTATTTTGGCTAGTGCAAAACCTTTGCCACCCTGAATATTCCTAGTTTCAATGTTCTGGATATGGTAAATAGTGACACTGCATCTTCTGTAATGACATTCCTTGGAGAAAAACCAGGTTTTGTTGGGAAGTGAATAGGAAGGATGGTGCCTAAGTCTGCTCCCATAGAGGCATTGGGACAGTGCTGTGCCAGAACAGTGGGGAGGGAAGGGTAGCAAGTTTTTCTGCAGAGGCACTCTCTGTTATTGCCTGGTGTGGTCACAGCCTGCTCAAATCTATTTGCCTTTGACATCAGGGCAGGGGAGCCAAAGGTGCTCTGGGCCTGGCCTTGAGGTGTGATGGGCCAGCCAAGAACTCCTTTGCCCTTGCCTTTCCATTTCTTGTACAAAGAGCTTAGAAATAACCTCATTTCTTCCAGGTTTGTTCCCTTCCTCATCCTAATTAGGCACTATGATAGAGATCTGCTTTGTGTCCTCAGAGACGATGAACATAAATTTCATCTCACACAAAAAACTATTCACTTTCCCCTTTAAACCTCCAGAGTCTAGATAACTTCTGATTTAAAAGAAATCCATTTATTCCATCTAAAATTTAAAAATATAAAGAAAAATAAAGTCTTGAACATTATTATTAACATGAATTATTATTATTAATGAATATAGTCTTGAACATGATTATTAATGCTAATATGGCCTAGTGGTATCATTAAACATATTACATAAATTCACAGGTTTTTTTGCTTTTGGTGCATGGTCTTGATTCCAGTCCTTGAAAAAATGCTGCACTGCTTACAGTTTTGGATGCCATACTTTTAGAAAGGCCATTGTATAAAGCGGAGTTTTCTTTCTGCATTCATTCCTGCAATAGGAATTTAAAAACAGAAAGGCTTGCTGTGAGGCAGGCATTGCAATACAAGATAATATTCCTGACCAAAAAAAAAGTATTCCGTCTGTCTGGTTTCATCATCTCTAAGTCCTCGCCTGTATATGCATAAAATATATATGGCTGACAAAGACCCATGCTCTGTGCCTTTTGCAGTGCTAGAATGCAACTTCAGGCCCTTTATAATCTGACACTACTCAGGAAGGAGGGACTAATATAAAGTTTAATTGCTGCTAAAGCCTATAGCAAATATTTACAATGTTCTTTAACTCCCTTCCCTCAGCTCTGCACAACACACAAAACCTTGGCAACCTCAAATTTCAAAACAGAAAACAAAAGCACTGTTGTTGAGATAAGTTAAATGTTATGCGTACCTAACATAGTGTCACCAGGGTGAAATTCTCTGGTTTAGAGGGAGATAGCAAATTTTCAACTTACTCCTCTGGTACCAGAATCAGAATTTGCTATTCCAGTGACTCTGAAGGAAGAAGAGCCCAGCTGTCCTAACTTGATTCTCTATTATCTTGAGACCTGGCAAAATTGTCGTCCTCAAGACCTCATATGAGATGTTTCAGTCTTTGAAGAAACTATTCAGTACCTTTAGAGTCAAACACAGACATGTTTTCTGGCAGCTAGATGGAGAAGCAACACATGTGTTAAGAACATATGGCCTTGGCAGGTTCATATTTAGCCATTTATGCTTCCCAGAAATATAAGATTAACTCTGAGTTGGTAGAGCAGTGAGTTGTTCTCTTTCTTTTTTTATTTTGACAGACCAGGAAATATCCCTGTTCTTTACCGTCTGGAGGTATTTTTAGTTACACTTAGAAACCCCCAGGAGTCTTGCTGTAGATCAAGACATGCAGTTAGATGTTGAAAAGGATATTCACATCATAGCCAAGGCCTGCAGTCCTGTGACCAGTCTGAAAACGCCTCTGTGTGTGTCACCATACTGAGCTCAATGAGGCAGCTTACCTAAGCAATGCCATGGAAGTGCATATGAGCATGACTCACCCCTCTGATAGAGAAGTAGGAGGGAAAAAAATGCGTAAATAAGTCAGAAGGCTTTAGAGTTAAAGGCTGTAGACCAGCCCATCCTCCAGGCCCTCCTTCTCTTTGAAAAGCTGTCATCATTAATTACAGGGAGCACATGGAGCTGTGTTTGAACGGGCATGGCCCCTGACATGGAAGCGAGGGACCTGGCAGGGCAAAGCAGGGGTGTTGCAACTGTGTCAGTCATCAGGAAAGAATTGGTGAGTGGAGAAGAGAAGAGGCAGCATGACGGCTTTGTGTGCTGTGTGCTTTGGAGACGCACGTGGCTCCTTCAGTGCATCAGTTAAAGTCATGCTCACATTGGAATCTCACCTTTATAATCCCAAATACCTTTAGGCTGAAACTTCCCTGAGTGCCTTTCATTTAATAAATGCCACAGTAAATATTAATTTCTTATTGTGTTTTTTTGAGCCTTCCTAAATACAATCAATGTGATTAAAAATGCTCACAAAAAGTTTTAAATCACACCTGCACAAAAACTTCTTTTGTTCAAATATTATATGCCTTACTAAAAAGGAAAGAAACAACAACATATTGCGCAGGATTTTTCAGGGGGAGATGTTAAGTGATTGTGAAATAGTCTGTTTATGAACCCTGATTTTCCTTTAAGTAAAGACACCCAATTTATATACACTGTACAGGAACAGGAGGTTCCTGTGGTCTTTTGTAGTGAGCAGATTCTCATTTTGTGGGTGTTTCCGTGGACACAATGCAGAAAACAAAGCTGTGGTGATTTATTAAATGTTTTCTGGGTATGCAGATCTCTTGCCACTCCCTTCCTCTCCTTCCTCTGGCCAGGCAAAGGTCAGGAGGAAAGCAGGCATGTAGTGGAAGAAGGAACTGTGCAGCATTGGCTGGATCTTCGAACAAAGGCAAAAACACTACAGTTGGCCTCAAAAGCCCAGAATAAAATCAACTCCCCCTCAGATATGCTTCCTCAGCACCCTCTGTGCTAAGAGCATGAGGAGTGTTTTCCAGCCATGGTTTGCAGGGCAGGAAGGGCATATATATCACTAAGAAAAAGAAGTTTATTAACTTCTGAGGAAAAAGCCGCTATAAGTAAAGCACCCTTTTCCCACTGAGACTGGGAGAATGTGTCATTCCCACACCCAGGTTGCCCAGGTGCTTACTCACACACACACATGTTCATGTCTGTCCCATGATAATATTAGATAATAGAAGGATGAGAAAAACAGACAGCCAGACAAATCCCAGTTTAGCAAAGCAGGAGGTTTTAATGCTCAGGTGATTAAGCCATCAAAGTAAAACAGGTGATACAAGCAGTTCCTGCAAGGCACAAGGAAAAGGGTTTGCTGAAAACTATTCATTTCAAACAAAACCTATATAATTGTTAAAAACGAACATCAGACAGTGATTCTATAGCTGAGATATGGGAAACTGAAAAAAAAAAAAAAAAAAAAAAAGCAGCGCATTTGCTGTACTGGAAGATCACACAGCCCATAAGTGACTTTGGGGAGCTGAAGTTGATGTATTTTGATGGCATTTCTTCTCTAGCTGATAAACTGATAAACTGCACATACCAACACAACTGGAAGCTCTCCTGAGCTGTCATTTTGAAGAAAAATGGAAAGTTCATCAATGGCCCAAAAATGCTATTTGTGGGCCATTGTTGTTTGTGTTGAGCTGTTCACTCCAGGAGTTATTTTGGAATGTGCTTGCATTGGGGTTTGAGGTTTTTCAGAAGAAAAATGCTGGCTTATATTTATGTTTCAAATATACTTCTGAGGAAGAAAGGGCAGAATCCTTTGTTTCGTATATTTATCCAAGATGCACTTTACTGTTACATTTTTAGTTCCTTATCCTGCTGTCCTGTATATTTTTGTAGAAGTCTTTGACCTAAAACATATGGTATGGGCCACTGAGGGATTCTTATTTGTCCTTTTCCTACCTCACCTTCTGCTCCCCTTCTGCCCCCTGACAAATAAATAAAAGGGAAGTTATTTCGTCTTGAATAAAGGTCCTAGTCTCAAGGAGATGACAGGATAATATGATAAAGCCCCAGCCACCTACAGAATTGGTTTGGATCAGTGTTCATTGTTCTCTTAGTAAATAGTAAAGGAATCAGTGGATTGTGAGTCAATATAAATGTGTGATATTGTGCATCAACAATAAATAAAAGACTTTTTATCCACTCTACAGCTTGTGATTCACTGTAAAATAATTTTATCGATAAATAAATACCAATGGAAACAAGATTTTAAGTCTAATACTCACGAATTAATATATCTAACTATTGTAATTAAAAACATACAAGATTTTAGGCCCCTGGAACAAGAAAACAGTCTTAACAAGAGACTTATGATTAAATAACATCTCTACTGGATGATTCACATTTCTACTTAAAAGATTCAAACTGAGAAAATGTGAGGGTTAAATCTGCTATACTAGAGCTTCCGTAGCTTTTCTGGTGCTGCAAAGGAACACAATCCCAGACAAAGAAGAAGGAGCACAATACCTCTGCACTGTCCCCTTGAGAGACCTGGTATAGAAGGATTGCAATGATGATGTTTATGGTAGATCCAACGTGTGGGGAGATTCCTCTGCTTCAATATCTTCTGGAGAAAACACAGTGAAGCAAAATTTAGCAGGGTCCTGAATAAAGTTGTACTTATCTATACTATGGTCAAAATAAGGTGGACTAAGAAGTAGACAATAATATTCTTTCTTTCTAAATCCTCCTCTTTGACAGAAAATGGTTTGGCCAGGCCAGAGCTCAGGGTCAGTGTATACTTTTATTTTGACACAAAACGCCATGGCCCATTTAAGCTTAGAGGAAAGATATTGCATTCAGATGGATTTTTAGCACAGACCACATAGAGGCTATTCTGTACTTTAAATTAAAAGGGACGTGCATTCCAAATCGTGCTCTGAACGAGATCTGGCTTTCATGGGGAGGAGAGGTTTGTTGCTCCCACAATGAGGACTTATGAAACATTTTAATAAACAATAAGGCTTTGTCTGAAGAGAGAGTCTTAACATCCAGTGTGCAGAACTCAGATATATGCACAACACATTCAAACTGAACCACTGTTGTATTCAGAGAAACCATGGCAGACTAGTGGATGAAATACTTATTTGCACAATTGTGCACTTATTGAAGTGGCCTTTCCCAAAGTACTTTCACAGGGGATTTAACTCCATGCCAGTCATGTTTTCTCCTGTCTTCTATCCTGACGTGAGCATTTTTCACTCTCTGAGTAACAAGGGATCTTGTGTGGGAAAATGTTTTCCCTTTATACCTTAAAAAAAAAAGTCCTTTCACTCTGAAAAATTATGTTGTTAATTGCATTAATCCCATGTTCTAAATGTTTGCTTATTACGAGGAATACTCTCAAAACTTTACAGACCATGGTTTTTCTTCGTTCAGGTTACTGAAAAGCTACTTAGGAAAACATTTAGAGTATAAAAGCTATGACTTTTGTCTCTAGCTCTTTTAATACAAGAGAAATCAATTCAGGCAACCTTAGTTTTGCCAGACAATTCCAGGCTTTGAACACCCACATCTCTGGCCATACATGAGATACATCAGGCTCAAAAAGGCAGCAATGCAGAATCAGAGTTTTGGGTACAACAGCATAGGCCTTTGCTTAATGGTTCACATATGTAAATGTACTACACAACTGCTCTTTATCTTAGCACTCCTACAAAAGAAAGAATTCAGAAGTTCTGCTTTGTATGCTTACATGGAGACTGAAGGATGTGGAGACTCTCTAGGAGTTTGATTCCAGATTTCCTGACTCACTAATGGCAATGTTTCCATCTTGTTTTCCAAACTATCTTGTTGTTTACTTCCAGTGAAGTTGGAGGCAAAATTTCCACTGACTTCAGAGAAAGTCGGGTATCACCAGTGAGGTTCTCATAGTTTTAGAAAGCTATCCAAATTTGTCACTAACTTCAAGAATTTGGTCTGAAAAATCCTTTTATATGTGGGCTAATTACTGTGGGAATAAATACAGCCACTGTATGTACCAAAATACTTTAGCTTCTCTTCATACTGTAATTATATGTATTATCTTACATCACTAATTAAGTTCAAATGTTCTTTTCTTAACCCCTGTCATTAATAAACTGTAAAAAGTCTCTCCAGAACAAAACTAAATTAAAAATCCACTGTACAGACCATTTACAAGAGAGTAATCTGGTTGGGTTTTTTTAAGTACTGCTTTTAGATACAGCCTCAGGGACTCCATTTGGGTGGTCAAGTAATTCTGTCTGATGAGTAATAAACAAATAATTCTACACCCAATTCTGTTTTACTCCCATTGAGTGGTAGCTCCTTATGTAAGTGGTTCCACTTCAGTATCTAGGCATGCACTTAATCCCAGCTATTTTGTATGGCTAAGCACCACTCCCTGAAACAAGGGATACAGTATTAGGTAACATGTAAAAAAGCAGAAAATTGCCCAATGAAATGCAAAAAATCATATGTTGAAAAGATAGACATTATATTCAGGACTTAGACATCAAACTAATTCTAATTTGCATTTTAAAATAAAGCTTCTGAACACAATATCTTACTGCATTTTTTCCCTCAAATTTGAGATGAGCATGAGATTCACATACCTGTTCCTTGAGTGGCAGTGATTTTTTAGTAGGTGGAATGTCCCTGCTGTCTTGATCTTCCACATGGTCGGTGCTAATTGTTAACAAGAGTAATTTTGGTGCTAAGGATATTTCACAGAATGTTAAGTGTTGTTTTATATTACCTTTGAATAGCAGCTGTCAGGTTTGGCAGTTTCAAGGGAAGACTGTTTATTGGGGGAGAAAAAAGGAAAAAAAAAAAGACATCACTGTACCTTGTGGGCACCCACACCAAAACTCTTGCATGGAAAATATAGAAGTATGTTCTTTATTAGTGGTTTAACTACAAACATACTTTGGCAGCTAATCTTCTAAACATCTAAACCTCATCAATTACTTTCCTCTGCTGTTTGAGCAAAAGTATGTCATTCTTTGGAGAACAATATTCAGGATGTGAAATACGTATGCATACATTTTCGTATATTCATACTCCGGCAAAATTTTTCAGGAAAAAAGTCACTACAGCTCAAGTTCAATAAAGAACTGAACAGTCCAGTCTGTGAGTCTTATATTTGAGTCTTTAGGGGTGAGATTCTGAGCCCTTTATTCCAGTTAATAATCAGAATTTTCAGTGAGGCTTAGTCAGTACTGGTGAAAGCTGCAGTAGCCAACAGAGGCCCGTGGGTCAAAGCACCATGGAAAATAGGCAACTACTGTGTTTTTTAACCCTTGTAACCTTGCTGTGTTATAACTGCAGGTAGAAAACACACTCAACCTCACTCCACATTAATATTTAAGCATCTCAAAAAATGGTGCACCTGAGGGTTCTTTCCAAACACTTCTCCATTTCATAGGACAGGCAGGCATAAGCTCATACACAGCTACATGTCTGTGTGCAGTGATACATAGCACAGACTCAACGGTTCCTGTTGCAAATCTCCTTCTATTCGGAACACTTTTTTTATTTTTCCCAGATTTCAGTTCAGCCAAATCAAAGACTTAAGGAACAAAGAGCCTTACTGACACTTCTGGCAGATTAGAGAACAGCACCTTAACCTCAGATTTCAAAAACAGCATCAAGAATCTTGATTCAGGCTGTCTTCTTGATTCAACTGCCTGTCTTCAATGAACTTTGGAGACTACATTCTCCTCTGCCTAGTCTCAAGCCCTTTAAAAATTAAATTCAGAAATACTCATGCAGCTGTGCCTAGCATAGTTTTGACTCAGCACTGTAAGGCTAAGTGCCACCATCTTGTCTTGGTTGCTTCAAAGAAAAAAATTCCCAGAATAAATCTCAAAAAAACTGCCAGCAAGTACAATTTAAAAACAAAATTCATAAAAGCAATGATATAAAAGGAAATGAAGTATGGTTTGCTGTCCTTTAAGGTAAATTTCCATCAGTAAATTTTTTTATGTTCTTCTGTGCTTTAGGATGGCAGAAATGTATAAAAATATATTATTCTTAATCTTAATAATTCATAACTATAATAATAAAAAATTACAAATTAAGATCATGTTGGAGTCCGTGAGTCAAGGGCCTGCCTGAATCCTTCAGGCAGAAGCCAGAGTGCAGGAATTGAAAGAAAACCTTTGAATGGATTGAAACATGTTAAGCCACCCACACATAGAATGGGAGTTTAAGTAAAAAAATAAGTATAAGTTTGAGCATAGGTTTAGATGTAAGTTTGAGTTTTAGGATAAGTAAGTTTCAGTGAGAGCTGTAGTGTTTTTAGTAAGTAAAAGGTTCAACATGCTAGAGTAGAACAAGTTCTAGTGAAGGTTAATAAACACACTAATGTTTTCAGTAGAGGCTCCAGAAGCTCTTTCTTAGACACTACTCAGACAAAATAGAACTTCAGTGAGAATATTGCTTGCATTTTTCAGATAGAACAAGATAGATCATATATGTAGTTTATACGTATCCTAGCGTGTTAAGAAAGTCGTATTTTCATAGGTTGAGAGAAAGTGGTTTTAATTTATGTGTTAGCTTGTTAGAAAAACCCTAGTTAGTGCTTTTGCTCTTTGCCTTTTACTTTTTTACTTTTGCCACTGCTTTTGCCATAGCTTTGCCATGTCTGCCAGCATCTCCAACACCTGAGAAGAAGACAGGAGCTCCAGCAGCCACACCAGCCCTCTCCGGGATCCCCCAGGGATGGCTCCTGCTTTTGTTCGGGACTTTATGCTAAAACTTAGCATGGATTTTAATGTCTATGACTGTGCCTTAGAAGACTGATGTGCTTTTACAATAAATAACCTTTTTAGCAACTACTATCTGCTTTAACCCCGGCATGAAGGGTGCGTTGAGAGGGCTGGAAGTTCTTAACCTCACAAGATCAGAAATGACAATTTTATGTCAAATAGGAGAAGGATGGTTCCTAGGATGTATATGCGTTTGAGGACAACTGTAGCAACTGGCACCTCTGCATTAGCTCTAGAGATGCCATACTTGCCACAAAAAACACACATTAAAGAATTAATGAAGAACCTTTTCAATATTACAATAATAAGCAAAGATAAAGTAAACCAGTGACTCTCCACTGCTTCTGGACAGGCACTGTTTTTCTGTAGCATAATTCTACAGAAAAACACCTTCTTTGTCATCTAACAAACTAACTCAATGGAGCATGGGAGAGCACAGCTACCAACCCTTGACACCTACAAGATAAATTCCCTGGTTTGGGATCCAGACAATAGCACCTCAAACCCTTGTACTGAGACTTCAGTAGTTTAGCTTATCCAGTGTGATTTTTATTGTATATTTAGTTAAAGCACAGACTGTGAGTTATCTTTTGGAGATATTTTTTTACTCTGAAGTGTGAACTGGGAATGGGTGTGGGAAAAACCTTTTCTTCTCTAGTGCTCTGTTTTCTTGCTGAATTTACTGGGAACACAGAAGTTCAGAAACAGTGAAAACAAGCCTCTGTTATTTATTCCACTTAAAGTGTTGCAACTCTGAATCCTGTTGTCAAAGTGCATTAATTCAAATTAACATAATAAATTGTATGTTTTGTGGTTTGGCTCAAAAGGGCCTTTAAAGTCTATTTTGCCTATGGATTTCTCAGATGTTATTACAGTTTGTTTTCTGCAAAGTAGTCTATGAATAGAATAAAAATGAGGATTGCTTGAGAATTAGTAGAATTATGTAATACAAAGCATTAAAAATGTTCACATTCTCTCTCACCTCCACTAAGGGTTTCTTCTCTGTTTTTTCCCCTCACTCAAGAAAGAAATACTCTGGGGCCAGCACCCACAGCCTGTCTGTAATGTAGCTGTTGCTTCTTTCAGGACAGAGAACCGAAAGACTTTTTACCCAGATGTAGGCATAAATCTCAGTAGAAGACATCCATTCCAGCTCACTGTGCCACAAGGCTGGTTTTTGCATTTAATTTGTTTCTTTGAAACCATCTGAGAAGGGAAGTGATTTGGACATAGCTGTGCCCTGTGATGAATCCCCTTTTTTTAGAGCTCTGAAGGTCTCCTTGCAGAATGTGAGGAGCAGGCACACCCCTCTTCCATTCATTTCAGATGATGCATGAAATTATCTGAATTTTGATATCCACACCTATTATGCAGTGCTGCTGTCATCTCTCATGGGAGTGCAGCTGTTTTAACAACTCTGTTCTACAAAAGACAGGCAATTCTATTTAATGTCAAGATACAGGAACACAAAGGCATGGCTGTACTAAAGAAATAATCCCACACAGTCAAACCAAATCACATGCTGAACAACGAGTACCATGGAGCATTCTCATCCTCTGGAAATTCACTTGAAAATTCCTCTGGGAACTAAAACATCTCTTGATATGGGTGCTAATGGAACAGAATAAATGAGACTGGGAGAGATGCATAGACCCTTGAACAAGCAGGGAAAAATCCATAATTAAACACCCAGCAAGCCAGGTGGTATGCCATAATGTCCTTTAATAAACAGCAAAAGAAGTAGATGCAAAACATTACTAAGGATGATCCTGCTGTTTTGCTTGGGAAGTGGAAGCGTACAATGTCAAAAGATCCACTTAACTATTGGCACAGCTTCTTAACACAAGATGTTACCCCTGCATAGACATGTCCTAAAACAAAGATGAAGGAAACATATTATCTGTACACTAGATAAGGAAGGTCTTCTCTCCTTGACATTAATAAATAAATAAGCATAATGATCCACCACCTGAAATTCTGCCAAAATTTTAAATACTTTATCCAAAAATATTTCAAAACTAGTGGTGTTACATCTAAAAATACAAGACGTAAGGGATTTTATTTCAATGAGACATAGAAATATAATTAAAGACCTTACAATTAAATGTAGAAAATAATTTTGGGAATCTGGTTCAGTTAGGAAAACATCAAAGAGTTTATTACTGTATCTTGAATTAAGTAAGCATGTTGTCACTCTAACAGACTGGTTTTAATTTGTTCAAACCACTCTGTTGGGATGATTTATATCCCAATATTTCTGGTAAACACATTTAGGAGAGTTAATTATCTTTTCTGAAAGGCATAACAGGTTTCTGTTGACTCAACTGTGGTGCAGAATATCAACATATAGTTTCAATAACTTTGAACAGGCTGTTAAAATTGGGCATTCTAATTAAGCAACTCCAAATCAAATAAAAATTTACCACTTTCAGTTTAAAAAAGACTTTTTAGCTTTCTTTTTTCATGCTCTTCTTAGTCCTGGGAGTAATTTATGGGATGAAATTTATAGGGTGAAATGAGAGCCTCAGTGACCCCAAAGGAGCTCTCCAGCAGCTCACTACCCCTTCAGCCACACCAAAACAGCCTTTTACAGGAAGGGGGATTTTGATTTGGGTTTTTCTCAGGGGGGAGAGATGTTTTGCTTTGTTCATTTCAGTAATTCATCTCACTGAGTAACCCCATATGCTACTATTCTTGTGCAATGGAGATGGGGTTTCTCAACAGCTTAAACAAACTTTGCCACCAACATCCCTGTCTTTCCCTTGTGATCTCCACCCCTCTGCTGCTGGCACTGGCTGTTCCCAGTGGCTCAGAGCTGGTTCAAAGGGCTTCACAGAAAGCTACCAACAATTTCTGTAGCCTGGCACTCTCCTGCCAGGAGCAGCACAAGAGAGGAGGAGAGAGACACAGAGCAAAGTATGAAGATGGGACCACGACTGTGCTGACTCAGTTTTGTTTAATTTGTCACAGAAGTGCAACCTCAGGGTATGGTAAACACCAGCAAGGAGAATAACAAGGCACCAGGGTAGAAGGGGTGACTGGAAACTTCCAAACCCAACCTTTCCAGCAATGCCAGTGTCTTGAGTAATTTCAGCTACAGGGCTGAGATTGGCACAGATGGAGCCTGTGCTCACAGCATGTCCTGGCACAGCTGGGCCACTTCAGTCCCTGTACTGCTGACTACTGTAGAGAAGAAAGGCGTGGGAAGCTGAGAATCAGCAGATTTAACACAACTAGGAGACTTTTCCTTGAAGGAAGCATCTACAGGCCATATTCAGACAGCTTTTAAATTCTTACCCTCTTTCAAGTAAAATAGTTACTAAATACAGTGCCTGTTACATGACTTTTCAAGCTGGGTTGCTATTTGCCTTTACTCTTCCACTCTTTGCATCTTCAGTATTAACAAGCATTAAAAGCCAGTAAGTTTTAACAAGCGTTAGAGCTAACCCTATTCCTTGGATTCTTTCCTGGGGTGATTTCTCACCGGAATAATTTTTATGTCTTGTGAGCAGAACTGCAGACCAGAGTGAATACTTGTAACCCACATTCCCTAGTAAAGTGTATTCATGTTGAAGGAGAGAAAACACAATCAAGTCTGCAAAGATAATGTCATGTCTGGTCAGTGGAGGAGGCCCATGCACTCCCCTTACACTCACAGCCCTGTTAGAAGAGATGCACAATGGGGTTTCTAAATCTTCTTTTACACACAACATGTAAAAACAGTGATTGCCCCATACTCTGAATTTATTCCTTCAAGGTAGAGTGATTTGAGCATTTTAGGATTGGAAGGGATTCTCAGAAATGTCCTAGCCATCTCATCAGGGAGAAACTAACAGTATCACTGAGGGATTCAATTATGTTCCATATAAATTAAGCTAAAGTATAGGGAAGAGAATGGAAAAAAAGAAAAGGAAAACAAAAAGAAAAAATATGGCATTTATAAGTTGTTTGTTTTGGCAAGCATTCTGCTCTATGCAATTCCATAGAAACTGCCAGAGAGTTTATGGAAGGTTCAACATTTTTATTTCAATCTTTCTGGCCCATTTCAAAGGACAGTGACCTGTGGGAAACGTTATGCATGCTTACTCAGAAAAATATCTGAAATACCACTGTAGACTCCAGCTGTTCAAATGAGAAGGAAGAATGATTTAACTGCTGGCCATGACCAAACTTGGATGACAATAGTTAATGTGGGATTCCCATCTCAGTAGACATTTACTTCAGCATCTGCAACATTCAACAATAGAAGGAAACAGTGGAAACCAATAGCAGGATTTCCTTTGAAAATTCACTTTTATTCCTTCTTCCCTTAAATCCCTTTATTCTTGCCTAGTAAAAATGGTATACATAGTAGCAGCTGAAGGGAATGCAAGGCCAGGCCTGAAAACACTTCAATCCATCAGTGGAGAGGTGTGGAACTGGTCAGTGCTGTCTTGCAGGAAGGAAGCCGTAGCCTTCACTTGGAGTCACAGGGGGAAAAACAAAGGAGCAGCCAAGGAGGGAAACATCCATGCTTGGATGGTGGATGTGGCAGGGTCAAGCTCTGGAGGAAAATTGTGCACAGAAAACACTATCAAGCAAAGCTGCTCTGTCATCAGTATACAGCAAGTGCCAATGTACATCTATGTTCACAAGACACTGAGATCTGTCTGTGTCTGCCTGGGCAAGTGGTGGACTGTAATAGGAGCAGACCTTTAGAGAGACAAAATTGTTCCTGAAGAGCTTCTCCACTTTGAGAATCCTCAGGAGAGAGGATTTTACAGCAGATTAGTTGTAGTCTGGCCCAATTGGTCAGAAGGGGTGTAAGCACATGAGGAGCCAGCTGGATCTCTTCTCATTGAAAGCTTTCCAGCTTGGTCAACAGCGCCGTGTTGGCTTGGAGTGAACAAACTGCAGAAAGTGGGCATAACAGGAGACTTGTTTCAGAAGCAGTCTTACAGCAGCTGGTTTTCCTCTGCTTCACCAGTGAACGAGTTGTGAGACCAACATCCTGATAACAGAAAGGAGATGAAATGGAATTACCAGCAATGATCCTTGAAAGGACAAATCCTATCACTCCCCCTGGGGTCACATCAGAGGGATGACTTCTGGTCAGGAGTTCTGAGATCACAACAGATCCACTGTTGAGAATACTCAAGCAGCTACAGCATAACACAAGCTCTCCACTGCAACCAAAACCACCTGTGTGAGAGGGTATGCAGTTTAACCACATGATAAATCTCCCATGAAAGTCTCTCCTATCCATCACCTTTATAAGCTTTTCGAAGTTTCTTAAGAATGAAAGCTAAAAATATTTTAGCCAGACAAGAATATAATATTTAGAGCTGGTGAGCACTCTTTCTGTTCCTTTTCTTTTTCAGAGCTTATTATGGCATTGTGTAGTAGTACAAGCACAATGAACAACACTTGCTTGTACAAGATAGTTGAAGGATACTGAATCAGCTCTTGGTTGGCTGCCTGGCTCCTCTGGGTTAGCAGCAGGCTCCCAAGGAAACGTTTTTGAAGAGTTCAGAGAGACTACTGTGAAGAAAATTATTATATCCAATAGTGTTTTCTATCCACTGTTACAACAGTAACAAGTACAAACCTTTGGAAATGCAAGTGATTTATCTTCAGAAGACTAGAGGAGAAACACTGCTTTCTGGAAGAAACATGGAAAAACAACTTGGCAACAACTCATATTGTGTCCATTCTGCTGACATTTGCCATATGTGAAACAAAAAGGAAGAGAGGCTGATCTTCTTACACTCTGACCTGGCTGCTTGACTACATGCTGTACAAAACATATCAAAGACAGAAAAGTTACAAAACCCAATGTTAATGTTCTTTCTTGTATATATACAGGCAGAAGAAATCAAGACTTATGGCTGAAACTCCAGCATCACCTCTTACTCAAAGACTTCTGTGAAAAAACAGGGATGTTTATATATTTAGGAATAGGCAGACCCAGCTAATCATAAGAAATCCATCTAAACCTGCATTTCCCTATTGAGCAAACTCTTACAGTTACAGGTATTTTTAATTTAATTTTTGATTAATTTTTCTTCGACTCAGATTATCACCTGACCAACAAAGATCAGGGCATTTGCTACTGTCATAATTTCTTCCCCGAATGCATGAAAATACAGGTTTAATTCTTTGTGCATCATGCACTAGGGGTAAAAAATGTCCAGGTCTTTCTTTTAGTATTTTCTTTCTGTCCTGTTGTGCCAATAATATGCTATTTGACTCTGTTACTAGTGTCTAATATCCCTAATTTTAAGAGGACCTATTTATTATTATTGTAACTATTACTTTAGCAAAAATCCATTTTGCATTGTCTATGAAATTGTATCATGGTTCCCTGACCCTTGGCAATCCTTGGATGACCATTCTCCTTCATTTTAAACAAGAAATCTTTCTCCGTAATATCACAGCTCTTGCTTTTGATCATTTCCATAACTGATGACTTCTGAAAATTTCCAAAGTAGGATTAAGAAACAAAACCAGTGAACTTTTGGGTGCAAAATCTACTGAAAGGTATGTCTTAATGTCTTATCTACTTCAATCTTTAGAACAGAATATGATGTTCTGGGGTTGAAAGGAAAAGCACAGGGAAACAGCACATTGGGGCTGAAGCAAGAGTGTGAGCATTAAGCACACACTTCACTGCTGAGTTATCCTCTACATTCTAAATTTGAGTAATGAAAACTATTTTCTTCTCCCAGTGATCAAAGCTTCTATTAAAACTAAGCGACTTATGTAAAATTGGATGAAATCACCGTTCGTAGCCTCAAAGGAAACCTCCAAAGGCGTGCATGTGTGCACACACACTCACATGTATCAGCACCTTTCAAAATGCTTCTAGCTTGCTGATGTCAGAGTATATCTGTGGGTCTCTCAAATCTGGTATGGTTGCACTGAAATTGGACACTTCATAAAAGGGCTTAGGAGCAAACAGAAACATGTGGCCTAACTCTCCTCTCATACTCATATCAGAACAAATTAAGACTAACACTGGATTAGTTTTCTTGACAAGCTGCTGAAGCTGTATGAAAGTTTCTGGGAAACCCAAGGCTTTTGCAAATTTGTGTTTAGCCTGACCAAACATTTCCAACAGGAAAGTATTTTTGGCATTTGGATGAGCAGTTATTTCCTTTTTGAAACTAATTTTTAGCATAAAGAAGTGTTAAATAAATCAAAAGTAAACCTAAAATGTATGGATTATTTCTTTTTTTCTTTCTGCAAATGGGAAAATCTTACATAAAATTCTCACTTCCATTTCTGTGGTGAAAAAAAGTAAACAGTTCAATATAATGCACAATTTAATTCAACATGTGACAGCACAAAAAGTAATAATGCACTCTCCTTCTTTCGGTCAATTTTGCTCAAACACTAAAATCAATTAAAATTTTCAGACTGGGTCATCACAGATGAATAATGGGGTCCAGACAATTTGATCAATTCCTTAAAGATTTCTCACATTTAAACAGAGGAAATTTCAAGGGGCTTTACAGAAAATTTATACTCCTGAGCCCTGATTAAAGACAACAGATTCCCACTTGCAGTGTGCACTCTTCGCTGTTTGAAAAAAAGTAGCAGTGTAAGGTGTACACAGTTCATTCCAATTTATCTTCAATTTAATTTCTCATGTCCCTCCTAGAAAGGTTCTAAAGGGTCTTAACATAAACTGTAAATCTAAGTTGTACTGACATAGAACTTCTTTCAATGATATGGCAATGATAGTTTTGTAGCAGATAGAGTTTGGAGCACTCAGCCAGACCCTGTTGGCTCCAGCACTGACACCACGTGATGTTTCACATCTGGTCAAAAGGGAGCGAAAATGGCAATCCTTTAGCCAACTCCTTGTGTTTTGGAATGACAATGTCTCTTCTCTACTCAAGAACAGAAACAGAAGCCTCTACTGAAAACTGTCTTGGCTATCAGGGCAGGTTTTGTGATGGGGCCCTTTCTGCAAATACCTTCCTACTGCAAACTCATGTTTTTCTATTCAGCGTTGACAACTTTCAGAGTTTTTCAGTCTAAGCCTGATTTGAATTGCTATCAAAATTAAACTGCTGGTTATTTAATTTTTTTCCAACCAAGATTTTTTAAAACTTCACAAGACATGTATAGATTTATGCCCAGTTTGCCTTGTGTAATCTTCAACACTATTATGAATATTTATCAGTATCACTTGACAGTCTAGACTGCATGATATGGCCAGAGAGCTGATCAAGTGTCCTCTACAGTGGAAAGAAATCTTCTCAGTCTTTGAGGGTTTACTTCTGGATTTCTTTTTTCTTTGTAAAGTATTCAGAACTTAATTTTCTGTTCTTTGTCTTCACTGAAAGACTGAATTTTAAAAGTTAAATACCCCCATGAACTGTAGTGTGAACTGCTGTCTGGGATGTTTTGAAAGCTGCTAAAATAAGTCCTTCATTTTTTCAGTCATCTAATAATCTGTCTATCTAGGTGTTGCAGGGAAAGGGTTGAAAGCAGAAGATTTGGCAAGGGGGGAAAGTAGACCTCTGTTCTCTCAAGATCACCTTGCAGCTAGGGTACGCTAAGAATATCCAGTGCGAAAAACTTTGTGTATTGTGCTTGCTTTGTGTTGTTTTCTGTCTGTCTTGAGAGGCGGAGTGTTCATAGAGGAGAACAGAAAGCTGTCTAAGACTTGGGGCATTCTTCACAGAAAGGTTTGTTAGAGAGATAAGGAGCTGGGGGTTATGGAAAGCACATTACTGTGAAGTTCTGAGTGTGCCCCAGGCCCTTGGAGATGCTGAGGCTGGGAATGTGGTCCCAGTTTTTTGCCTCTACTAACACTGACTAAGCTTAGTACTGCGTGTGTCCCCTCTTGTTTTTGGAATCCTCCAGCCAGTAGGGTGATGGAATAAATCTTCTCTTTGCACTTCAGCTGTGAGTCGTAGTGGCCTTGGTTACTTGCATCCATCAAAGCACACACTAGGTTAGACTGACAGGTAATTATCAAGATTAGACAAGTACTTGCCTAGGACAGAGGGAGGGAGAGAGTAAAATTACCAGTTCCAGATGGATAGAGTGTATTGATGGCATAATTTTTGGATAACTGTTTATTTGGAGCACAGGAAAAACACTTCAAAACCCTCTCTGTCTTTGATGGGAAAACTGAAGAATGTGCACAGCTTCAATAATCTACTTGACTCCTATGAGGCAAAATGCCATTTGAGTGTTCTTGTCATATAGATAAGCTGCTGGGATAAAGCAGGAGTAAGTCATAAGGATGAGTTATGTAGTGCCAACTCTTGTAAGGAGAGAAAGGATATTCCCAGGCCATCACCATTTACAAGTTCTCAGACCTTTCCACATGCTGTGAAGGACTAAGGCATTGTGTTGGGGCTGCAGTGCATTTCCTTCCCAAACCTGAGGCAGGAAATGTGAATGCAAGCAAACAAAAGAAGAAAGAGAAGTCCAGAAGTTCCATTATAACCACATGTGACACTGCAAAATACTTCCTCTCCTCCTTAAAAAAAAAAATCTAAATTAAACTGAGCTATGAACCTGGACAAGAAGTGGTCTTCAGTCCTCCTTGAAGCTGCCCTCTTATACTCCATGTTCAAATTTTGTCACATGATTGGCATTACTTATTCTTTCCTTTCCTGCCCAGCAAAAAGTTTGAATTGCTTGATTAGTCATCCAGGAAAAAGACACAGAGAGACTACTAAGTTACCAGAAAATCCTCCTGATTATCTCCCTCTCAGTTTAAAGGGGACTCAATAGAATTTTTTTTGCTCAAAAATATAATCCTTTTTTTTTTTTAATTGCTATTCCTCCTTTTCCTTGAGCAAAATATTACTGTTCATTTTTTCCTGGAAAGATATCCACTCTAGCCTAGCAACTGAAAATTAATAAGTCACTGTTATTGCTAAATCAAAGGCACTGGAGGAATGTTTGCTCTCCAAGCCTTCATTGACTCCAGGAGACTTTGTACTGGGACCTCTAGGGGAAATATAATATGAGACTAAACAGGTTTTCCAGTAATCACATTTATTCACTCTTCCTGGTGCAATAAGATACACCCAAAGTTACTCCACATTAACCAAGAATATTTTTAGACTTCCAAATATATTTTACACTCTTAAATGCATAGATAAACAGTTTGAGGATATGGTTTAATAGTTCCCCTCAGTATTAATCATCAAAACACACACACACAAAAATATTATTCACACTTCACTGAAACAGTTAAATGCTGAAATTTAGAAAGGATCTTTCCATAACAAGATTGGGAATATTAGCTCTGGGCTAATGTGTACAGTAAAGGAAATTAAAAGAGGCTGCAAAGCAAAAGTAAAAGTAGAGCTGGCCCTTACTGAAGTCAGTGTCAAAATTCCTTTAAACTGCAGTAAGACAATAACAAACCCCAGCAGCCTGGATTGACTACAAAGCCAAGGGAGATTTTAAAACATGAGTAATAAGGAGAGGGAACAGTACAAAGATTATTAATTCTAAGAAATTAGGAATCATGCCTTTTAATATTTAAAACACTTCTCCAAATGCACATTTTAATTTGTCTTTAGGATTAGTAAAAAAAAGAAAGGATCTATCTTCTTTGTCTAATTGTGTTGATTTTCCCTTCATGGTATACAGTGTAAATGCATTCATATTTCTGTATGTTTTTACCATATGTGCATCCAGAGAGGGAAGGACCATAGTTACATGGGCAGGAAACAGAAAATGTTCCATTTTCCAAGCTTATCCTTGCCTTGAGATCATTACAATGCCAGATTTTATCAGGAACGCTGCTTTTAAAAAAATTAAAGAGGATTTCAGTTTCAGATGGAGTCTACAGTGATGTTACAAAGATAATATAAGAAACAGAAAGTGGAAACAGATGTGTCATTTTTTAGAAGATGGATTACATTAGCGTAAAACTCTCCAAATGTTCTGTGAGTTGTGACATCTGCAGCAGTATTTTCAAACCTGGGTAGTTCTCGCCCCTTCCCGCTGTGGGTTTCCTGGCTTGGATGGTCTTTTCTTCCTTTGTAACTTCACAGAATGCAAAGGACCTTCTAGCCTGAACCTCTAACACACTGCAGGACTTCCCACAATTAAGTCCTTAAAAAAGTGGCCTTGAATTGCAGCAGTGGACAAACAACGACAGTACTTGCTAGCCATACTAATGAACTTTTTGTAGATAGACAGAAAAGCAGAAACCAAATGTCTCAGAAGAGCCATCCTCTGATCCTCCTCACAGGATTGTCACCACTTTCCCTCAGTCATTATCTCCCCTGTTGCATTTCTGCCATGTTTCATACTTCGATGAATTACCTTCCCATACAGAAATAAATTATTCTCTTTATTTCTGCACTGATACAGCAGAAAGGAGCCACCTGTCCTCTGACAGCTGCCAGAAATTATTAAAATGTGAGCTATCACAACGACGTTTTAGTCTACACTATTGCCCCTTTCATGTGCTAAACAGAATGCCAAATGTCAGTGCCACTGTATTAACCAAAATTATCTCAATTTATTAAAAACAAAATATTAAAAGCTGTTTGCTGCAAACCTGTGTTAATTGATGCTCTCACTAGCTCCTTCCTTTAATTTTTCATGTAGAAATCCTTCAGCAGCTTTCCACAAATCCTCCAGCTACTGCAGGCACTGTCTAGTTCCTTTCAAAACATTAGTGCAGTGTTAATTTTTCCCATCTCTAGAATAGAATAAATGTTTACAGGGAGGCTTATCAAACTAATTTATTTTGAAAGCTCTGACTTGAATTGTATGTGTTTGATGTCCTTAAATACTGGATGAAATGATTACAGTAATTTCACGACCATAAGGCGCACCGGACTATAAGGTGCACCCCCCGGGAGTCGGCAAAATTCGCAACTTTGTAGATCAGATAAGGCGCACAGGAGTATAGGGCGCCCTTTTTTTTTGCAGCGAGGCTCCGCCCCCAGCTCCCTCCGTGCGGTTGCTGGCCGAGGCTCCGCCTCAAGCTGGCAGCCATGGGCCCCCGAGCCTGCCTGTACCCGGCGGGGCCGGGGCATGGCCGCCAACCCTCCGTGCTGACTCTCCGGGGCCGGGCTAAGGCCGCAGCCCCTCCGTGCCGCCTCCACGGTGCCAGGGGTCCTGTGTAGGGGCCACGCCGCCTGCATGGGGCCGGGGGGTGCCTCTGGAGGGGCGGCTCCCGCCTGCATGGGGTCGGGGGGTGCCCCTAGAGGGGCCGTCCCGCCTGCACGTGGCCGGGGGGTGCCTCTGGAGGGGCGGCTCCGCCTCCACGCAACCGCGGGGTGCGTGTTAGGGGCGGCTCCGCCTGCACGGAGCCCGGGCGTGCCTCTGGAAAGGCGGCTCCGCCTCCACGGGGCTGGGGCGTGCCTGTGTAAGGGCCGTGCCGCCTCCACGGGGCCGTGCCGCCTCCACGGGGCCGACGGGGTGCGTGTTTAGGGGCGGCTCCGCCTCCACGGGGCACGGGCGTGCCTCTGGAGGGAAGGCTGCGCCTCCACGGGGCCGCGGGGTGCCTGTGAACGGGCGGCTCCGCTTCCACGGGGCCGAGGGGTGCGTGTGTAGGGGCGGCTCCGCTTCCACGGGGCGGGGGCGTGGCTGTATAGGGGCGGCTCCGCCTCCACGGAGCCCGGGCGTGCCTCTGGAAAGGCGGCTCCGCCTCCACGGGGCCGTGGGGTGGTGCCTCTGGAGGGGCGGCTCCGCCACCACGGGGCCGTGCCCGCCCCCACGCGTCGCCAGCCACTAGTAACCGTCCCACGAAGGTTTCCACGCGAGTTTTTTCCACGCGTATTTTTTCCACGCGAGATTTTTCCACGCGTATTTTTCCCACGCGTGTTTTTCCACGCGTGTTTTTTTCCACGCGAGTTTTTCCACGCATGTTTTTTCCACGCGAGATTTTTCCACGCGTGTTTTTTCCACGCGTGATTTTTCCACGCGAGATTTTTCCACGCGAGATTTTTCCACGCGTGTTTTTTCCACGCGTGATTTTTCCACGCGAGATTTTTCCACGTGTTTTTTTCCACGCGTGTTTTTTCCACGCGAGATTTTTCCACGCGTGTTTTTTCCCACGCGAGATTTTTCCACGCGAGTTTTTTTCACGCGAGATTTTTCCACGCAAGATTTTTTCCACGCGTGTTTTTTCCACGCGAGAGTTTTTCCACGCGTGTTTTTTCCACGCGAGATTTTTCCACGCGTGTTTTTTCCACGCGAGATTTTTCCACGCGTGTTTTTTCCACGCAAGATTTTTCCATGCGTGTTTTTTCCACGCGTGATTTTTCCACGCGAGATTTTTCCACGTGTGTTTTTCCACGCGTGTTTTTTCCACGCGTGATTTTTCCACGCGAGATTTTTCCACGTGTGTTTTTCCACGCGTGTTTTTTCCACGCGTGTTTTTTCCACGCGAGATTTTTCCACGCGAGATGTTTTCCACGCGTGTTTTTTCCACGCGAGATTTTTCCACGCGAGATTTTTCCACGCGAGATTTTTCCACGCGAGTTTTTTCCACGCGTGTTTTTTCCACGCGAGATTTTTCCACGCGAGATTTTTCCACGCGTGTTTTTTTCCACGCGAGATTTTTCCACGCGTGTTTTTTCCACGCGTGTTTTTTCCACGCGAGTTTTTTCCACGCGTGTTTTTTCCACGCGTGTTTTTTCCACGCGAGATTTTTCCACGCGTGTTTTTTTCCACGCGTGTTTTTTCCACGCGAGATTTTTCCACGCGTGTTTTTTCCACGCGTGTTTTTTCCACGCGAGATTTTTCCACGCGTGTTTTATCAATGGAACAATATAATTGCAACTTTTCTTAGCATATTTTAAAACTTCCCTCGCACACTTGACATGTTCTGTCTCTGTGGGGTTTTTTCTCCCTTAACAACTGTTTAATAATTCCTAC
Source organism: Catharus ustulatus (assembly GCF_009819885.2). Taxonomy (NCBI): domain Eukaryota; kingdom Metazoa; phylum Chordata; class Aves; order Passeriformes; family Turdidae; genus Catharus; species Catharus ustulatus. Next base: position 31,066,997 of record NC_046221.1, read on the forward strand.
TTTCTTTAAGGTCCCTTCCAGTCCAAACCGTTCTATGATTCTGACTTTTACCACTATCAAATTTGCCTTTCTTCCATTTACATATAGATTTTCATTCTTCCTGGGTTTATTTTGTTTATTTGTTTCATATCTGTTTCCACTTTCCCTTTGAGCCAGTGCTTCATTTTGTTTGGTTTTGGTGGTATTTTTTTTTAAACCAATATGGACTTCTCTCTCATTTGTGGTTTTTGAAGCGTTTGGTAAAATATTCCTAAGCAGCTCTCAATTATCATTCACATTTTTCTGTTTAAAAGCTTTTTCCCAGAAGATTTAGCTCTTAATTGTTTTCAGCTTTATGAAACCGTTCTTTCAAAGCACTAAGATGGGGAATGTGAAGTTGTTTTTTACATTTTTTGCTAGTTTGAGCGCTCTTTTGCTTTGATATGCCTAATGTAATTTTGCTGAAGATGTATGGCTAAGCATTAACAATGGCATTAACACTGAACTTGAAATTCCCTTTTACCTAACAAAGTAGGTTCAGCAGAGGGCTCAGAATTCCAGAAAAATTTTCCAATTTAAGAAACAGGTAAAAAGAAATGCCTTTAACTTTCTTAATGTTGAAAATAATATTTTAAAGAATCAGTTGTCATGGTCTATTCTGTTACTTCATGCCATGATATTCAGAGAAAATCAAAGTTAAAAGCAGGGTTTGATTCACCATTTGGTACCAGGTAAATAGAAAATTGTTCTTCCTGCAAGACTGGTCACATCTTCTCAAGAGACACTGCACTTCAGATTTTCACCATTCCTCTTAAATGTTCCTAAAGTGTCTCGATTTTTGCTGGATGCTTGGTGAAGAGGGATACAGGCTTTTCAGTAGAAAAACCACTAGGGAACTGGGGGAAGAGGGGTTTCAGAGAGCAGCAATACATCGGTTGCTATATTAAAAAGTAATTAAGTTTATGTATTAGAAAGAAAAATACAATTAAAATTTGAGTTTTTGAATGCACTAAAAACTGGACTGCATCAATGAGCAGGTGAATAATCACACTGTCATCCCTCTGAGTTGCCAGATGCTTCCATTTGCTCAGAAGTATTATGACTGGGTGATAACACTTTTTTAGAATTCATCCCATCCCAAATTTTAAAATTAATTTAGAAGTGACATGGATAAAAATAAGAAACAGTGACAGAGGATAACATCGTTTTACACATTTGTATTCAAAGTTAAATATACTTGAAACTGATCTTCATTGCTGACCCACTGAAACAATCAGAGAAGTTTTTCTGCAGTGTGACAAAATTCAATTATGGGCTTTGTTTAATGATTCAAAGCAGAATTTAGATAATTTTTCCAATGAGCTCCTTAACTAAATAATCACTATTCTCTTCTTAACAGGATTAAAAGATATGGAGTAACTCCCATGAATTACAAGAGCATTAGTGGCAGTAGTCATTTGAAGAGATTCAGTGTGGAATAGGCAGAAGTAATTTGGATGCCAAGATCAATTTCCTTATTATTGTAAGAGAGCTTATGCTTCCAAAACTATTGAATTTGAAGACTGGCAAGATTATACTGTCAAATATTTTAAATAATTTAGTTGGAAGGGATGTCAGGGGGTTATTTATGGGAGAGATTCAAAGACAAGTAGTCTTCAGGTTTAGTGATAGATCACAACTGTTTCCAGTCAACTTTTAGGTATGTGGTTTGGATTCTCCCTTTGTCATAATCAGCTCCATCTCTCAGTGCTAGCATGCTTTTTCTGTGCGTGGTCAGCAAGGAAGATCCAGAGGGGACCTGGGTAGTTGGGAGAGGGAAAGTGTTTTATTTACAGTGTAGGCATGGAGGTGTTTATTCTTCAGTGGCAAACACAGACACATAAACCACGTTGCTGAATGTTCCCAGTTGAGAACTATTTCAAGAAAAAGAGCAGACTGTCTGGTCAGCCACCTCTATTTTGTGTACCAGAAGAAAGGAATAGATTTTTTCAAAGTAGTAAGTATTTGCTTCACATATTATGTCCACAAAGTGAACGATTTAAGCAGCTAATCAGAAAAGTTTGATAACTAATTTCAATAAAACAGAACAGAATGATTAGAAATAAAAACACTGTTTTGGCTTAAAGAAAAATATAACTTTTCAAAGAAGGTGTCTTGATTTAGAAAGTACATCTCCCGAAGTGTCTGTAGTAAGAGTCTGAGAACAAAAAACTACATTTTAAGAATATTAAGGCTTTCTCATAATAACCATAAATAAAATTTTAAAAATGTTTAAAGCTGTAGGGACTTTGGTTCCATTTCTTAAGGAGTTTAAAATCAATATAATCAAGTTTCTGAAAAAATGTCTGAACAACCTAGTTACAGACTAGTTTTGAGGGTACCCTCAAACTCCTATTGCTTTTCCTCACTTTGTATTAAAACTCAAGACAATAATTAGAAATAATCACAGGTTTGAAATTTGCTTTCCAATCTGTCGAGGCAATGAACCAAATCATGAGGCTGAAAAGTATTTTATTTCTGTGCTCCAAAAAATATTCAGATAAATTGCATAAAGCAAAACCCCACTGCCAAAATGGGTCAGACTTTATCAGGATACTTGGACAAGATTCCTAGAGCACTCTTTTATGTGAACAGTGCTGTTTAAAAACCCTTACACTTGAAATCTAAATCTCCCACTTTCTAATCTCTTGCTATTATTAAAAAATAACAATTCAATACACTCAAAAATAACTTCTCTACACACACACCACAATGTGTTAAGAAGAATCCTATGTGATCACTATGCATTAGGAGCCCCAGAAATCACACAACTAGAACTAAGGCAAGAAGAAGTCTAATATCTTGACCCCAAACCTCCTCAAACAGAAGGCAGGCTACTGACAGGAATTTACTCAAACCAGATGAGCTCCTGGTGCACACTCCAGTCATCAGCTCAAGAGACTGTCTTTTGCCAGTCCGTTCTGGGAGCTGCTGCATCAGGTGTGCTCTCATGAGCTACATCATATCTCTAGCTCTCTATCTTCTACATAGGCACCAAAATTGCAGCTTTTCTACTACTGCAACTCTTTCTTACCATGCACTTATTTACAGTTCTAAAGTTTTTAAAGCAAATTACCAGTTTCTGTATGCACAGATGTGTTCAGAAAGGCCCAGTAAAACCATCCAATACCCTCCCAGGTACTGGTAATTCTGCTGGATTCCCATGACCCAGGTGTCCACTGGAGTTCCGCCTTATAATGAGTCTCTCCACAATTTAGGCCAAGTACAATGTTTGGTGGTCTTCCCTTCCTCTGACACTCACATTATTAACACCAGCTCAGGAATTGTGCTTTACACTGTCCGTTTCCATTTTATAGATATTACTGTCAGGTGAATGACCTTCCTTCCTTAGCAGCTGCATGATAGATGGAAGTAGTAAGCAACTCTGTTTTTCAAATGAAAGGAGTAAAACTATGATCTTAAACATAGGTTTGAGGTTCCAGTTACCTCCTCAGCATGAAAGAGCAGAACCATGGTCAAGAAAGATGATAGGTGAGGGAAGGGAACTTAGACTTCCAATAATGGGGAGATACAAAGAGCAAAAGAAAAAAACATGAACATAGAAACAGATATACAAGAGTAAATAAAAATGGAAACCAAGTCAAAGACAAAACAAACTGCAATAGAAGGAGGATTCTAAGAAATGGCAGTGGGAAACACAAAAAAGCAACAAAGTATAAAAAACCACCTTCTATCAACTATATTTTTATCAGCCAGGTTGAAATGAAATGTAAAAAACCCCTAATCTTTTCAATTAAAAAGTTCTGTTCAGAAAATGCTTTATTGGGAAAAAAATTACATGATGAAACTTTCTTTTTGTTGCACTTAAAAACGCTAAGTGTTTCTTTTCCTTCTACCTTTATCGATGGGTATTACAGTATATCTGTTGAAATAAAAAAAAATTCTTAGCTCCACTAAAGTGAACAGAAAAACTGTATATGACCATTTAAGTACAGAAATGTCATACATGCTTTTACAAAAGATACAAGCAGAGCATTTCCAACCTGATGAGGCCACTAAACTTGAAAAGTTACAACCAAAAGAGAAAGAAACCCAACTGATTGAAAGAGTTTAATTATGAGATCCTGCTAGATTGTGTCAGCTTTCCTTCTATTCAGAATTTAATCTGGTGTAAAGCTGAAGCTGGCATGTATAGAGTAATAATGACTAGGGAAAACTATAAAGCAAAAGTCCTTCTTACTTAATTCTCATTTATGTATTGTTGTGTTACTCAGCTGGCTCTCAAACTGGGCAGAAGGAGAGATTGAAGAGAAGTAGCAACTCATCTGAATGCCAGCAGTTTTCCAGAAGAAAGAGGAAAATGCAATTTCTTTGCAAAAAGACTCAGTTGCTTCAACGTGGCAGAATATGTCTGCGAGAAAAAACATCTATGGTGATTATAGTTAGCAGACTGAAGTTTTGCAATTGTAAAAGGCTCCCTTGTAAATGAATGAGACGTATGGGAGATCTCTTTCCTCTGCTGGTAATGGGCACAGACAGCAATGCAGTGTCACAGCTGCCCCCTCTCCCCACGCCAGTGACAGCACTGATGCTGCTGACAAAAATGAGATTTCCCTGGGTGCACATAGTGTCCAAAAATCAAATAGGAAGAGACAGTGTCAATGAGTTTTTTTTATTAATCATAGGAATGCTGAGGAGATTTTCAGTGAAATGAGGGTTATGAGGAGATAGACTGCACTGAAACCTGAAAGTGATGTCTTGAAATTCTGGAGTCAAAGGCAGAACTTCTCCTGGCATCTTCAGGGCCAGGAGCTCATCCTCTGTATGTAAAATAGTGAATGCAAAACTTATTAAAGGGAATAAATAAATTCCACCTCAAAGAATTCTGTTAGGGAATCACTCCCCCTGATAAACATACCATGATGATTTAAAAACAAATCTTTAAATTGCCTACAAATAGTGATGTAAGTTAAGCTTAAAATGACCATGAGAAGGAAGCTTCTAAAATTACTGAATGCTGGATACGGCAGCATGTTAATTTGTGACAAGATTCGCAAGTCTTCTCCAAAGGCTGAATAATTTGGAATAAACTTCAGAGCACAGCAGAGGTATGTCAGTTCTGGTATGTCAAGGGAGTTACTTTGAAAATCTCTGTACACACCCAGGCACCAACATGGTCCTCCTAAGATCCCACACAACTGAATAATGTAGCTGTAGCCAGCCTTGGTCATAATACATGTATTAATAATCTTATTTTACCTAGTAACAGGAGAAATGTTACTACTGAAATAAAACATTAGGAACACCAAAAACCCAGAAGAGAATTAGTCTGGATGAGAAGCTTACATCCCGGTTTCCAAAAGCTAAAATCTACCCCAGCTTCTTCTCTCTCTGCTCATTTTCCTCTGCTGAAAAGTGACAGTGATTGATATCTTCTCCCACCCTAAGTATGCTGTGGTTACTTCTCCTTATGGTTAGAATTAAACTAACAGCCCAGCTCAAACACTCACCCATTTAGATGAAGTATTTATTAGCCACGAATCCTTCTGTTCTTACACCACCTCAAAGTTCTTGTGTACGTCACTGAGGAACACAAAGGGAAGGATTCTGGCATTCAGTCGGAGGCTCCAGCACCAAACCCTCTAACAAGGGGAGCAGGCATGGAACAGCTCCGAAATCCCAGATGTTTAAACCATATGAATCTGTAGAAGAAAATAAAGAGCAGCTGAATTACAAAGGAGGGGAGGATACAATGTTTGTGTATGGTTAAACTACTGTAAACTTTGAAATCTGTATTATGGAATCCATTAGGAAACCCATAACTTTGATTTAAAAGTAATAGTCATAAGATTCTTACTTCACCATTATTTATGGTATAATGAGAAAGTACGTTACTAGAATCCCACCAACTAAATAGATGGATTTCATTAAAACTGCCCTGATGAAGAGTAAAATCGAAGGAAAAAGGAAATAACAACTTTTATTTGATGCCAATTTATTTTCATAGTCTGCTTTGCACAGCAGAAACCTAGGAAGATGAAAAGACAGGGAAAACTTTTCCTTCTCTTCCGTAAGAGAGAGAAACTTTTTAATGGCATTTGAAGGGCGGAAATGACCTACTTCCAGTTGCTTCTATATAAAGAATCTGGCTATGTATCCAAGAGTTGCCTGAAGAATCAAAGCAATGTACAAATTCAAATCAGGATTTATTTGTCAACACATTGGTTAAATAGAAAATTTGTTGCTAAAGAATTTGCTGTAAAAATGAATGACTGAAAGGCTGCCCCAGTAGCGTCCTTCAGGGACAATATTTGCCTTGTCCTCGCCCCCCCGCCCTCTCCTGCTACACTCTGTTACTATCTCCTGAGGAAACAGGAAGGACACAGGCCACTCCAGAACTCTTTAGTCTTGAGTTATAATTATGGACATCTTATAATCTATAGTTAATTTTACAGTAATCAAAGGGTGCTGTCTACAAAATCTTTTAATTTCTTTACATCTCAAATGGCCACTATCCCCCAAATAGTCTGTGCTGCTACTTTCCTGCACCCTAAGTTGCGTTTCTGGCATGCTACAGTTGGTTCCCTGGGCATGTCAGTGCTCTTTCCATTTCAGCTCACACTCACCACCTCCCAAGGCAAAGGATTAGAACTGGGTGCAACATTCTAGGTGAGTGTTCAGCCAGCCTCAGGTCAGAGGTGCTAAAGCTCCTTCAGCTTCCCTGGAAACTCTTCCCCTTGATTCTATGCCAAACTTACTTTTCATGACAGATTACATCAGGAGCCCATTGGATTCCAGTGTGACTCGAGCCGCCTTCTCATCTCTTCACTTGTAGCCTATAGACATTCTTTTGGCTCATTCCTCCTAAGTCTGAGCCTTTCCATTCATTTTAATATGTGTATCACCTTCATATGTCCTCATGCTCATCTGCTCCTGTAATGCTACCCTCCAATCCTTCTGCCCACAGCAGCATCATTTCCAAATCAGTGTCCCCACTCATTCTGTAAGGGCCCTTAGTGTGTTGTGCTGAGTCCCCAAGATCAGTGGAAGCAAACCACATCTCACTGAATACCTGGAAAAATAAATACTTTTATTTCCAGCTTCTCCTTATGAAGTTGCATCCACCAGTATGCACATGTGCTTCAGATGTACCCCTGTGTGCACACACATCATACAAGCATTAAAAGAGCAGGTTTTAAAACTGCTCAGTAATTTTGGTAGTTTTGCACTCTCAGCTATTGAACCAATGGCCTGAGCAGCTGAATTTTGCTCAGGATGACATGTTTTCAGACAGGTTGTAAATTCAAACTATGAGGAAACTTTGATACTCCCATTCCTTGTTCTTATTCTAATATTTTAAACTCTTCTTGTTGATTTATTAGGAGCTAAATAATAATTGCAAGAAAATTAGAGCCTTTAAGGACTTCTCACTCATTTAATTTTAAATCTACAGACTTTTAACCATCACTGCCTTACAGTGACACCTTCTGGAAACTCTAGGAGGAGAGGGAAAACTGCTCCATAAAGGCAGAGTTTGTAGGAGATGTGAATCAATACAATCAATCAAGCTTTGGAGCACTTATACCTGGTCGACTTCTGATGTTCAAATACATGTACAGTGGTATTACAAATGCCCTGCAGAAGAAAAAAAAAATCTATTGCTGTGTCATTAATCTGGTCACATTTGTTGTCTTCCATAAAATGGTGGGTAGGGTAGTCATAGTATCATTCTTTTCAGTATCTCACAGAGATTAAAAAATCCAAAAACAAACTAAAAGCAGTTATTTTTGCTGGATTAACACTTACTATGTTTGTCATACTGTCTAAAAATATTTCGATATGATAAGAGAGACATTTGTGTTAATACTAAGTCTTTAAGGGACAACTAGCTGCAGTACACAGGCTCAGCTTATTAGGCACCTTGCTTGATCAGGCAAGCAAAGCAGGGAAAAAAACCCTCCAAGTTCATTAGAGAAGACCAGCAGAAGAGGTGAAAACACAGTTTCCACTTCTAGAGAGCAGTTCAGCTGCTGACAACCTACTGTCATGGCAGAGCTCCCAGTTTCTGGGAGGCTCCCTCAATGTTTAACACACAAAAGAGTTACACTGGCAGCAGCAGCAGTTGTTTCTGAGACCACTCTCAGTATACTGTCACAAGAAGGGCTCTGTTGTGTCTCACCAGACTTTGAGGAAAGGAAGGCTTTGAGGCTGGCTGCCATTTAAGCAAATGAAAGTTTTACAAGGAAGGTCTGGGATCTGGGGATGGCCACAATCAGTTCATTAGCAGTTACACTGATGAACAGCTTGTGCAAGAATGGTGTAGGAGTAGAGACAGTTTATTATAAAAAGCTGGAATCTAACTGAAAACAGAGCTGTTAGGCCCCCACAAAAAGTATGGCAGGGTGATTTTCCAAATTTGCAACTACTGACGTCACAAGAATCAACTCCAAAATGTCTCAACATCCTTGCTCACGTTGTCACTGATGACCCTTGTGCCATGAGTCTCCATTTGTATAACAGTGCTAGCTGTAAATTTCCAGCTCATTAGTTATATATGCAAGCATGAAATCAGCACAACCATGATGATTTAAACCAGATGAGGATTGACCTTTAATTTGGATACAGGATCGTGTGGGAGAGGAAATTGTATTACATGGGAAGGAGTCATTACAACTATCAAAATAAAGCATTAGTCAGGTGAGCTTGGCTGTACTCACAGGAGGCTGTGTGGTGCCCAAAGCCACCAGGGCTGGCTGGTACTGACTCGGCCCAGAGCAAAACACACCTGGGTGGTGCTGTTTCAAGCTCCCAGCCCTAAGAGATGGGGCAGGCTGGCAGCATGGGACCTGCCACTCATGCAGACAGGCTGTACCTGATGTACCTGGCAGGGGGACATCCCACATTTCCCATCTCCAAAGCAAGTCAGCCTGCACAATTCTTCTGCCTGGTCCCAACGTGGTACCAGCACATGGCCAAAACCTGCATTCAGTCTCAAGAAACCGAAAATTGTCCCAGTGCTGCCAGCAGGAGAGGACTTCAGACATCAGGAGTCAGAAGATTTTACAGCAGAGATCTTTCCTATGCAGATGAGACAATTTTTCATTTATTTCCAAAGATTTCTGTTATCCGTTGTGTGTTGGTAGTTTCTGTATTTGATTACATCAGAAAGGGCACTTTACCATTCCCAGAAATTAATTGTGTTTAACATCACAAAAAAGAGACTTTGCTATGGAGACCCAGTTTCCAGAGGAAAAGAGAAGAAAAATCTACTGAGCAATAAAATAAAATGTCATATATTCAGGACTGATCAATCCAAATAGATTTGGTTTAAAACCCACGAAGTTTCCAAACTTGTGACTACCAACTCTTTGAATTTATTTAGTTAAATCCTCCAGCTTCACCTGGGTGAGGTTTTTAGGTAGACAAACCCACAGCAGCTGGGGGTTTAGAAAATACCATGTACTGTAAGATTTTCAATAAGGCAAAGAATAAGTCAACCCCAATTGTATTTCTATATAAATCTAATATCTTATTTTCTGTGTTGTTATTCCAAAGGCTGGGCTCTTTTGTAGCAACCTACTAAAAAAGGAGGCTAGAAAGTGGTGCACAATAGGTGTAACATGGAGAGAGCAAGATGGAAGGAAACAAAACATGGGCTTTCTGGAACTTATGGGAGCAGAAAGGGAAAGAAGGAGTAGCAGCAGGTATGATCTATGCCTACTGAAGAGACTTCACCGCAGTGATGTAATTTAAAGGGGCTTAGTGCTGAAATGCACACTGGTCCTGGTGGCTCTTAAAATTTGATTTCTTTTTTTTAAAAGTGGGTACAATAAACTCAGAACAGCTTACAATAACTGCCCCTATTGAGGCTCTAGAATAATCACTGCAATAGAAACATGAGAAACTGGGGGAAAAATAGTCTTTTGCAAGGAACAGCCTAAGATGGTGACTATGAGGTTTTCTTTTTCCTAAAGATCTGCTGAATTATAAGGAACAATTACTCAAGGTACGAGGGGTGCATACATTTTTCATTGATAACTGTGAGAGTCACATCGTTATAACAAGAAGTTTATTTCAGCCTGGATGTAAACCAATGTTCTCAAAACCATGAAATGAAGGAGAGAAAGAGAGGGAGACTGAGACCCAGAAAGAGAGAGCCTGTGTATTTGCAAAAGGACACAACATGCTGCCTGTTGCTGCTGGGTGAAGGACAGGGAGCCTTGTGTTCTGTCAATGCAGTTACCATAAACTGCCCCTGAGAAAATATTTAAGTGTAAGTTTCTTTTCAATTCAAGAATCAGCCTTCAAAAAGAACCCTTTTACTTTAATAGTAATCCATGTTAATTTACTACAACAATAACCAGAAGTAAATTTGCTAGTTGATGTTTTGCTTTTACTATAAAGCTTGAAATGGAAACTGTGGCCTTGATGAAAACTGTAAAATTCCAGTAAATGGGATTAGTCATCCTTTTGTGTGCCCCAGTTCCACATATCAAATAACAAGCAGTGACACCCTCAGCTAGCAAGTGGAAGTAAATATACTTCAAAAAGGGGGAAAAAAACCGCCTCAGAGAGGATGAGTAACATTTGACATTTTCATGTACGGAATTTCTGTAAATGTCTCTCCCAGAGGAGAAATATCTTCCAAAATATTTAGTTCGGGTATTTCTCTTTGATAGAGTACTGTGAAATCCAGAGTATTTAAATCCTTAATTAAAACATCTTAATATTTAACTCTATGTAACCCGGAATCATTTAAGGCTTTTCAAATCAAGATTAGTATAAACAAAGAGCAAAGGGGAATTAATTTCAATCTTCAAGATTCCTGCAGATTGTGGGAAACTTCACTGCCTGATCTCTCTCCATCCAATACTGTGAGCCTTTAATTTTACTTTCAAAATAAGAATTCCTTTGAACAAGCAACTACTCCACTGAGCAAGCAGATACTTCTCACACTAATACTTTTTGTCTAATCACTTTAGTTTTGATGGAATACAGTTAATATTTCCCTCCCAGAGCTCACTGTGCCCAGCAGAAACCTCATACATTCACTTTCTGCTGATCTTGGTTACATAGTGTATTTTGTCAAAGCAAAATAAATGCAGCTGCTTGCACAAGCAAGGAAAACCCATTGAAAAGGTTACATATATTAAGTTATTGGGTTAATTGACTTTGCTATTGGGTAAAGCACCTGACTGTTATTAGATTTCAGCATACTGAATGGATCTTAAACAGATTTTCTGTCCAAACATGCTGTCAAACACATGGTATAATAGGTATACCTCTTTTGATCCATGGTCAAATTACAAGACAATAAAAATTGTAGTTATAAATTTCATTTAAAAATCGTAGTTACAAATTTCAGTAATTGACACAATATGAAAAAAACTCTAGCAAACCCAAAGCCATGCAAGTGCTTACTGTCTTTGCAATTCTTAACTTCATGTAATGGATCAGAAATAAAAATCCCTACAGAATGCCTCACCAGCATCAGTTAAATCCTCACAATTCCTGGTAGCTCTGCAGCAGTGGAAACATCCTAAGTAATTTCTCATCATCTTACAAGAAAGCCATGCTCCACAGCAATCCCAGTTTTCAGCTGGATAAAGAATGATCTTTCTCCAGAAGCTCAGCGCTGGATGTCTACCCCAGTCATGTTAGTATGAAAGTCTGAACAGGAGAGCTCCAACATCCAGGATACCCATGGCCCATCTCTAAATGGACAGGTGAAGTTCAGAGAGTGGAATCTCTTCTGCAGTCGTAGGATATCACAACAAAGGGGCACATCCTGGTCTTGCCACCCTTGCCAGCTGGCCTGTCAGAGTAGTGTACAGGTGAAGAATGGACTGAAGTCATCAAAAAACCCACCTGCTTGGCTTCTCTTGAACACCAGCAGCAGTAGATTTACACCTCAAAGTGCTTTGTTTTAAATAATAGTCCCAAAAAGGAAAGGATATTTTGTTTATTGCTGTTACAAACACTACAGTAATTTCACGACTATAAGGCGCACCCTTTTGACTAAAATTTTGGCCCAAAGTCAGAAGCGTGCCTTATAGTCCGGTGCGCCTTATATAACGTCCATAGTTGTGACATTTGCCAACCCGGAAGTGAGAGCTGCGAGGGGGGGGCGGCGCTGCGGGAGCGCTGAGTAACGATGGGGGGGCAGCTGCGGGCGGCCCCAGGTGCCAGGAAAAGCGCCGGCAGGGAGGCGTTACTACTTTGTTACTTTGTTGTGCGCGGTGGCCCCGCGCTGGCCCTGAGCCGAGGGTGGCCTGGCCCCGCGGGGCCACGGTGCCGGAGCCAGCGGGGTCATAGCTGATAGGGGCAGGCAGAGCAAGCGGGGCCACGGCCGGCACAGGCAGGCGAGGCCAGCGGGGCCACGGCCAGCACGGGTAGGAGGGGTCGCGGCTGATAGGGGTAAGTGGGGCTGTGTTGCCACAACTGGCAGGTGCAGGCAGGGTCGCGGTGCCGTGGCCAGTGGGGCTGCAGCCGGCACAGGTAGGTGGGGCCGTGGCTCCGGGGTTGGCAGGGCCGCTGCCAATAGGGGCAGGCGGGGGCAGCTGGTAGGTGCAGGCGGGGCCGCGCCTGTCAGCTGCGTGGGGGGAGCTGGGGGCGGATCCTCGCTGCCAAAAAAAAAGTGTGCCTTATAGTACAGTGCACCTTATATAATGTACGAAGTGGCGAAATTTGCCTACTCCCAGAGGTGCGCCTTATAGCCATGAAATTGCTGTAGTTGTGGCACATTCCTATTTCAAAGAATGGAAATTTACCTTGCCTTTTTGAGAAGGGGATAATCCATACTACACAACTGGGTAATTCTTTGTACATTGTATACAAGTATTTTGTGCTCCGCATTTTGGGATCTACAGTATTTCAGTGTTTAGTTTTCATAAGTTAATCTCTTACATTTGATAGCAGCTTTTTACAAAGGTTGAATTAAGAAAAATATAGCACCTTTCACTACACTCAATGGCAGGACATGGCAAGCAATGCCTGTAGATAAAAGGACAGCTCACACAGGTAGGTAGTTTACGTAACAAGGTACTTTATATAACAGTAGGAAAAGGCTTTGTTCTCCAGGCTCACAGTAATTACAGTATTTAGGGCACAGGGAGCACACATATGCTGCACAAAGCCCAGCAAACCCAAGAGGGGCTGCAGCAGAGCTGGCCTCAGTGCCAGCAGAAAATCACAAAAGCCATCAAAATTCTCCTTTTAAGCTGCAGCTGGCTGCCAACTGTTTAGCAGCTGCAGAGGAAAGGAGGAGAAACAGGGATATTTTACAATTTAACAGCATATAGCTTTGGTACAAATAATTTCAAGGAGAAATGGAAGAAAGCAAGCACATTAAGCATACATTCTTCCCCTTGCCCACACCATTTTAAAAGGAACTAAGAGAATTGCAGGGAAATGACATGGCCGTTTAGAGACACCAAGTTTCTGTACCAGCTGAAAGACCAATGATAACAGAACAGATTATACCCTTAGCTAGACAGGAGAAAGGCTGGAGTTTAACTGCTCTAAATATCTAAAGGAGACCCTTCTAAGTCTAGAAAATACAAATTCACAAAGTACATCAATTTGGATATTTAAAGAAAGCTGAGGAAGATGAAGAGATGACTCAGGACACCTGAGTCAGACCATGATTACCAAGTGAGACAGACACAAGACACAGCAGTGCACTGCTTTAGGCTCACAGCATCCGCTGATGAGAATGATGTATCATCCATTAAGCTGAAAAAAGATTTACAAAGGAAGACTGGGTTCTGGGAAAGAATTTCCAGTAAAGCCACACCGGCATGAGTAGCACAGACCACATAGTCAGACACAGCAGACCCACCACAGAATAAAAATTAGTATCAGAGCTACATGATTCCCCAGGCTGCCTGTTAAAAGGGACCAAGAGGAGACCCCAGAGAGAAAATACATAGAAAACCAGTACAGGAGACCAATAGGGGACCACAGAGGAGAAAATCTGGAGAAACGTATTGCTGGTTTTCTAAACATATTGATATGGGAGATTTAAATTCATATGCTAATTATTTTCTCATCAGAAGAGTGCTGTTGCACTATTTGCAGACTAAGTTACTACTGAGCATGTGCACTTTGTCCCCAAACTGTCTCTTAGTAGGAACATATTTATACACACTCCCTCATATGGAACACATTAGACATTAAATATAAAAGCTGTTTTTGTTTTTATATAACTTCACACACAGAGAAAATAATATCCCACAGACTATATATTAATCATGTTTACTGATCTCTGCAGAGTATTAGTACACTTTGAAGTCAGCCTATTGTGCCAAGCCTCTGTCAGCTGAAGCCATAAATTTTCTGCTTTACTCCTTGTGGAACTTTTCCTTTCTCTCCCCACCCCAACCCTCAATGAAGCAAGGTTAGATTTCACCTAGACGCATTTCTATATCAGCCTGTCAAGTCTTATGAGATGTGTGAATGGATGACTTCAGTTTGAAGGTACATGTTCTAGTACCTAAGTCATCTTTTCCACACAGTAAAGTTCTCTTTTTGAATTGTTCTGCAACAGAATGAAAGCTTTCCAAAAGCACAACTCTGCCCATCAGCACGGCATTAGATAGCCACGTTTGAAGCCTAAAGCTGCAAGTTACCTTTAGATAGTAGAAAGTAGTAATTATAAATAAAGCATCTGAGATATGTTTCCCTTATATTGTGAACGATAGTAATAACACTTTTTTAACTGAATGGTAGTTTTCATCAGAATACAAAAACATGTTCCAGTTTAGAAAAAAAAAAAAAAAGACAAACCAAACCAACAACAACAAAATCAGCTTCTAAAACAAAGTGAAAAGATATCTGATAAAATTGAGCATAACTGAACATAGAATTGTGCAGAATTTTCTGCCCTAAGACACAATGCTATCCAGCAGTGGAAAAGGAGTTATCTTTGAGCCATCAGCTAGCATAGGCATACACAGACATGCATCCACAGGATAATGGCATCAGCCAGAGGCTGATGTTCCCAACATTTCTGCAAGTCCTGGTGCAGTAGGAAAGTCCCATGAGAGTCTTTCAGCAAGAGTCACTGAGAATTATTATGAAAGACGTGCATCAAGGCACTTACTGGATGCCAAAGCAGAAGCATTGCTTGGTTAGAGCAGCTCAGGAAAGTCAGTCTAAACTTTACATGTTTCCACCATTAGCACCAGCTTCAGAGGGGCAAACAAATGCAGTACTACAAAAACATAATCCTGTCCCTTCACTCAGAATAGGAACACAGAGTGCATATAAACAAGAAAGACACACAGAAATCTCGGCTTTAGCTGGCATACAAGTCAAAGTTAAGGAAGCAGGACAAATTTTCCCCGGAGTCCCATCAGCACTAGTGATTGTTTGTGGCTATGCATAGTTAGTATCTATATCCATCCGCATTGCATTTAAAAGTCTAGGCTTCTGATTTTGACCGTTTGAAGAATACTGAAGCAAGCTGCCTACGGTAGCCTGAAACTAGTGGTGAATATACATGACCCTCAGTATATTTTTCATAGCAATAATTATTTCAGTTCTCTAGTTGCCATTTGACTACAGTTGTTTAGGACTAAAAATAGCTATCTCAGTTGGCAAGGACAAAAAATAAATGGCCTTGAAATCTTAATTCACAGTCTCTTTCCTTTGTCTTCCAAAAAGACAGCCCTCACACAGCTAACCAAACAGAAGTTGACAGAGTACACAGAAAGCTAAAGTGCCTCTGAAACAACTGCTAGCACCAAAAGTAGCAAAACACAGCAGGGCACTTCAAACAATTAACTTCATTTATGAGTTGATTGATTGAGTTACATTGGTGTGAAGTGGACTCATGCAGGGCCAATGCTAAAAGCCAAGCTGCCACTCTGGTGAGTGAACCTGTTCCTCCAAGATGGACCCAAACCAGCAAGCAGAGAAAGAAAAAGGTGCCACTAGTTTGGGTGGGGGGAATCATGAAGGGTCTTGTATTTGCCGAGCAAGGTGTCTATGCAGCCATGATGAGAAGCTGCTCAAACACCACTCTTCTTGATGGTGGTTAGGTTAGGAATGGGAGCATTCACAGGACTTTTAGGAACAGGGACATTACACAAGATTCTCTCCCCAGATTTGGGAAATTGTCATTAATTCAACAACACCTGGAAAACCATTGGTTTGACTCACCAGTGGACAAGCAAAAGTCGTTTTTCTGACTATACAGCCAAACAAACAAAGCCTCTCTGAGTGTCTGAGTTGTGTGATCCCACACCAAGGCCTGTGCTGGCTCTCAGTAAGAACGGGCTTGGCAGGTATCCGTCTACATCCCACTGGAACCGCCTGTATCAGCATTGATTGCCAGGACTTTCCCCATCCTGGGATCCTCACCATTTTCTGCTTTGCTTTTTTTCTGGAACTGTCTGGTGACCAGAATCTCAGATTTTAGTAAAGCATTGCTAAAATATTAAAGAAAAACGTTACATTTATTTTGAAACTCTCTAAAAAATTTTAAGAATTTGAAGCCACTGTCTTCCTATTATACCCTAAAAATATACACATTGAAGAGAAAAAATTACATCATGATCACTATCATTAAATATATTAGTAGGTGAGGCTAGTCAGAGTTACATGATTATGCCATGAAAGATTCTAACACTAAAACAAATGCACATTATTCACAAGAGAGTTATTAAAGAAACAACAAACCACCTGAACTCTAAATTCCCACTTTTTAGTTTTGTATCTGAAATTTAACCTCATAGGAGTTTGATTCAATGCATTAAATAGAATGGCCTCCTTGAAAAAAAGTACCTGCCAGACCACTTATTGTACCCCTACTCAGAGCGTGCCCAGAGTGCACTCTTTTCACCACAGTATGGATAAAGATAAAAGATCAGAGACACTTTTGAATGCTTTAGAGTTTGTTTCTGCTTTGAAAGAGTTAGTTATCAGGGCTGTGATACAATTCAGAGGCAGTTTTCTGACAAAGCTGAAATGGCCACTCTCCAGGGCTGGGAAAGGATGTTACTGCAAGGGTTCCATTAGTCACCAAAGCATTTTTCTCTTAAATGTGCCAGTTTTTGACCTTGGAGGTCAGCAATAGACTGTGCATCTGTTGTTGGCTGGTTTTCCTGAAGACTCATGTCTAAGAGCTCGGGCTGATGTTTCCCTAATTGCATTTCCTTTCCACAACAATTTGCCATGGCCCCATTCAAAATGTGGTTCATCCAACCTGGAAGTTCTTTTTGAGGCACTTGGGGACAGGGTCTGCTCCATTATTTCTGGCTGAGAAAGAACTCCCAAGCAGAGCAATCACAAACCTTTACATCCCAGTAAAATTAAACGAAGATTTATTCGGAGCAGGGCAGCGGGGAAAAAATCAAGAATAATATAAACCTAAATCAGAGCTGCCCCACAACAGTGAGATACAAGGGAACCACAAGGGAGCTTTTATTTGCAATTGGCTACAGGCAGAGAGCTCCTAGTTTATGGACAATCATATAAAAAAGGAAATGGCAGCAATTATTACCATGTCCTGGTTTGGAGAACAGGTACTTCCAAGAAAAGGCAGGAGCTCATCCCGAAATGGAGACTGTAAACTCCCTCTTTCCTGATTATACAGTTTTGGAATCAGGGACTCTCAGGCCAACATATGGGAAGAAGGAAAAACAGCTCTTTACTAATACATTTAACCAAACAAACACAAACAACAGCAGTTATGAAAAACAACATTAAGCAAAAAGAGTAACTTAGTTTTAGTGTTTTTCAGTCTCAGTTCACACTCTCTCTTCACTCAGTACCAGTGGTGGTAGGGGCAGGACTGAGAGAGATGAGTGAGATCCCAAGCCAGTCCAATTCTTTGTCCCTAGGGATCACAAGCCGGGCGCAGCCCAACAAGTTTTCTTAGCATAAGAATGGGGAAAATTCTACAGCCAAGAAAAAAGTAGGGGAACAAACCCCCAACATACCAAAACAAGCAAAAACTGCAGGAATGGAATGCAGGCTGTTTTTCCCCCCGGTTAATTCAAGCAAGCAGATAAAAACTACAAAAAGTTTTCTTAAGAATCTCTCTTTTTGCAAAAGACAAATAATTCAAAGCAGGAAGCAAACAGTGTAATACATTAAGGTTACTGATGGTAAATGTCCTTGGTTCCAGTAAGAATTTAGTGTATTGAAGATGGCTTAAATGGAAGTAGAAAAACACAGAAACTCCTTCTGCCCAATACAAAGAGGCAATCTTTTTTATTGCTTTTCCTTCCATGTTACTTAAATTCCTCCCATTTTTCTTTGCATATTTTAAAGCAAGTGCCTTTTGAAACCTGTTTGCATTCACCCAAGTTGTGATATACAAGAAAGGTAAAACACTACGTATCCTATATATGTCTTCTCTGTGTGTAAGACCAAATATTTCCAGAACATATCTCTGTGAAAAGCTACACAAAGTAGACGGCAGTCACCGTGGGAATGACAGATACAAAATATGGATTCATATTCACAGATCAAAATCTGACATCTAGGAGTTCTCTTTTCAAAAAAAAATCCAAAAAAACATCCAAAGTTGCACCACAAAATCCAAACAAACAAAAACCAACCAAACAAAATAAACAGAAAAAAAGCGCATCTGCTCTTGATTTTCTGATGTCATATCTTTAAATCTAACCAGTGAAAATGTCACTCAGGAACAGTATTAAATACACAGGCTACCAATGTGATCAGCACTGAGCATGAAAAAGTTTACACAGACACATAATAGGAAAATTTTCAAGTGGCCACAAAAAAAATAACTTGCACAGGCTTCCTGGCAAATTTTATATCTGCAAACAAGTCTATTATATTACATATATATATATATATATATATATATATCACACTGTGACAATACTTTATCAAGCAAACAAGACTTTTCACAGGGCTAAACACAACCTGTATTTAATGTCCGAGCATTTCAAGCTTGAAATCCAATGAAAGTATAATTACTCTCAAAGCCACTCTTTCAAACTTTATAGTATATCTGCAAAACAGTAATTCATTTAGTACAGGGCTGTATAAAGTGGCTCATTTTTCCCTACTCTCTAGGGGGCAGTGTGAGTCCATCCCACCCATCAATATTTTCTACTATAGTTGTTGCAGACGTCTGTCTGAAAATTCAATATTATCTTTTAGAGCCTTCTTTAAGAGCTCTTCTGGGGTTTAACTTGACATGTTTTGTCATGTTAAGCAGGAAAGCAATTTTTCCATAAGAAATTAAATACACAAAATGCAGCATGTACATCACTTCATATTTATATTGCTCTGAATGGTGATAAAACTTCATAAACTGAAAGATGCAGCATGGGGGAAGGAAGAAAGAACTAATTTGTGCCTTAAGCCTCACACAGCTAAATGTTTTGATAGAGAATCTGGGCTGCAATAACAGTAATAATATATGGTACTTATTTTGTTTGCATCTATTTACTTACTTGTCTTAGTTTGGTGGACAGATGTTTGCTAAGAAAGGCAGGAGCTTCTTTTTGAAATGGAGAATGTAAACCCCCGCCCTCCAAATTATTATCATTTTGAAATCAAGCGACTCTTAGGCAAAGATATGGGAATAGAAGTAACAGTTCTTTACTAGGAAAATTAAAATAGAAATACAGTACTACAAAGAACAAAACCCCACACACTGACAAAAGTCAGAATACAACCTGACAAAGGTGGCTGCAGTCCTCTTGGCGTGACAGATGTGGTTCAGTTGAAGCAGTGCTCCTGTAGAAGGTGCAGTTTCCCTCCCGAGGTCTAGTGATGATGAGGAGAAATCCGGTTTCCCTCTGAAATATAGTGGGAAAAGGGATGTCTTTGTGTTTCAAAATTTCAGTTTTTATCTTGGTAAGAAAGGCTTGGCTTTCCTCCCTGAGCATCTCCCAATGGGATGAAGTAATTTTATCAGTCATACAGCAGAACTCAATGGGCCATTAGTAGGAGATAACTCCCAGGAGGAAGGATGAGTTTTGAAAAGATAAAGAACAGTGCTTCACCTGGTTTCAATGCATCATTAGGAGACTATCTACCAAAAATGGGCCCAAATCACCCTAAAATTTCCCAAAGTAAGCTGAAAATTCTCCCAAATTCAGTCACCAAATTGAGCACTTAAAGGGCTTCAAATTGAACTGGAAAACGACCAAAAATCGGCAAAAATTTGCACTAAAACTCCTCTCCAAATCACCCTAAAATTCCCCCCAAAACAGCCAGACAATCACTGCCAAAATGACCTCAAAAGTCACTAAAATTGCCACCCAAAAAGGCCCCAAAATCCCCTGAAAAATGTCGCTAAATCCCCACACCGGGCTGGCAAAATGGCCGCAAAATGGCCCTAAAATCCCCCTAAATTTCCCCCAAAAAAGGCCCCAAAATGGCTCAAAGTTCCCCCTAAAATCCCCGCAAAATCACACTAGAAATAGCCAAAAACTGCCCCAAAAATGACTTCAAAAAAACCCAAAATTCTCCCCCAACAAAAGCTCCAAAATCCCCTGAAAAAACTACCTAAATCCCCGCACAGAGCCTCTAAAATTCCTCCCTAAATCCCTCTAGAATTACCCCAAATAGACCCAAAATTCCCCCAATGTCCCCAAAATGACCTCAAAAATGGCTTCAAAAATTCCCAAAATTCTCCCAAAAGGCCCAAAATCCCCTGAAAAATGTCCCTAAATACTCACACCAATCCTCGCAAACGACCATAAAGCCTCCCCTAAATGTCCCCACAAAAAGGCCACAAAATTGCTCCAAATTGCCCTGAAAATGCCTTCAATAATTCCAAAAATTCCCTGCGATAGTCTCCAAAATCCCCTTTAAAAAGCCCCTAAATACCCACACGGAGGCCCTAAAATGCCCAACATCCCCTAAAATTACCCCAAAATGGTTCAAAATTCCCCCAAAAATGTCCCCAATATCACCTCAAAAATGGCTTCAAAAATTCCCAAAATTCCCCTGAAATGGCCCAAAAATACACTCAAAAATGTCCCTAAATACCCACACTGAGCCCCCAAAAAGGCCCCAAAATCCCTCCCAATCCCCCTAAAACTCCCCCAAAATGGCCTCAAAATCTCCCCAAAAATGGCCCCTAAATCCCCCCAAAAGGGCTTCAAAAATCCCCCAAATTTCCCGGAAAAGGCCCCAAAATCCCCCCAAAAAAAGGCCTCAAATCTCCCCAAAAAGCTCCTTTAAATGGCCCCTAAACGGCCGCAAATCCCTTTAAAATTCCTCCCAGAAAGCCCCTAAATCCTCCCCAAAATCCCCCAGAAATTCCCCCAAAAAAAGCCCAAAAATCCACCCAAGTCTCCATAAAATTCCCCAGAAAAGCCCCAAAATGCCCCCAGAAACGACCCCAAATCGCCCTAAAATTTACACAAGGAAAGCCAGAAAATCCTCCCAAAATCAGCCCCAAAACGGCTCAAAAATCAGCACATAAAGGGCTTCAAATCAAACTGCACAATGCCCCAAAAATCCCCAAAATTGGCCCAAAAATGGCCGTAAATTCCTCTCTAAATCCCATTAAAATTCCCCCAAGAATGGCCTCAAAATCCTGCAAAAATGGCCCCAAATTCCCATTAAATATCCCCCAAATCACCCCAAAAATGGCTTTAAAAATCCCTAAAAATGGCCTCAAAAACTCCTAAAATTCCCTCCAAAAAAGTCCCAAAATTCACTCAAAAATGTCCCTAAATACCCACACCGAGCCCTGAAAGAAAGGCCCTAAAATCTCCCCTAAATGTCCCCACAAAAAGGCCAGAAAATTGCTCCAAAATCCCCCAAAAATGGTTTCAAATATTCCCAAAATTCCCCCAACAAATGCCCCAAAATCCCCTCCAAAAAGTCCCTAAATACCCATACTGAGTCCATAAAATGCCCCAACATCCTCCAAAAATTACCCCAATAAGGTTAAAAATTCTCCCAAAAATGTCCCTAAATTCCCCCTAAAATGTCTCCAAAAACACCTCAAAAATGGCTTCAAAAATTCCCAAAATTCCCCACAAAAGCCCCCAAAATACACTCAAAAATGTCCCTAAATACCCACACCAAGCCCCCAAAAAGGCCCCAAAATCTCGCCCAATCCCCCTAAAACTCCCCCAAAATGGCCTCAAAATCTCCCCAAAAATGGCCCCTAAATCCCCCCAAAAGGGCTTCAAAAATCCCCCAAATTCCCTGGAAGAGGCCCCAAAATCCTCCCAAAAAAGGCCTCAAATCTCCTCCTAAAGCTCCTTTAAATGGCCCCAAAACAGCCGCAAATCCCGCTAAAATTTCTCCCAGAAAGTCCCAAAATCCCCCAGAAAAAGCCCAAAAATCCACCACAATGGACCCAAAATCCCACCCAAGTCTCCTTAAAATTCCCCAGAAAAGCCCCAAATCCCCCAGAAATGACCCCAATTCGCCCTAAAATTTCCACAAGGAAAGCCAAAAAATCCTCCCAAAATCAGCCCCAAAATGCATCAAAAATCAGCACTAAAAGGGCTTCAAATTAAACTGCACAATGCCCCAAAAATCCCCAAAATTGGCCCAAAAATGGCCGTAAATTCCTCCCTAAATCCCATTAAAATTCCCCCAAGAATGGCCTCAAAATCCTGCAAAAATGGCCCCAAATTCCCCTTAAATATCCCCCAAATCACACCAAAAATGGCTTTAAAAATCCCTAAAATTGGCCTCAAAAACCCCCAAGATTTCCTCAAAAAAAGCCCCAAAATCCCCTCAAAAATGTCCCGAAATACCCACACCACGCCCCGAAAGAAAGGCCCTAAAATCTCCCCTAAATGTCCCCACAAAAAGGCCACAAAATTGCTCCAAATTGCCAAAAAAATGTCTTCAAATATTCCCAAAATTCCCAACAAATGCTCCAAAATCCCCCCATAATGTCCATAAATTCCCGCATGAGTTCCTAAAATGCCTAAAAATCCGCCTAAAATTACCCCAAAATGGCTCAAAATTGCCCCTAAAATGTCCCCACAATCACCTCAAAAATGGCTTCAAAATTTACCAAAATTCCACATGACAGTGCGCAAAATCCCCTCAAAAATGTCCCTAAATACGCACACTGAGCCACTAAAATGCCCAAAAATGCCCCAACAATTACCCCAATATGGCTCAAAATCCCCTCAAAAATGTCCCCAAATTCCCCCTAAAATGTCCCCAAAATCACCCCAAAACCGGCTTCAAAAATTCCAAAATCCCCTCAAAAATGTCCCTAAATACTCACACCAATCCTCGCAAACGACCATAAAGCCTCCCCTAAATGTCCCCACAAAAAGGCCACAAAATTGCTCCACATTCCCCCGAAATTGCCTTTGATAATTCCCAAAATTTCCTGTGATAGTCCCCAAAATCCCCTTTAAAAAGCCCCTAAATACCCACACAGAGGCCCTAAAATGCCCCAAAATCCCCTAAAATTACCCCAAAAAGGCTCAAAATTCCCCCAAAAAAGTCTCGAAATTCCCCCTAAAATGTCCCTAAAAACACCTCAAAAATGGCTTCAAAAATTCCCAAAATTCCCCACAAAAGCCCCCGAAATACCCTCAAAAATGTCCCTAAATACCCACACCAAGCCCCCAAAAAGGTCCCAAAATCCCTCCCAATCCCCCTAAAACTTCCCCAAAAAGGCCCCAAAATCCCCCCCAAAAAGGCCTCAAATCTCCCCAAAAAGCTCCTTTGAATGGCCCCAAAACAGCCGCAAATCCCCCTAAAATTTCTCCCAGAAAGCCCCAAAATCCTCCCCAAAAAAAGCCCAAAAATCCACCACAATGGACCCAAAATCCCACCCAAGTCTCCTTAAAATTCCCCAGAAAAGCCCCAAATCCCCCAGATATGACCCCAATTCGCCCTAAAATTTCCACAAGGAAAGCCAAAAAATCCTCCCAAAATCAGCCCCAAAATGCATCAAAAATCAGCACTAAAAGGGCTTCAAATTAAACTGCACAATGCCCCAAAAATCCCCAAAATTGGCCCAAAAATGGCCGTAAATTCCTCCCTAAATCCCATTAAAATTCCCCCAAGAATGGCCTCAAATTCCTGCAAAACTGGTCCTACATTCCCTTTGAATATCCACCAAATAACCCCAAAAATGGCTTTAAAAGCCCCTAAAAATGGCCTCAAAAACCCCCCAAAATTCCCTCCAAAAAAGCCCCAAAATCCCCTCAAAAATGTCCCTAAATACCAACACCGAGCCCCGAAAAAAAGGCCCTAAAATTTCCCCTAAATGTCCCCACAAAAAGGCCACAAAATTGCTCCAAATTGCCAAAAAAATGGCTTCAAATATTCCCAAAATTCTCCCAACAAATGCTCCAAAATCCCCTCAAAATGTCCATTAATTCCCCCACGAGCCCCTAAAATGACCAAAAATCTGCCTAAAATTACCCCAAAATGACTCGAAATTCCCCCTAAAATGTCCCCACATCGCCGTGAAATTTCCCAAAGAAAGCCCCAAATCCTCCTAAAAATCAGCCACCAAATTAAGCACTTTAAGGGCTTCAAATTCAACTGGAAAATGCCTTAAAATTGGCCCTAAAATTCGTCCCCAAATCACCCTAATTGTCACCCAAAAAAATGTCCCCAAAATCAGCCCAAAAGTCCCCTGAACTTCCCCGGAAAAGGCCCCCAGATGCCCTCGGAAATGTGCCAGAAGCCCGGAGGTGGCAGTCCGGAGCGGGCAGGCGGCAGGGCAGTGTCTCACCGCAGCTCGCCAGGCATCTGCCCCCAGCCCTGCCGACGAGCGGGAGATGAGTGAGATCCCCGCCCAGCCCAATTCTTTGTCCCTAGGGATCACAAGCTGGGTGCAGCCCAACAAGTTTTCTTAGCGTAAGAATGGGGAAAATTCAACAGCGAGGGAAAAAGTAGGGGAACAGACCCCCAACATACCAAAACAAGCAAAAACTGCATGAATAGAATGCAGGCTGTTTTTCCCCCCAATTAATTCAAGCAAGTGGATAAAAACTATAAAAAGTTTTCTTAAGAATCTCTCTTTTTGCAAAAGACAAATAATTCAAAGCAGGAAGCAAACAGTGTAACACATTAAGGTTACTGATGGTAAATGTCCTTGGTTCCAGTAAGAATTTAGTGTATTGAAGATGGCTTAAATGGAAGTAGAAAAACACAGAAACTCCTTCTGCCCAATACAAAGAGGCAATCTTTTTTATTGCTTTTCCTTCCATGTTACTTAAATTCCTCCCATTTTTCTTTGCATATTTTAAAGCAAGTGCCTTTTGAAACCTGTTTGCATTCACCCAAGATGTGATATACAAGAAAGGCAAAACACTAAGTATCCTATATATGTCTTCTCTGTGTGTAAGACCGAATATTTCCAGAACATATCTCTGTGAAAAGCTACACAAAGTAGACGGCAGTCACCGTGGGAATGACGGACACAAAATATGGATTCATATTCACAGATCAAAATCTGACATCTGGGAGTTCCCTTTTCAAAAAAAAAATCCAGAAAAACAGTCAAAGCTGCACCACAAAATCCAACCAAACCAAAACCAACCAACCAAAAACCAACCAACCAAAAACCAATCAAACAAAAACCAACCAAACAAAATAAAGATAAAAAAAGCTCATCTGCTCTTGATTTTCTGATGTCATATCTTTAAATCTAACCAGTGAAAATGTCACACAGGAACAGTATTAAATACACAGCCTACCCTTGTGATCAGCATTGAGCATAAAAATGTTTACACAGACACATAATGGGAAAATTTAAAAAAAAAAAAAACTTGCACAGGCTTTCTGGCAAATTGTATATCTGGAAACAAGTCTATTATATTTTATATATATATATATATATCACCCTGTGACAATACTTTATCAAGCAGACAAGCCTTTTCACAGGGCTAAACACAACCTGTATTTAATGTCCGAGCATTTCAAGCTTGAAATCCAATGAAAGTATAATTACTCTCAAAGCTACTCTTTCAAACTTTATAGTATATCTGCAAAAAAGTAATTTATTTAGTACAGGGCTGTATAACGTGGCTGATTTTTCCCTACTCTCTAGGTGGCAGTGTGAGTCCACCCGTCCATTTAAAGCTCATCAATATTTTCTACTATAGTTGTTGCAGATGTCTGTCTGAAAATTCAGTATTATCTATTAGAGCCTTCTTTAAGAGCTCTTCTGGGGTTTAACTTGACATGTTTTGTCATGTTAAGCAGGAAAGCAATTTTTCCATAAGAAATTAAATACACAAAATGCAGCATGTACATCACTTCATATTTATAGTGCTCTGAATGGTGATAAAACTTCATAAACTGAGAGATGCAGCATGGGGGAAGGAAGAAAGAACTAATTTATGCCTTAAGCCTCACACTGCTAAATGTTTTGATAGAGAATCTGGGCTGCAATAACAGTAATAATATATGGTACTTATTTTGGTTGCATCTATTTACTTACTTGTCTTAGTTTGGTGGACAGATGTTTGCTAACAAAGGCAGGAGCTTCTTTTTGAAATGGAGAATGTAAACCCCCGCCCTCCAAATTATTATCATTTTGAAATCAAGCGACTCTTAGGCAAAGATATGGGAATAGAAGTAACAGTTCTTTACTAGGAAAATTAAAATAGAAATACAGTACTACAAAGAACAAAACCCCACACACTGACAAAAGTCAGAATACAACCTGACAAAGGTGGCTGCAGTCCTCTTGGCGTGACATATGTGGTTCAGTTGGAGCAGTGCTCCTGTAGAAGGTGAAGTTTCCCTCCCGAGGTCTAGTGATGACATGAAGAAATCCGGTTTCCCTCTGAAATCTAGTGGGAAAAGGGATGTCTTTGTGTTTCTTCAAAATTTCAGTTTCTATCTTGGTAAGAAAGGCTTGGCTTTCCTCCCTGAGCATCGCCCAATGGGATGAAGTAATTTTATCAGTCATACAGCGGAACTCAACGGGCCATTAGTAGGAGATAACTCCCAGGAGGAAGGATGAGTTTTGAAAAGATAAAGAACAGTGCTTCACCTGGTTTCAATGCATCATTAGGAGACTATCTACCAAAAATGGGCCCAAATCACCCTAAAATTTCCCAAAGTAAGCTGAAAATTCTCCCAAATTCAGTCACCAAATTGAGCACTTAAAGGGCTTCAAATTCAACTGGAAAACGACCAAAAATTGGCAAAAATTTGCACTAAAACTCCTCCCCAAATCACCCTAAAAGTCCCCCCAAAATAGCCAGAAAATCACTGCCAAAATGGCCTCAAAAGTAACTAAAATTCCCCCCTCCAAAGGTCCCAAAATCCCCTCAAAACCGTCGATAAATCCCCACACCGAGCTGGCAAAATGGCCTCAAAATGGCCCTAAAATCCCCCTAAATTTCCCCCCAAAAAGGCCCCAAAATGGCTCGAAGTTCCCCCTAAAATGTCCGCAAAATCACATTAGAAATAGCCAAAAAATCCCCCAAAAATTACTTCAAAAATACTCAAAGTTCTCCCAACAAAAGCTCCAAAATCCCCTCAAAAAACTCCCTAAATCCCCGCACAGAGCCTCTAAAATTCCTCCCTAAATCCCCCTAAAATTACCCCAAAATGGCGCAAAATTCCCCCTAAAATGTCCCCAAAATCACCTCAAAAATGGCTTCAAAAATTCCCAAAATTCCCCACAAAAGCCCCCAAAATACCCTCAGAAATGTCCCTAAATACCCACACCAAGCCTCCAAAAAGGCCCCAAAATCCCGCCCAATCCCCCTAAAACTCCCCCAAAATGGCCTCAAAATCTCCCCAAAAATGGCCCCAAAATCCCCCCAAAAGGGCTTCAAAAATCCCCCAAATTCCCCGGAAAAGGCCCCAAAATCCCCCCAAAAAAGGCCTCAAATCTCCCCCTAAAGCTCCTTTAAGTGGTTCCAAAACGGCCGCAAATCCCCCTAAAATTCCTCCCAGAAAGCCCCAAAATCCTCCCCAAAATCCCCCAGAAATTCCCCCAAAAAAGCCCAAAAATCCACCACAATGGACCCAAAATCCCACCCAAGTCATCTTAAAATTCCCCAGAAAAGCCCCAAATCCCCCAGAAATGACCCCAAATCGCCCTAAAATTTCCACAAGGAAAGCCAAAAAATCCTCCCAATATCAGCCCCAAAATGGCTCAAAAATCAGCATTTAAAGGGCTTCAAATTAAACTGCACAATGCCCCAAAAATCCCCAAAATTGGCCCAAAAATGGCCGTAAATTCCTCCCTAAATCCCATTAAAATTCCCTCAAGAATGGCCTCAAAATCCTGCAAAAATGGCCCCAAATTCCCCTTAAATATCCCCCAAATCACCCCAAAAATGGATTAGAAATACATAACATTGGCCTCAAAAACCCCCAAAATTCCCTCCAAAAAAGGCCCAAAATCCCCTCAAAAAGGTCCCTAAATACCCACACCAAGCCCCGAAAAAAAGGCCCTAAAATCTCCCCTAAATGTCCCCACAAAAAAGTCACAAAATTGCTCCAAATTGCCAAAAAAATGTCTTCAAATATTCCCAAAATTCCCCCAACAAATGTTCCAAAATCCCCTCAAAATGTCCATTAATTCCCCCATGAGCTTCTAAAATGCCCAAAAATCTGCCTAAAATTACCCCCAAATGGCTCAAAATTCCCACTAAAATGTCCGCAAATTCCCCCTAAAGTGTCCCCACAATCACCTCAAAAATGGCTTCAAAAATTACCAAAATTCCACACGATAGTGCGCAAAATCCCCTCAAAAAAGTCCCTAAATACACACACTGAACAACTAAAATGCCCAAAAATCCCCCAAAAATTATCCCAATATGGCTCAAAATCCCCTCAAAAATGTCCCCAAATTCCCCCTAAAATGTCCCCAAAATCACCCCAAAACTGGCTTCAAAAATTCCCAAAATTGCCCTCAAAAATGTCCCGAAATCCCCTCAAAAATGTCCCCAAATACACACACCCAGCCCCCCAAACGACCATAAAATCTCACCTAAATGTCCCCACAAAAAGGCCACAAAATTGCTCCAAATTCCCCCAAAAATGGTTTCAAATATTCCCAAAATTCCCCCAACAAAAGCCCCAAAATCCCCTCCAAAAAGCCCCTAAACACCCACACAGAGGCCCTAAAATGCCACATCCCCCTAAAGTTACCCCAAAATGGTGCAAAATTGTCCCTAAAATGTCCCCAAATTCCCCCTAAAATGTCCCCAAAATCACCTCAAAAATGGCTTCAAAAATTCCCAAAATTCCCCACAAAAGCCCCCAAAATACCCTCAAAAATGTCCCTAAATACCCACACCGAGCCCCCAAAAAGGCCCCCAAATCCCACCCAATCCCCCTAAAACTCCCACAAAATGGCCTCAAAATCTCCCCAAAAATGGCCCCAAAATCCCCCCAAAAGGGCTTCAAAAATCCCCCAAATTCCCCGGAAAAGGCCCCAAAATCCTCCCAAAAAAGGCCTCAAATCTCCCCCTAAAGCTCCTTTAAGTGGTTCCAAAACGGCCGCAAATCCCCCTAAAATTCCTCCCAGAAAGCCCCAAAATCCTCCCCAAAATCCCCCAGAAATTCCCCCAAAAAAGCCCAAAAATCCACCACAATGGACCCAAAATCCCACCCAAGTCATCTTAAAATTCCCCAGAAAAGCCCCAAATCCCCCAGAAATGACCCCAAATCGCCCTAAAATTTCCACAAGGAAAGCCAAAAAATCCTCCCAATATCAGCCCCAAAATGGCTCAAAAATCAGCATTTAAAGGGCTTCAAATTAAACTGCACAATGCCCCAAAAATCCCCAAAATTGGCCCAAAAATGGCCGTAAATTCCTCCCTAAATCCCATTAAAATTCCCTCAAGAATGGCCTCAAAATCCTGCAAAAATGGCCCCAAATTCCCCTTAAATATCCCCCAAATCACCCCAAAAATGGATTAGAAATACATAACATTGGCCTCAAAAACCCCCAAAATTCCCTCCAAAAAAGGCCCAAAATCCCCTCAAAAAGGTCCCTAAATACCCACACCAAGCCCCGAAAAAAAGGCCCTAAAATCTCCCCTAAATGTCCCCACAAAAAGGCCACAAAATTGCTCCAAATTGCCAAAAAAATGGCTTCAAATATTCCCAAAATTCCCCCAACAAAAGTCCCAAAATCCCCTCAAAATGTCCATTAATTCCCCCATGAGCTTCTAAAATGCCCAAAAATCTGCCTAAAATTACCCCCAAATGGCTCAAAATTCCCACTAAAATGTCCGCAAATTCCCCCTAAAGTGTCCCCACAATCACCTCAAAAATGGCTTCAAAAATTACCAAAATTCCACACGATAGTGCGCAAAATCCCCTCAAAAAAGTCCCTAAATACACACACTGAACAACTAAAATGCCCAAAAATCCCCCAAAAATTATCCCAATATGGCTCAAAATCCCCTCAAAAATGTCCCCAAATTCCCCCTAAAATGTCCCCAAAATCACCCCAAAACTGGCTTCAAAAATTCCCAAAATTGCCCTCAAAAATGTCCCGAAATCCCCTCAAAAATGTCCCCAAATACACACACCCAGCCCCCCAAACGACCATAAAACCTCCCCTAAATGTCCCCACAAAAATGCCACAAAATTGCTCCAAATTCCCCCAAAAATGGTTTCAAATATTCCCAAAATGCCCCCAACAAAAGCCCCAAAATCCCCTCCAAAAAGCCCCTAAACACCCACACAGAGGCCCTAAAATGCCACATCCCCCTAAAATTACCCCAAAATGGCACAAAATTCTCCCTAAAATGTCCCCAAATTCCCCCTAAAATGTCCCCAAAATCACCTCAAAAATGGCTTCAAAAATTCCCAAAATTCCCCACAAAAGTCCCCAAAATACCCTCAAAAATGTCCCTAAATACCCACACCGAGCCCCCAAAAAGGCCCCAAAATCCCACCCAATCCCCCTAAAACTCCCACAAAATGGCCTCAAAATCTCCCCAAAAATGGCCCCAAAATCCCCCCAAAAGGGCTTCAAAAATCCCCCAAATTCCCCGGAAAAGGCCCCAAAATCCCCCCAAAAAAGGCCTCAAATCTCCCCCTAAAGCTCCTTTAAATGGCCCCAAAACGGCCGCAAATCCCCCTAAAATTCCTCCCAGAAAGCCCCAAAATCCTCCCCAAAATCCCCCAGAAATTCCCCCAAAAAAGCCCAAAAATCCACCACAATGGACCCAAATCCCACCCAAGTCTTCTTACAATTTCCCAGAAAAGCCCCAAATCCCCCAGAAATGACCCCAAATCGCCCTAAAATTTCCACAAGGAAAGCCAAAAAATCCTCCCAATATCAGCCCCAAAATGGCTCAAAAATCAGCATTTAAAGGGCTTCAAATTAAACTGCACAATGCCCCAAAAATCCCCAAAATTTGCCCAAAAATGGCCGTAAATTCCTCCCTAAATCCCATTAAAATTCCCTCAAGAATGGCCTCAAAATCCTGCAAAAATGGCCCCAAATTCCCCTTAAATATCCCCCAAATCACCCCAAAAATGGATTAGAAATACATAACATTGGCCTCAAAAACCCCCAAAATTCCCTCCAAAAAAGGCCCAAAATCCCCTCAAAAAGGTCCCTAAATACCCACACCGAGCCCCGAAAAAAAGGCCCTAAAATCTCCCCTAAATGTCCCCACGAAAAGGCCACAAAATTGCTCCAAATTCCAAAAAAATGTCTTCAAATATTCCCAAAATTTCCCCAACAAATGTTCCAAAATCCCCTCCAAATGTCCATTAATTCCCCCACGAGCCCCTAAAATGACCAAAAATCTGCCTAAAATTACCCCAAAATGACTCGAAATTCTCCCTAAAATGTCCCCACATCGCCGTGAAATTTCCCAAAGAAAGCCCCAAATCCTCCCAAAAATCAGCCACCAAATTAAGCACTTCAAGGGCTTCAAATTCAACTGGAAAATGCCTTAAAATTGGCCCTAAAATTCGTCCCCAAATCACCCTAATTGTCACCCAAAAAAATGTCCCCAAAATCAGCCCAGAAGTCCCCTGGAATTCCCCGAAATTCCCCGGAAAAGGCCCCCAGATGCCCTCGGAAATGTGCCAGAAGCCCGGAGGTGGCAGTGCGGAGCGGGCAGGCGGCAGGGCAGTGTCTCACCGCAGCTCGCCAGGCATCTGCCCCCAGCCCTGCCGACGAGCGGGAGATGAGTGAGATCCCCACCCAGTCCAATTCTTTGTCCCTAGGGATCACAAGCTGGGTGCAGCCCAACAAGCTTTCTTAGCGTAAGAATGGGGAAAATTCCACAGCGAGGAAAAAAGAAGGGGAACAAACCCCCAACATACCAAAACAAGCAAAAACTGCAGGAATGGAATGCAGGCTGTTTTCCCCCCCAATTAATTCAAGCAAGCGGATAAAAACTATAAAAAGTTTTCTTAAGAATCTCTCTTTTTGCAAAAGACAAATAATTCAAAGCAGGAAGCAAACAGTGTAACACATTAAGGTTACTGATGGTAAATGTCCTTGGTTCCACTAAGAATTTAAGTATATTGAAGATGGCTTAAATGGAAGTAGAAAAACACAGAAACTCCTGCTAAATACAAAGAAGTGATCTTTTTATATTGCTTTTCCTTCCATGTTACTTAAATTCCTCCCTTTTTCCCTTTGCATATTTTAAAGCAAGTGCCTTTTGAAACCTGTTTGCATTCACCCAAATTGTGATATACAAGAAAGGCAAAACACTACGTATCCTATATATGTCCTCTCTGTGTGTAAGACCGAATATTTCCAGAACATATCTCTGTGAAAAGTTGCACAAAGTTAGACGGCAGTCACCGTGGGAATGACGGACACAAAATATGGATTCATATTCACAGATCAAAATCGGACATTCCCTTTTCAAAAAAAATCCAGAAAAACAGCCAAAGCTGCACCACAAAACCCAACCAAACAAAAACCAACCAAACAAAAACCAACCAAACAAAAACCAACCAAACAAAAACCAACCAAACAAAAACCAACCAAACAAAATAAAGAGAAAAAAAAGCTCATCTGCTCTTGATTTTCTGATGTCATATCCTTAATCTCACCAGTGAAAATGTCACTCAGGAATATTAAATACACAGGCTACCCCTGTGATCAGCATTGAGCATAAAAATGTTTACACAGACACATAATGAAAAAATTTTCAAAAAAAAAAAAAACTTGCACAGGCTTCCTGGCAAATTGTATATCTGGAAACAAGTCTATTATATTATATATATATATCACCCTGTGACAATACTTTATCAAGCAGACAAGCCTTTTCACAGGGCTAAACACAACCTGTATTTAATGTCCGAGCAATTCAAGCTTGAAATCCAATGAAAGTATAATTACTCTCAAAGCTGCTCTTTCAAACTTTATAGTATATCTGCAAAACAGTAATTCATTTAGTACAGGGCTGTATAAAGTGGCTCATTTTATCCAGCTCTCTAGGTGGCAGTGTGAGTCCACCCGTCCATTTAAAGCTCATCAATATTTTCTACTATAGTTGTTGCAGACGTCTGTCTGAAAAATCAATATTAACTTTTAGAGCCTTCTTTAAGAGCTCTTCTGATGTTTAACTTGACATGTTTTGTCATGTTAAGCAGGAAAGCAATTTTTCCATAAGAAATTAAATACACAAAATGCAGCATGTAAATCACTTCATATTTATATTGCTCTGAATGGTGATAAAAATTCATAAACTGAAAGATGCAGCATGGGGGAAGGAAGAAGGAACTAATTTGTGCCTTAAGCCTCACACAGCTAAATGTTTTGATAGAGAATCTGGGCTGCAATAATAGTAATAATATATGGTACTTATTTTGTTTGCATCTATTTACTTACTTGTCTTAGTTTGGTGGACAGGTGTTTGCTAAGAAAGGCAGGAGCTTCTTTTTGAAATGGAGAATGTAAACCCCCGCCCTCCAAATTATTATCATTTTGAAATCAAGCGACTCTTCGGCAAAGATATGGGGATAGAAGTAACAGTTCTTTACTAGGAAAATTAAAATAGAAATACAGTACTACAAAGAACAAAACCCCAAACACTGACAAAAGTCAGAATACAACCTGACAAAGGTGGCTGCAGTCCTCTTGGCGTGACAGATGTGGTTCAGTTGAAGCAGTGCTCCTGTAGAAGGTGCAGTTTCCCTCCCGAGGTCTAGTGATGATGTGGAGAAATCCGGTTTCCCTCTGAAATATAGTGGGAAAAGGGCTGCCTTAGTATTTCAAAATTTCAGTTTGTATCTTGGTAAGAAAGGCTTGGCTTTTCTCCCTGACTGGAGCAACTTGCAATGGGATGAAGTAATTTTATCAGTCATACAGCGGGACTCAATGGGCCATTAGCCGGCGATACCTCCCTGCAGGAACGATGAGTTGTGAAAAGATAAAGAACAGTGCTTCACCTGGTTTCAATGGATCATTAGCAGAATATCACCCACGGAGATAAGGATCTCTGCCCCACCTTGTCTCATCAGATGGTGATCACATTCTGTATTACAACTCAAGACATTACTAAAACTTAAAGTAATAGCCCATGTAGTAGATTTTCTGATCTTTATTAAGGAAAAAAAATATGAAAATTATGGGAATTGAAGTTAGAGCCTGACCTTTCTTAACCTGCACAGCTGATAGCTTGGGACACAACATCCAGTGCTTTCCACTGAAGACAATACACTTCCAGGAAGGGTGAATGTTCCAGCCCAAGGGTTTCTCACAAAATCATGCAGCTGGACTGATGGTACAGAAAAACACACTGAAACCTGCTCTGACCTCCAACAGTGGTTTGTCCTGCAAGCCAATCATTCACAAGGTTCACTACCAAGAGGAAGGTGGAAAGAAAAGCCAATTTTGTTTTGATAGTAAAGGGAAGCAGCAGGCCCTGCTGTAAGCTTGTGCTGTTTCTCATCACTCCTGGTGGGCTACTTTTCCTGAAGACCCATCCAGCTTGTCTCTCCATGGGCTGTGGATGCAGTGGGTACAGCCAGGAGCTGGAATGGTCTGTATCCAGCACCAGGTCATGGAGAGGAAAAGCAAAGAAAAAGCAAAATAACGCCAAATTAAGAAACAGCTGTGGCACTGCTGTGTCAATGACCCAATGGTTGCCCATAAAAGGCCAGAGCCCACTCTCCTTGGGCTCTTCTCCCTGATGTAGAGGTCCTGTACATGGTGAGGAACAGCTTTTAGGGGTCTGTGTTCTAACTGCAAAACAGAGCTAATGGCAGACACTGCTGTATGTGACATGAAAAGGAGAGGCCAGGATGCCAGGGCAGGTCTGACAGGTACCCAGCACATAGGGCAGAGCTGCACAACCTCTTGCAAGGCCTTATGAAGGCCACAATTCATATCTCATTTGTGTGCCACAGAAAAGAAAGGCCCATTACCATGAGTGTCCCAGCCTTCCCACAGGACAAATTCCAGCCTTGCTCAAGGAGTAAATAATGCACCGGGTTTCCAAATGACCAAGAGCCCTTTAGAATTATGTTTTCAAATTCACTTTACCAGTTTGACTACTTCTGAAAATCTGGATCTAGGTGATTAAATAGGAGATGGGGCAAATCTGACTCTTAGGTGTCAGAATCATAAATATGAGAGATGAAAATCCCTCCTAAATCAACCTTTCTGTATTAAGCATCTTTTCAATGTTTCCAAGCAGGATATTTTTTAAAAATCATACATTACTATTCAAAGGAAGGCGTACCTATGAGTAATTCCTGAGGTCCTTTAAAAGTATTAATTTAATGTTTTTCTTCTTCCAGTTTGTCACTTGCTCACATATCTAAAGTTCAGAAAAAGGCACAGAGCACCACTGTGCTCCCAACCAGTTCCTTGAATAGTCCCTTGGCAGCTGTACTCAGCAGGAAAGCTTAGCTGCTTGGATGTGTTAATTAGCTGGCAGCTCTCCTCAAATTTTTAGCAATAGTGCTTAGTGCTATGGCTCTGTCTCCAGGCATACACTTTCATTTTGCCGTTTCACCAAGCAAACGCTGGAAAAGGAAGAACAAGTGCTGAATGTAACAGGAGTTAATGCATTACTTTGCAAGTGCTTTATGGCTGAGAGTCTAGTTCCTCCCAGCACTGTGACTGAGACAGCTGCAAATCTCCAAGTAATGACCCTGCTGAGTGAGTCAGATGGCTCAGTCCTGCTCCCAGCAGATAAGTAACACCATATATCTCCCCTCCAGCTCTTCACCCAGGCTTGGGAAGGAAGCAGGGCATGTGAGCCTTTGTCCTGCTGTAGCTGCACATAACGCTGTATCCCAGTGAGTGAGAGTGAGGTTAACCTTGCAACTGAGACCTTGCAGCCACACCGTGACTGAATGTTCTGTCACACAAACTACCCAAGAGCATTAGCAGCCTCCAACACCCATCACTTTAAACACATTTTAGAGTATAAATGCTCAATCTCCTCAACACCAAGGGTTCTTCCAGACAGCTCATTACCCGGCACTTCACACACTGTGTGCGCTGCAGGAGGATATTTCAGTTGCCAGAAGAAATGCTGGACAAAAACTGAGTCACCTCTTAGCACTGGAAGGGCCCAGTTTTCAAAAGCTTGGGAATTTTTTTTTTATTCTCTATTTCAGCACAAGCTATAATAAGCAATGAGCACCCTCAGTATTATTTCTACATCCATTTTCTGGACTCCATTAACAAAGTGCACACTGAAAAAGTTTCTCTCATGGATAAATTTTCTTCTGCAGCTTTTCCTTATGGCCAGGTAACAATGTAAGAGGATTTCAGTAGTTTGTAGGTAGTAGAGACAAGCTCAGTTAACCTGAAGAGAGGTGTTGTAATCTACAGTCATAAATCAATATTTGTACTTGCTCAAATTAAATGCATGAGGTCGAATAGAGCACACGAACATATTTAGAGGGTCATTAAGGTAAATGGAGTTTACCTAGTTTTGTTTGGATGATAAAGCCTTTAACCACTGCTCATACACTTTGGATAAGTGGATTGATCCTTAGTTTGTATGTATGTCCCTACAGCTTCCATACAGCCTGTCTGTTCTTCTCTTTCAGTTGAGAAAAGGTCAAGGAAGTAACTTCAGCCCTCATATATAATTTTTAATTATGTTGTTACAGCAAAAGTGCCATTTCAGAAGCCATTTCTGTGGCAGAAAACACCTGACAGAAAGTGTGGCCTTTTGAGATGACGGGGCAAGAAGACAAGTTATGTTTTAATGAAAATGGTGCAAAGAACCAAAAGTGTTGCTTGTCCCTGTTATTAGTGTCCAGAGGGAGACATCAGTCACAGGGAGAACCAGTAGCCAAGAAATAGCACACACGTAACTGGGAAGCTGGGGAGAGGACTGGCGATGCCAACCCTGCACAGGGTCAAGGCAAAGGAACCAGCCAAGAGAGGGGACCTGCAGCAAGGCTCTTCACCCACAGTGGTCCCAGCCAGACAGTTGTGAAAAACACTCCCTTGAAAATAACTAGGAATATAGTTTGTTTATAAAATATTTTTTATTGTGTCCTAAGGTCTATAGCTTCTCTTACTTTAGCCTGACTTAAGCCAAGAGTTAAATAGATGTCTTTAAAAATAATATGTGCAGTAGAAATGTAAATGTAAGGTTGGTGGTTCCACCAGAAAAATACCAGATCAGTGAAGTAATTCAGTTTTGATGTTGCAGTTCCTACTTGTTAAGGAAGTCACCCTTGGCCTGGAGCTGAATAGAACTGCAAATGTTTACCCATACCACCATAAATTGAATACGGAGGTATTGTCACAGTGCTTAAAACCATGTTTGTTAGCTTCATTTTCAGACATCAAATTGGGGAATTAGTACAAAATTTTGAAAACAAAGTACTACTTTGGTAAACATCTATATTGCCCACCACTGTTTTTTCCACAAGATAGTTTGAAGAGGTCTAATATTTCAATATTTGCCTTGTTTCATCACTACAGGAATATTTGAGGCACCACAATTATTTTTCCATTTTTAATGCGAAAGCTCTAACTGGTCGGATTTCCCACAGCTATAATTACTTACTATCTCTAAATTTTACATTGTGTATGCCCCCTGGATTCTAGGGCTTAAAATGGCCACGGAGCTGACTGAAGGTAATAAACATGACTGTGGTGGCTTCCCTGTGTGACATCCTCTCCCAGGCATCCCAGCTCATCACAGTCACTGACCAGACATGCAGTTAGCTAGCACAGAACCAGAAAAGCAGGCATTAATATTGTGATATAAAGTCTGTTTAAATACGTTGCAATCCACCCAATTCGGCTCAGCTTCCAACCAGGAGGTGGCAATCTTGTTTCATACTTGTGCTGTCTTCAGCCAGACTCCAGCATCAGGACTTTGACCTGTGCACGCCTGCAGAATAAATAATGAAAACCAACTCAATTTTAAATTGGCAGCTACATCTTATTATAGGCACAACATCAAAAAAAGAAAAAAACCCCTCCTCATCTCTAGAAATAAAGATATAATAAAGTTGAGCATTCCAACTGGAAATAAGAAAATTTTATAAAGTTGTTCTTGGTAAGTAGAATTATTTTGCAATAGGTCTCTTATTTACAATGAAATTTAGGGCTGAGAAACTGATCATGGGCTTATTTTATAGGCAGAACTTTTAAAGTGGAAGGAGGCTAAATGGAAAGCTCTTCTTTACAGGAGGTGGGATTTTCATTCTGCACAAAATGAGCACAGAGGAGCCCAGTATGGGAAAGATGCTGTAAATTTTGCTTCCTGGAAGAAACTGGAGTAAAATAAAAAATTAATAGGTGTCTGAACACACAAAAATGTTATTTGAATAGGTACTAAAAAAAATTTTAAAAATAAAGAAGAATTACACAAAGTACTTCAGCCCTGGTTTGCCAAAAAATTGAAAATAATTTTCTACAAGTGAAGAGGAAGGAGCTACTTCTTACACAGGGCCTGATCCCACCTGCAACACCTTACCCAGTAAGGAAATGGGAGATTTAACACAACAAACCCTGTGATCCCCATTGAACAGGAGGAAATACAAGCATGGGATGATTTTTTGCTCCTTGAGCTCTACTCTTCTGCCATAGCATTTCTGTGCATTTTGGGAAAGTTTGCCTGTTCTGCCTTTTCAAGGTCCTGGGTGTAGACAGAGACACACCAAGATACAGAGGCACAGAGAACACTTTTATTGGAAACTTTCACAGGCATCACAGCTGGGCTTCTGCTCTCCAGAGGGATTACAGGCAACATGACATGAGGTTCTATGTTTGGGAAAAATAACTTGGCCTTGCAAACTGTGTGTAAAACCAAGAGATCAGCCTCTACAGAGGTCTCCATTAGCTAACAAACCATTTCATTTCAGATGTTGCAGATTCCAAAACATTCAGCACTAAGGAAAGAGCTTGTTCACAGGCAGCACCAGGAGCTGAAGCTTCTCAGCAGTGTCTCTGGACGTGCTCAGCGTCAGGATCCCCACCACTGCCAAGTCAGGTGTTTGGTGCACCTCCCAAAACAGCACCTGAAATGGGACTCAGCTGTGCCTTGCAGCAGATGCTTTTTCATCATCATGTAAATTTTTTCAAAGAACCGTGCTGATAACTCTAAGCAGTCCTATATTAAAGGAAATAAGAGCACACAAGAGTAGAATCAATAAATTTCTGGCACTTTGAGACACCTCCATTCAAGCCATGCTGTGGCTGCTGAGGCTCAGGGTTCCTCGTAGTTAGTGGATGGGTTTGTGCCTGTTACAGCATCAATCCCTCCACCCTCTGCAAGAGGCTGCTGTTCTGGGCATCAGTACAGCACAGTGACTGTAAAGGACAGAAGGCTAGAATTAGGTCAATAAATTATATGTTTCAAAGCACAGCAATCATTGTGTTGTGCAAAGACATTTGCAGTTCATTTAATGAAATGGGAGTGAAGGCCCCAAGACCAGAGGGTGTGGAAACCTTCAATTCACAGACATACACTAGCTGCATACCAATGCAACATAAGACCAAAATAAATCACTAAGATAAGAGAAGATTCCTCCTGGAGACTGAAAAACACTGGAACATCTGGAAAGGAAAAAAAAAAATTAGTTGAACATGTGTTCTGGATGCTTTATAGGAAAAATATCTGCAAGAGACTGTCATGTCATTAAACACTGAACACTGAGACCCAGGATGTTTCCTGGGGATTAATAACTACCTAGGAGAGTTAATGACCCAGAGAAAAGCTGAGGGTCATTAAAACCAGTCAGTCATCAGGTCATTGGAAAATGCCCTGTGCTCAAGTTTTTTACAGTTGCTGATAGCACCCCTCCCTCTTGGTAAATATAAGAAAAGAAAAAGGCAGCAGCATACTTCTTTTTGCATTGCCAGAAAGCGCTGCAGCCATCCTTCTGTGAGGGGAAATGTTGGAGGGGCACCAGCACTGTGCTAAACTTTGCAAAAAACCCAATATAATTTGTCCCCTTGAATTTAGGTAGTATTGTTGTAGTTCAGTGTGCTTAGATTAGGCATAGCTGCACATGAAAAGTCCAGGTCAACTTTCAATAAATGCTTGACATCCACCACTTTGAGTATTATTTCAGAAGTTTTTTACATAAAAGATTAACTTTTTAAGTAAATGTTGTTACAGGTATCAATTGCACTTTCAGCTCAACAGAGACAGATTTCTGTCTAAAGGCACTCAAATATTACCAGTAATTAAACCCTGATTTGCCAATGAACATTGGGAGAAACACACTGCTCTGAACATTTCTATTGTCTGAGAGCTTGCCAGTAACAAGGGAAGTACAAGACAGGCAACAGCTATAGTTTATACACCATGATACTGGCACAGGAGTCAGCAGCCAAAAACAAAGCCATGATTACCCTGGAAAAGATGTTCTTTCAGGGAAACCAGCATCTGTGTTTAAGTCAGGTTAGTCAGCCATAAAAACCAGAAGCAGAAAAGTTTCCTTTAACAAATAGATTTGGTAATGAAGCATGTCTAACCTAAAAATGCATGTATATAAAACCTGAACAGAAAGAGGCAAGGGGGCACAAAGATAGCCTGAACAAACAGCAGCTCTCTTTTTAGGTACTGCCATCAAAAGACCAATAGCAATTTTAATTCTCAGCTGTGCAAAAAGATCCAGGTGAACACAGATGTCTGAATCAGTGAAATAGTGCAGGACTGGCATCCTTCAGGCAGAGACCAATGAGGTCAGGCCCAGGCCATGTCCTTCCAGCAGTAGAGGTTTCAGCCAAATTTCAGAGAATTATGGAATCATTCAGATAGAAAAATAACACCGTAGAGTTCAGCCATCAGCCAAGTTCACCATCAAACCATGTCCTAAGTGCCACATCTCTTAAATACCTACAGGAATAGCTACTCCATGACTTCCCTGGACAGCCTGCATCAGTGCTTGACAACGTGCTCAGATAATAAGTTTTGCCTAATATGCAATCTGAACCTCCTCTAGTGCAACTTGAGGTCACTTCCTCTTGTCCTGTCGTTTGGTACCAGAAAGAAAACACGGCTCCCCGCCCCAGTACAGCCTCCTTTCAGGCACTTGTCAAGAGCCATAAGGTCTCCCCTGGGCCTCCTTTTCTCCAGCGTGAACAGCCCCAGCTCCCTCCTCATAAGACTTGTGCTGCAGACCCTTCCCCAGCTCTGTAGCTGTTCTTTTGCCAGTAACAGGTTTACTGCCTTCTTCCCCACCATGCTGGGCTGGGAGGGGAGCTGCAATGTGAGCAATTTAAGAGACACAGGACAAGAGTTGTTCAGGTCAGACAGAAAAGTCATATAGACACTACAGTATCCATATAATAGGAACCTTCTAAAGCAGGTAACTATTTTAGAAGTCTCATTTCATAGATTTGAGTCAATTTTTCAGAGCTGATAAATTAAATCTCTGTATTTTCTTCTCTAGACAATCTTGCTGCACTTTCAAGCAGGAAACCTTGCTTCTCTTGAATGAACATATGGCTCCTTTCAGGAGAAGCCTCTTGCTCCTGGAAAAGGATGCACCACTTCTTACAGACTTTGTTTGGATGTTGCTCCTCATTACTTTTCAAGATGTGCTGAGCCTGAAATACTCAGAATAGCAACTTTTACTGCAGGAAAAGTGGAATACTTATTTTTAAGTGGTTCTACTTTAAAGCCAAGTGCCTTAGTCTTTGTTTTATTGTTAGGGAATTTCTCTGCACTTAGAAAAATAAAAGCTCACCAGAACACAGAAGAATTTTAGGAAGTTCAATCCAGCCTACTCCCACAAGGCATAATTAGGCAAATAAATTTTTCCCAGTGTTTACTTCTCTTCCAAGCTTCACTTTTCCCTATCTCAGTGTGACAATCTTAGGCAGCGGTAATCCTTCATTAGAGAGAAGGGAAGAGAAATTCAGCAGCCTCTACAGATTAATCTGCAGATGCTCAAGTTTAACCTGACATTTCCGCATTCAGCAATAGGCACACAAGTAAAATTATTTGCTGTGTCAGCCCAATGATACCTTCTTGAAAGGGCAGGGTTCAATGTAAGGGTTAAAATAAAGATGGAAAAGTGAGACGAGAGAGAGGGAAGATTGCCAGCAAGTCAGAAATGTCTTCCAATATTTTATACAAACCTTCTACTTTCGGAGTTTAGCTGGAAATCTGTGAAAATCAGGCGTTGAACATTTTTGACTCAAGGTAGTGGCAGTCAGCACAAAATATTAGCAAATACAGGCAAAAAAACCCCAGCCTAATAATTTTATTATGGTAAACCTGCAAGACTGGGAGAGATGAAAAAGAAAAAAGGAAATTCAAAACAGAGAAGCTTCCAATTTCTATGGAATAATTTTGCCTAATATCAGGCACAACAAAGAGAGTAAACATCAGAAAAATCAAGAAAAATTAATCTCTATCACTCAGTGGATGATGTATCGATGTCATGCACTGCACCAGGGTGATTAGGAAGGTGATGCTATGAGCAGACCCAGATGTCCTACCAGTTGCAGAAGCAGCCACCACACTGCACCTGGGCACCAGACTCTTCACATTGACTCGATGTGTATTTGCTGCACACAGGAACCACGTCTAGGAGAACTATAAAGTAGTACAGCTGCAACAGTTTCTTGGGGAAAAAAAAAACCTACTGTTGCAAATCAACTACTATTGCATGTGGAGGTTTTTTAAAATATCATTTGCCAAAAACTGCCAAAGTATACTTTTCTGACTTTGTTATGGGATCTCTCTGCAATTTATTTTTTTCTGTTACTGCTTCTGCACGTTCTGGGGGACTAAAAAGATTGTGTACTCTGAAAAGAACTACAGCAGGAAAAGCAGAAATTATGATAGCTCCTGTTAAAATACAGCTTTTGTGGCAGTACTCTGCAGAGGTAAGATTGCCCTTGCCTAGGTTGGGGGACAAAGCAAGCTACAATAACCTATATGATGATAGCCTCAACATGTGTTAAGTTTCAAGCTTCAAGCAGTCACCAGCTGTGACAAGAGTGACTTTTCTAAAAATTCCTCTTTAGTCATCATGTGCAAGCAGAGACTTACTAAAAATCAAAACCTGAAGACTGAAAGATTGTTTCTTCTCAAATATCCATCTTACATCCATGAAATACATGCAGAATGGGGGTAACATTTCAATAGATGTCAGATCCTTTGCCCACCAGGAGCTTTTACACAAAGCCAAGAAAATTATAGAGAAAGGCAACAGAGAACAACCTGCTGAAATGAAATTGGGTCATCCTTAAGACAAATAATGCAATTGTTTGGGGTTTGGGAAAATGAGAAAGACTTTCTAGAACCTCCTTAAACAACCTCTGTGAGCTGGCAGGGCTGAGAGCCACTCCTACCGAGGTCTTTGCCCTTTCCACCTCCAAGACCACGTGTCTGATGCCTCCCCTGCCAATACCACCTGTAACCACAGCCTGTGCTGACCAAAACCACATCTAAATTCAATGCTTTTCATATTTTTTTCGTTCCAAAGTCACCAACCTCCCCCCAAAAATCAACAACAAACAAACAAAAACTGTCAACAAAAAGCCTTTCATTAAGCTCTTCAGTTTAGAACCCATTTTCAGAAATACATTTTCAATCTGACTATTTATT
The DNA here is from genome assembly GCF_009819885.2 of Catharus ustulatus. Lineage (NCBI taxonomy): Eukaryota > Metazoa > Chordata > Aves > Passeriformes > Turdidae > Catharus > Catharus ustulatus. The sequence continues at coordinate 31,110,871 of NC_046221.1, forward strand.
CAGAGACAACTGCTAACATATTCACTCTGGAACAACTTATAGAGAGGAAAAGAAGCAGTATCATCTAATATAGGGACCATACTAATATACAAGACTTTTCCCATATTAAAATGGGAGAAATTTCTAACAGTAATCAGAGGAATTGTGACTATGATTTTTGTAAAAAAATGAGCTTATCAGGTTGGAAATATCCTTAGCTAGCAGATTACAGTTGTAGTCAGAGCCGGTAACAGATTTGCTTCTGTACAGCAAATTAATAACCTATTTAATAATATGCACTACAACACACATGCTATAATTTTGAGAAATTCGGAGAGTTGACAGAAGACAAGAAACATTTGCTCAGGGAGAACAGGGCTGGGCAATTTCCTTCTTTCTTGGTCTGGAATGCCAAGATCTACACAAAGAGAAGCTCTGGCGATAACACTGGCTTCTGTATCTTACAAATTCATCATCTCTCAGTCTGTCTGTTAATTTTGCCAGACAGTCATGCATCTTATTTTTGAAGATAGCTGTTTTGGAGAGGAAGGATTAAGCTATCATAGCCTGAGGTCCAAGAAATTAAATTTGCTACTTCTCTGAACGTCACTCTGGGACTGTCTTAAACTTCTCTGGGGCACGGGGGTGGGATGTTGGATTTCTCCAGCCCTGCTGTTTTTCATGTGCTTTCACACGGGAGGGAAGGAGAATGCAGCCCTTACACGTGACACACTCAGAGTACAACTGCCAGGCAGCCTACCCTTCTGCAAATGCCATTAGGAACCTTTCTCTTCAAAAAAACAAACTTAAATCAACATTAGCACCATAATTATTGCAAAGCTGATGAATGGGCCACTCTGTTAGCTAAAGTCCATTTTAATCCCAAAACAACATAGTTAGGATGGGAAAGACTTTTTAAAGGTATTTGAAACATGCATATTCCATTTCAGGTCCAGGGGATCAAGTTACCAGCCTGTAAGTGAGATAAGGCAGCAAGAGAGCACCCAGATCCTGGGCGGCTGTGCGACTTTGGTGATTTGCTCAGCTCAGTCCTCAGGCCAAGGAAAGCCCCGATAACACCAGCTGGAACGTGTGCCCTGCAGCCCTGGACAGCTGGAAGGAGAAAAGGCTAGTCACAAATTAAATTAAGAGGTGTAATATGGTGTGAGAAGAAAAACAAATTGAGATTGTGAAAACAGGTGCCAACTGACATTTACTCAATACTCAGTCACACTTTCCTTTCTCTCTCTGTGATTAGCAGCTAAGCTGAATTAGGATAGATTTCATGCTTCTGTGACCTTCTAGAACCCCCTTGCAGAAAAAGAAAAACACCTGTAGCAAGAAGGTTTTTTTTCCCAAGAGGGTAAAAGTGCCAACTACTGTGAAGCTGGGCTGGCCAGACCAATACACCAAAGCAAAAATATAGTGGTGCAACCAGTTAATGTCTATTTTTTTAAAAAAGTGCACTAAAGACAGGGCTTTAAAGTAGTGATGCCTTAACTTTTACCTTTCATATTTCTCAGATTCTGTATTGCATTAGTATGTAACTCTGAACTTCATATAAAGTGTTAACAAGTTTTCTTCACAGTTTAATTGGACAAAACAATAATTTTCCAGCCCAGGAGCAAAGGACAGCATTGCAGTGTGAACAACAGCGAACTGAGAAGAGCAGTCTGGGAGGATGGGACTTCATAACCTGAACCCGTAAGTGGACAATTAACCCCAATATGTAAATGGACCAAAACTTATAAAAGTGTGAAAACTTGTGACATGCTGTCCATCTTGGGTGGAGCCACATCCAGGCTCTTGTACTGCCCAAGGTGTATCCTTTTGAAGGCCTTTTAATAAGGCCCTTTAATATTTAGCTTTATTCCTTTAACACTGTCTAGCCACTGTTCTAGGTAGCCTCTCAAGGCATCAGTAGCACCAGGCTGGAAAAATAATAGATTTATTTATCTTCATCATTCAAGGCCATCCTGCTAGTTATTGTTCAGAGAATAAGCTGAAACCCCTAAGCACCATCCTTTAGTTCCTGGGAAGAACTAAAATGAAAAGTGATGGACCAAACTGTTCCCTGCAGAGCCTTGTGCTTTCTGTGCCCCTGAAAACAGAACCGTGATTTTGTATAAGCTCCATTTGGAGCTGCATGAAAGAAAGGCTTTACCTGCAAGGGTGCAGATCATCTTGATACCACTACATCTGAACACAATTCCTCCGGTCACTGCACACTTTGGGACGCAAAACTCTTCTTCCACTGCCTGGGCAGTCTCTCCTGCTCAGACACAGAGGCTCCCATGGGCCCAGCTGAGCCTGGCCCACTCTCAGCTGGGGGACTTTCCAGAGGTTCCTCAAGGCTTCTGTTCAGTGAAGGCTCTACAACCTGCTCCTACTCAAAGCTTCTTTCCTAGGAGGGAAACTATGGCAGATTTTCACCAAATTGACCTGCAAACACATCTCTCTTGATGACTCAGTTGCCAAGGAGATCCCTGACTTTTAGTAGGAGAAGGTTAAATAGAAGATATGCCATATTCAGCTAAAAATCCAGGACAACCTCGTTGTGCACGCACAGCCCATGTAATTTCAGAAAAGCCTTTTCTGAGATGAAAGGATCAGGAGGTCTGTGGGACCAAAGAACCTCAGAAGTGCAGCTTTCAAAGCAGACCTTTCCTTCCTCCCAAAAGCACCAGAATTATCAGAACAGATACCTTTGGTGGAGCTTACTTCCGTGTGAGGCTGTGCCCATCTTGCATCACACCTGGCTGTAGCAAATACTCAGCCCCATCCTGTGGGGCTCAGAAACACAAACCCCTCACTCCTCAAACTGAAGTTGGAAGCATGATCCCACCCACAAACAACACCGCCAAACGTGCTACAATGCACAAAGACCAAGTGCCTTGGAAGAAAATACTTCAAATTACACCTTCCACTAATTTTTACGATTACAGACTTTTGTGCAATAATGTGAAGTTTTGGGACTCTATCAAGGACAGCAGCACTGAATTAATATTTTTTTCTAAAACCCTTCAATGCTGAACAGATGATGGCAAGCATGTACTATAAGACCACTTTATGAAAATGTCAGGGGTCTTAGAAATAGTTGACATTCTCTGGCCTTCAGTTTCATGATCTTTATCATAGTAAAATGTTTTTGCTTATTCCTTGCACACCTGCTGTGTGTCAGTTTTCCCCCAGTGGAGCTCCCTTACCACATGCACTGATCATACTGACATACACAACCACTTTCTTTATACCAAGCAGATCTCAGCATTATTGGACCATCACACACTGATAAAAACCACAGAACATAAAACACTTTGTGAAGAGAGAGGAATGTAGACCAGGAGTGTGGCTCAGTGTTAGAATAAATGAGAACAGAGGCCGGGAACTAGCTGCCATGAAGCTTTGGATGAAAATCCATAAATATTTCTGAAGTATTTATTTTCATCTCATACAACCAATTATTCTCATGAAATGTCAGCAGCAAATCATGCCAGGAGACAAGCTTCTTCAATTTTGAAGCCAGAAAGCATAACCAAAACACTGCAGGGAGTAGAAAGGACGGACAAGAGGAAGGGGTATAGATCCAAGAACTCCAGTGACTGACCTCTTTTTAACCTCTACAGTTGAAGAGGGTTTCAGCTCCTCTACTCCACTTCTTAACTGAGCTCAGTAACTTCAGTATCCATACACAAGTACCTTGTCACATGCATCACTCAACTCTACATATACACTATGCAATCTTGTTCAAAATACATCTGCTTTTAGAATCACACTATCCTGTGCTTGTACTGACAGCAAAACAACTTGAGGAATAATAATAACAACAAAAATGTTAATTTTTGACTGTAGAATTGAAAAAGAGCAAATTAAAAAAACTGTTTTGCCAGGTTTAATTGTATATGGAAATATTTTACATTTTTTTGCAAGTTTACATTAATTTAACAAAAAACAGTCTTTCAAACATATTCCTACACTGAGTAAAGAGTTGTTGCTGTAAAACCCACTGAGCATAAACAATAGTAGAATTGTCTGGTTTACTTCAAACATAATTAAATAGAAAAATCAAGAGTAGAATATTTTTAACTTCATGTATTAGGGTATACACTGTGCAAGTATGGAAAAGCTCAGGTAATTATCCTTGCAATATTTTTTATAAGGACCTGTGAATTGAAATTACCTAAAAGATGCAGGCTGTTAAGAATGGAATGTAGCTTACATGTGGCATTATTAATAGGAGAGAGAAGGTTCATTTAAATGAAATTACTCCAGGACCATTAAAAACAGGCACAGAAACAGAAGTCCTAACTGTGGTTTCTTTCTTATTTAACTTAAAAGAACAGCCACCATGGAGAAGTTAAAAGCATACATGGTCAAAACTGGCTCAGACAGCAATTAATGAATCATACAACAGAGTATCCTGAGCTGGAAGGGACTATAAGGATCATTGAGTCCAACTCCTGGATGCCTGCACAGGACACCACCAAAAATCACACCACGTGCCTGAGTGTTGTCCAGACGCTCCTTGATCTCAGCCAGACTTGGTGCTGTGCCATTCCCTGGGGAGCCTGTTCCCATGCTCCACCAGGATGTGCATTACTGTTTAGCAGTCAGCTTCTGCTAGCCAAGATTTCATTCTGTGTCCTCCTCTGCTTTGAAAGTACACATCTCTGGTGTTTCCATGCTCTGAACATCTGTAATGCCCACAAACACAATTCTTTGCCCACATCTCTACAGACCAAACCCCTCTGCCTTTAAGCTATGCACTCCCCATAAACTTGCTTACATTTGTCCATATTTTAGGAGCAACCTCATAAAAACATTCCAAGTAGCTGAAAACACTTCATTGTAGCCAAAGGAGACACACAAATGTATGCCATTCCTTTCTTTTATTTTTGGGCCATTTTTCACGTGAGGGTTTATTACAAGTATAAAAGTACTGATCAGATTGAAAAAAGTAAATAATGAACCAAAACAAATTCTTAAAAAAAGGCATTAAGATAGGCATATTTTACATTTGAATAAAATGAAAAGCACCATTTTTTGTTTCCTCACGTTTGATTTTAAAACTGCACAATTCCCCCAAAATGAGGGAGGCTTGTACTTAATTCTATACTTTGCAAAATATAACATACACCTATGTACATACATAAAACCTAATTCTACATGCTAGAATTCCTTGGTTTAGGTTTCCTTGTAAGAAAGAACATGAAATTTGCTGATTGATAAAAATAATAGAAGAAACTAACATTATCTCTGGCAATTCTTAGTAGTGGCACTTTTAGTCTTTTTTGTCTTTTTCCTAAAAGAGAAGTATTTTCTAGCTGAGCAAATTTAACTAATTTTGATGCTATCAACCAAAGCAGTTTGCAAAGACTAGGCAGTTTATTTGGAGAGTGCTTCCCTTTATCTGTGATAAAGCCTACAAATAGCTAATGGGAAAGAAAACAAGTATTGCAGATGAAATAGTATTTTTCTGATGTGAAACGCTCAATAAAAATGTGTAAGTCTCAGAAGTACAAATGTACACAATACTAGAGATGCACGAAAATCAATTATGCTGCAAATTTCAATCAATTATTGTCTAATTTGTATTAACAGTGTAAAAGCTTAAGTATTGGAATAGGATGTCAAGAGAGGTATTATTTAACTTTTCAAAATAAATCTGAAGTGGAAAGATATTTCTGGCCTACCAGCTTTGCTTCTGCAGTGCTCTCTTTTCAGATTATTCAATTCTCTTTCAAGTTAGTGAACTGAGGATATTGTACTTCACATTCTGTTGCTAAATGAGTACAAAATTTTACTGTTTGTTTCCTAAGAAATGGGTTAGTGGACCCACTATGAGAGCCACATCTCTCTCAATTTAGTAAGTTATCACTTGACTCGGTATCAAATAAACGAATCATCTGTAAAAAAGTTTCCAGTTAAAATAATTTTTAAGTTATTATTTGTAATAATTATTTAAAATTCCTCTTATTATTTCTTCTTATGCTTCTTTTCAGCTGCAGTCCAGAATGCTAGAAGAAAGTATTATGACTGTCAAGCCCAGAGTCCACCTACACAAACAGCCCTCTATCCAGTATTACTACATTCCTTAGCTCAGGATGAGACACCCTCTAGAGACCACGATACTCTTGGCAATAGCAATACCATTGACAGGAGTAAAAAGGGATGGATTTTATAGCAAGCGGAACAGCACAAATGTTTCTGTGTTCTCCGTATCACTCAGGTGCTTCAGCAAGCTCTTTCAGTGGTGACAACTCCATGTGTTGGTTCTGTCAGTAACACATTTCTACAGGCTGCACTTCCCTCATGAGCAAAACAGTGAGGCTCCAACCCATTGTGAGGCATTTATTACAACTACTCACCACTAGCCTCAGCAACACTTGGAACCCACATGCAATAGAAAAAAACCTAACATACTTTTCCATGAGATCCCCAGGAGAACCATGAGTCCATGTTTCCTTTACATGTCACTGCACAAAGTCAGCAAAACTGGTGAATTTCCAAATGCATGACACCCCAGTTTCACCTTTGCACTGATACAATTCCACCAGACAGAAGAACATTGCAAGGAGGTTCTATCCCTTTCTTCCCCCAGATACCGATGTTTTTACATTAGACATAAGCAGGTCTTGTTTGTTTGCAGAAATTATGTTTGGGATTAATGGGAAGCCAGTGTTTTAAATCAACATAGGTAACATAAAATTGAGTAATATGTGGTATCAATTTTTTAAACTGACTATAAAGGAATGCTTTTTATGAAGTTCTTGATAACAAAAACATTGCTTTTGATAATCAAATTCCAACTTCACCATCACACTGAAAAATAAAACACCTGTAGGAAAGATGAAATCTGCAAAGTTTTGTACTTGCCCTAATACAGGCTGGCTATTTTAAGAAAAAGAACAAAAGAAGTGAAAGTTCTAGCTATTCTATGCATGGAATTATCAGGTAATTTGCAGAATCATATTCTACATGCTCCAAATGAAGAAAAATGTTCCCAATTAAAGTAATTTTGATAATCTCTCACCTAAAACTCCCAAAAGTCGGTAACAGAAAAATTTCATAATTATCTCTCAATTTAATTCAGAATCAACATGTTTCCAGAGCTCAAGCTGAGAAAATTCAGCATAAAAACATCTAAAGACTACTTTGGACTCATGTTTGTAAGTATTATGGTTAGAAAGAAAAATGCAGTTTCCGAAATCTACATTCCTTATTTCCATTCAGTAAGTCTTGATTGCCAACAAATTCAATATAATCTTGTTCTCTACTTAAACCCAACCTCAGAATTAATTTGTGGACCAGTACAATTCTAATATGCCAAATGAGAATTCCAGTTAGCCTTTGTTGAACCGGTATCAAATGATTTAACTGACCCATGCAGATTATCCCAAGCCCAACATGCCATAGTAATTCAGAGACATGGCAAATATCTCAAATAACTGGGAAACAGTTATTTGAGACATCTGAATACAAAAGTAGTCAAATGTATTTTGGGGAGGGACACGCTGTGGTGTGGCCTACATGTTTCAAGTGTTTACTAAAGCTTAATTTCTTTTGAAATACATAATAAAAGTGAACTAATTGTTTCCATGACGTAGTTTTCCTTCTTCCAAGAGATAAATCATGGAATTTGTAGTCATGTCAAGGAAGACTGATGCTGACTACTGAACTCCACAAAAACTTTAGCATTCACACTGCATTAGACATCAAAACCAAAATTAAGTAATATGATAGACTGAAGATTTAAATAAGCCACAGACACATATAAGCTTCAGTTAGCACAGGGCAGATATTTTAAAGATTTTTTGAAAAAATAAGCTTATTATGGAGTGTATTTTTTGCCATGAAATTACCCTAGGATAACAGGTTCAACAAAGAAGAACTTCCAATCAGCTAGTAAAATTCCTGATATGTGTTCATATCCTGTAGCAAGAGAAAGTGGTAAACGCTTTACCCAAGGGTCAAAGAACTAACATCTCTCTAGCTCAGGACATCTTTTTGATGAATGTGAAACAGCTGGAATAAACATATCAAGGGTAACAATTGTGATCCCATGGTAGACCCAGCTGCTGCAAAAATAAACCCGGGGGGAAAAGCCAAAGACTTAAAAAACCTGCAATATAAACCCCTCCTACATCATACAATCCCACTGTTTCTGATTCTTTTTAAAATACTGGACTCTCTGCAAACACTGGTCAAAAATGAATGTAGAGATTAATTTGTTAGAAGCAAATCCAGTTTATAAAATGTTAAAAAATCAAAGAATGGTTGTTTTATTTAAACAGCAATAGTTTTATCTCTAGCAACCTTTTGTACCTGTGAGAAAGTTATTTGAAAAATAAATGGAGACTCAAACTAATCCTGTTAATACTTTATTAGTGTAATTTTTTAGCTTTCTATTGGACAGAACATAAATGCAAACTCCAAAAAAATTCAGAGTCCTCTGCCATTCAGTAGAAGTGACCATGGCAGCCCATTTCATGTTCATTCTTTGTTACAGAAACGAGAGGAGAGGGAGGGGAAAAGCATCAATAGAACAATTAGGCACACAGCTGACACTTACTGTACAATGATATGCACAAGTAATTTATAACAGCTCTATGAGTTTATGAGATGTGTTCTTCAGATTCTTCCCTTGTAATACATGAGCTTTGCTCAGGAGAGCAAGGTCCATTGAGAACAAAGGAATTAACATAGGAGTAACAAGTTAGACTTTTAAAACAAGTCCTTAAATAAACTAACATAACAACAGAATGCAGAATTGTTCACCTGAGAAAACATTTTTAACCTAGACTTCAGAACATTAAAAATTCATTTATTTTACAGCTACTCAAATACACATGCATTAAATGAAAATATTGCACAAAATTAAAATTTAGATTGTGGAATTTATATAGTTCCATTTTGGTACACATTCTGGTAGCACTTAAAATTTACTGTTTAGTTCTAGCAAACACCAGCAGCACAAGCTTGAGGATGAACCAAATGAGAAAATCAATTGCTCATTTTCTCTTAAAAATAATTAAGGCTAAAACAAGTGCATTTGTTGACAGTGGCACAATTTTCAGCAGCCAGTCACAGCACCTAAAGCCCAGAAAATACACCCAGACACTTAAGTGCTGTAGATTAACATTCAGTTTTGGATACTTCCTAGGATAATAGGCTGCGTGGGTTGACAGCATGGGTACTTCAAATTGTCAACAGGAAAACCTTTTAAATAAAGATACGTACTCGTTAAAGATAACTCGCTTTAACAAAAAGTACTCATTGGTTCTTGCCAGCCAACAGGCACCACTGAATTAGGAAGCCACATTCTGTAATTAAATACAGAAGACAAAACTTCAATACATATATACATATGCACACATGCGTATATAAATGTGTGTATAGGTATATGTAATAAATTCATTAAGTAAAACGACTAATAAGCACGGTGTATTATGTTCATTTCACATTCCTAGAGATATTATTTTGTTTTTGTACAGAAATGTACCAGGTAACTGAAAAAAAAAAAAAAAAGCCAAATTTGTATATTATCACTATCCTCTTGAAATATTTCATGGTACCTACAGATAGATAAAAGGTTCCACAGATTTGACAAAACAGTATTTGAACTTCCCACTTTCATACTGCTTAACAAATTCAGTGACTTAAAAGATGTAAATTAGATTTGGTAGGATTAATGAGATATTTACTGTATCACCAAAAACAACTGCTGAATGATCTTTCATCAGTCAGACATCAGTTATGCTTGAGCACCCTGACATCAGAGGAAGATACAGGCATGTAAACAATAGGAGCTGGCTATGTTGATTACTTCACACAGAACTCAAGAATTTTGTTAAATTCAAAAGCATTTAACCGTCACACTTCTACAGAACCTGCAGAGAGGAAGGGAGAGGGGTTCTTCTATATTTACCAAGTTGTCTTACTAGGGATTACAAAAGAAAGGGATTTAATTTACAGCATTTAGTTCTGCAATAAAGAAAAAAACAAGTGCACTTGAGCCCATGCATACTGTATGAGAATGTTAACAGTACAATATGATCATCATTAAGTAGTATGATAAAAGGCTACATTTCATTAATAGAGTCCATGAGAAAAATTATCTATATATAGGTGTCAGTCAATTTAACGAGGTCCTTTGAGAGCCTTCTATCTTGTGTCAGAACACATTCATCAAAGATCTATGTTTCTCTCTTGCATAAAAGGACCATTTGCTCCCATTAAGACACAAATTACAACAAGGGTCCTTGGGATCCTTGATTCATGACTGTATTTTACCCTGTGTTTAGTGTTCAGAAAAAAAAGGGACTCTAAAAGATAACCTTCTACTCACTCAAGATAGTAGTATTCAAACAGCCAGGGACTATAAAAAAAGAAAACATAAACTGAGATATGCTGTGGCCAAACAGGATTATTCAGATGTTATTGTATTTTTAATCGGACAGAACTTCTTCAATGAAACTAAACAGATGGATGTGGGGCCTTGATGTCAAATTTTTATTAAAATTTTACACTATGCAAAAAATAAAAAAATTATTTAAAAAAATATTGTTGTTTTATTTCCTTTTTATTTTCATATATACACTGAGATGCATTCAGAAATTTCCAAGTGTTTGCATATGACTAATGAAATCTTTTACCTGTGAGGAACCAAGTAATTCTAGCATTTTTCCATACGAGGCTTACACACTAAAAGGTAAGGAATCTTTCAATTAAGTAGGACATAGTTCTTTCACATCCCAAAAAAGCTCCAGATTTTAGTGGGGAGTTGTGTGTAAACTGTGTCTTAGTGCAATTTCCTCATCTTCTAACACAGTATCTATCCTCTTTGAAACATATATCCCTTTCCTTCTACAACTATCCACTTATGTTCCAACAGACCAATTGAACATAAATATGATGCTCCTTCTCCACTGCAGTTACATGCAAAATGTATGCCAGGTGCTGTAAGAGCAGCATATGGCCCTTAAAGCTACAGAATAATCAGAATAAAGGCTTTGTTTCTACTGCACCTCTGCTTTTACTAAAACCCCATTAGATATAAGGTTAGTTTAATTTTCACAATATGAAAGGTGATGCAAATGTGGCATAAAAGCCACCTTACCTCCAGTTTTATTCAATAAATGTATTTTTATGATGGGGCTACAGCTATTTCTCTCCACTCCTAAGAACCTGCTATTCCACAGACTGCTTTTCTGGTTAACTCAGCCTTTACAGGAATGTTAAAATAGCCCTACAGAGCCTCAACACTTGTAACATCAAATAATTCCACCTGACTCTCACACATTGCACTATCTCCCAGTGCCAGAACACCCTTTTCTTCAATTGTATCACCACAGTTGTGCTTTACTTGATCAGTCTGGCACTTTGCATTGCTGGCAAAACATCGACTCAGGAACGGAAGGGATCAGCATTCTGATATACTGGGCCAGTTTTCTTCTCAATGTTGCATGAAGACGCACCAAATCATTTAAGACACACAAACCATTCTGGTAGTGGTTGAATTACAAGTGAAGATGAGAAGATCCACAGGTCTTACAGATGCATTAATAATCTAATATGTGACACTAGAAGACTGGTGCAGAAATGACGGCATGTGAGTTTGAAGCCCCAGAGAATCTGCCCAAGTAATTAATCCTGGACAAACAAACACCAGCTTAATGGATTTGAAGTGTCACCTTTTCTGTAAGGAAGGCGCTTGAGTAGAGTGTAGTCTCTGCTTATATCTCTGCATTTGCTTTGACCTTGAATGCAGTTTGTTGAACAGCTCAGGGAACTTATTTTGTGGAAATAAGGTTTCTAGGAATCTCTCCAGAAACACATACACCATTCTCTTATTCAGCTGACTATGCTGGAACATTTCAAAGACCCGAAGAATGCCTTTCCGCGTAGTCTCAGCGCCTATGATGTGCTTCAGTTCATCTACAAAAACAGAAGTCACACAGAAGTTTAATCTAAATTCTCCTTCCATGCTAACAACAAACTTAAACTGACTATTACTATATAGCCTGAAATTTTAGGTAACAGTGCCTCTACATAAACTAGAAGCTCTCTTACAGAAGAGAGTGTTTCTGAAAATTACTTCACTCTTACCCTGTGGAAGTGGAAACTATGTTTGCAAGAAATTGTACTGTTTTGGAGTATACCTATTTCAGGCACAACTTAATCCTCTAGAAACTTAATACTGGGTTGGCTGTAAGAGAATTACTGATAGTACATGTGAAAATGCCCAATGCTTTAATAATTAGAAACCTTTTTCTTTAAATACAGTTCATATATTGTTTCTTTTCAGTACTTAAAACAATCAACAAGAATACTGACATTTATTTCAGTAACAGTGTATAGTATGGATTATTAGGCTTTAATCCCAGATTTACTTACCTGGCATTACCTCCAGCAATTTGGTTTTCCCTGCCACTCTTGTTCTCATTCTAATAGCTTTGTCCCTTCGTGGAACTGCTTCTGCTAAAATGCCATTGGGCCAAAAAGCATCTCTGTAACAAAAGCAAATCTGTCAAAATACATTAACATTTTATCAAGTGAAAATCTCTTTTAAATCTCTCAAGGCTAGCTCATAAAATAAATACAAGAAAGTAATTTGCACAAAACCTAACACACACTTCAAATATCAGAAGAGAAAAAAAGTTGGAGAATGATAAAGAAGATTAAGAAATCAAAACCAAGTAGTACAACACACTCAACCTATCAGTAGCTACCATATACTTTTTTAGTAAAGGAATCAGAAGAAATGAAATTTAAATAAAATAATGCAAATCAAAACCATTCAAATACCACATAGTTCTTACAAAAAATAAACCTAAGCCTTGCTTTTACCAGGCTTTATTGCTACTGTGACTCTAGATCTATTAATTGCTTCATCAAAATTTTGACACTAGCAGTTAGCCTTTCAACAAGCTAAAGATGAGAAGAAATAGTTTCAGTGTAGTAGAAAGTCCAATGTAAAAGACATGACTCTAATAAGCTATTTTGTCTCAGTGAAAGACAACTTTTTTTCTGAATAAAAAATATCCAAAGTGAAACATTAGCACTAATTGTTTGCCTTTAAAAGCATGTACACGCCTTCATCAAGACAAATAAGACAAACATTACACCACTACAGTGATAAATGATGAAACTTCTAAGTATACCTGTACTCTAGCTTTTCTAGACTGGTTAACAAAGAAGCTTTTAAGGTATAAGAGAAAACAAAAATACTCTTTTCCATGTGACAATCACTTTCTCTCACTTAACATGAGTAAAAAGCAGTGTATGATACAACTGTATTCTGGAGAATTATAATAATTTCCTCATGTAAGAAGAATAGGAAGACATATAGATATTAGACATCAATTGGTGAGTGCTTCATATTTAACATCTGTGATAAAAGACATACCTGAAGCGTTTCACTGCATCTGCTACTTGCTCAGGAGATGTCATCCAATCAACATGATCAACTATTTTCCTAAAATCAAAGCAACAAGTCTCTTGTTTAATTTTTAAAGCAGAGAACCCATAAGTGAAGCATTTTAAAGAGCATTCTAGGGTAAAAAAAGTATAATTCCAACTTTCTTCAACTCTGTAAATAGGTTCTATAATACTGCACAATAGGATGGCAAACACTGATTCTCAAGACAGAAATCTAAGCTCACTGATCACTCTCTAAAGGTAAAGATTTTTTCTTTTGGGGTAAAAAATTAAAATTATAATGAAATTATAATGAAGTTGGCTGCAAAGCTGCTGTTGCATTTCGCTTTAGCATGAGATAACCGGTTTCCTTGTAGAGCATTCCTCTTCATGCTGTACATGGAGTACTCTTAAGTTCTGCTTCTGTAAGCAAAGGACCTACTCAGAATCTCAAAATACTTGCTGCAATGTGTATAGTTACTTCACAATCCTCAACAGGAGATACAGATTGATCATCCATTAGGCCTTCTGTCACTAACCCATGCCTACAGCTCAATATCCAAATCTAGGATGTTTACAGAAATGACACATGCATCTCTGTATCACCACAATCCCAGGACTGTTTCCCTAACCACAATTTGAATTTAGTTTTCTAAGAAACACAAAAAGACAATTTTTCTGCAGAATGCCATTAAATCCTAAGAACTTGACCGGACAAGGTATGACTGCTGACTAGAGAAAGCCATGAGTATCTGAAATGGCTCTAAATGCAGAAGCAAACTAGTACTACACTACAGCCACCTCTGCAATAAGGAAGCAGCAGCCTTGTGCACGAACTCGGATATTTATACTACAACCTGGAAACAGCAAAAAGTATACAGAGTTGTTCAACATGGCAGCATGTTCTTGGAAGTACAGTTCTCAAGACAGTTGTCAACTGGCCATAAGGAGTTATTTGAGAAAAAACCCAGTGCTATTTTATCACATGGTTACATCATTACTGCTACCACAAGTCTATATGTTTAACAGTGATGATGAAAACATCACAAATATAATTGTGAAGGGTAAAAACAAATACAGTAAGGAATGTCCTGAAAAAATGTAATAGGAAGTTACTTCTTACAATCTAGGAATTTAAGTTTTTGATTCATGGCACTAAATCAAAAGTTACAATGCAGCTCTAAACCTGTATCTAGAATTTGTTGTTGTTGTTCTTTTTATTTGTTCAAATTTCAGAAACAAATTATTAGAAAGCAGCCTGCATATTTCTAAGCTGAGGGCAAGAAACATTACTTAATTAGCTCTATTAACTGGCTTTGCATTAATAAGTGTACATATGAATTATAAAGAACATGGAGCGGATAAAACAGACCCCATAAGAGTCCTTTTCCTTTCCCACTTCCGTCTTTAAACAGTGAGAGCAAAACCTTAACACAGCGAGTCAGTATAGCTCACGTAATTTAAAAGTGCCAGTGTATCATTTGTGGCATTAAAAAGATGTAAGGGGAAACAGTACAGAAGGTAATAAATAATATTAATAAAAAATGGTGTAGTGGTAAAACAGGGCAAAAAGCATAAACATTAAGTTACATCCACATAAATGTGAACTAATGTGAAAGCTCTTTTGTAAGTTCTTTGGCATGTAAGAATTACTGGAATATTTTTTTCAACGATGTCTTGTGTTTATCTCCATTTTGCACCACATTTACACTCAGTTTATTGATTTTCTTCAAAGAGGAATGCATGCAGATTTAAACCACAATAATTTAGTAATACCAAGAAGGATGTATAGACAGCATCACTCACATGATTGCTCTATATAAGAAAAACAGTACCTATTAATTGTGTCACCATATGTTGCTCTAATAAGTTGCTGAAGCAGATTTTTTATATTTCTTCTTAACCACTGATTTCTCTCCTTTAAATCAAAGACTTCATCCATAAGTAGGAGCATTACTCTCAGCGGAATATTGTCGTCCACCTGACCACCAAGTAAAAGAATAAACAGTAAACTTTTATTTTAGTTCAAGAAAGCTACAGTTTTAGAAGCTATTTTACGTGTCAAATACTTCAGTATAAGCACAACAATGACAAACACTTTACTCTGTATTTTACTGTAATATGAACTCTTCCCTAAATCTTCTACAACACCATTAGTAGCAAAGAAGGACTGAAAATTAAATTTAAAAGCAGACACACTAAATTTTTAAAATAAGACAAGAAGAAGTAGCTATTTAAAAAGTCAACAGTTATTACAGAAGTTGAATAAAATTAATACATGTAAATATGTCCTAAAGAGATACCTCATCCCTGACCTCTTCCTTGGTTGCTGTGTTTCTAACTGCCTTACACAAAAACTTGGGAAGGAGCTCTTCTTGGGCACCATTTTCTTATGGACACTAAAAGCAGTGACATTGCTCTGTAATGAACTGCTCTTTATTTAGTCATCATTGTAACCTGCACGACTATCCAGTGCTTTTGTGCTTGAAGATTAAGAAAAGGATCATGATTTTACTCTTTTAGTAGACAACATTACAGAGATTGGCCTACAAAAAACATGTTAAGGGAGAAGAGAAAAAAACCCAAAAAATGAACCCCCCAGCCATAAAACACAGAAACATTGGTACATGCACTCTTCACAGTTACTCCAATGTTGTGCCAGACCATTTCAATGCTAGCAAAAATGTTAATTTTAAAAGAATGCAAATTTATTTTAAAAAAGCTTAGAACTGTTTTGAAGTGCCTGGTATAGTGTCAGAAAACAATAAAAGTGCAGCTAAACGCATAATAAGTAACTAATTTGTTTGGTTTTAGAGGTGTCAATTTTAAAAGGACAAATGTCAGACTCACATTGTCATCAATTGGTGCTGCAACACGGCAATGGTCAGGATCTGAATAGGTTTTCTGCATTAGAGGTGGTACCTACAATAAAAAAGGCTATGTTAAAGATGGAAAAAAATACTTCAGAGTGTGAATAAACCAGAAAAAAAATCATAAGAGGTTTGGTTATGAAAATATAAAACAACAGCATTTGATTAGAAGTGCAAACTAATACGGATAAATACACAGCAGCTCTTTCACCTTCCAAAACCAAAAATCAAGTCTGTATACATTTCTGTATAGCCACCAAAATTACCAACACCTTTAAGACAATCCACATCTAATTTATCAAATACCTAATGCTTCAACTGAAAAACACCTAAAAACTCTCATGAGACTGCTATTTCTTTTGGTATTTCTTCCTGATCTTAACTCCTGCCTAGTCCCTGGCTTCACAGTGAGTACAACTGCAAATATATTGTTAGTCACACACCAGGGAATTTGCTAGCAATGAGAAAGCCCAAAGATAGTAATTTTACCCTGCAAATAATTTAAAAACTCACATATCCCCCCAGGTCCCAATTTATTATTCCCTTTCATGATTTAAGGGTTAATTCACCTATCTCAGTTGCTGTTCTACATCTGCCATATGTAACTGCTTTGGTAGCAGAAAATGGAACAACCTTAACCACAAACCTTACAGCTACACACAGAAAGAGGAAGACCAGAGAAACAAAGGGAAGATGAACATGTTCTGAACATAACTACTTTCACAGGACTTCCAGATTGCATGTCACGCTACCATTCCTCACCTCTAAAGCACATTTGATGAATGTAAAAGATGAGGGAAGATGGCGTGAAACACAGAAAAAAAATTAATTTAAACAAGAATTCAGCAAGGAATAAGCAGAAAAGAGGCTATCTCCTTATTCTGAGTTTCAAAATAGATGGGTTTTTTTTTTGCCAAAGAAAACAGCAGATGCAGGAAATTAGCTGAACGAGAATGGTTGGTTAAAAAAATAAGAAAAGCCATGAATCTCATGTTCTTCTCAAGTTAGTTTACTGAATTAAGTGGAGGAGAACTATGACAGTCTGTAGATGCCATCTTAAAACAGGTTACCTAACAGCAAAGATCTCAATTTTTGTAGTAAAATGCCTGCTGAACCTTATTAAAAAGTGCAGGTACAAAACAGATTGGTCTTCTGTTTAATGACTTGACTCCATTAGTTTAAGTGAGTCAATAGTGACTCTTCTGTTAATTTACTCGTATGTATTAACCACCAGTATTTTCTTACCTTGAAAAATGATTGCTTTATGTCTTGTCCCAGTCTCTCTGACATTTTACCCATGTTGTCTGACATTTTAGTCATTCCCTCTGCCAGGCTGTCAGGGATAGACTTGACTGCATTTGATACGTTTCTCATAGAGTTACGCAGTGGATTTACAAATGTGTCCATCTGAAGGGGAAGATGTTTAACCAGAATTGTATCATCTATGAGGACACCAGCATATTAATACACTATGAGAAGCAGGCACTGTTCCAGAGAACAACAATATAAAAGAACTCCAATTACTTAATTCAGTACAGAATGCAGAGTACAGTTTTAATTTTACTTCCATTTATATTTCTCATTTGTTACAGCCCTACTGCAGCTATTTACATCTTTCAACAGATGTTTTCCTGAGTAATTTCCATTTCCCATCCCTTGGTTTTTCTTAGGTTAAATTTAGTTTCCTTTTCTTCTCCATTCAATACCATTTCTCCCTTCCAAGCCTTCTACTTCCAGATGTTTCAATTCTGCTTTCAACTCTTCATCTTTGCAACATGCCTCTTCTAAACAGCACTGGAATAGTATATATCATGGCAAGTATAAATTAAAACCATGAAGTAGCTCCACAGAAACTGTCACAACTTTTCTTTCAGTATATACTCTAAATTCAGTCCAAACAGAGGCACAAATACCAGAGTGATGCTCTTTAAAAAGTTATGCTTATAAAGAATATTGTAAGCTGGAAAAAACATCTTAGTAGTAATTACATAAACCTTGATAAATATTTAACTATTTCACTGCCAATTATTTAAGGAGTATAGGCAGGACAGTAACTTGAGGTGACAATAGAGTTGTAGATGCTTTTTATATCTAAATCTCTTAAACTTTAGAAATGGTTACATTTGCAAAGCAGATGCTCAAACAAACTGGTCAACTGAACAAAGACCCACTTGTCTGAAGGAAGTTCTGGTGTCTTAACAAAAAGGATGCAGAGCCCAGAGCTCTGAATTTGACCAATGACTCTGGACAGTTACACCTAAATACATAACAGGTGCTTTTGAAGGGAAATGCATATCGAGTTTTGGGCTGAAGAGTGGAAAGCATGGTAACAGCAGCAAATACAGCATAAAGAACTGAAAAGAGAAATCAGAAGGAATAAGACCATGAAAAAAAAATCACAGATGCCTGACAGAAAGCAACTTGCAACAAACACACTTTCAGAGTAGTAGTCTCAGTGCAATTCACTATGTCCAATTTCAAAATTTTATTTTCTTGTCATACAAACAGATTTATCTATTATAAAAATGGCAATTTTTTAGTTCTGTATGTCCTCACATACTTTGCACTGAAAGTTTTAAAGCAACTCATTTGCAAGCTGCTTTCAAAGTTCTATCTAGCTCTTTAACACCAGTTCAACATGTCTGTTTAATGTAATCATTGCATGAGTCCCCTTGACTATACAAAATATTCTTACCTTCCGTGCAAAATCTCCCTTCCCTTTGCTGTAAGCTTTATTCTCCAAGAAGTCATACACATAATGGGCTAAAGCTGGAGAGGCTTTCATCATTTCAGGATTTAACAAGAGCTGAATAAAATAATTTTTTAAGTTATTTTAATACATAATGAACAAGACACAATCAGACATCGCATCTAGCAATGTATTTTTTTAATTCCTGAATTTTATTCTGACATTACACTAAGTCTCAAGATGGAAACACTGGGCTTCTTAGTAATTACCATGATTTTAACCACTATGGTAATTATAGCATCACACCAAAAAATATATACCTTTATCATCAAACTGTCATTTCACAGTGTTTTACTCATCTTTACTGTTAACATGTTCATTGACTTGGTCAACATATTTTAATGTTAAATGACCAGAAAGTTCCTATGAAGGAAAACAACAGAATTTTTTTTTGCTTGGGCTGATACAGGCCTCATCTGAACAGAGGAACTGTGTGGTTTGCTACACTGCTGGAGTGAGTGTCACAGAAATCTTTACACCGCAGCACAAGAGAAAGTGACCACAAGCATATGAGCAGGACAAGGTCAAAGGCATAAAGCTCAAAACCAACATATCAATACTAACATATCTGGAACCTCATCAGCTCAGAAAAGCTGTGACAGAACTGGCTGAGAATAAACCAAAACAACAAAGAAAACGCAAATATGAGATAGTATCAAGTTTTATGGTATATTATTTAGTTTTGTGTAACAACTACAACATAGCATTTATTTTTTTTTACAAACGGCAAGTTACCTCCAAAAAATAATTCCAAGCACAGAGCTAAAACAAGACAATACCAGCTTACCTGCAAATAAGCATTTAAATCTTTTTTCCTCTTTTCCAAAAACTCTCTGTCCATATTGTTAAATGTTTTTTTGCCAGGAAGTTTTAGTATATTTGCAAGGTTTTCAAACTAGAAAAAAAGAAAATATTTTTTGTTTTCAAGAGTTTCAAATCTTCATATGAGGACATTTTATTCACCTATTCTTATGTATCATCCAACACCTGACAAAAAGAATTCTGCATCATGCCTGGAACTCAGAATCCTCAGAGAAACCAAAGTGAGAGGTATGCTGTCAAGAACAAATGCATGAAAATTCCCAGGAGGCTAGGGGTCAAGGGCAAAATTTAATTTCTTGTGAAACTGTCTTCTGAAATACACTTTTGAAAGACAAACCAATAGAGTACACAAAAGGCTTAGGCTCAAAATTTATCATTATTATTTGGAATGAAGTTGCTAGGATTATGAGACTACATAAAGAGTAAAGATTTTCAAGAGAACTTGTAAATCTTTCTAAAATCTTTTTCCTGTCTTGATCAAGCCTATTAAGGAAATAATTAAGTTTTTCTCCCTGGGGAGATGGCAGCACCCAGTTTATGCGCAGGTTATCACAACATGCTCTATATGTCATGATCTGTGCCTTTTCTCCAGGTAATGACAGTGATTGGCAGTGGTTGACATATATTCTGATCTAGTTCTGCAGGAAGAATGGCAGTCCCAGGGAAGCAGAAGGGAAGGAAGTGACCCTAACACTTAATAAGGCTAAATATACTTGGTAAAATGCACAAAAAATTATAAACTGACAAGAAGAAAACTTGAAGAATCAGGACTACCTGCATACAAGATCCATACTTCCTTTAAATAATATCCCTAAGGTGGTAAAGAGAGAAATATACATTATTTCAGGCTTTAATAAACAATCTGGAAACAGGTTGCATCCTTTTCCTCTAGAAAAGACCACATATATGGATTCCATTGAGTCCTTGCAAGATCTCTTCTTGCATGGTTAAACTATGGAAGACCACAAAGCTCATATAAAATTTATGGTCTGTAGGAAGCACCAAATAATAACTCTTTACAACTTTACAAATCCCATTCCCTTGCACGTAGATCATATGGGAAAATAACTGAACAGAAAATGGTCTAGTTTTCATTTGGAATCTTATATCTAAGCAGAAGAAGTGTAAGTAACTAACAGCCTCTATTTTAAATATAGGTATCAACTTCAAATGGTATTCATTACATGACTGACTAAAGGAACTGGTGTGAATCTATTCAGTGCTCTAAGGAAAAAAAAACTCAGATACTTTGAACAGCTAACTTCAATTCCACTTTGGATCAACTATCTATTTTCTCTGAAAAACAGTCCCTGGCTTTCTTATTAATTTTAAATCGATGATTCTAACTTTTACCCTTAACTTTTACCCTTTTTCAATAAAAAAGTCTCAGACACGCACACAGGACAGTAAAAATTACTATTTTATTGTCAAGACAATACAAAACTGTTGGGAACATCTGGGATGCCACACCAAATCACAAAAATTTGTTTACTTTTTTCAATCTCAGTGCTCTAGAGTAACATTTCTAGTCTCTGTAAATTCAGACTTAGCAACCAGCTTTCATATTTTGAACATCTTTTGCTTTTGCCATTTATTTCTACTCATTTAAAGTTATGTTAATTTTAAATTACTGTCCATACAGCACAATGTTTATTCACTCTAGGATCCAGAATTCTTCAAAACACTGAATTAATTAAAAAAAATCAATTTGAAAGAGTACAAAACCTGGTATTTCAAATTTATTGACAGCACACTAAGATGATCAGAAATTCAAAGGAAAGTTGGACTTCATTTATAATTAATCCAAATATTCAACATGCTTGCTTTTTTAGTAAAGCCTTGTCAATTTTTATTACTGCTGTAACTTTAAAATGCTACCTTACCTGCACAGAATTTTTTCTCTATGACTCTCAATTGATAACAGAGTAAAGGGATATAAACTGACACATCTGACTAGTTCAAACGTTATGCAGTCAAATCTGACTTCTCCAAAGGCTTGGTTTGAAAGCACTTCAGTCCCCTTTTAAAAGCATGTTGGTTTTGTCCTTTTTTTATGTCAGTAGGTTCTACTTAGTACCAGCTGGTGAATTACAACTTTCTATTTCTTCCTTCTTTCATTTTAAGAAGTTTCAGAGTCTGAGAATACAAGTATAGCAGTAAAAGGCAGATTGCCAGTAGTATAGTGAAGTGCTACCAGCTCTCCCTTTTGGGACCCCGCCAATTCTTAACATTCACTTAAAACCTAAATACCTATTTCCCAACCTCAGCTTTTATTTCTTAATCTCTGTGACAAATGTAACTAACTCTCTGAGACCAACAGCACTTAAAGCAAAACTAAGCAGTATGAGATGAGGGGGAAGACTTTCTAAGTTCCATTTATTTTTCATAGAGCAACCATACCATCACTGGTTACAAAACTACAGACACACGTGCCTATAGAGATTTTCATGATGTCAGTTACCTGCTCAGTGATCCTCATGTGGAAATCATGGAAGTCACTATAGCGCCGATACGTCTTCCACATCTCCTCACTGTTTGCATTTCGCCGGTGGACGGTGATGGCGTACAGGGCGTATGTCTTGCCGTGGTCATTACAAACTCCTGCCACAGCATATGGGTCAGAGTCAGCATAGACTAGTAGTTTTCAAAATAAAAATAAAAAAAGGAACAAACAGAAAGAAGGAAGACGAAAGGACACAAATGTGAAGTGAAGAAATGTCTGGAATGACAGACTTGAAAGACAAAAATGGACATGCAAGCAGAAGACTAAACTATCCCTTTAACTTAAACTGAACAATACCCTCCAAAATTTACTACATGAACTTAAATAGAGATTAAGCAGCCTTAAAGCTAGACAGGTTTCAATGACATGCAAAACAGAAACAAACAGAAAATTTTTAAGCTTTTAAATAGTAAATAGATCTTTTAAAAAAATATTTAAACTTAAAGAACTCAAGATGAGGGTGAAAGACAACTGTGAAACCAGAAGAAATTCCAGTCTGCAAAGTAGTCTAATCACATTGCAAAAGTCTGCCCATCAAAAAAGTCTATAAATACAAGACAGTGATTGCAAGCTGCAAGCATTCAGTTTTGTTATTGGCATCAGCAGTTTGTTATTAACTCAGCAGTTTGCTATTAACACTAAGACAAAAAACACTCCCTATGCTTTTTTAGTCAACTATATATACAGATGTATATACATATATATATAATGCATTCTCTGCATGTACACACACACATTTTATGGAAAAGTCAATTCAAAAATGCAAAGAATATAGCTATCTGAAGTAGAAGCAAGCATCCTTTTGATCACTGTTAAATATTTAACTCTTCTTGGACATTCCTCCTCCACAGAATTTTCCCTGTATGGTTTGTTTCAAAACTTTTCATTTTATTTAAAGAATAACCTAGAACCAAGAGTGCTTACGCTGCACACCATTTAAATTGGCAACTTGTCATATTCCTAAGTATTGAGCCAATATCCAATACCTACAGTTTTCCAGTGGCTAGATGAAAATATTTTTGATCAAGGTTTCTCAATTTTTCTATGCACCCACACTGCATAAAATACAATTCTCCTGAGAAATCATCAATTCCATCCTCTGTAGTACTTTCAGTCTTGATTTCTCTGAAGTATAATGCTTTTGTCTAAACAGCCAGGGAGCATCTGCAGGGTAATGCAGCTGCTGCCAACGCTAGAATTACATGCTAGAAAGGTGAAGAGTGGGCGCAGAGCATCTTGTCTTTGCCATCCACCGTCTAAAAGAAGAATGTTGAATACTGAACCCCCAGGGAACGAGTAGGCAGTCAGGATGGTGACAAAAGACGGCCCAGATAGTGCAGCCAGGAAGCTCCAGCCTCACACATGCTGCACAAGCCCTGTCCTCTACACTCACATTGACCACTTGGCTCTACAGTCACCAGACCACATCCCAGGGAAACTGCTAAGGCATCTTCAGAACCACTTCAGGCAGAAAAAGAAAGTTGTCCTGCTGCCCCTTATGTCATAGCCTCTTAATTAGCATTTATTTTGCAACCCAAGACAGTGTGAATCCTGAAACACAAAAGATAATCCTGACTGTATATAACCCTCATGCACATTAAAGGATAGGACCAGGTGAGGAAAAGTTATCAATCAATGCTGCCCTCAAGATTATAAATTTTACAATTTATGTGATTCTAAGTTTACTTTTTTTTCTTAGGTCAGAATGATGAAACTTCTAAGTTTAATTCAGGAAAACGTACCACATGCCATTTTAATAAAAAAGCAGAATTTGATTCTTAACTTTCAGCTCATTTTCCCCTTTCCCTGAGGACTGACTACCACTGCACACTGCCCTCACACTGAGTTGGAATGAGTTTAATTAAAATGTAAAAGTAGCTGAATGCTTGCTGACAGCATGTGTCCACTACATAAATGCATAGATTTAAAAGTATATTGCACAGTAAAATCTACCAAAAAAGTATCTGAAGACCACTTCCCAATTTAATTACCCAATGCAATCTCATTTAACTAGAGTATTTGCAAATAACAGCTGGGATTTTTTTTGTTATTTACTCTCTTGTAATAAAGAAAAACAATTTCTTTCTTGGTAAAGTTTTTAAAAGATAACCAAAAATGGCACCACAATGAGGACATAAGTCACTTCCTTAAACTAAGGCAAGTCAGTAAGGAAATAGAAAGAATAAGGGAAAAATATTATACTAAGAGAATGAAGCAGTCAAGAATTATAATTCTGTGACTAGAAAGAGAGATGGCTTTCAGAATTTCTTTAAATAATTGCTAAAATAAATCCTACTCAATACTAATTTTAATGAATGTTTCTCCAGAGATGAGAGTAGTAATAATAATACCATAAGCAATACAAATTAAATCACTTTTTAAGAACAGATATATAGTCTGTGACCTACAGAACAAATACTGCAAAGATTTCCAGGAGAACTCAATGGAAAATATGAATTCAGATGTTTTATGAGGCCAAAAAATGAGACAATCAGAATTTCAAGGGCCTGTAATATTACAAAACTCAAAATAAATGGTGGGAAAAAGGTAAGCAGACATCATAAAAAATTCACTTACCAGTATCTGAGATGTATGCATGGAGCTGAACAGTCTCATCAGAAGGGACATTTGAAAGATCATCTAAGGACTGCAGGGTGGGGAGATAATGTAGGAGGAAAAAAACGGGAAAAAAATCAGAAAATACATAATATTTGAGATGTGTTTTGATTAACCTATTTAATTTTCAAACTTTCAGTTCAGTATACTAAAAGCTTAGTGCACGGTAACAATGCAGGTGTTTGCACTGCCTGGTAACCAAAGGTGCTCTTTTGCATAGTATAGGGCCTTTCATTTTCCCCATCATTTCCACATGTAGTTTTGTGACCACTCATATTTGATCAAACATATTTGCCACTTCAATTTGACATCTCAATTCTAATGGAAGTATAGCTAAAAATGGTCTTTTACTGAGCAATGGGGGAAAAAAACAAAAAAAAACAAAACCAGAAAAAATCTCTAAAACATCTGGGGAGATACAGATATTGTATAACATGTTTTTTGGCTTTTACCTTCATAGCATTCTGTTTTCTTTCAAATGCCTTTACACACTACACAAACGTTACACAGCAGTAGAAACGGGAAAGTTTTCTGCTTTATGTTAAAAAAAAAAACCCAGACAACATTTTTCTCAGAAATATTTTCTGTCATAAAAAAATGAACAGGTACAACCTCAGCTGAGACATGCTCTGACTCCATACCTGATAATTACTGGGATCAAAAGAATCCTAATGGGTCTTTTAGAGAAGTATTGTTTTTAGTTAAAATTAACACATCTGATTACTAAGATTTAGCATAACAAAGCTCTTGAAGACTGTTGAAAGACTTGCATACTGCAACTGAAAGAAACAGGTGATGGGCCACTATGCATCCTAATCTTAAATTACTAGGTCAAAAAAAGGTAGTTGGAGCTACTTAAGTAGAATTTACTGACACTGTAAATCCCAGTTACTTTATATGTTTTACCCCAGATTCTAAGATTCTCCAAAGAAACACATTCAGAATAAATATAGCTATCTGCTACCTTTTATAATTTAACCAAGCCAGTTTAATAGTGACTTACCACAAAAAGTTACCTACAGGTAAGTTACCAGGTAAGGTAACTGGTTAGCAGTGTCACGTCCACATAAAAAACTCTACTACATCAATTCACTTTCTAAATCTGTTTCCTTAAACATAAAACAATACACGAGACTACAATTACAAGATAGGCTGGACTTAAACATGAATTATTTAAAGACTCTGCTGTTGCCCCTTCTTCGTCCGAGTATCAACTCCACAATATCCCAACATAATACTCCATCCCTTCCTCCTGTAGCTCTCTAAAGGAAATGGCTATTTTCTGCCTCAACCACCTCAATCAGTCTCTCCCAAAAAATCTACTACAGAAGGGAAATAACATTGCTGTTATAAAGTCTAGATATCGAATAAAAGACAGCTTATAAGTGTCTGAATAACATGCTGCAGTAGGGAGTCTCCTGAATTATATGCTTGTAAATTTAAGATTACTAAAGTCCCAGACTGAGAAAAGGTAGAAGAAAGAAAAGCCCTTCTAGGGAAATCTGTTTTGCCACTACATGCTATAGTGCTAGAAGTTTATGTCTGACAAACGGAAGAACAGATGAATTTATGCAAAAATATTTTGACAGTAAACGTCATCTTTACCTCAAGAATCTATAAGTTACACGATGTTGGAGAGTTATTCTGGTAAAGTATCACCAAAGTGGGCTGTTCCTTTAATCTTTATGCTTGTTTTCATTGCTGGACACAATACTCTGCCTTAGTCCATTCTTAAACAAGTTCCTTGGACAGCCATGACCCTGTCAGGTGTGCTGCTCTATACTGCAGTGTTCAATTTAGGAGCAGACTATCAGCTGAGAATGGCTGACAGAAGTGTAATATATGTTGTTATAATTCATGTTTATATAATATAAGAAGGTTGTATGAAATGAAATAAAATAAAAAGAACCTCTTAAACACCAAGCACCCAGGGCCATAGACAACGACCGTAATTAGCATATGAACGGACCTAGCTCGGCTATCTCCACAACGGCGGGAAGAGATCATCGATAAAATACCTGCCAAGTACCACATATCAGACAACTGATCACCTCCACGGCTCCCATAAGCAAGAAAAATTACACATCAATATGGAGCAGACACAACCTTCATCAGCATGCAGGAAGGACCTTTGTCCAGGGTAGCACCAGAAAAAGGATTTAATCTAAATATGAGAATCTGCAGTAGAAACAAAGGAAACTCTCGCCTCAGGCCAGAAAAACTGCATAAAAGCTGAGCTCTCCGAGATGGCAGGGTGTGAACACAGGGAGATCTGACGCGATAGAGGTCAGATCAGCGTGTGTGTCACCCAGCACCGATTTCCCGGGCTCGGCGCTGCCGTGTTTTCGCTTGTGGCTTCCCAGGACCGTATTTTCGGTCGCAAAAATAAAAAAAAATTGCTGTTTTGCTATTTAATTCGGCTTGATTTGGTTATTTATCTATAACAGAAGACAATTGTGGAAGCTTGGATAAAGTGCTTCATGTTCTGAAAGCTCTAGGATTTGACTATCAATAAGACGGAAGGGATGTGATGTTATAAGAGAAGACAACTGCCAACCGCTCAAATGTTTTGTTTGCTACAAAATACTGACATTAAGATACTGTTAATTTTTTTAAAGGCATAATGCTTTCTTTTTTTCCTGCTTCCCTTCACTGTCACTCAAGTTCAGATTTCTTTAGTGATTACTGAGTGGAGTTCAAGCTGACTTATGTGAATGACTGCCAAAAGTTCAACCCAGCCACTTCTGCTGCCCTTCAAGGTCTTGGAACACCTGTGTAACTCCTCCTATTTACTCAATGCAAAGCTCTCATTATGGATCCTTTAGAGGAAATCTGCAAGAGTCTATAAATATTAACAGTGATTTTATATTCCCCAAATGTGAACTGATTTAATATAGTAGATTAATGTATCAAATCAAAAGGCAGAAATTAAGATTTTTTGTAAAACAACTTTTCCTCAAAACAATTTTGAGCCTCTCTTACAAATTCTTCCAGTGAAAGTACGAACTGCAGACAATTTATTTTATAATAGAAACTTTAGGAAACATTCAGCTGCTGCGGCAAGGCACTATACAGCAACTATTAATACAAGTAAATTAAAAGACTGAAACCTGAACGGATAACACAACAGACAGACATTTAATATGAGCTAATATCCCTGCCATTAGATGTAGTCTCAGGAACACAAGTTAATTAAAAACCTAAAAATATCACATCACAACCCAATCTTATTTAATACATTGTCATTAGCTGCAAGTACAGAAATTCCCTGACCTTTGAAGTAACCTTTCCAAGGTCTATTTTTCTTATGTAACAGACTAACACAAGGGAGCTAAACCATGTGTACAGAAATTTTCTCTTGACATGGAATTCAGCCAGCAAAAACTAATCTACCACTATTCAAACACCTGTAAAAGCACTGAACATCCTGAACAATATGGACTACAGAAAAGTACAAGTTGCTCTGCATAAAGAGAAATTTACTTATGCATTTCTCCTAAAATGATCCTAACTCTTTATAACAAATGTAGAATCCTATAAATACCCTTGTCACAACAAAACCAAAAATCAAATCTTTGAAGACTGCCATGCAAATACCTGTTTGCACTGCAACAGTGCTTGGTAAAAACTTTAGAAATTTCTAACTTAGTTTGGAAAGTCACTTGAAACAAAGCAGCAGATAACCACTAGCCAGATAGGCCACCACAATGACAAATCCTCATCATAACTCACATATCTCACAACATTAGAAAGAGTACTTAAAAGACATTTGGAAAGATCTTTTAAAGAGATTAGTCAGTTAAAAGGCTCTTGTGAAAAAGTACCGCTAAATTAAGTTTTTCTTCTGCATCTACCAGGAGTTTGCATAAATTGTATCAGCTAAACACTTCCCCTTTTCTTTACGTTTCAAAATTTCAACAACACGAAAATTACAGGAAAGAAAAATCCCAGTTTAAATTAAAAAACCATCCAAAACCTACAAAAAACCAAACCCCATAAACAACCAACCCCCACACTGAAACACATTTACATTAATATTACGTGTATTCCTTTAGAAAACACTCATTCCTTTGCATGCAAGCATGACCAGCACCTTCCAAGAACAAACTAGAAGGGCCCAGGCACCACATAATCCAGGAAATTGCATGCAGATTGTAAATCTCTATATAAACCTTCATGAAACTAAAAGATTTGGAAACATAGTCTCATATGCCCAACTGAATCTTGCATACTTTGTGGGTCACTGTCTGCAGAAACATGGGGAGGATATATATCAAACTTTTAATGATTTTTCCTTTTTAAATAACTGTATTTACATTTTTGGTTTAGGTAAACTCATTTAACAAAGAAAAGGTTTTACAAACTGACACAGGTCAAGAATCACTTAAAAAATGAAACTGAACTTCAAATAGGACAGATTTAAAAAAACAAAGACTTGTGGCTGGAATAAACTCCAGATACCTTAATGTTTCAAAAAAAAAAAAAATCAACCAACAAAAAAGTAATTAAATGCCTCATTTTACAGTCTATTTGAATTTAATCCTTTGAGATTCCTGTTCCAAAGGATTTATTTTCACCTATTATCATGCAACTCCAGATTTATATCTACTTAAGAAAAACAAATATGGATAAGAAAGTATGCTTTCCATAAATTAACTGCTTCTGTGAGAAACAATGTAAAATTTCATTAAACATAGGAAAATACAAAAAGGAGTTTTATCTTCAAAAACTTCTTCAGAAATTCAACTGCAGTGAAGTAAAACCTGTAATGTACATTAAGTTATATCACACTTTCTCTACTGTTGAGGACAAAAAAAAATTCCAAGCACTTACCAGATTTATGCTACCAGTAGGAGACCCATTAAAAGATTCTGGGAGCAGTGAGGAAAAGGAAAGGAAAAAGCAGGTTAGAAGATTTTCCCCCACTGTAGGGCTACACATAAATAAAAATGCATCCACCAAACATTATGGAAAATGAAGGAGAACTGTGGCACTGGAAAAAATACTGCATGCAACATGCAAGTGTTTCAAATTTCCAGTAAAGACACTTAAATGTAAGTTTATAAAGATTCTAAATAAATACTTCAGATAACATTTTGTAAGTTAATATCCCCACATGGTACTGCTTTGTTAAGCAGCTAGTTTAACAGTGAAAACAATTTCCACTGGATTTATACTTTAGTTAACAAGCACAATGATTTTATTTGCTTTAGAAAACCACATCTCCTATATACTTTTAATTTTTATTTCCAGAGAGAAGTATAGTTATGTATTAAAAGAATATATTGAAGCGTTTTAAATATTTTCAAGAGAAAATAGAATGGAAGAATCGCATATTTATTTTAGTGACAAACTAGTTACCAAGATCTGACAAGAATTTTTATGTAAGATTAATAAACTTACTACAGTGAAAATTCTATGTGAGTCCCAAAACAATGTACACACAAAAGCTCAAGGAGGAAAATTAACTTAAATATCAGAGACACCATAGGAGGATTTAATTTCCGAAAAACAATGTGGAAAATTTTTTAATTTTCATTTTAAAGCAGAGAAAAGAATGGTCCCAGGAAATACTCCCTAAAGATACAGAGCTCACCTCCTTCACCATCATCTGATCCTCTGAAACTGGGATCCTTCAGCATGTCCAGCTCAGCTAACATACGCACATACAACACATTCTGCTTGAACGAAGGGTAGAACCTCTCATCTCGCAGCATCAACTCATACACCTTATTGAAATGAAAATGCCAACTTCAGAAATACTTACTGCATTTTTTAACTAATCAGACTAGTGTTCATAAATTCTACTTGAAAAAGAAGTACCTGTGCATACATGTCTCTGACTTACTTTTAATGGAAAGGTTATCAGAAAGTATCTAACTAGTCAGATGTGCACATATAGGAAGGGAAGTAGCACAAGAGCTGTAAATGCTTCTGTCCTCTGCTCTTAACCCTTCCAATTGCAGTATAAACCTAATTGCATTTTGTGCATTTCATAAAAGATTATCTCAGTTCCTCCATGTTGATAAACTATAAATGTAGACCTGCAAACACTTAGGGCAAGAGGTGAGAAGACAGAGAGAAGGGGAGGAAAGACACCATATGTGACATTTCAGACAATTTCTAGTTTAACCAACACAATCTAGTCATATCTCACACAGATTTAACCTCACTACTACAAACAATTTATCTTCACAGCCTATACAGTATATATACATATACATACACACATACATAGCAGGAATTAATTAATAATATTTGGATACTCATGCCAACTCTAGAATATTTTAATGATTTTTTTTTCCCCGTGGACCACTGTTCAAGTACTATCATCTAGCAAGAATAGAAAAAACCCAATCCATCCAGATTTGAGGAAGTTAAATTCTTTTGTCACATATGGGGAATTTATGCTCTTCAGCAGATTCATGAGCAAGGCCCAGATTTCACAAGGTCCTTGATTAGTCTTAAATGGGAGTCCCAAGTGCAATAGTGTGATTCTAAATTCTACAGCTCCTATCACTGATTTATAGCATGAATGAGAACATCAAAGTAATGATCTAAACAAAAAAAAATATTCAGACTCGGTAAGTTATTGCCAGAATATTAATAATTCACTTTTCCTTTTTAAATACATATATTAGACTTGAGTGATAGAGTCTACATATGCAGGTAGCAAATATACTATTTTTTTCTTCAGTGTTTGCTGCTTCCGAGTGCTTCACTGCAGAAATGGACCAAACTAATTTCTGGTAACAACTATAGGATTTAATATGGGACTATTACATTCACCTTTGAAAAAGAGAAGTAAAACTGAACAAAAACTGGATATATCGATCTACTGATGACATTTTCCTTAAAATGGTGCACTAAAACAAATACAAACATGATAATTCTAAACTATGTTTCCTATTTAGATTCATACAGGAAGGACACCTACTCCTTCTGTCTACTGCTTTGAAATCCAGGGGCTAACAAAAGGCAAAGCGAAAGTTGACAATTTTAAACAGGTTTTAGGTTGTAGATATTTTACTTCCTTCTTTTCTAGCCTCTGCAATTATGTTTTATACTCTATAGCATTAACTGTTCTTATGAAATAAAAGACAGATAGAATATACCTTTCTCTGAATGTCATCAAAGATTTCAGGTGTTGGATCCTCATGGTTCAGTGTTTCTGCAAGTTTTGCTACTAAGTTGTCATCAATATTAACTCTTGGAGATGCCTGTCATAGAGATCTAAATCAACTTTTGCAGCATAAAAATAGGAAAGTTCTACTGTAACAGATTAAATCCAATGCAATGCTGCAACTCTCTTCTTCACAAATATCTTTGTAACTGTCTAAAACATACAACAGGAGTCAGATCCCCCTCCACCCCCAAAATTAAGTTCAGAGTTTGTATTAAAACTTGGAAGTTTCAGTATTAAACACTGGGAATTGCATAAAAAACAATTTATACATACGCTTTGAAGCAGTAAATCAGATTTACCCAGACTTATAAACAGTTTTTATTTATTTATGAAAAATACTTAGATTCAGAAATCAAGAACAAGCCAATAAAAAGGCAATAGGATGAAGTCCAGAAACATCTGAGGAAAAGGCTAAGTGCCCATTTCCGAGTGGTCATTTTTATGCACACACAAATTCAGAACAAAGATGCTTATCAATACAACTTCATGAGTGGTTTCTTCCACAGAGGAATCCTTGTTGCCTATTGAAAGATACCCAGTATTGATATTGGAGCAATTTACACAGACAGTTGTGGAGAGGCAGAGGAAGCTATTTCATTTGATAACCAATCGTAATCCAAGTTTGGATAAATGCTCAGTTCCATCTTTTTAATAACACTTCTTAAGGAGCAGGTAGGGGTGGAGGGCAGAATAAAAGGAAAGGATGGCATAGACAGATACACTTTTTTATTCTGTCTTTACATTGTCTCTAGCTTGTGTATTCTAGAAAGTCAACTTCTGAGGAACACAGGGCAGTCAGTGGCAATATAAGCCTTTTTAAATGAGGGGAATACAAAAGAGGAAGTAGTCCTTACTGCTTTACATGAAAGAGAGAAGATACAAAAATAATAGCTTAAATGTAAACATGTAAGCAACTTGTGCTACATAACAACCATTTCATATTAACTCAGCCATAACTAAATAGGAGTAGTATCAGTACAAAGAATAAACACCAAACTGCAGAATTAAGTTACTCCTACCTTTTCTGATAAATATTGCTCATAAACTCCAAACGCAGCTGCTCTTAATAGACCCTTGGTCTGATTAGTCTGATGTTTTCCATCTTTCTGCCGGCTTTGAAGTACCTCCAGCTGTTGCTGTGCTGTAACCCTGTATCCTTCCACTGTCATCCAGAAAAACAGATGTGCTTGGCCACCAGTTTGCTGCATGTAATCTACAGAAAACAGACCTTAGTTACTGTTTGCATCTTGGAATAGGAAAACTCTATGATGTTGACTACATATGGAACACCAGGATCTGGTTATACATCTGGAATGCTTACCCTATAGTGTCAATTAAAAAAAACATATACATATCGTGACATGTATGTGTATATATGTATACATATTGGTGATAATCAGTAAAACAAAACTGTGAGCAAAGTCTAGGAACTAAGCACTGACTCCTCAAATGCACATGTAAAAAGTGAATCCATTGTTACTGTGTGAATATAACGGGCTTGTACAGCATGATACAAACAGAGACAAAGTTCAAACTGAATTTCTAAAACACAGGTTCATAGAATCATAGGATCATTTAGATTGGAAGAGATGCTCAAGACTGTCAGTCTTTCAAGTCCACCACTAAACCATGTTCCTAAGCACCACATCTACAAGTCTTTTAAATACCTCAAGGTATGGTAACTCAACCACTTCCCTGGGCAGCCTGTCAAGCCAATGCTTCACCCTTTTGGTGAAGAACTATTGTAATGTAAACCTCATCTGGCACATCTTGAGTCAATTTCCTCCTGCCTAGGAGAAGAGAGCAGCCCTCACCACACTACAGCCTCCTTTCAGGTAGTTGTAGAGAGTGATGAGGTCCCCCTGAGCATCCTTTTCTCCAGCCTAAGCAACCCCAGTTCCCTCCATTTTATAACTCCATATAAAACTTGTGCTCCAGACCTCTCCTCAGCTTTGGTACCCTTCTCTGGACATGCTCCAGCATCTCAATGTCTTTCTTGTAGTGAAGATCCCAAAAATTCAACACAGGATTTTAGGTGTGGCCTCATCAGTGCTGAGTATAGGGGTTAAGTCCCTGCCCTAATCCCACTGGCCACACTATTGCTGATCCAAGCCAGGATATCACTGGCCTTCTTGGTCATCTGGACTCACTCCTGGCTCATGCCCAGCTGCTGTCAATCAGCACCCCCAGGTGCTTTTCTGCCAGGTAGTTTTCCAGCCACTCTGTCCCCAACCTGCAGCGCTGCCTGGGGTTGACACAAGTGCAGGACCTGGCACTTGGCTTTACTGAATCTCATACAAACAATCTCAGACCATAAATCCAGTCCTCTTCCCTCTAGAGAGCCTTCCTGCCCTCCAGCAGATGAACACTCCTGCCCAACTTAAGTGTCATCTGCAAACTGACTGCGGGTGTTCATTTTATGCCCAAGACAGCCTCCAACTATCACATCACCCTGTTTGCAAACAACAGGTTCAGACAGGTGCCTTTCTAGATTGGCTGCCTCACCAACTGTGCCAGGAAGTACCTCCCACACACTCCAGGAACTTCCTGGACTGTTTCCATCTACTGCATTAAAAGGACGATAACCACCAACAAAACATGGATATTCTTAGTACTGACATTTAGCAATTCCAAGTATAGAGTGCTGTGAGGTAGCATACTCTTCATCAATAAAACAGATCAGACAAATTATCACTTACCCATAAAAAACTGTAGTGCAACATTGTCTACCAGAATATGGTCCAGAGGGACTGTGCAAAGTTTTCCAAAGTTTGCTGCCAGTTTCACAGTATCTATTTCCTGTAAGACACAGTCCAGTGTGTTCGTAGGCTTTTTTAAAATTAACTTTCAAAACTTCTATTTACCACAAAGCATATAGGTTAAAAAAAAATATTACATCTAATAAAGCAGAATCTCAATTATTAGCTATTTTCACAATCACTAGTAAATTAAGATCTCAATTAGAAGATAATGTTTTCTTAATTATTTGCCTTCAAAACAGGCTGCAGCTATTCTACTATATGATAAGCTGCATTTTAATACTGCTGTTTATGTAATATTCTACAAGTCAAATTAACCCCAAATACCTCATCAACACTGACAGCAGCAGAAAATTAATTAACAAGAATTGATTTCAGCATTTGATGGGTCGCAGGTCATCACAAATTCATCTCTGTCACATTTTCTTCTGCCTAAAAGATATTTCTTGCTATTACAGCTATGCCTTCAGGTCCAGCTATAGAATGCTTTATCAATTTAATAGTCAATACATGCAGAATATTACATTGTCTTGGAATCACATCTAGGCCAAATTAGGAGAGTCAAGAAACTAAGTAAAGTCAAACATACCAACTCTATCAACCCTTAATTATAAAACAAGCAAAATGAACAACTAGTCAGTCATTTGCAATCTCACTCTTTTGAAACTAAAAAAAAATTTAAAACACTTACTTTTCCTGACTGCAATCTCTGAATTCTTGAATCACATACTTTAATAACATATAATAAACTGTTTATTTGATTTTTTATAGTGTTGATATCTGCAAGCAAAAACAAAGACAATTAAGCAATGCAGATGACTAAATAAAGTCTTGGGGTTTTTTTTTCAATTTAAATAACTTCCTAATAAAAGTCAACAAGAAGAAATATTTTTCTCTTCCCTTTTTCAGATTAATGGTTAAACTGAGTACCATTAATACCTTAAACATTACTGAAATTCAGAACCACCAGTCAGGCATTTTGATTTAACAGAAATATACTTAGCTAACCAAATTCTCTATATACTTACAAAAAGGAACCAAATACACAGCAACCAACAAAACACAAAAATAAAAACTCGAGTTTTATCACTTTTTATACAACTTTTTTTTTAAAAAAATAAAGTACAGTAATTTCATGACTATAAGGCACACCGGATTTATAAGGCGCCCTTTCGGGTTTCAATCAAAATTTTAGTCAAAAGGGTGCACCTTATAGTCGTGAAATTACTGTACTTTTTTCTATGCTTCCTCGGAGCTTTTATTTTTTAAATGTAATATTCAATAGAGATCATGCTGGTAAATGAATTTCATATTTTGCAAAACAATGTAGTACTAACCATCTCCCGCTGTATCTAGAGATCGAAGATATTGCAATTCTTCACTTGCTTTATCTTTCACTGCTTCCAACTCTCCTATATTATCACTTAATTTAATAATATTCATAAAGGCCTCATAGTTACAGTTGGAATCACGAATCTGAAACACAAAGTTTTGTAGTGTAAGTAATGCTAAAAGTACAAGAAATAATTTTTCAAGTGAATTAGCTTGATACAGCACTGCAAAGCAGCATTTTGAAAATTCTTTGACACTTTTAAATCTTCCTTTTGTTACAGACATTTTATATGGACTAAGACAGAAAAAGCACACATAGTCAAAACTATTTCACACCATCACTTTCTGTTTTCAAGAAGTACAACACAGATACATGGAAAGTCCATCAACCTGAAGATTTCCAAAATCCATTCCACCTTCTTCTGCTATTATCTCCTTAGCTAAGTAGGCAGAAAATGGTGAGATCACTGAAAAGGTTTAGCTTTACCAAAATTCCCTGCAAGTATGCATGCTCCCAGAGTAATGGCTCCTTAAGATACAGAATTATGAAAAGAATTAAAACATTCTACAATGTAATCATAACCTGTGGAGGGGGGAAAAAAGTGTACAGGACTTCTCTCTGGAACCTTAATTCAGATAGCCTGGCAAATACAATTAAGCTATTTAAATACATACTATTTTGCCAGTATTGGCATATAGTGAACCTGGTCTAGGGACTCAAAGGAATTTGTGCAAGTGAAGGATGCCTGCTGTGCTGCCAAGATCACAGGAAACTGTGCTTTGAATGCAGCATGGAGATCTGGGAAAGCTTTACACCACCTGCACACAGGTGCTGAGGGTAGAGTTCTAATGCTGTCTTTACCATCTGAAGCTAAAGAAGTCACTTTACTCACACCTCTTATAAATGCTCACTTTGATATGGAAATGTAATACTTGGTCTGTAGAAGAAGTGCACTGAAGAAGTGCATTGACATGAGCTGCACGAAGCAGAAAGAATGAAGACTGGATACCATTGATCAAAGTTAATGGAAAAATCTCCCTAGAAATCTTCTTTTAAAATTAATAGTACAAGCAATACTTGAACTTAAAACATTTTGCCAATTTGTGCATTTCACAGTGAAGACAGAAGTTTGAATTAACTTCTAATTTTATACTGAAGTTTTGTATTTTATTGCAACAGAATTAGTATCTGACTGTAGTATGACTAGAAACCTGGTGTCAAACTTCTCTTTTCCAGAAACTGATCTTTTCATTCAAGTCTGACTTTATGTCAAAGGTCCCAAAAGTAGCCAGGATTTATTTCAGTCATCTCTACTTCTGACCTTAATTTCTGCAACAATCTCCATTTCATAAGACTTGTATAAAATGTTTTCCTTATCTTTCGCCCGGCACATTTGCTTCTTCATCTCAGAAAGCAATTTTGAAAATTAGTTATTTGGGACATCACTATCATAACAGAAAGCTTTATAAAAAAGTCAGAATCCTATCTCTGGATGCAGGCAGGGGCAGTGCTCAGTAAATAAAGAACAAGGCCAAGTTACAAATAAAGGACACACGTAGGAGGAAAGGGGAATTGAAAATTGAAAATTCTGGTCCAGATGAGCAAGAGTTTTTCTTACTAAAGCTAGGTTCCTGTAGAATGCATGCAAACTTTTACATGAAATGGAGGAGACTTCAGTGAAGGAAACATTGTACACATACACTTGAAGCCATTCCATAACTCCACACACAGTAAGAACTTTGAAATGCAAGGGTGTTTTCAGCATAGAATTTGAATGTACACTATAAAACTAAAATATATTAATAAAAAGAGAGAAGTTGGGGTGAAAAAAATTAAACTTGATTCATGAACTATAAAGGATAATAACGTATAAGAGTAATTTTTAACTTGCTTTGCAAAGACCCAGTAATGTTAATTAAAGGACAAATGTCTATTTATGTTAGCTTTACTATACATTACTACATCAAAAAGTTTTGGAGCTCTTCTTGCAGGTGCATTAGAGAGTTATCAAAGTAAAAAAATTGTTTCTGCCTATTCAGTTGAAATATTTAGGGTTAACACAAACAATTCTAAAACAAGTGCCCTGAAATTCCTTAGTTGAAAATAAATGTTTCTGAGTTTTCATTCTTGAGGCCTCATAAACTAGAAAGGCCAGACTGTAAACAGAGTCAGGGGAAAACACCTCCACAGTTACTGCCATACTTCCCAAACAGCCAAGCAGAACAGTCAAGAGAAGTGAACTTCACATCTTATGATACATTTGTCCTCAGTCAGACAATTTTGGCTGAGCAGCCACAATGAAGAGTGCAGATTTTAGACTCTGTGTGTATGTATAAAATTTAATACAGCAGCCTTAAGTTCACTAACTCTGCCAACATATCCATTGGTAATGTTTATACCAGACACCAGTCCATAGTGATTGTAGGGAACATCTGTAAAGCTTTATATAACATGTTCTGTAAATACAAATACTTTTAAACATTTCAAATCTTACCATCCATATGACATACTGATTAATATAATCAGGATCACTGAGCTGGTTTATTAATGGAAGAAGAATTCCTCGGGAGAGGATTTCCTAAAAACAAAGGATAATAGATAATTTTATGCATTTATTCATAAAGCTACTAAAACTGCAACAATTGAAACATCACTGTGTAGAGCTTAAAACACAAAAGTATAATTACAGAAAACATTTAATTGGCACTACCACATTCTCTTCCAATTAACACTACAAATGAAAATGTGTAATTGCAAGAAATTACAAGAAAAACCTCCTCAAGAAAAAACTTTAAGAAACATCCACTTTCTCATGCTTTTGTTAAGATAGAGCTAAAAGAACCTTCAAAAACATTTCAGACAAATTGTTCATTGCTATTAAATACTTATCAAGACTCCACTGCTCTTAAAATACCCTAATATTAAATTAGATCAATTTTAGAAAATAAGACCAGCAGTTTAGAACTAAAATTTTTTTTATGACATGAAAACTAGCAATAGCTTTTAGAGTCTGTACTTACCCTGACAAAGTATCGCATGATCTTGTTCTGGAAGTCTCCAGGAGGTAGCAATATATACAGTAAAACCTCACACAGATCCCTTAGGAATCCTAGAGAAGGAAAACAAACCCCTCAGCACAATTTCATATTATGTTCATATTACCTGATATCACCAAATCCCATAGATAAATCCTTAATTCTGAGTTCAAACATACAATCATGTCTCTCTTATATTCCAAACATTACAGTAACACTTTTCACTGATCAGAAAGATCAGCCTCAAATCCAAGGCAACAAAAGCCAAATTGCAAGATTAAAAACAACCTAACTCTAATTCATTTTTCTTACTTAACATATATAGCTTTGTTTCCTGTCCTTCAACACTTTGCCTAAAATTATAGCATTTTTTGAAGGAAGACTAAAGAATTGTGATAAGGAAAGTACATCTAACGGAAAGCAGTAAGAATCTGCAAAACCATCCCCTTCTTACCAGGAAAAAATATTTTTATCTTAAAATTCTTCCAGTGAAAGGAGGAAGACTTACATATGTACATGCTTCATTTTAGTTATAGCATTAATATCTATAAACTAGAGGAAATATAAACATCTGGCAGATAAACATACTTTGAAAGTCATATGCTAAGATCTTCATGCATTTCATATTGTGAACATAATTGTTAGTATTTCAATCTAGTCTCCTGCACTAAAATATTTACTCAGAAGAAAATATTGAGACACCTTCTTCATCTTTGGGAGAAGTGCAAACTAGATCACGACAGACTTCTTTTTCCATTTCAACTTCAACCTCAAAGAATGTATCTACAAGTTCCTCAGCTTGATCTATGCAAAAGAAAAAAAAAAACAAACACATGTTTTTGTCAAGACTAGAAACTTGAGAGTGAACTTGAATTATAAAATAAAGCTATATTTTACACACATAAGACACCAGCCTACTCAGACTCAAATAAAAAAGTACTTCACATTACCTTTCATCTGATTGCCTTTCTCTGCTATCCTTTGCTGAGCTTTTCTGAAAACTCGAAGATGAGTGCCAAAGTCATCAACAAGTCGTGTAGTGAAATAAGGCTGCCAGTCTGTTTCCTTTGACCTGTAAGTAAAGGACATCATGAAAATTAATTCTTTTATTGTGAACACAAAGAACAATAATAAATTCCTACTTCTCTTTCCTTCCTGCCAAGAACCACACTGATAGTAAACATGGAAAAGCAAAGAAATAAATCAGTCTCCTAATTGCCTATCCACTGAAAACCCAAATATTGTAAAATACCACTCTTGCACGACATTAATATTTATGTTTTATTTAGCTGAAAGCCCACATTTGCATTTAGAATAGTGTTCTGATTTGTGACACTGTCAAACATCTGTGAGAACTCCTGGTATAAACAGTTCACAACATAAAACTAAAATACTCTCCAGGTCTTTTGTCTTTTTCAGGCATACTTTTTACCACTTTGAAAGATATCTAATCAAAATAATTTTCTTCTGAATTTGCAGAATATGCACCAGTGAGAAAACACACACTTCACTTGAAACTAAACACAACCTAATATTATCAACAATTGATCCTACAGCTTATATGAGGTACTTAGCATACACTTCCAACAACACACATATGTTTAGATCAGAAAATAGTCACTGTTAGATTTACATAAAACTATTTCCTCAGTGGTGCGAAAAGGATAGAGGTATTTTTATGATATCTGTGCCTTACTAGGCAACTTAAAAATGTGATTGTGCATTATAAGTTTAATGAACCTTCATGCTAGTAATAGCTCTTACACCACACTAAGTATTTTATTACCTCAACTCTCTCAAGATGCCCACTTTGTTATAGCAGGAATCCTTCTACCAAACTTCCTTACCAGCTCTTTCTTTTCTCAAGGAGTGAGAAAGACATAAGGAACTCTGGAAGAAAGGGAAGGCTACTGCAAAATCTAGACATGTAAATATGAAGCAGAGCTGTCCCAAAGGGCCATTGATCAAACAATCCAGATCCCTCATCTGCACAAGACAGAACTTCACAAAACCTCTGGGTGGCAGCCTTACCCCAGGCTCCTAAAGCTGCAGCTCTCAGGGAATACAAAATTCCCACTGTATTCATACTCTCCAGAAGCTGACAGGCTGTATGAAACTATAGGTGACAATACTAACCTAAACTGCTTCAGCTATATTGCAACTACAGGCATTATAA
Organism: Catharus ustulatus; assembly: GCF_009819885.2. NCBI lineage: Eukaryota > Metazoa > Chordata > Aves > Passeriformes > Turdidae > Catharus > Catharus ustulatus. Next base: position 31,152,315 of record NC_046221.1, read on the forward strand.
ATGCATACACTACATCATTTTTTCTGCAGAAGAAGAACTGCAGCAGGCCTGAGAAATTGATTTGCTTTCTACAGCAGAACACAACTGCGCAAGACCAGTTCCTATTTTTGAAGAGCTGTAGTACTGTAGGAAAGAAAAATAAACTTTCAAGAATTTGACCTACTTTGACACAAACTCAGTGCTCGACACTGTCCAATGAAGTAACTCTGCCACAAATAAAAACACTGAAGCTGGGTAGTCAGGTCCATTTCATGCAACCATAAGTCTGGTTGCTGCAACAGTTTATTTAGCACAGTTTTCACCATTTCAATTCTGTTTCCTAGGATTTTCACTCTTTTACTATACTATATTATATATTGTATACTATATTTATAATTAATATTATATTATAATTAATTTTTCCTAGTATTAAACCCAGCTCTCTATCTTTGATCCTCACTGTCAGAAAAGTACACAGAAAACCAACATTTTCAAGTCAACAGAGGGAAGGGAAAACACTTCAAAATTGCTAAGAAGTTACTTATATTTAGGTGACCCACAACGTTTTCTGCAGAGAAAGTAAGCAACAATAAGCACAGTGGGATGAATACCTGAAATAAAAATCTAATAAACAAGTAAATGGATATAAAGATACATGGTACTCGGGCTGAGAAATCAGCCATCCTAAAGAAGTGAATTTCCCAGACAGGCTGCTTAATCAAGTAGAAGAAAGTCAAGGAACAGCAGTAGAAATAAGAGGTAATTAACAAACTACCCATTTGTTCTCAATCAATCCTGTTTTTAAAAAAAAGGTTTGTATATATGACATTCTATTTAACTCCCCAGACTACTATTCTTTTTAAAATATCCATTGTTTTTACATACGGAAGAGCCATACCACTGCTAAAAATCATCTAAGGTGATACATATGTTGAATTCAGACTTTTGGACTGAATTCAGACTTAATTCAGGAGTGGTCCTACTCTTAGCATGAAAAAGACCCAAAAACAAAGACGTAATGGTTCACAAACTTAAGGTTTAAGCTGTAAAAAAGTACAAAGAAACCAAAAAACCAAACAAAAACATTCAGTGATTTTAGACATTAATCTAAATTTTGAAATGGCCATTTTCCAAAAGATCATGACTTCAAACACCATCATCGCCCTTATTTCCCTAGGGGATCAGCAAAAGACAGTATTTCTTATATTGTAATCCTAAATTTCTATATGATCTTTCTGTAAAATGCACTGAACTATGCCAGTAGAAAAACCTAATCACTTATCTACTACCATACAAACCACAGCATATTGATGTAAACAAAAACAAACCTTACCTGGCAGAAAACTGAACAAGTGCATACTGAAGAGCCTGCCTAATTTCCAGAAGAAAGGATTCATCATCACTTAGTGTATAATACCAATACTGCACATAGTCTCTCAGGGAAAACTGGATTACCTGAAATTGGAAAGAAAAGAAAAGAAAAAGAACTAATGAAAAAGGACAAAAAAAATACAGCAGTTTTTTGTGCCTGATAACACAATAGCAGTTATCCTAAAAGGTTACCAGAGTGAACAATATTCCTCTGCCATTATGAAACTGGGAATGAAACAATAAAATTCCCACACAGAAACTACTTTTTCAGTCTGGTTTGCACACACTGTTTTTAGCACCACTACACCGAGAAAATAAAACAGAACGAAAACATACTCAAATATTGCCCAATGTCCTGGCTCATCACCCATGGTTTTTTCATTTATCACTTTCATATGTGGTAAAATTTTGAAATTCTATTTGTCACTCAACTACTTCTTTATTACATAGTCAATACTTGCAAAAAAATAGAAGTAGGTTAAATAGTCCTGGTTAGAACTTACCTGTTGCAAAGGCTCATCAATTATGTTTGCACCTGTCAGTCTTCTATCAATCTTAATAGGTCTGGTTTCACGTTTCATTTCTTCTATGCACTTGAAAGAGATTGGGAAATGTAACTTTGCAGGGTTTAGTTCTAATTAAAACACAGTTCTACTGCTTATGATACATATGTATATTTCCAGCAATGACTTCATAAATTTTCTATATTACTATGTTTTCTATATTATCCTAATTTATAATAATATAAATTATAAGTGGAGAGAAGAATAAGTGGATGGAAGATATAATCAAAGAATCACAGAACTACTTGGGTTGGAAGGTCTGGTTCAACCCCCTTGCAATGAGCAGGTACATCCAGAACTGTATCAGGTTACTCAGAGCCCTATTCAACCTGACCTGGAATGTTTCCAGGGGTGGGGCATCCAGCACCTCTCTGGGCAACAATATTTTCTGTAGTTTTCTCTATATAGTACATAATGATGAGGAACCCCTGGAAACCTACTTCTTGCTTAATATAAAGGAGTAAGTGTTTGTAACTACTAAATCAGAAAGAAATAAAACTCAAATACTTAGAAAAGGAGGGGAGGGGGAGACACAACAACAGCACAAGGTAGTTTTTGTGAAAGACTTCAGCTCCCCTTTTGTTTGTGAACTTGACTGTGCAATCTCAGTTGGGTTTTTGGTTTCTTTATCCACCTCAGTTTATTCCGTATGTCAGAAGAGAAATTACTTTTTTGTACCATTGCTACTCAATGGATGAGCCTTTAGAAAGCAGTTGATGAGGAGGGAAAGAAATTACTTTATAGAAGGATTTGCGATTCAAAGCAGTGAACTCCAAGAATGATCTCATTGGAGCTGACTTTTGGCAAGTGACATACTGAAAAAGAACTCCCTTTATCAGTGATTCTCTCAAGTGGGCTAATGCAGAGTCTTTCAAGAAAATTTTGATGAAATTGGCAATAAACTGCTCAATTTTCACAGAAATAACAACCCAAGAACTTACACTATTGCTCAAATAAACCAGTAATCTCTTTGATCTAGAAAGTTTTACTATATTGGGGAAAAAAAATAAAAACAAACAACTGCCAAAACCTTAAATGAAGGAACTAAAGGAAGGAATTAAAATTAAGGAATAAACCATATATCAAAGGTTTTTATCCTATGTGACTTGCCTGAAGTATCTCACATTCAAATCAGCTAACAGTGAATGGCAGTGAAATACCTGAGGCAAGAAAAAAAATCATCCTCCTATTTAAGCAACCCTGTATCACAACACAGAAATACTTTGTTGCAAAATTCTGTATATATTTTAACATTCAAGACAAGGGAACTTACAATGCTACTTTAAGACAAATAAGACTGGGTCACATTTAAACAATTAGCATATTCCACCTATAGACTAATGAATTTGCAAAGTATTTTTGTGTTGATTGTGTTAAAAACAGCAAAATTATACAGAACCAAATAACTAACCATTTTTACTAAGCACAGCATAGGAAAAAATTACCAGACAAAACTGTCAAAATAATTTTGAAGGACTGCATGCATAAAACCACATTTGGAAAACAGAAAGGAAAATGCAGCAGCAAAAAAAGCAGCAGGAACAAGAAAGAGAGGGACACAGAGAATACGCAAGATTGCTTGGTAAAAATTTGAATGATCATGTGCTCACAGGATCCAGGTTTTGACCTGGATTTCAGGAATTAATCTTGTCCAACCTTCTGCTCAAAGCAAAGCTAACTACAAGGTCAGACCATTTTTTCTTATTCTTTATCTCCAGTGAAATCTTTACGTGCCTGCAGTATAATTTAATTTGGTTTTGATATGTCTGAAGACATCTAAAATTTAGAGTATGTGCTTTTATTTCATTATTGGTACAACAGCTGACTGTAGTCTCACCTGGAAAGCATTGTCGGTTTTACTTCTGCCTTCCAGACACTGACACAGAAGGCAGACTTAAAGGAAGGACCCAACTCACATGACAACTGTCCCCTTTGACTGTCACTTCACTTACAATTAGTCTGATGCACTCTACCATTATTAAATCACTGGTTAGGAAAAATGGGTATTGCTTGTTATTATTACATTTGACATCACCTTGCTCTATTTTAAGCAGGGTGGAAGCACCAGGGAGGAATGCAAGACACAGACTCCACAAAGTGAGATGCAGCACAAACAAATCCAGGCTCTGTAAGCATCTAAATGCAATTACTGAGTTATCTCAGACCTTCGTTTCACTGCACTAATGGGTATTTTTGAAGGCCTCTTTTGAAACTGTTAGGTAACTATTAGGTCAAATATGAAATATGCTTCATTTAGACTGCTACTATTTCCTCAGTTGCAGTTACAGGGCTTCATGAGAGGACAAGACACAGGGTATTTACACATCTGCCTCAAATCCGTGACATAGAATAAGACCCACTGACTTAAAGAGACTCAGAGACTATTCAGGGGTGCAACATGCAACTACTGCTTGTAAGTTATCACTGTTTTCTTACTATATTTTGGCAATATTGTACCCAGCCTACAAAAACTCTTTGTCTTTTGGGTGAAGCTTAGTGACACCAACTATGATAACCAAACATTTCACACTTCTGTTGAAGTTGGAGTGAAACTGTAATTTCCAACTGAAAGTAGCATTTAAGTTAACAATTCAGAAGCCTCTAAACTTATCTTTCATTCAACATTGTTTTATCTCATGCTGCCCTGTGTGTATGTAAACAAACAAACAAAAAAATTGCAGAAAGGCATAAAAGGTATACAATCTTCCATCAAAGGTACCTTAAGTATTCTCCTTAACGTGAGGTATTCATTATATATTTGCTAATAAGTATAATCTGCAGCAATCAAGGACACTTATCAGCATCAAATCTGGTGTCGTAATGTATGTTTGCAATGTACATTCTACACATTACATCCAGCCACAACTTTGATGCTCTGTATTATAAATTATTTCTATAAAATCAAGTATTTGAACATTTGTGTTAGCCTAAAGAAATCTCTAAGTTCCAAAAATACCCCAAAACTATCAATAAAACTCTGATGAAAAGTACATCTTATGAAGAACCAATATCACCAGATTATTCTTCAGACTACCACAAGATAATTTAATTATCAGGTAAATTCAGCTTATACTTGGTTCATGGAAAAAGTATAATCTATGCACACCAGCCATTAGAAAGCATATCCATTGCTCAAGACTACTTAGGCCAAAATTATTTTAAACACAAAAATAATTCAAGTTAAAAATATTATCTTCCATATAAGTCAGCAGAAATTTAATACAGAAATAACAAATTGGAATAACAAGCAAACAACACGTTTGGTTTTAGTTGGGACTCATCTCTACTTCACTACTACTGAAAAGCTCACCTACACTTGTTAACACTACTTTAATGCAGTGGTAAATGAGAAAACACTATTGTAGAAGACAAACAGATTTTATTTGGTGAGCAGCTTCAAATAGCATTTCATAAGTCAGCCAAAAACAAATACCTTCATATTACAAAACTTAAACCCAGAGATTAGTCGAGACAAGTCAGTTGAGGAAAGTGCTGTGTCAACAGTCCATACTTAAATCTACTGGTCTAAAGATGTTAAACTACTGAATTTGCGAAGATTACACAAAAAACTCCACAAGATTTTATTCTTTTATAAACCAGAGCATACATGCATACTGAACCCAAGAAAGTAACATTAACATTAAAAAAAGTTACAGCACATACAGGAAATTTAAAGAATAGAAAAACTTGTCTAAATCTGCTCTCAAAACACAGGATATTAAGGAACACTCCACAACCTATATAAAAGAAGCACTAAAGTCTATATAACACCAAGAATTTAAGCCATCCAAAATGAGATTTCATTAACAGAACAGAAACATTAGCTGACTGCTGACTTTTCCTTTTTCAGTCTTAACCTTTGTACTTTTCATCTGGAACAGTGACCTTACTTTAGAGTTTAGGGTATACTTTCAGATTTATTTTAAAATATTCAAAGACTTAAGTGAACAAGCCACTTACCAACAAGCAATGAACAAGTCACAGAAAAAGTCCTCTGACTAGAAAACATACTGCTGAATCCCAAGGTAAATTTCTATGTGCTACTGATAGTTCTATCCCCCTTTGATAGACAACATGAAATGTAGTGAACTGACAGCTAAGAAAGAACAGGATGCTTCAGTTATTAAATTAAACATAACTAGCAATCTTTGGGATGAAGTGTTTATTTTGATGAGTGCAAATGGATTATGCCAAGATATATCTAAACTTCTGAGCTAACAAGATCATTGGTTCATAAACCAGGAATTCCTAGAAATTCTACTTCTTGGCTATTAACAACTTTTTCTGTACTAAACAGATGCAGATTTAGCCAGTTAAGAACCCTGAACTTAAGTGCATTAACAAAAATTATGTGTCTGTTAGGTATTCAGAAAAAAAAAAAAAAGCTGGAAAGTGGATTCCAATGCTGCTCTGTGTTCTTCTATGCCTTTCCAGAATTTTTGCTTGGTCTTGAAGAGAGCCAAAGATAAACACTACATCTTTGAAGTACTGCAAATCTAGACTTTGTAACAGGTTGACTTTCTTAGTTGGGCAGGCAACTTTTTGACCACAATCAAAAGTGGAGAGACTACAGATCCAGTGATGGAGGACACCTAAATAGTTGTGACAATCTTGTACATAAAAACAAGAAAGAGGTATCCCCAAAAACAAACCAAGACACACAAGTAGTCTAGAAAGGAATGGTTCAGTAATTTTCTCACGGTATTAGCCACTGATATCATACTTATTTCTCACAATAAAGAAACAATGCTTTAATCAAACTTTCCACAACCTATTAAAAAACCTATATTTCATAAAGGAAAAATATTGCATTTCACTTACACATTGAAGCTGACTCAAAAAATAAAAGCAGGTTCTTTTATCTTGAGAAATGGGCACAATTCTTACATTAAAACTGATTATTTCTAACCAAGTTATAAAATCTGATCTAGAAGTTAAGACTGGAAAACTTTCCTTACCTTAGGGATCCCAACCGATGTACAAGGGAGAAACGAATGCTCACACTGCTCAAGGTATTTTTCTGAATTGCTTTTTCCAAATAAAAGAGTAACCACAAAACCCCTAAAACGGAAAAAGAAATACCACGTACAACAACAGCCACATTTTCTCACCTCAAGAAAATATTTAACAGCAAGTTATAAAATGACAACACATGACAGTCCTCACTGTTTACTCTCGTGCTTTTTCACATTGTAACATGCTGCTCAAAATAACTGACACAACCCGGAGTATGAAGTTTCCCAGTCTTGTATTGTCTGCCTTGATATATTCTTACCATACAGAAGATTTATATAGCATTGTCTATGCTACAGTGTGCCTGTTGTGATGGCACACTGCCTTGTGCTCACAAATATTACCACTTGGGAAGAGGGGTACATACAGAAATTGCTTGGGTTGCATTTATATGGAGAGTCTCCAACACCACGAAGAAATAAACCCTGTAGACTGCTCCACTGTGGTGTAAGCCACAAAATCACAGTCCAGGAATAAACTGATGCAGCAAGCATAACTAACTGCTGCATATGTTTAGACATTGTGCTTACCCTTGCTAGAACAGCAAGAATTTATTTACAGCTTATGATACTAATGCACAAAACCACATGAACATCTAGCAGGTTTTACTAAGAAATAGATGAAAACCTACTGTCTGCTCCAATTCTAGCATAAGCAGAGCATGTGGCCTTTGAAATATTAAGCAAAGACAAAAAGAAAATAGATCAGCCTTGGGATGGCTAAACACACACAGCTTTTTACACAAATTTCAAAGCATTCAATTTAAAGGCCAGTTGACCAGCATTTATGACCACAGGAACTCACAAAACTATTCCAGGTTTGAAATGTGCTGAAGTAATATGTTCTTTTATTATAGATAGCTGTTGACACATGATACTTTCATTTATCAGATTAGAGAAAAAAATCCTATCCAAGCTAAAATATGTAATTTAAAAGTTTTAATCCCCAAAATTAAAAAAATTCTTCAAAAGAACCCCAGAGGCCCAGTAATTCAGAAGCTGTCAGGGTTAATTCCATGAAAGAGGGGGGGAAAAAAACCCCAAAAAACCCCTACACAAATTCATCAAGAGGATTTCCAATATATTAACGAGAAATCATATTAGTCTTCTCTAAATGGATGGAGTAGAAAAAGGAAAAGGTTGTCTTTTGCTTCATTTTTCAAAAACTCTTCCCAAGATTACTGGATGGTCAGCTTTTTCAAGGGCAGATTAACATCAGAACAAAGGTAAAAGATAGAAAAATGAAGATCACAGATTTATCACTTTCCCCTCAAGTCTGAAATGTAACAGTCTCAGCTGAATGCTTTGTCAAAGTCAAAAAGCAGCTACAGAACCATTCCTGATTTGTCAGCAGTTACAATCATTAATGGAGCCCAACAGTTACATACATATGGATGTGACTGAGTACCAATAATTATGGGATTTGATGACAGAAACAATTCTTTTAAATAGCAAAGCAATTGATGATCCAAGAAATTTCATTTTTTCTATTTGGCAAAACCACAATTCACATCATTTTTATTTCACTTCCTTAAGGCTGAAAGAGGGAAGGAAAGAGAATAACATAAGAAACACTCTTAGTAGGATGGTAACAGACAGGCTCAGCACTCAGGTAAAGGGCCTACACTAGTACTTGAAGGAGAGAAAAAAAAAAATACCACCCTGTAATATTCTACACAGGTTAAGTAAGCGGTATCTATCTTTAGCCTCCTCCTTTTGAGCTCTGTTGTCTAAGTGAATGAGTTACCAGATCCTGAATGGAAAAAGGCTATCATTTTATAAACCAGTCTTAAAACAAAACAAAATAAAATAAAGAGAAATTGTGATTTTGAACTTTTATTCAGATATACAAATAGTTTCAGTATTCTTTCATGTACACCAAAAAACAATAGGTACATTTACTACAACCATCTGTGCAGAGTTGAGTGCAAATCAAAAAGAAATAATTAGCACATAATTGGAGTTAAACAGTATAAACAGATTGATTACATTGACACAGATATGGCATCACCATTGTCTTCCCGCACAGCTCACTGATGTATTATTTAAATGGTTAGGTCAATACTAAGAGTGCAACCAGTTGTGATTCAGCATTTTCTTTTGCAAAATGGGACAGAAGTTGGACTCCTGGCTAGTGGAAGTCAGAAACCTTTGACACAGGCCACTTCTTTTTTGAACAAAATATAAAGACCTAAAAAACTGTGTGACGAATTGGATAAGAACACCAAGTTTCAACAAAAAATTCAACCACAAAAACCCATGTCCAAAATTGCTCTTTTGGTCCAGAGAAGGGTACAGTAAATATTACGGACACCACTAAAATCATGAGCCAAAACGAAATTTTTGGTTTTTAAATTTGTATATATGATGTTATGACATATAATTGCTAATCATAAGTGCAGAAGTTACTTCATAACAATTTCTGTTTGTTTCTAACAGAAGCATGACCAAGCATTTTGTGAAACTTTGAAGGAATTAATTAAAAAAGAAAAAAATAAAAAAGCAGGCAAGAGTAATTTAGATATAAACCCATTTGACCTAGTTAGCATTCACAGTTCTGTGAGTTGAATGTTAAAGTGTGCCACTCTGAAAAAGATTAACAGGGTAAAAAAAGGGCCAGATCACAGCCATAGCCAAGATGTATATGTTAAAGTAATGAAGTGATGACATTCTTCTGCAAGGGCTGAGACTGCACATCTATATATGTAAGTAAACACTCTGCTCTAACAGATACACTACCACTAGATGAATTTATCCTTTACAAGATCAATGTTTACTGACTAGCTACAAAAATGAATCAAAGCAGCACAATAACCACAGCAAAGAGATATGAGAGTTGACTTGAGAATGAATGAGCTCAAGCACCACATGCAGTTTAATGGTGCCAAACTGTAGTTGACTTCAGACATGTTCTGAGACCCTACTTTGACTGTTAGCTTTGAAAAGCCAAACAACTGAAACTGTGCAAGAATGAAGGATAAGGTATTAAGAAATATTATATATTATTATATTACATATTATTTTCCATATTATTTTCCATACTGCAAGTAGTTAGTAAGGAAGTGGTAAGGTAGAACAGCAAGAAGATGTACTCTTGCCCTTAGGATGAACTCTGACTTTTGCCCTGGACAAACAGATAGCAAAATATGCCAACCATACCTGTATCAAGACTTAACAAGACAAATGCATTTACTTCAAGTTAGTTTTAATTAAATTGCTTTTCTAACAAACTGACTATTCTGATTTCTCAGAGATGAAATACCAAGCCTAATACAGTTGAAACCCAAGCGTAGAAATTCTAGTTCTAGCTACTAAACTCAAATACATTTTGGATTAAATATACAGGAATATACATACATTCTGTACGGTAACAAACAAGAAGGTAAAAAGAATATCCCACTATGACATTCTAACTGGCCATTGAAAATGTTTTAATGGTTACAAGGTAAGCATCATAATATACAATGTAATAATGGTGCTAAACTTCACCTGTTTGCTCCCTTCCTGCCTATATAGATAGGAAACATATGAAAAGCCTACAGTTGCTGAACTGATCTATTTGTTCAAGGTGCAGCATTATTTCCACACGCCCAGGACAATATCCACTCCCACAAATCAAGTGCCTTAGATAGGAAAATGAGACTGTGATAGAAAAGGAAATCTAAGCACTTAGAAGTACCTGGGAAAAGAACTGACACTAATAAAAAGTATGAACTGAAATTACCACTCTTTTTATGTGAGCATTTATGTGAGTCCTCTAGCATCCACTAAAAACAGCTAAATTGAGATTTCAATTACACAAATTTTGCTCATAAAGAGGTGCTCAAATGTGGAAATATTAATTACATAAAGTCACTTCAGATTATCAGAGCAAGCTCTTTGTTTATACACCCATTAAAATTTTACTTTCACAGCAAGTTAAACAAAACAGTAATATACTTACCCACCCACAAAGCAGAGGATATAAAATGCAAAGTAAAATATAGCGAAGGGTCCAAAAGTTGCTAGAAAAAGCACAAGACTTCCCCATCCCCATATGGAAAGACTGGTCTGTAAACAAGAACATACAGAACAGGAATAATTAGCATTATACATTCATACAACTTTCAGTCTCCAGAGTAATACTTGTAGTGTCAATAATATTTGATACATTTTAACCAGATATAAGTTCTGCTTGATGAAATAAAAATTACATACTTTTCTTTTTAAGAGTATATTGCTATCAAATATGTCCCCCATTATCCTGTGGGCCAGTAACCCAGTTCAATCAACATTAGAACATTTTTCTTTCAAATACTGTTCCTCATCTCTCACTTCAGATAAAACGATCATCCTCTAAAGTGCCACTTTTTTTTTTCTATTCTCCTTTTGTGCAATTTTGTTTCTTGAGGTCCCTTCCTCCTCACCTCTTCCCCCATCCCTACCCTGTGCAAAATTCTCCACCATCTCCTAGGAAAAAGTAGGTTCCATGATAGAATAGGAAGAGACAATATAGCCTTGTTTTACACATCTAAACATGTTATTTCCTACAACCAAGCAATGATGTTTCTTCCCTAGATCAAAGGAGGTGCAAGACTAAAAAGATGTCCTTTTCTCTAGTCAAGTCACAGGCAGGTCAACAGGTGCACCAAATAATTGGCACAAGTATACTTTTACTCCTCCACATAAATAAAAGGGTGGGAAACTTCAGAAACTGATACTTGGGCAGCGGCAGGGAGGCAATGGTTGTTTGAAAAGCCCATTATGAAATTAAAGTCAGTCACAAGAGCATGTGGGGCTGGTGGGATTTTGAGGGTTGATGTCTGGCATAAAAGTAGCTGGCGAAACTCCACCTGCACTGGCAGCCACCAGGAGTACAAAAAAAGCAGCAAGATACATACTTGATCTATCTATATAGACAGATGTGCGCCTGTACATACCTGGACATACATACATGGTAATCTAAAAAAGCAAGGCAGGGAACCCCTGACTGATCTGAGCTACAATACATTTTAGACCATCACAATGCTGCAATGCAGTCCACAAAGTTTATATAAATCTATTTCAATCTAGTCTCTAGTTCAATATGGAAAGCATGTTTCAGCCAAGTCCCAAGAGTGAGAAACACAATGATGACAAGTATTTATAGGCCACCCAAACTGTTCCAACTCTAAGGTTCTCAATTTTTTTTTTTTTGCTTGCTGCTGTTGTCTAATTTACGCCTTCCCTAACAGTGATCAAATGACACCCTGATGGGAACTCAGACAACTGTGTCAACAAGTAACACTAAGAAAGTATTTAAATAAACTTGTCTTGCAGTTTGACATTTAGAAAACAAACAGAGATTGAACACCAGATTTGCAGAGAGTCCTTTTTTAGCTTTTAATATGAAGGAGCTACAGCTCATTTCTCTCAAGGAACTATTTAGATTTCATCTTTTCATCTTAGGTATAGGATTTAAAAAAATCACCTTTTTCAAAAAAAGCTTTAAAAATCCTATAGACAAGGAAAAATAATATAAATTAAGACTCCCATATAAAGTAGCTTTGATTATTTTTTGGGAGCAAGATCAAAAAGCAAAAGTACAGCTCTGAAGACAGACTGTTTCACAGATCTAAACTGTAGTAATCAGAATTATCTAATTCTTCCTAGTTAAAAGTTTAATGGAACATTGAGATGAAATTCTATTTTCTTCCTAGTTGAAATTTCTTAGCAGGAGATACAAGTTGTACTGGCTTTGTTTTTAGTGTTTGAGGGTGGGAAAAATTAAACATACAAGTATGTAGATGAGTGTAATTAAAGTGCCACAATTTAAAAAAAATGCATTGCGAGTTATTCGATTCTCTTTAAGCTGAGGAATTGCTTTAATAGATAATATAAACCACAAAATCCACACAACTAAAATGCTGAATTGGCACTAATAAAATCACAACCAAGTAGATCTTGTTGTTTTGTTGACTCATAATAAGTAAATGCAGTAGATAATTGTGGTGTTCCGGTACATGAAGAAAGCCCACAAGAAAGACAAAACTATTCACAAGGGCATGTAGTAGCAGAACAAGGGGGAATGGCTTCAAACAGAGACTAAGTTTAGATTAGATATAAGGTGAGAGGGTGCTGAGGCACTGCAACAGGCTGCCCAGAGAAGCTGTGGATGCCCCAACCCTGGCAGTGTTCAAGGCCAGGCTGGTTGGGGCTTTGAGCAACCTGGTCTAGCAGAAAGTGTTCCTGCCCATTGCACAGGGGTTGAAACTAGATGATCTTCAAGGTCCTGCTGTCCAACTCAAACCATTCATAAACTCTTCAGAATACGGAAAGGAGAGACACATTAGTAAAAAAAAACAAAAAAACAAAACAAAAAAAAAAAACAAAAAAAAAAACCCCTGGCAAACACAACAATTAACTAAAACATGAGATCCCATTTACACACATTTCAATACAAAAAGACGATTCAGCATATTCCCACCCTCAGAAATACATTTTAAAACTTCTGCAGAGCACTACAAGCATGATGAGGAAGATATGCACACAGAAGATAGCATTTAATAATGGTCTTTTTATGTCAAAAACTCATTATGCTTAATCACATCATTCAAAAAAGTTTAAGTTCTAAATATGGGATAAGCACTCCAAATGACTTAATTAAACTAGATGGATGTATAGCCAGAGCTGGATGAATGCATAATTAACAAAGAAAGCTCTATAACTCTAATAAATAAAACAGTGACCTTTTGTCCTATGCTCCAGTTTTGCAATTTAGCATATGGGTACAGAGATTCAAATCTCATTTGGTATTTTAATAGGATTTCTTAAAAATTGTACTTGGTACACTGCAGGAAGCATAACAGATATTGGCCCAATTCTTGATTATTCTAAATGAGTGGTGTATAGTCTTATGGATTTTGAGACATTCAAAGGGATTAAATAATCAGGATGGTACCCTTTCTGCTGACTGCAAACAAAACCCTCTAACTCCACACACTTCTTGAAACAACTTCAGCAGTAAAACTCCTAGGGAAAAAAATGAAAACTTAAAGTTTTTTATACATAAAAACCAACTATTTTTAATAGAATGTCCAAACAAACACAAATAGACTATCCAGTTGATCAGTATGAAAATAGGTCAGGTATTTAAATTCAAGTCTCACAGCTTATTTCCAAATTTTATGTTAATTTTTTAGAAATTTACATATTTAGTGAAGCTCTGTTGGTCTTACTAAAGTTAGCTGCAGGGTGAATGTTTATCATTCAACACAAAGAACATACCAGTCTTCCAAAGAATTGGTGTAATTGCTGGTGTTTAAGTCACAGCTATCCAGACCCTTTAAAAGAAGCTGACCTGCCCTATATTGGCAGGGCAAACTTCCAAGCTGACCTGGCATAGTGCTGTTCACTGACTTTCAAGGAATTAGGGACAGTTATCTAAAGCCTGAAGAGATACATAGGCCTTAGTGTTGTGGTGGGATGGTTGGGTATATACTGTGTGCATACACATGGATAAAGGATGTTTATTCCATGTCAGCAGCTGTTCCACCTCAGTTTTTAGCCACTTTTGCTTACCACCACTACAGATACTCTATGTTTGTCTCACCATCATCACTTCTCAGTTTTCAACGATAAGATTTTGCAAAGACTTCTGCAGTATATTACTAAGGTCATATATACATATATAGTCGGTTAATGCACCATTGTGGTCACACATGGTAATTTTCTTTCCACAGTTGGAGTTGCTTCAGCAAAATAAAACTGCAGTTGAAGTACAGGGGTGTCTGGAAGTATAGAGGCGACTGTAAGGTCCAACAGTACATAGCAGAGGCTCATGAGATGTGAGAAGACACAAACAGGTGAATGTTCATATGTGCTTGATTCAGCTTCTACAGATAACAAAACTGCAACCTCAATGATACCTGTTTGGGGTTTTTTTTTACTAGGTTTTGTCCATTTTTCACACTGAATGGTTTTTCCACAGTATACAGCCAAGTATTAAAAGTAGTACACAAATAATTTGCTTTTTTATGCGTATTTGTTTTTTCTTTTTTTGGTTTCTGCCTCCTAATCAAGACAGCATTTTGATGATCTAAGCCGCATGCCATTATAGCTAGTAGTGCTGAGCTCAGACTATGTGACTTAACATGACCATTCACACAGAAGTTTCTAGAAATCCACAAGCCACAGCAATTTCTTTATCTTCCAGAAATAAACACAATTGTGTCTTACTAAAAAGTAACTTCAATAGATTTCTTATTTGCTAAATCCATCTGGCAATCTTTCAGACCTTTGTCTGACACCAATTTTTAAACAAGATCTTCCGTCTTGACACATCTTTCTCTAAAAAAGATTCACCAAGGTAGAGTAGGATTGTTGTTTGGATTTAAAGTAGCGCTGTCAATTTTAATTTGCAACTAGCAATAAGGTAATGTGTGTCTAGTTTAGGGCAAAACAAGTGTTACTCCACAAGTCCAGATGACAGGTTCTTCCTAGCCCCCTCTGCCACTGAACAGAGGACAAGTGTTTCCAGTCATTTGGCTCTGGTGCCACCACCCTCCTACTCCAGTGAGAAGCTCCTGCTCCGGGCACTTGCCTCTCTTCACAGTTCCCACACACTTTGGATGGGAATTGTGGTTTCAAGTTTGGAGACACAGTTGGAGAGGAAATAAAGAACACCCATATAGGAAGACAGGGCTCTGGAATCATCTGCTTGTCAATTTTGTTAAAGCTGCAGCAGAAGATGATTTAAGTCTCACAGTAGCATCCAAAAGACTTATACCACCTTGGAAGATTATACTTTGTGATTATTTTCACATTTAATGGTCACAACAGAATAATCTGAGCTTTGAAAGAACAGCAACATTTAAAAACAGAAAAATGTTTTCTTTGCTCACAATTCTTTTACTCTTGTTTATCAAATTAAATTTTTCCATTAATATTTTAAAAGTTACAGTAGCTGACTTGTTTCTCAGACACTGATAAACTATTCTTTGCCATTTGGGTAGTTGGTAGTTTAAATTATTAGGGGTTTTTTCTTTCAATGCCTCCTCTGGGCCAACATTAAAAAAATTGTCAGGGATTGCATTTACAGTAGATGTCAAGTTTAATTTTGTTAATTCCCCACATCTGCCTTTTAATTTGACTTCCATTTTGAGTGCAAATGGAATATGTTCACATATAAACCTTTCTATAATTAAGGTGAGTGTCACTTTTGTCAAGTGATTAAAAAGATTATTTTAGGTTTCAAATTACTGTCTGTTCACTAGCATGACAAGTAAAATTGGAAAGCTGTACGAACCAGAGTGCCAATTTCAGTGCAATGGGACTGTTATGTTACACTACTCAGAGAAATATTTAACAATTGTGAAATAAACCATTAACAACTTTCTAGTTACATTCTATCTGCCAAAGTTAAAGAAATCATCTGAAATACATGACAACAGGGTTTTTACTTCCACATATCATGATTTCCTAATAACACTAAAGGTCTCTTTTTAACCTCTTTCTTCTTATCCTTTTGCCCTTTTCCTTCCTTAGCCCAAAAAGGCAAAGGAAAAATAAAAACCACCCTAAACTCCACTCCTACTTCATATTATGGAAAAATAATTGTAATGAATCTACACCATAATTTACTGCAGTACTCCCATGGAAACTCATGAGATTGTAAAATATTTTAATTTTTTTTAATAGTCTATTTCGTTTTTATTGTTCCAAGTTTAGCTTTTTTCCCCAAAGAAAGCTTAAAACATATAAATATACACTAAAAATCTTTTAAATAAATAAGTGTAAATGTAATTACATTAAATAAATGTAATGTTAATTAATGTTACGAGTTAAGAAGTGTGGCCCATGAAGTTTTCTCCAGGTAAGTGTAGTATTCCCGCTGCTCCCTCCTGGTTACAGAGGCTGGAAACTCTGTTGCAAGCACGAGTCCATCTGTCTCCTGACTACCTCATGTCCTCTTCTTCCACTAATGCACTTTGCATGTCGAATGGCTTAATTACTTAACAGTTGCATTAATTTAAACACAATCACGTCTAACTGTTCTGAGTTTGCGTTTTCCCGCTGTTCCTCACACTGCATGAGGCAGCAAAGCTTTTGGGATCATTTTCCCCTACAGTTATACAAGGCAGTCTAACAGACCAGGCCCTAATGGACAGGTGACAATTTTTCATCTGTATTCACTATTACTGTGGTTTTGACTATTACTGAAACTCATTTTAAGAACTGCAAACATTAAAATACATGCTAACATTTTCTTAAAATATGTAACATTATAGTCTGTAACTAGAAAGATTAAAAGTTATTGTGCGCATTACTTTGATTTTACCATTTATCCAGAGAACAACAAATTCCCATATTAAAACTTTATTGTTTGCAATAATCAGGATATTACTATACTTGTAATATAATTAAAAATAAAAACATTATGTTCCATATTTTGACACAACCGGGTTTTATTTGCAAGAAAAAAAAACCAATTTTCTGATTAACACTTACAGTTCTGTAAGAAATGGCAAATATTTTCAGCATCAAACTTTCTTCTCAAGTGAACAGTCACAAGCCAAGATTATTTTTTCTTCATCTCTCACACCTGGCTTTGCCACCATTGCTAATCATTACATGAAATTAGGAAGCGAAATTTTTAATTTTAAACTGACCTTCATTTTACTAACCTATATTTCCTGTGCTTACAGCTACTTTATTATATAGCAGAAGTATCACCAAGGGACAGAAAAGTTTCATTCCATGTAACCTTTACTTGAGTGGCCAAGTACTTAACTTGCTGTGAAAAATAAAGAGGCAACCTTCACAGATGCACACCTTCTGATAACATGCTTGCATTAAAACCCACTCTGAATCATGTTCTAGTTAAAGGATATGGAATTTTGGTCAAATTTAAAAGAAGCACTTGAGCATCTTGGATAGCAACGGAAATAAGAGATGCAAGCCCAACTTTCTGCTACTTTCTTGAATATAAAAGTGACATACTCAAACTCATCTTTAATACAAATTTCAATTAAGAGATCCTTTTCCTTTGTAACAATCCATATTGACTTGTATCCAAGCTAATTTATTTATTTGAACAGAAACCAAGACAAAAAGATAAAAGCATTTTGGATCACCTTAAGTGATTGAAACAGAGCCAGGCTTGACAGGATTGCCTAAGGTGATCTAAAGTGAGAGAATAAAGTAATCCCTCTATCTTGAATTCAAGCCAATGAGATAATCTAGACTGTTCTACATTCAGCCTCTGGATAAACAGATTACATATATTTCAAGTTTTTCTGGTGCAAAATAGAGGCAAAAGGGAGAGAGAGAAATCCTCCAGAATCTTTAGCAGGTGAAAAGAAAAATGTCTGTTCTCCTATATGGCTCCAAATAATGAGATCACATGCACTAAATCAATAAACTGTTACTGTGTATTTCATTTGTACTATTGCTCAAGCAGCATCTTAAGCTTTTACTTTACTGTGGCAAAGGGTTACCTAAAAGTTCTTTTCACCATTTCTTCTTTTTTTTCCTGCTAAAGAAACCTGATTCCACTGAATGAATTTCAAGAATCATGAACTTTGCTTCGAGAACAATTGCTACCACTCCAGCTCCTAATGTTTATCTGTATGGAAATTTACTGTATGCATTGAATGAGTCTCTCTCTCCATAAGAATCAGATCTAATGGTTATCTCCTTATGTTTCTAATAAAAACATGCAGGCAGAGCTCACAGACACTACAGAAACTGTTGCATGGAACATATTTTCAAAAAGGTTTCTTCATCCCTTAAGAGCTATGCTTTTAGAAGACAGAGAAGAGATCTCTTTAGTTCTAAGCTGTTCTTCCATGGTAATGGTAATTTGAACTCAACATCCCTTCTGCCAAGCAATAGGCATCTGCCTACTCCTGGAACTTAAATTTCCAATACACTTGCCCAACTTATATAATTACTAAAAAAAAAATATATAAAGATTATTTATATAAACACTATTTTGTACTTCTGTTCAAAGGCAATGCATTATTGTCCATGATCTCTACAGGGAGGAATAAGTGAAAAAGATGGGTTATAAGAGGTCTGATGAACAACAATTACTTTTCTTAAAATAAATCCATTCTTTTTTCCTGTGGAGGTATCACAGAATTTCATACCAATGGCTATGTGCAGAACAGTTTGTGCAATCTTGAATTGATAGAATTGGGTTTAAAAAGAATAAATACAAGAAAGATGCACAATGATATACTATCTGCTTTGGAAAATCTTGCTACCTTCACAAAACAACCCCACAACAACAAAATGTGAAATTAAGTGAAGGAGCACAGTTTTTGCAAATACAAAAGTGTCAAAGATATGAAGGCATAAAATAAGACAAATTATATAAAATTTGGAACTGCACATTGCAGTAGCAGTCATCGAGTTTTATTGTTTTGTTTTTTTCTAAATAACTCCTCACATATGAACAGCAAACAACACCTTCAAATTTTATACTAAAAAAAGCCCTAAGATTTTTGTTTCTATCACTTGATGACTTGCTTGAAAGCAGCAATAAGCAAATAATTATTTCCAAGTGAATTCCTTAAAAACAATAGTTTCTTCTAAACAGACTGATAAAGTATACATTTCAATATATATCTGCAGGAAGTGTGGGGTTTTTTTACTGAGAGTTAAACGTATTATATGTGTTCATACACATTTCACTAATACATAAATATTATCTATATACACACAAAATCCAGAACTTAAGTTTATGGCAGTGAGATTTAGTCATTAACTTCTGATCAACCTTTTAGTATTCTAGCTTCCGCTATAAAATTAGTCATCCAAGAGTTTTGTTTAGTTCTTTAATCCATTGGTAATATTGTGTTGCTATTTTGTCCTTGTAGCAAAATATTCAGCATTATTCCACTAAAGTTAAGATGCAACTGCTTTGGGCAGTATTCCTTGAATAGCACATACTCCAATCTAATATATCCCAAATAAGCAACATTCCTCATCTAGATGAAAAAGTTACTCTAAAAGTACTAAGCTAAAAACACAACTTTAGAATATTTTTATCAAGGCTGTGCTAAATATAAAGATTGACCTTACTTGCCTTATTAGGTCATGTTACAAACCTGAAAGAATGCAAGTGGAAGAAGTCAATTCATGTTATCTACCATAATTGCCAGGAGTTCTCCAATAACAGACATACTCAACAAGACTAAAATTTTATTTCCACATTGTCCCTAGTGATAAAGGCTGTTTGTTGTCTCTAAATATAGCCAGTCATGCCACCTATCCCTGTAGAATTTTTTGGTAAATGAAATAACATGGTTAAAACATGCCTATCCTTTTTACTACCCCTAAAAGAAGTGTTTCGAGGTTTTTTCGAGTTTTTTTGTTGGTTTTTTTTTTAATTTAGTAAGAAGTAGGAGAAAAGCTGTAAGCAATAATGTAGCATTCATAAAGGAAAACCACACTGAGTTTCTCACCTGTGATATAAAATGTCACCTTGATTCAAGACAGTACTGTAACTGCTATCATGGAATCTAAAGCTTAATAGAAAGCCACCATAAATGATTTCTCAGACTGTACTGGCAGCAGATGCCATCAGCAAGAAAGAAGGTCCAGGCCAGAGAGGAAGGAAAAATACATGCCAGTCAGCATCACCTCAGTCCCCAAGAAGGTTGTGAACAACCAAGAGAGATTTACCAAGTGCAAATCATGTTGACCAACCCAACTGCTTTCCATGATGAGGTGAGTGACACTGAGCACAAGGGTGGGGCCTTGGATGACGTGCACTTTGCCTTTAGCACAATATCCCATAGCTTCCTTATCGCTAAATTGGTGAGGTACAGGCTTGATGAGTGGATTAAATGGTAAACAAAAAATGCTGAATGCAAAGATATGGTCAGTGTTACAGAGGTTTCTGACGTGTGTCAACAGGCTGGAGAAAGGGGCTGACAGGAACCTCATCAATTTCAACAAAAACAAGCACAGGTTTGCACCTGGGGTGGACTAACCCTGGGCCACAATACAGTCTGTGGCTCACTCTCCGCAAAACAGCTCTGCAGAAGGAGACCCTGAGGTGGGCTGGAAGGTGAACTCAAGTCAGTAGCATGCCATTGTAGCAAAGGTGGTAACAGTATTCTGTCCTCTATCAGCAGAAGTGTCACCAGCAGAGACAGCAAAATGAACCTTCCTCTCCATTTGGACATCCCTATATTCCTGCGTCCAGTTCTGGTCTTCCTGTTACAATAAATATCCATCTGGAAACCAACCTCAACCAAAATATCCAATCCCATGATTTTGTGCTAAAATAAAATATATCCATTTTATGAAGCCACATGCTGGTTACACTTGCCAGCAAGAGAAGGGTAGGTTTAGAAAGCTTGTTGGTGCTCCCAATTAACATTCTGACACCCTTTTATATGACTGAGAAGTAACACAATTTTTAAAGTATTACCGCCTCCCTCCTCTCCCTGGTGGTCACCTTTGTCTTCAAAAATAAACAACGGTAACAGTCTCTACTCTCTTACCACCAAAGTCATAAAGGCATCTACTGACTAAACACTGGATTCTGAAGAAACAGCTACCAACATTGTATTCACTGATTTTACTATTTTGGCAGATTTGTTTTGTTCTTTTAATTTCGAGATCTCAATCAGTGCCAGCGCCATAACCAGTTTCAGTCTGGACTCCTGCTTGCAACAATCACCCCTTCACTATATCTGATTTCTTGTCAAAAATCTACTGATAGTTCCACAACAGTTCTTAGAACTATGTACAGTAATTTCATGATTATAAGGCGCATGTCACAATACAGAGTGTGATAAAAGGTACCTATTCTATCACCATCTGTTGAAGGTGGGGGCAGTGATCCTTATCTCCGTGGGAGATATTCTGTTAATGGTCCATCCATTGAAACCAGGCGGGGCATTGTTCTTTATCTTTTCACAACCCATCCTTCCTCCAGGGAGTCATTTTCTGCTAATGGCCCACTGAGTCCCACTGTGGGACTGATAAAATTACTGCATCCCATTGGGAGATGCTCCAGCCAGGGGGAAGAGCCCAACATTTCTTACCAAGACAAAAACAGAAGTTTTGGGACACTAAGGGAGCCCCTTTCTCCATTGGACTCCAGAGGAAAAACGGATTTCTCCACATCACCACTGGACCTCCGGAGGGAAACTGCACCTTCTACAGGAGCACTGCTCCAACTGAACCACATCTGTCACTGCAGGAGGATGCAGCCACCATTTAATGGGACTGCTACCAACACCCTGCCTGACGGGGTGTCAGGTTGTACTCTGACTTTGTCAGGGTTTGGAGTTTGTTTCTTTGTAGCACTGTATTTTATTTTAATTTCCCTAGAAAATAACTGTTATTCCTAATTCCCATATCTTTGCCTGAAAGCCCCTTGATTTCAAAATTCTAATAATTTGGAGGGAGGGGGTTTACATTCTCCATTTCAAAGAGAAGCTCCTGCCTTTCTCAGCAGACACCTGTCCTCCAAACTA